>NC_092709.1:315760553-316402219 GCF_047496885.1 Scyliorhinus torazame
CACTATGTTAATATTTTCCTTGTTATGTACATTGTTGATTTTGTTGTTGTTACAAAGCCAAAGAAATACCTCAATAAAATGTTTATTAAAAAAAAAACCATGCCACTATAATCTCACCATTTCATTTTTTTAAAATTAGAATACCCCTGTTCACAAAGTTTTTCACCCAAAACGTGTCAGTGTTGAATGAGAAGCGCAACATGAAATTCTGATTGTTAGAATGCAGACTGGGACTTTCCAGATCTCTTGGCCTGTTTACTGAGCCAGCAGCCAGTAGCTGCAAGAAACCTACTGAATGGTTATTTTAAATAAAGATTACTGGATTCTCTTTGAAAAATATACAGCAAAGCAGTGACAGGATCAATATTGCAATGTTAATATTTTTCCTTACCAGGCTCTCTGCATTTCCCCCTCCCTTGCTTGCGTTACAGATCTCCGTACTTATCAAGGATGACATCTGACCACAGGTGCTGGTTTCCACACGCTCAGATGCAACAGCTTTCAAGCTTTACATTTCTTACATGTATCATGAGAGCTACAGACAGGCGTCCCCATGGTTTATATCGCAAGTGAAACAAACAGGTTTCATCATTGTCTAACATTCAGAGATAACAAGAAAACTGGCAGTAATTGACTCACATGTTCTAGATGGCACAAGGGGAGAGGCAATATTAGATTTAGTTATGAGTAATGAGCCAAATTTAATTAATAGCCTAACTGTGCGTGATTATTTATCAAATAGTGATCACAACATGATTGAATTCAGCGTAGTATTTCAAAGTGAAAAGCACAATTCAGATCTCAGAATTTTAGACTTGGGTAAGGCTGACTTTAACGGGATGAGACAGATTGTCCACGGTAAACTGGGGAGATCTCTTAATGGGGCAAACGACTGAAAATCAGTGGGGAATATTTAAAGAAACATTTAACGAGATACTGATACAGAGAGGAAAAGGCTCCACTTCACGAATAAAACAGCCATGGACAACTAAAGAGGTTAGGGACAGAATTAAACTAAAAGAAAGGGCTTACAAAAATGCAAAACATAGAACAGATCCAGATGAATGAAGATAGATTCAAAGACCAGCAAAAGGTCACAAAGCAGCTTATAAGAACTACTAAAAGGGATCATGAAAGGAAACTTTCAAGGGACATCAAAATAAATAAGAAGTAATTTAATGGTTATATGAAGGGAAAACGGATGGCCAAGAAAATGTAGGCCCATTAAAAGCTGAAAATTTAGATATTTTCGGTGATAAACGTGAAATGGTAGACATGTTGAACAATTACTTTGCTTCAGTAATTACACTTGAAAAGGAGGATAACTTGCCAGAAGTCCTGAAAAAAATCAGTAGTCGATAGACTGGGACTTATTGCAATTAAAGTAAGTACAGCATCAGTAACTAGGAAATTAATGGAACTAAAGAGTAACAAATTCACAGGACCTGACGGTTTCCATCCGAGGGTGTTAATGGAAGCAAGGAAGCACATTGTCGATGCCATAACTATAATCTTTCAGGCTTCCCTAGATTTAGGGGTAGTTCCTCTGGATTGGAAAATTGCACACCACGTTTTAAGAAGGGTAAAAGGGGAAAACTAGGGAATTACAGACCAGTTCGCCTAACATCGGTGGTAGGGAAATTACTGGAGTTTATTATCAGGGACAGGGTAACAGCACTTCAAAAAAATGTTGTTGATTGGGGAGAGCCAGCATAGATTCATGAAGGGCAGGTCTGACTAATCTTATTCAATTTCTTGAAGAGGTAACTAAGGTAGTGGGAGAGGAATGTCTATGGATGCCATTTATATGGACTTGCAGAAGGCATTTTCATATAATTTACAGTGCAGAAGGAGGCCATTCGGCCCATCGGGTCTGCACCGGCTCTTGGAAAGAGCACCCTACCCAAGGCCACACCTCCAACCTATCCCCATAACCCAGTAACCCCACCCAACACTAAGGGCAATTTTACACTAAGGACAATTTATCACGGCCAATCCACCTAACCTGCACATCTTTGGACTGTGGGAGGAAACCGGAGCACCCGGAGGAAACCCACGCACACACAGGGAGAACGTGCAGACTCCGCACAGACAGTGACCCAACCTGGGACCCTGGAGCTGTGAAGCAATTGTGCTAACCACTATGCTACCATGCTCCCCCCATTTGATAAAGCCCCACACAAGAGACTTAACTAAGGTGGAGGCCAACAGAGTTGAGGGCAAATTATTGACATGGTTAGGAAATTGGTTGAGTGGCAGACGCAGAGAGTGGAGATAATGGGCAATTACTCTAATTGGCAGGAGATGATTAGTGATGTACCACAAGGATCTGTGATGGGGCCTCAATAATTCACACTACTATGAATGACTTGAATGATGGCATTGAAAGTCGTATTTCCAAATTTGCTGATGATACAAAGGTAGGTGGCATTGCAGATAGCCCAGATGATAGCATAAAATTGCAAGGAGATGTTGACAGACGAGGTGAATGGGTAAAATTTTAGGCAATGGGATTCATTGTAAAGTGTGAGGATATCCATTTTGGACCAAAAAAGGATAGAGTAGAGTACTTTCTAAATGGAAAGGGGTTAGATACAACAGATATCCAATGAGACTTGGGGGTTCGGTTGCATAGTTCCTTAAAATGCCAGGAACAAGTGCAGAAAATAATCAAAAAAGCTAATGGCCTTTATATCTAGAGGATTGGAATATAAAGACACAGAAGTTATGCTTCAGATATACAAAACCCTGGTTAGACCCCATTTTGAGTATTGTGAGCGGTTGTGGGCACCTCACCTGAGGAAGGATATTTTGACCTCGGAGGGAGTGCAACGTAGGTTCACAAAAATTATACCTGGATTGCATGGATTGAGTTATGAGGAGAGATTACACAATTTAGGCCTGTTTGTGCTAGAATTTAAACGGTTAAGAGTGATCGGATCAAATTATTTCAGATATTAACAGGGAACAATGGGGTAGATCGAGATAAACTATTTCCACTGGTCGGAGATTCTAAAACTAGGGGGTATAGCTTAAAAATTAGGGCCAGACCGTTCAGGAGAGATGTTCGGAAGAATTCTTCACACACAGGATGGTGGAGTTTTGGAACTCGCTCCCACAAACAACGGTTGAAGCTAGATCAGCTGCTAATTTTAAATCTGAGATAGACAGATTTTTGTTGAGCAAAGATATTCAGGGATATGGGCCAATGGCAGGTATAGGGAGTTAGGCCACAGGTCAGCCATGATCTCATTGCACAGCGGGACAAGGCTCGAGGGGCTGAATGGCCTACTCCTGTTCCGAAGTTCCTAAGTACTTGACAGTTTCTGTGAACATCAGAGGTGTGAGCTGGAGTAGCCATAGAACCCCTCGGGTCTGCGCCGCCATTCAATAAGATCATTTTTGCACTTCTACATCAACTCCACTTTCCCATCCCACCCCCATACCACTTGACCCACTCAGTACCCAAAAATATATCAATCACAGACTTCAATGAGCTTATCAACAGACACCCCTCTGGGCTAGGCAGTTACAAATAAAGGCAACCATGCCTGGTTGGATTCCGTTGTCCGCAGTGGATGAAATGCAGACATGTTAGCATGGTACATTGCGCTGTGCCCAACCATGCCCAGTGGGCTACACAGTAGCCCTTTCCCCCTAATGTTGCCCTCCGTCCTGCCACCACCCTCCTCCCCCATCCCACGCTCACACCCGACCGTTTCCAATGGTACTCTGCCCTCCGCACCGCACCCCTGGCCCCATTGGGGCTCGGCACTGCAGAGGACTCTGGCCCTGCTGCTCGTGGTGTCGTTAGCTGGCACTACCCATGCCAGCGGTACGATCCCTGGCCCCCATCCGGTGCATTCCTGTAGGGGCTACCGTGGGCATTGCCCTTGGGTGGGCCACGTGATGCCCTGCTGGTGGGTGGCGCCTGGTTGTAGGGGTGAGGGGGTTGGTGGTGTGGGGGTAGTGATTTTGGGGGTGGTCAGGTGGGGGATGGGGGTGGCTGAGGGAGTGGTGTGGTGGAAGGTTGGGGCTGGGTCGGGTGGGGGTGGGCGAAGGAGTGGTGTGATTGAAGGTTGGGGCTGGGTGCGGTGGGTGATGGGGTGGGCACGCATATGGCTGGTGTGTCTTTGCGCAACCAAGGGCCACGGAGGGTGAGCAGTGGGGTGTGCAGCATGTCAGCTGCCTCGCAGGCTGCGGCAATGGCAGTCTGTGCCGGAACACCCCGGTCCCGTGGGGGGTCACCACGACCCCACCGTCCATCTGGTCACCCTGGTCACACCCCACTGCCCCCCCCCCTTGGCCTGCCAGTGGCAGGACCGGCAGCCCACTGTCATGCATGTCCTACCTCCTCTCTCTCCCTCATCATCCATGGCTCCTGTTTCCCGGATTATAAAACCACAAGTGGAACTCACCATCGGTAAATCCCCCTAGTGGAGGTGGAACATCGCGGAGGCCCCGGAGAATGCTGGGTCTGGCTTGCTAATGATATGCCAATGGCGTTTGATGTGCGTGCAGAGTAGAACGTATTGACATCGTTGTTGAGGCACTGGAGTAGAATAATCGGTTGGGCGCCTGGCGCCAGCCACAGTTTTCGCCTCAGGCACGATTCTCCGCCCAATCACTTGTCTCGATTCCGTTGTCGGCCAACGGAGAATCCCGCCCGAGGCCTATGATCCCTCGAGTTTCAAAGAATCATAGAATCCCAACAGTGCAGAAGGAGGCTATTCGACACATCGTGTCTGCACCGACCTACTGAAAGAGCACCGTACCTAGGCCCACATACCACCCTATCCCGTGATCCCACCTAACGGTTTGGACTCGAAGGAGCAATTTATCACGGCCAATCCACCTAACCTGCACATCTTTGGACTGCAGGAGGAAACCGAAGCACCCGGAGGAAACCCACGCACACACGGGGAGAAAGTGGAAAGACCTAGCTGATTGTTGGGAAGTATGTCTCCCGGGATGTTTATTTGCTGTAAACTGTTTTTATACATGTTTGTAATAAAATACATTTAAAAAAAAGAAAGTGGAAACACCACACAGAAAGTGGCCCAAGGTCAGAACCGAACCCGGGTCACTGGTGCTGTGAGGCATCAGTGCTAACTACTGTGCCACCCATGAATGAGAGGTGTTCTCATTGAAACATCTGAAATTCTTGAATTCCTAAATTATTTTGTTCCCTTTAAAGGACTTCAATTTTAATGCATGTTGTTGCTGAAGGAAAAGACACTCCACAGGCAGGGCTATGACTTTGTCTCTGCTAGCACAGAGTAGCAAGTAAACTGTGCACTGCTGCACAACCACAAGCAAAAGAATCGTGCCTGAAGATCAAGGATTCTCATTTCTAGCTTGATCAAATGTAGTTTCTTAGCTCCATACTGTGCAATGTTTTGCAGATCAAAGTACTAACCTTCCCGCAGACCGAGTGCACCTCACCGTTTTGGTGAATATCGGTACCTCAAGAGTTAGCTCATTAGAGCCCCTATATTATAGAACTATAGAATTTCTACAGTGCCATTCGGCCCATTGAATCTGCACCGACCCGCCGAAAGAATACCACCTCGGCCCACTCCCCCGCCCTATCCCCGCAGCCCCATCTAACCTGCACACCTTTGCATTTACCTGCTCATTTATAATTAATTGCTCAATCTAATATGGTTCATTGGCTTTCTCAAGAATTAAGCACACAGTCGTAACTATTATTATCAATCATTTCACATTAACTTCACATTAACACTTATATATTAAAGTTCTTGAACTTGAGGGGTATAGCTGGTCATTGTTGAATTCTGAAGAATGTACAGAAGGGGAACAACGTTGTCCATTTTCTTTCTGGATAGGGCACATAAACATGAGATAGAAACATAGAAACAGAAATGAGGAGCCCGGAGTAGGTCATTCAGCCCTTCGAGCCTGCTCTGCCATGCATCATGATCATAGCTGATCATCCAACTCATTAGCCTGCTCCCGCCTTCCCTCCATATCCTTTGATCCCAAGAGCTACATTGAACTCCTTCTTGGAAACATACAATATTTTGACCTCAACTACGTTCTGCAGTAGCAAGTTCCACAGGCTCACCACTCTCTGGGTGGAGAAATTTCTCCTCATCTCTGTCCAAAATGGTTTACCCTGTTTCCTCAGACTGTGACCCCTGGTTCCAGAGACCCTGCCAACAGGAACATCCTTGCTGCAACTGCACTGTTTAGTCCTGTTAGAATTTTATAAGTTTCTGTGAGATCCCCGCTTATTCTTCTAAACTCCAGCAAATACAATCCTTTTATTTATTTTTTTTACAAATGAAATGAAATGAAATGAAATGAAAATCGCTTATTGTCACAAGTAGGCTTCAAATGAAGTTACTGTGAAAAGCCCCTAGTCGCCACATTCCGGCGCCTGTTCGGGGAGGCTGGTACGGGACATTTAGAGTACCCAATTCATTTTTCCAATTAAGGGGCAATTTTAGTGTGGCCAATCCGCCTATCCTGCACATCTTTGGGTTGTGGGGGCGAAACCCACACAAACACAGGGAGAATGTGCAAATTCCACACGGACAGTGACCCAGAGCCGGGATCGAACCTTGGACACCCAGGTCTCATTGCACACTCCCCTCTCTCAATCTATAGCCATTCAGATATTAATCTGCCTTCCTACCAAAGTGGATATGCTCATATTTATCCACATTGTACTGTATCTGCCATACATTAGCAAACTCATTCAGCTTGTCAGGGCAGCACGGTAGCACAGTGGTTAGCACTGTGGCTTCACAGCGCCAGGGTCCCAGGTTCGATTCTGGCTTGGGTCACTGTCTGTGCAGAGTCTGCACGTTCTCCTCGTGTGGATTTCCTCCGGGTGCTCCAGTTTCCTCCCACAAGTCCCAAAAGAGGTTCTGTTAGCTCATTTGGACATTCTGAATTCTCACTCTGTGTGCCCAAACAAGTGCCGGAATGTGGCGACTAGGGAATTTTGACAGTAACTTCATTGCAGTGTTAATGTAAACCCACTTGTGACAATAATAAACATTATTATTTAAAAAAAATTATTATTATAACATCACTTGTCCCGTTCCCATTATTTTTCACTGAGGTCCTGTTTGATTCTGGTTCTTAATTTTTCTGCCTATCATTTTTTCTATTCCCCTTTCTTCTTTTGTTGTTGTCCATGTTTCCCCCTCCTCTGACTCCTTGTATAGGTTTCTATCTCACTGCAATATTAGTTTGAACCCTCCCCAACCACTCTAGTAAATACACACCCGAGGACATTGATTAGTAAGCACGCAAATGACACCAAGGTTGGTGGAGTTTCAGACGGTGTTGAGGATTGTCCGACATAGACATTTCTCTGGAGACTTGTCCAGAGAAATGGCAAATGGAGTTTAATCCGGACAAATGTGAGGTATAAGGGAAATACACAGTAAATGGTAAAACTCTCAGGAATATAGAAAGTCAGACAGATCTGGGCGTGCAGGTCCACAGATCTTTAAAGGTGGCAACACAAGTGGACAAGGTAGTCAAGAAAGCATACGGAATGCTTGCCTTCATTGGACGGGGAATCGAGTATAAAAACTGGCAAGTCATGCTACAGTTGTATAGAAACTTGGTAAGGCTGCACTTGAAATATTGCTCACAATTTTGCTCACCACACTATCAGAAGGATATGGAGTCTTTGGAGCGGGTGCAGAGGAGGTTGTTGCCTGATCTGGAGAGTGTTAGCCATGTGGAGAGGCTGGCGAGAGGCTGTTTTCATTAGAATGAGGTTGAGGGGTGACCTCACAAAGGTCTTCAAGGTTATGAGGGGGCATGGATAGAGTGGATGGACAAGCACTCTTTCCCAGGGTGGAAGGGTCAGTCACCAGGGGGGGCATTGGTTTAAGGCCCATGGGGCAAAGTTTAGAGGAGATATGCGAGGCAGATTTTGTATGTAGAGGGTGGTGAGTGCCAGGAACACGTTGCCAGGAGAGGTTGTGGAAGCAGGTACATTAACTGCGTTCAAGAGGCATCTTGCAAATACATGGATAGGATGGGTAAAGAGGGGTACGGCACAAGAAAGCGCTGAGGGTTTGGGCCAAGGGTGGTATCATGGCTGGTACAGGCTTGGAGGGCTGAAGGCCCTGTCCCTGTACTGTATTGTTCTTTGACATCAGTCCTGGTCTTGCCCAGGTGTAACCCGTCTAATTTGTACTGGTCCCACCTACCCCAGAACAGGTCCCAATGCCCCAGGAATCTGAAACCTTCCCCCTCACACCATCTCTTCAGCCATCTATTGATCTCATATATCTTGCTATTTCTACTCTGACTAGTATGTGGCACTGGCAGTAATCCTGTGATCACTACTTTTGAGGTTCTACTTTTCATCCTATTCCTAACTCCCTATATTGTGTTTTTAGGACTTTATCGCTTTTTTTTTTACCTATGTGTTGTTTGTGTCAATGTGTACCATGACCACTGGCTGTTCACCCTCCCCCTCCAGAATATCCCTAGCACCAGGGAGCCGACATACCATCCTGGAGTCTTGTTTGCAGCCACAGAACACCTATCTGTTCCCATTATAAGAACATAAGAACTAGGAGCAGGAGTAGGCCATCTGGCCCCTCGAGCCTGCTCCGCCATTTAATGAGATCACTGCTGATCTTTGTGGACTCAGCTCCACTCTCTGGCCTGTACACCATATCCCCGAATCCCTTTATTCTTTAGAAAGGTATCTATCTTTTTCTTTAAAACGTTTAAAGAAGGAGCCTCAACTGCTTCACTGGGCAAGGAATTCCAGAGATTCACAACCCTTTGGGTGAAGAGGTTCCTCCTACACTCTGTCCTAAATCTACTTCCCCTTATTTTGAGGCTATGCCCCCTAGTTCTGCTTTCCCCGACCATTGGAAACAACCTGCCCGCATCTATCCTATCTATTCCCTTCATAATTTTATATGTTTCAATAAGATCCCCCCGTATCCTTCTAAACTCCAATGAGTACAGTCCCAGCCTACTCAACCTCTCATCATAATCTAATCCCCTCAACTCTGGGATCAACCTAGTGAATCTCCTCTGCACTCCCTCCAGTGCCAATCTGTCCTTTTTCAGGTAAGGAGACCAAAACTGAACACAATACTCCAGATGTGGCCTCACCAACACCTTATACAATTGCAGCATAACCTCCCTAGTCTTGAACTCCATCCCTCTAGCAATGAAAGACAAAACTCGATTAGCCTTCTTAATCACCTGTTGCACCTGCACACCAACTTTTTGCGACTCGTGCACCAGCACACCCAGGTCCCTCTGCACAGCAGCATGTTTTAACATCTTACCGTTTAAATAATAATCCATTCTGCTGTTATTCCTCCCAAAATGGATAGCCTCACACTTGGCAACATTGAATTCCATCTGCCAGACCCTAGCCCATTCACCTAACCTATCCAAATCCTTCTGCAGACTTCCGGTATCCTCTGCACTTTTTGCTTTACCACTCATCTTAGTGTCATCTGCAAACTTTGACACATTGCACTTGTTCCCCAACTCCAAATCGTCTATTATAATTGAATCCCCTATAACTACTACATTCCCACACTTTTTATTCCTCTCCCGCGCAGCAGAGCTATCCATGGTGCAATGAATTTGGCTGTTGCTGCTTTCCCCGGAGAAGCCAAACCTCTCAAAAGTATCCAAAGCGGTATGTCTATTTTGTAGGGGAATGGCCACAGGAGATTCCTGCACTGCCTGCCTAGTCTTCTTGGTCTGCCTGATGTTCACCCATTCCGTTCCTGCATGTTGTATTCGCCTCTTTCCGTGGCTGCTCTCGACAAGTAAACTAGGTAAACCTCTCCTGTTATGTGACTCAAGGCTGCATGACTGGTTATGTTTCACTAATCCAAGCAAGCCCGTGGAAGGGTTAGGCCAAGAACTAGCCCTACCACAGTGCTCAAGGTCTTAAAGCTGGCTTCCATAATTCCCATGCCTTCCTCATATGGGCCCCTTCATTTTTTATTTTATTTATTTATTTATTTTCAAATTTATTTATTTATTTATTTTTAATTTATTTTTTCATTTCCTTTGCACTTTCTTGGCTGAAATGCACTACCACAACAGAGCCCTGTCCATCCTACTGTGTAATTAGTACTGAAGAACTGTTGGGAAGTTTACACTTCTGTGTTCATTATTTTGCGGGCTTGATTTTTAAAAGATGCATAAAACTTTTGGCTACCAACTCATTATTAACCCATAATAGTGATACTGAAAGATAACTATGTTCTAATACACCCATACATCTTATCAAAGCACTACCTTTACTGCGGTTGCAGCCAAATTATTCAACTGGAGGCAGTTCCAGAAGTCCAATACTTGCATTATCACTTGGTCAACTTCCTCAGCAATGATCTCAGAGCTGTAAGCCATCAATTTCTACAATCTATGATTTCTCAAACGGATAGTACTTGCCATTTTGCTGCATTTTGTGGAAGTCTACCCTGGGAGAGAACAAAACTCAGTCTGCACTAGAAGCACAGCCAGGTCTCGTTACTTGATTCATCATTGAGGCAGCTTTTTAAAATTATAATCTTTATTGTCACAAGTAGGCTTACATTAACAATGCAATGAAGTTACTGTGAAAAATCCCTATTCGCCACTTTCCGGCACCTGTTCGGGTACACTGAGGGTGAATTCAGAATGTCCAAATTACCTAACAGCACGTCTTTCTGGACTTGTGGGAGTAAACCGGAGCATCCGGAGGAAACCCATGCAGACACAGGGAGAACGTGCAGACTCTGCACAGACAGTGACCCGGGAATCGAACCTGGGACCCTCGTGCTGTGAAGCAACAGTGCTAACCACTGTGCTACCGTGCTACCAGTTTGCTGCCCATTTAAAGAGGGCACATGGGGAGTCCATGGACCTACTTGGACCTCCATGTTGAAGTAGATTTATTAAAGAAAGGTTACATTAATTTTGGGCCGTATAACACTGCTATACTTTTCTTGGCTTTGTTGGTTAGTTCACCCTTTATGCATTCTACGTTTATCTTTCTCTTGACACATCAACAGTTGCTACAGTATAAATCAATAGAGGCTTCAAATGCACTGAAAGGTTAAGATGTGGTAAAGGAATTTGTGAGAAACCAACGAATCGGGTGTGATGGTTGCTAAGGTCCTTTTCTCATGGAGACCACTACTTCAAAACCTGCGTTTATAGTTTCCGCCACAAGTGTCTCAAAATATTTTATTGCCACTATTTTACTACACATGTTGCAGCAGTTTTCACACCTGCTTGTAATTCATTTTCTGGATTTAGATATTGCTGTAAAACCTGACATTTATTGACCATCCCTGGTTGCCCACGAAAGGTAATATTTCCAGTGAAGCCTAACACAAACTGGAGCATGCCATCTTTCGATTGGAAATGTTGCAGCCTTTAGTCATTCACATTGAGTTCAACAACTTTAGACTGTGACCTTTCTCCGCCATTCTGACCCCTTTTTGTTGATCCAAAAGTGTTTTTGTTAATGCAAACCTCCCCTACCCTGCAGGGCCACCTGTCACTTGTTCATCAGTTTTGCTTTCACTGAGCTCTGCCTTTGATTCGCCCAGCAGCATATTCTTCTATCTTACCTTTATGCTGCTATCAGCTCCTTCTGTAGTCCTTCAAATTTCCTTTACAACGCCCTTGTCTTGTGCTCTACACATCTTTGTGCAATGTCTTCTAGCACAGACCTGTCACTGGCTCTCTGCAGTGCTCCACCTGCTCCACCCCCTCATATACAGTATAAAATCTAACATATTTCCCCCTCTTTCTCTTTAACTCCGAAGAAGACTCAAAACACATAAGTTGGTTTCTCTCTCCACAGATGCTGCCAGACCTGCTGAACTTTTGCAGCACTTTCTGTTTTTATTTCAGATTTCCAGCATCCTCAGTATTTTGCTTTTATTATTATAAAGATAGTAGTTGACCTTCTTCTGAAATGCTGTGGTTCATGTGGGGGCCATACTCCTACAGTGACATGAGAGGGTTCCAGGGTTTTGACCTGGTGACAATGAGGGCACGGTGATATGTGCCCAAATGGGATGTTGTGTGACGTGGAGGGGCACTTGAAGGTAACGGTATTCCCAAACACCTGTATGCCTATCCTTCTAGGCGGTGATAGTTGTGGGTGTGAGAAGCTGCTGATTAAGAAGCCTTGGCAAGTTGCTACATTCTGCAGGTAATGCATGCTCCAACCACAGTGGATGGGGTTGCAATCAAATGAACTGTTTTATCTTGGTTAATGATCTTAGAGCTTCACCCATCTAGGCTGCTAGTGTATTCAGTCACACTCATAACTTGTGCCTTGTGCTTCCATTCTTTGCCGCAGGATCGCCTGCAAACAATATCTTGAATAGGATGACTCTTCCCACGGAAGTGAAGGATTCCACAGCTGGAAGGATTTATGACACTTGATAATTCCAAACTAGCTCAGACAATCAACTGTCGCCCTGGACACTCTGCAGTGCACATGTGTATGAAGCAAATAAGATATGCCATGTTTGCAATACCATTATCACTTTCCCTGTGAAAAGGAGACACCATCTGAATGGGATGTTTCTCTCAAGTGCAACAAATTGAAGGTGTAGGTGTGATATCTTCTCTCATAACTTTTCGGCTTATGAACACAGAGTTTGCACTCAACTACTGTACGCCCGGTTTCCAAGCTCACATCATCCATAAAATCTCCATGGCTTTCTTTACCCCCTTCTGAACTTAATAATAATAGCTTATTGTCACAAGTAGGCTTCAATGAAGTTACTGTGAAAATCCCCTAGTCGCCACATTCCGGCGCCTGTTCGGGGAGGCTGGGATAGGAACTTAACCTCCTGAATGTTCACCTCCTGGCCTCGTGCTAAATCACATCAATGGTTGTTTCCTCTTCTCAGACAATGCTCCAATCCTCTTCAAAAGCACTGCAATCACCCCGGCCTCAAAGACCCCACTTTAAACGTTCCATCAGTTACAGCTCCAATTTAATTTCCCTTCCTGAGGTTTGAATGTGGCACCAATTCCCAGGTCCATCTCTCTCATAACATCCTATTCAATTCCCTCCAGTACATACTGGATAAAAGCAAATTACTGCAGATGCTGGAATCTGAAACCAAAGAGAAAATGCTGGAAAATCTCAGCAGGTCTGGCAGCATCTGTAAGGAGTAAAAAGTGCTAACATTTCGAGTCCAGATGACCCTTTGTGAAAGCTGGTCAGATGCTGCCAGATGCTGCCAGTCCTGCTGAGATTTTCCAGCATTTTCTCTTTGGTTCCCTCCAGTACATCTTTGGCCCTTCCCCACAAAAATCGGAAAACACAAACTACATTTATCTTTAACCGTTAACCTTTCTCCCACCCAGGCTTTGCCTTCTTCCAGACCCTTCCATCAGGCAGAAGGTACAAAAGGTTGAAGACCTGCACCTCCAGACACAGGAACAGCTTCTTCCCCAGAGCTACTAGACTCCTCAACGACTCCCTCGGACTGATCTGTTCCCTTAAAGTAAACAATTCATGATGCCCTATGCTGCTCTTGCTCATGTATTTGCTTTGTTTTGCCCCTTGTTCCGCACTGTAACCAATCACTGTTTTGCCGATGTACCATTTGTCAATGTACTCTGTTGATTATTCTTGTGTCTACTATGTACGTACAGTGTACGTTCCTTGGCCGCAGAAAAATACTTTTCACTGTACTTCGGTACATGTGACAATAAATCAAATCAAACCAAATGTTATACACAAATCTTCCATCAAAATCCTAAATTAAAACGTAAACACTATAACTAAACCCCATAACAGCTGATGGTATCTAGAACATAGAACACAGAATCCCTACAGAGCAGAAGGAGGCCTTTCGGGCCATCAAGTATCCACCGACCCTCTGAAAGAGCATCCAACCTGGGTCAGGCTCCCACCATATCACAATAATCCAGTAACCCCACCTAACCTTTTGGACAATAAGGGGCAATTAATTTAGCACAGTCAATCCACCTAACCTGCACATGTTTGGACTGTGGGAGGAAACCGGAGCAGGTAGAGGAAGCCCATGCAGACACAGGGAGCAAGTGCAAACTCCACAGACATCATCCGAGGTTGGAATGAACCCGGATCCCTGGTGCTGTGAGGCAGATCTTTAAAAAAGGACAGTAAGAAGTTTTACAACACCAGGTTAAAGTCCAACAGGTTTGTTTCGATGTCACTAGCTTTCGGAGCGCTGCTCCTTCCTCAGGTGAATGAAGAGGTATGTTCCAGAAACATATATATAGACAGATTCAAAGATGCCAGACAATGCTTGGAATGCGAGCATTAGCAGGTGATTGAATCTTTTCAGATCCAGAGATGGGGTAACCCCAGGTTAAAGAGGTGTGAATTGTGTCAAGCCAGGACAGTTGGTAGGATTTCGCAGGGCAGATGGTGGGGGATGAATGTAATACGACATGAATCCCAGGTCCCGGTTGAGGCCGCACTCATGTGTGCGGAACTTGGCTATAAGCTTCTGCTCGGCGATTCTGCGTTGTCGCGCGTCCTGAAGGCCGCCTTGGACGGCCTTAAAAAAGGCCTTTATAAGGAGATAAATGGCTGCCATCCAAGGTAAAACTTCCCAACTGACCCCATGATGGCATATTTAATTTTTCCAATGTAGAAATGACATCAAATCGCCCAACAAGGCAGATGCACTCAGCGGGGTGGGAGACCTCCAGCAAAGCAATATGCTCCTGGCCACCACTGAGGCAAAGGTGACAACATCTGCCCCTAACCCAGAATGAAATGCAGATGAGTCAGAAACCCCAAATCTGGTGACGAACGGACATGGTTCTAGAACCAGCCAAAGAATCTCCAATATAGTATTGATAAAGGGAACCCAGAAGCTAGCAAGTTTGGGACAAGACCAGAACATATCAGTGTGGTTAGCTGACTCTAGCGAGCACCAATCACACTTGTCCTCCACGTCTGGGAAAAAGCCCTGGTCCAGTGCATCCTGTGTAATACTTTGAACTGAATTAAACTCAGCCAGGCATAAGAAGATGTGGCGTGCACCCAGCAGTAGACCTCCCTCCAAGCCTCATCAGTAAGCCCTGCCCACTCGCCCTCACCCCATCCAAAGGGCAGATCTAACGAGAGAATATAGCCATACAGATCTTAAATGGACCCCTTACCAAGCTGAGCCAAGAATACAACCTTCCTCAGTAAAGGGGGGGGGGCTCAGGTAAAAAGGGAAAGCTTTACAGGAAAAAATCAGGAATCTGAAAGGAGGCTAGAATTGGGCAACTGAAATTTGTCAGCCATCTCTTTAAAACTGGCAAATCTCCCCTCTTCGAATAGGTCACTAAAATACACAAGTCCCTTTGCCCTCCAAAGTCTAAATGAAGGGTCCAGGCGCGAAGGCAAAACGAGGTAATTATTACAAATGGGAGCCAAAGAAGACATGGAGAAAAGTTTGAAATGCTGCCGAAACTGTTTCCAAATTCTGAGGGAGGCGATCACGACAGGATTTGAGGAAATCTAGCAGGAGAGAAGGCCAGTGGTGCAGTGATTATAGAATGAAGAGTGGAGGTGGCGAACGAGCGAGCCTCCATTCTGCCCCAAATATAGTCAGGGTCGCTCAGCCACTGCAAAATGTTTTAACTGTTGGCCGCCCAAGAATAAAACAAAATATTTGGGAAAGCTAAGCTTCCTGACCTTCTGTCTCTCTGGAGCGTTATGGATTCTGGGACACTTAACCGCCCAAATAAGAGCAGGAATCAATCTTAATAAAAAGAATTTGGGCAAAAAATAGGGATACATTGAAAGGAAAAGAAAAACCTGGGAAGTACATTCATTTTGATTGTTTGGATACTACCCGTCAGGGACAGAGTGCAGCTGCTCCACTTCTGCAGGTCTGCTTTGACATTATTGATGAGGCTTAATTAGTTTAATTTGTAAAGTGATGCCCAATTAGGGCTACATGTACCCCAAGTAACAGAAACTGGTATTAGAAAGACAATGAATTAATTTTTAAAAATATATATTTTTATTCTCCTCCTTTTTCACATTTTCTCCCAAATTTACACCACCAACAATAAACAATAATCAGTAACGAATACAATGTCAATCCGCATATCAATAACAACGATCCCATCCTCCCACCAAACCCCCAAACAGCAGCCCGCATGTTAACATAAACAAATAACAAAAAGGAACCAGGAATCACCCATAGTCAGCATTAACACATACAGTCCCCCTCCCCCCAACCCTCCCAACACCCCCCCCTAATGTTCGACGTTATTCAATTCTTGAAAGTGCAGAATGAATAATGCCCATGAATTGTAGAACCCCTCCATCCTTCCCCTCAGTTCAAACTTAACCTTCTCAAGAGTTAAGAATTTGAACACGTCCCCCCGCCACGCCAGGGCACCGGGTGGAGAGGCTGCTCTCAATCCCAACAGGATCCGCCTTCAGGCGATCAACGAGGCGAAGGCTACAACATCTGCCTCCGTGCCCATTTCCAACTCCGGCTGGTCGGACACCCTGAATATGGCCTCTGTCATGATATCCAGGTGAACATCATAGCACATACATACATACATACTGATGGACAGATCAACGGACCAATCAACACACACACAACACGACAGCCAATCACAGGCAAGAGCATACACAGTACAAAGCAGGGAACACAACACTTCCTGGGCACTCGAGCAGGAGACAGCTCAGGGCACAGAGCTCATTACAAGCCACTCAGACATCCACCATGTGCTGAGTGCCACTACAAGATAGAATTAGGAATAGGTCCACAGAATCAAGGTCATGATCGAGCCTCAGTAAACAGTTTACCAGTGTAAATAGATGTTTGAAATAAAACTGCGTTGTACCATTCGCAACTGTGTTGGTTCGTCTGTGTAGCAGAGTACGTAACACTTCAGCTTCCTGAGGGCCCGGGTCCAGTTTCACGTGCACCACTTTAAAGATGACCCTAAAAACCTCCTTCCAGTAATCCTCCAGCTTTGGACAGGACCAAAACATATGAACATGATTTGTGGCCCCCCTCCCGCAACATTCATACACATCTTCTAACCCCTCAAAGAGCCGGCTCATCCTCGCCCTTGTAGCTATCTGGGAAGGCCACGTCCCGATTACAAAATGGACACCGGCAAAGAATGCAGGGAAAATTGGACAGTGCTAAGAAACAAGCAGGTGCAAGCTCAGTCTGTTGATTAGAACCTTAAACTCACGGACAGGTCAGAAACCACCAAACAATCTACATACTAATGAGCCATCTCCGGGGACACAAGGGAAACATTTAGATACACAATGTTAAGGCAGACTCCCCGGTGCCAGAAGAAGCTAAGACAAAGCAGACTGACAGTCACCAGGACACACCCAGCGATCAGGGAACATAAGAACATAAGAACTAGGAGCAGGAGTAGGCCATCTGGCCCCTCGAGCCTGCTCCACCATTCAATGAGATCATGGCTGATCTTTTGTGGACTCAGCTCCACTTTCCGGCCTGAACACCATAACCCTTAATCCCTTTATTCTTCAAAAAATTATTTATCTTTATCTTAAAAACATTTAATGAAGGAGCCTCTACTGCTTCACTGGGCAAGGAATTCCATAGATTCACAACCCTTTGGGTGAAGAAGTTCCTCCTAAACTCAGTCCTAAATCTACTTTCCCTTATTTTGAGGCTATGCCCCCTAGTTCTGCTTTCACCCGCCAGTGGAAATAACCTGCCCGCATCTATCCTATCTATTCCCTTCATAATTTTATATGTTTCTATAAGATACCCCCTCATCCTTTTAAATTCCAACGAGTACAGTCCCAGTCTGCTCAACCTCTCCTCGTAATCCAACCCCTTCAGCTCTGGGATTAACCTAGTGAATCTCCTCTGCACACCCTCCAGTGCCAGTACGTCCTTTCTCAAGTAAGGAGACCAAAACTGAACACAATACTCCAGGTGTGGCCTCACTAACACCTTATACAATTGCAGCATAATCTCCCTAGTCATAAACTCCATCCCTCTAGCAATGAAGGACAAAATTCCATTTGCCTTCTTAATTTCCTGTTGCACCTGTAAACCATCTTTTTGCGACTCATGCACTAGCACACCCAGGGCTCTCTGCACAGCAGCATGTTTTAATATTTTATCATTTAAATAATAATCCCTTTTGCTGTTATTCCTACCAAAATGGATAACCTCACATTTGTCAACATTGTATTCCATCTGCCAGACCCTAGCCCATTCACTTAGCCTATCCAAATCCCTCTGCAGACTTCCAGTATCCTCTGCACTTTTTGCTTTACCACTCATCTTAGTGTCGTCTGCAAACTTGGACACATTGCCCTTGGTCCCCAACTCCAAATCATCTATGTAAATTGTGAACAATTGTGGGCCCAACACTGATCCCTGAGGGACACCACTAGCTACTGATTGCCAACCAGAGAAACACCCATTAATCCCCACTCTTTGCTTTCTATTAATTAACCAATCGTCTATCCATGCTACTACTTTCCCCTTAATGCCATGCATCTTTATCTTATGCAGCAACCTTTTGTGTGGCACCTTGTCAAAGGTTAGAGGGGAACCACCCCTCAATTGGAGGAAAATCGATACAGATGATTGGGAAAGACCCAATTAGTTGAGGCCAAGTTCAAAGCCTGCCCAAAAGCGCACAAAGCCCCTTTTCCGTATAAAAGGTATCCACCAAGGAGAACGCTCTCCTTTGGCTTTGGCTCTCACCGAAGAGAGAGACCTGCCTAGCAGTTGCACCAGACCAAGTAAGTTCCAAGTCAACGCACGCTACGAGATAGATGCTCCTAGTTGCTACCCTGTAAACAGCTCAACCCAGCAGCCTCAGAACCAAGCAACGGCCATTGTTCCTCTGACTGAGTGGGCGCCCAAAGCTAAGTATAGGCTTTAGTAATAGTGGTAGTTTAGTTTATGCAATAGTAGAGTTTATGCATGAGTAGACTTGACTGTGTGTAAATAAATGAGCATTGCTTTTGAACTTACTAACTGGTGTACCGAGTCATTGATCAGTATTCAGTTCTGAACCTTGTGGCGGTGTCGGAAGATACCTGGCGACTCTTGAGGAAACGTGATTAAATAGAGCCAAATTAAGAACCAACCAAAAGTTAGCAACATTTACTGGCGACATCTGACGGGACTCAACTTAGAAGTGGCCTAACCACTCCGAGAGTACCCAAAAATTTGAATTGAGAGTCCAATTGGGAACAGAAAGAAAAACCACAAGCATCAAAACAGTACTGATCAAGCCTCTGAGATTCGGAAGTGTGTTAATGCATACTAACAGGGATATAAGGCAAACCTGAGAGATTTTGTTGCGTAAAACTGTCGGGAGTTTTGTAGGCCGGAAATTAGCATAAGCCGTAGTTTACATCACCGCTTTATCACCCCCGTTCCAAATTCAGTAGAGATCCTAGTGGAGAAAATGGCATTGAAGGCAATGGAACGCCTTATGAACCCCCAGGAATTTGAGGTCACAGCGACCAGTAGAGTAGGACAGTGTCCCGTATGGGAAGATGAGATCAGAAAATATCTCAAAGGGAAAGGATGGCCCCTTTGGAGTGAATTCTGCAATAATGTGGAAACAGGACCCGGGAGTATAGGACATACTTGGTGGGAGAACCTGTCAGAGATCCGCAAGAAGAGCTTGGGAAAAGCCCGCAAGCCAATGGCAATCATGTCCTGTTTGGCACAATTGCGAGGCACAGAGGAGGTCGTTAGGACGCTCCATAGAGAGATAGAGGAGAGCGACAGAACCAGTGAGGTAGACGTGAGTGAGGTAGAGAAAGAGAATCGAGATCTGAAGGGACAGAGAGGTGGATGATGCCAAGTGGGCACATCAGTCTTGTCTCGCGCATTTGAACAGTTTTCAGACGCAATACGATAAGGCCTACCAGGACACGCAACGTGCGGTCTTGGTAAGACAAGAAACAGAACAGCAAGTTGAGAAATTGCAGAAACAGTACAATGATTTAAAAGCAGCCCTACAAGCACTCCATACTTCCACGACGGGACGAAGGCAGAGCTTAGTAGACCACACAAAATGCCGGAAGCAAATTGCAGAATTGCAATCTCTGCTGTCCGTGCAAAATGGATTTCAAAGTACATTCGGACCCCAATTAGATCAGGAAAACGGCCCCGATTGGCAGGAATTGAACGAGACTGCCCATAGATACGTACATGGGACATGTACGCAGGAAAAACCCCAGAAAAGGAAAGCGCCCCAACCCCCAACCAAACAGGCAGAACACACCCCCATGAATCCTGTGACCACACACCGTAGGGCCTCTGGAGAAGGAGAAGCAGATTTCCTTTATACAACTCCGTTAACCGTGACCCAATTACGGGACGCGTGTGGAAAAATTACATCGTTCCTTCCCACTTCAGACCCCCACCAATTTTTCGCGAAAGTCAAACAACAGGCAACCCTGTACGGCCTGGACGAAAAGGAGCAAGTGAAGCTCACAGTTTTAAGCCTCAACCCTTCAGTCGTAGCAGCCCTTCCCGACCCACAGAATGTAGGAGGAGGCACACTCCAAGAGATGCACACAGCGATCCTTGATGCCATCGGCTTTAACAGAGGAGACCCCGTAGAAGGCCTAAATAAGTGTAGGCAAAAGAAGACAGAGCACCCCACAGCGTTTGCTGGACGTTTGTGGATTCACTTCACAGCAGTTTTTGGAGAGTTAGCCCGCACCCATTTGACCCCAGATAATATGGCCAAATGGACCCGAATTCTAGTCTCTCACGCTACAGAAGCAGGACGAAAAGCTTGCACAAATTATGACCCCTCAGATGAGGCCCACAATAAAAAATGGGCTTTGAAGAGATTGTCCCGCGCTTGGGAGCAATCAATTGCAGGCAAAACCGCATTTATAACACCCGACGAAGAGCAGGCAGAAATGAACCCAGTTAAAGCACACCAAACCCCGCATGGGTAAATGAGGGCAGGAACAGCCAACCCCAGCCAAAACCTCAAGAATGTTATAATTGTGGACAGCTAGGACGCTTTGCACGAGAGTGCAACGCGCCCCAGAAGCAGCAGAGAAACCAACAGACAGGCACCCTAAACAAGAATAGGGCACAGCCGATCCATAGCGTTAGTGCCCGTTCAGAGAATGCAGACATGAACGGCACCGGCTGACGGTGTTCGGGCTCCCCAACTTGGGTCTGCGACACCCTTTGGGACAAGTCCGGTAGACCCTACGGTGCAAAGTCCAGGGACAACCCGTAGAATTTCTTTGGGACACAGGAAGGTCCCGCACCACACTCAATTCCTCCACAATGTTCCAGCGAGACACGTGGCCCACAACAGACACCATTACACTCAACGGTTTTACAGGCCATTTACAACAGCGACACATCACAGCCCTTATAGCACTACAGATAGGGAACACCACGACTAAGCACCCCGTAGTTTTAGTTGATCTGCCCCAGACAGCAGAACATATCCTTGGGATCGATTTCATGAGCTCCCATAACCTTTCTTTCGACCCAGTGAACAAGTGTGCATGGAAAATGGCTAAGGCAGCACGAGCCCCCGCCACGCTCACAGTAGGAGAATACGTAAATAGGATTAGCTCAGTAGGAGACTTCTGGTTCGACCTCCGAGCCATTAGTGCAGACAAAGTGCTGGCTTTGTGAACATTACAGGTCCCAACCCTAAACCCCAGAAGCAGTACAGATTTCCCCAGGAAGCAGAGGGAGAAATCTCCAAAGTAATAGAAAGTTTGTTGGATCAAGGCGTACTCAGATCAGTAGCCTCCACAAACAACGCACCAATTTGGCCCATCAGGAAACCGGATGGGTCATGGCGACTGACCATTGATTACCAGGAACTGAACAAAGTAACCCCAGCAGCAGCCCCCACCATAGCCACAAGTCCCGAGACCATGCTCAAACAGGGACTCCAGTCAAAATATTTTTCGGTTTTGGACATTAGTAATGGCTTCTGGTCCATTCCATTTGCTAAAGCGTGCCAGTACAAATTTGCCTTTACATTCCAAGGGCAACAATACACGTGGACGTGCCTTCCACAAGGCTTCCACAACTCCCCCTCCATTTTCCACCGACAGCTGGCAAATGGTTTCGCAAAATATTCCCGCCCCGATTGTCTGGTCCAGTATGTAGACGACTTGTTACTACAGACAGGCATAAAGGGAGAGCACATTTTGCTTCTCGCCGAGCTCCTAGCATTCCTAAAAGAAATTGGTTGTCAAATCAACCCCAAGAAGGCCCAGATTCTGAAAGAAAAAGTGATTTACTTGGGAACAGTGATCACTCATGGTAAACGTGAGATCGAGCACAAGAGAATTGACTCGATCGTCAAATTGCCCCTTCCCCGCAATGTCTCAACCCTCCGGTCATTTTTAGGACTAGTTGGTTACTGCCGAAACCATATTGACGGTTTCGCCACTAAAGCAGCGCCCCTATCCGAACTTCTCAAGAAGCAGGCACCTTGGGAATGGCTTCCACAGCATACAGATGCCGTGGATGCTTTAAAAAGAGCACTACAGGTCCCAGATCCACATTCCCCGTACGCTATTGAGGTAGCAAGCACCGACCGAACCCTTTCGGCCGTGCTCCTCCAGGAACGCCACGACCAGTTACATACGCCTATGTATGTTAGCATACGCTTCACGCATGTTAGACCCAGTAGAGCAAGGGTTTTCTGCCTGTGAAAGGCACCTGCTCACAGTTTTTTGGGCAGTACAGTACTTCGCCTACATTACAGGACTCAACCCCATCACCATCCTCACAGAACACACACCGACACAGCTATTTAGACGTCTTTAGACGGCCGACTTAAAGATGGCACAGTCAGCCAAATCCGCGCAGCCCGTTGGACCCTTCTTTTACAGGGACGGGACATCACGGTAAAGAGAACCAAGACCCACACCTTCCTTGCCGATAATTTACAGTATGCAGGCACCCCTCATGAATGTGAGACCATCACCACTAAACAGAACACAGGCCCATTTATTCCCAAAACACCCCCCAGGAAAACAGGTAGTACACCCTAGAGACCCCAGCCCACAGACACGTGCACACCCCTGAAGATATATGTGGATGGCTCATCCACAGTGTTAAACGGAAAGAGAATCACCGGTTGCGGTATATATGTGCAGGGACGTGCAGGGACGCGCCCGAGTGAAATTTCCTTAAAGTTCCCAGGGCACTTAGGCTCGCAGGCAGCAGAACTGGCAGCAATTGCATATATTGTAAACCACCCAGACTCGTTCCCGACCCCATCAGACATCTATTCAGACAGCTTGTATGTCTGCAATAGTTTGACAGAGTTCCTACCACTCTGGGAAACAAGAGGATTTGTTTCCGCGGACGGTAAACCCCTACCCTCAGCCCCATTACACCGCCATATCTTAGAGACAGCGAAGGATAGGAAATACGGAATAATTAAAGTTTGCTGTCATCACCGTTCTTCCCCCCCTGGTAATGTTAAAGCAGACCCCTAGCGAAGGCAGGCTCCAGGCATGGTTATTTTTGGAACCCCCCAAAAGCACCCCAGTACACGCAGTTCAGGTCTCACAGACCAACATTCAGGATTTAGCGAAGGCCCAGAAAGAAGACGAGAAACTCAGGGAAGTTTTAAAGGGAACCTTCCCAGCCCCGTACGACAAGTTTAAAAACGCAATCACCACACACGACAGTGTGATTTTAAAGGATGGCATTTATAGCGCAATGTCTGTTCATCCTTCTCGCAGCGTCTGCATGGTCTCGCCAATGTACCACGCCTCAGGACATCCTTTCCTGCAGCGTATGAGGTAGACAACATTGACCGAGTCGCACGAGTATGTGCTGCGTACCTGGTGGGTGGTGTTCTCAGATGTAATGGTGGTATCCATGTCGATGATCTGGCATGTCTTGCAGAGGTTGGCATGGCAGGTTTCCTTGTGAGTCTGGCAGGGAACTCCTGCAAGAAAGCAGTTGACTGGCTATCTTGTCAGATTACCCTGTGTAAGTTTAAATTGAGTTAGAAGAGTTAAATTCCATCAGCTGTGCTGGCATTTGAACCCATGTCCCCAGGAGGTTACCATGGACCTCTGGATTTTTAAACATTCATTTATGGGATGTGGGTGTCGCTGACTAGGCCAGCAGTTATTGTTCATCCATAATTGTGTCATTTCAAGAAGTAATTAGATATAGTTCATGGGGCTACAGGGAGCAAGGGGTATAGGGGGACGGCGGGTTCAGTGTATTGAAGTTGATGATCAGCCATGAATGGTGGAGCAGGCTTGATGTGCCGAATGGCCTCCCATTGCTTCTATTATTTATGTATGTTTCTATGTAATTGCCCTTGAGAAGGTGGTGCTGAGCTGCTTTCTTGAACCACTGGAGTCCATGTTGTGTAGGCACAGCCACAGTGCTGTTAGAGTTCCAGGATTTTGACCCAGCAACAGTGAAGGAACAGCTATATATTACTAAATCAGGGTGGTGAGTAGCTTGGAGGGGAACTTCCAGGTAGTGGAGTTCCCAGTGCATAGAGCCATAGAACTTTACAGCATATAAAGAAGGACTTTGACCTATTGTGCCTGCACTGGCCAGCAAGCACCCATCTATTCAAGCCCCACTTGCAGATGGGACACACACTGCTGCTACTGCTGGTCTGTGGTGGAGGAAGTGAATGTTTGTGGAAGGGATTCTGTGGGCTATTTCCCTGGAGCACAATTTCTTATACCTCGCTCTGTGCATGCTGCCTGCATCGTTTGCTCTGGATAGGCTGATCTTACCTCCAAGAGGCTCAGTGATTGGCCAGTTGTCTCTTGCCCTTCATTCAGTGAATAACACTGGACCCTCCCGCCCCCCACCATCCCAACACGTAGACTATGAAATGTCAGCCTATCTTTGAATTTCTCTCCATGGTCTTGCCCTGTTCTGTTATGGCAGCACTATTGAGTCAGTAATAGGGTAATTTGCCGGCCAATCGCACTGCTGCAACTGGAACTGATGTCGATGAGGCTATCCTAGACTGACTGCATTGTGCTCCTATTTGAATCGGGGATCTCTGCTGTAGTTTCTGCCTTTGGTTTGTCTGCAGCTGGACCAGAATGTTTTCTGAATAGAATCTGCTATAAGTGCGGCCTCCAACAGTGCTGTTTTGTGTGTGCGTGTGTGTGCTAGGAGTGGGGGTACCGGGCGGCACAGTAGCACAGTGGGTAGCACAGCTCCAGGGTCCCAGGTTCGATTCCTGGCTTGGGTCACTGTCTGTGCGGAGTCTGCACGTCCTCCCCATGTCTGCGTGGGTTTCCTCCGGTGTTCTGGTTTCCCCCCACAGTCCAAAGATGTGCAGGTTAGGTGGATTGGCCATTCTAAATTGCCCTTAGTGTGCAAAGAAAAAAGGTTAGGTGGGGTTACTGGGTTACATGGATAGGGTGGATGTGTGGGCTTAAGTCGGGCGCTCTTTCCAAAGGCCGGTTCGGACTTGATGGGCCGAATGGCCTCCTTCTGCATTGTAAATTCTATGATTCTATGAAAAGCGTCTGCTGTTTGATTTTATCGTAATTATTTGATAATCTTTTTAAAATGCTGCAAAGTCGAGCATGCCCCACCACACAGTGATTTTATGCCTTTGCAACTGAACCAACCAACATGGAGATCAGAGAGAGGATCCAGGGTTTGGTCCAGGGTTCGTATTTCTCTCTCATTGGTTGCACATTAATCCAAAACTGGTCCTAAAATCCGATTTCCCGTAGGAATGTTTGACGAGGGTGTGTTTATTGTTAAAGGGGGAAACCTCTGGCTGACACACACACACACACACACACACACACACTTGCTGTAAAGAACATTCGGTTGTTTGATGAGGTTTATTGCAAATGTTGCATTTATTTTGTGTTTGGTGCAAGAAACGAAAGCAATTCTTTTTGGTGCTGGCGAGAATTGTTCAGGTCTGCGGCCAGTCACCTGCTGTGGTTTGTGAAGAGGCAGAAAGGACAAGGCTTCAGGTTGTTGTTTACTGCAATGTTTAATCTCACAAAAACTACATTCGACTCATTTCAGATTTGCCAGAAGTCCAGGGTGGACAAGCCCCAGGCATGGGAACCGCCTGGTTTCTCGCTATGGACAACATGTCTCAGGTTAAACAAAAATGTCTAAAAGGTTCTCAAATGATTCATAAATCCTGACAGAATGTGGAGAAGACATGTTTTGATACCATGTTAGATATTCACAGGAATACAAAATACAAAAAAAAGATAGACATATTTACAGTAAAATCCTAACTCCCGGTTTGAATTCCTCCTCTTTGTCCCTTGTCTCCCTGTGGTTAATTCCAACAATTCCTCATGAACCCCTCCAAATCCCTCTAACTCCCCCTCTCCCTCTAAATCCCTCTTATTCCCACTCCCCTTTCCCTTGAAATCCCTCTAATTCCAACTCCACCTTTCCTTCAAAATCCCTCTAATTCCCACTCCCCCTTTCCCTGGAAAACCCTCTAATTCCCACTCCCCCTATCCCTCTAAATCCCTCTAATCCCTCATCTCCCTATGGTTAATTCCAGCAGCTCCCTATGAAAGATGCTAACGGCTTGGCCCTGAACAGAGGGATTTTTACTGAGACACAATGTGCCACACACAGGGTGGGAAATCCCAATCTTAACACCCTCCTCCAGGCATTAGTTTCTTTATCACTTGAGAGGCTGTGGCTACACTCGGTTACAATGATCAAGAAGGGAACAAGGAAAAAGATGGAAAATTATAGCCTAACCTCGGTTGTTGACAAGATTCTAGAATCCATTGTTAAGGATGAGATTTCTAAATTCTTGGAATTGCAGGGTCGGATTAGGACAAGTCAGCATGGATTTAGTAAGGGGAGGTCGTGCCTGACAAACCTGTTAGAGTTCTTTGAAGAGATAACAAATAGGTTAGACCAAGGAGAGCCAATGGATGTTATCTATCTTGACTTCCAAAAGGCCTTTGATAAGGTGCCTCACGGGAGACTGCTGAGTAAAATAAGGGCCCATGGTATTTGAGGCAAGGTACTAACATGGATTGACGATTGGCTGTCAGGCAGAAGGCAAAGAGTTGGGATAAAAGGTTCTTTTTCAGAATGGCAACCGGTGACGAGTGGTGTCCCGCAGGGTTCAGTGTTGGGACCACAGCTGTTCTCTTTATATATTAACGATCTAGATGACGGGACTGGGGGCATTCTGGCTAAGTTTGCCGATGATACAAAGATAGGTGGAGGGGCAGGTAGTATGGAGGAGGTGGGGAGGCTGCAGAAAGATTTAGACAGTTTAGGAGAGTGGTCCAAGAAATGGCTGATGAAATTCAACGTGGGCAAGTGCGAGGCCTTGCACTTTGGAAAAAAGAATAGAGGCATGGACTATTTTCTAAACGGTGACAAAATTCATAATGCTGAAGTGCAAAGGGACTTGGGAGTCCTAGTCCAGGATTCTCTAAAGGTAAAATTGCAGGTTGAGTCCGTAACTAAGAAAGCAAATGCAATGTTGTCATTTATCTCAAGAGGCTTGGAATATAAAAGCAGGGATGTACTTCTGAAGCTTTATAAAGCATTAGTTAGGCCCCATTTAGAATACTGTGAGCAATTCTGGGCTCCACACCTCAGGAAGGACATACTGGCACTGGAGCGGATCCAGCGGAGGTTCACACGGATGATCCCAGGAATGGTAGGGCTATCATACGATGAACGTCTGAGGATCCTGGGATTATATTCATTGGAGTTTAGGAGGTTGAGGGGAGATCTAATAGAAACTTACAAGATAATGAATGGCTTAGATAGGGTGGACGTAGGGAAGTTGTTTCCATTAGCAGGGGAGACTAGGACCCGGGGGCACAGCCTTAGAATAAAAGGGAGTCACTTTAGAACTGAGATGAGGAGAAATTTCTTCAGCCAGAGAGTGGTGGGCCTGTGGAATTCATTACCACAGAGGGCGGTGGAGGCCGGGACGTTGCGTGTCTTTAAGACAGAAGTTGATAAATTCTTGATTTCTCAAGGAATTAAGGGCTATGGAGAGAGAGCAGGAAAATGGAGTTGAAATCAGCCATGAATGAATGGTGGAGTGGACTCGATGGGCCGAATGGCCTTACTTCCGCTCCTATGTCTTATGGTCTTATGATCAGGAAGGAATATAAGAAGAATATTAACTCGCCCCCAGCACAGTAAAACTGTCCCCCCCCCACAATGCAATCACACTGCCTGCCCTCCAAAGCATAAAGCAAGGGGAACACTTGAACCATTCACTGCCATCTGACTTCACCATTCTACAATGCTCCTCCTCGCAATTACTTTTGCAGATCCTGGAGATCAGGAAGTCTTGATTTGTGGACCCCACACTTCCCTTCCATTCCCCCTCCAACCCTCCCAACTCCCCCTCCAACCCCCTTCCCCCTCAAAATCTCCCACCAACCCCCAACTCCCCCTCCAACCTCGCACTCCGCCAACCCCTACTCCATCTCCAACTCCCCCTCCCACTCCAACCCCCACTCCCCCTCCAACACCCCACTCCCCCTCCAACTCCCCCTCCCCCTCCAACCCCCCCTCCACCCCCCATTCCCCCTCCAACCGCCCCAGTCCCCCTCTATCCCCTCTCCCACACCAACCCCCCTCCAACCCCCCTTCCTCCTCCAACCCCCCACTCCCACGCCAACCCCCACTCTCCCTCCGACTCCCCCTCCCACTCCAACCCCCATTCCCCGTCCAACACCCCACTCCCCCTCCAACTCCCCCTCCCACTCCAACCCCCCCACTGCCCTCCAACCCCCCCCACTGCCCTCCAACCCCCTACCACCTCAAAATCTCCCTCCAAACACCCACTCTCTTTCCCACCTCGCACTCCGCCAACCCCTACTCCACCTCCAACACCCCCTCCTGCTCCAACCCCCATTCCGCCTCCAACCCCCATTCCACCTCCAACCTCCATCCCTCCTCCAAACCACCCACTCCCCCTCCAAGTCTCCCTCCCCCTCCAACTCCCCCTCCAACCCCCATTCCCCCTCCAACCACCCCACTCCCCCTCCATCCCCTCTCCCACACCAACCCCCCTCCAACCCCCCTTCCTCCTCCAACCCCCCACTCCCACGCCAACCCCCACACCCCCTCCAACCGCCACTCCACTTCAACCCCCATTCCCCGTCCAACCCCCACTCCTCCTCCAACCCCCACTCCCCCTCCAACCACCCACTCCCCCTCTCAGCCCCAAATCCCACGCCAGCCCCCACTCCCCCTCCAACCCCAACTCCCCCTCCAACCCCCACTCCCCCTCCAACCCCCACTCCCCCTCCAACCCACACTCCCCCTCCAAACCCAATCCCTCTCCAACCCCCATTCCCCCTCCAACTCCCCACTCCCCCTCCAACCCCCTCCCCCTCCAACCCCCCCTCCAACTCCAACCCCCACTCCCCCTCCAACCCACCATTCCCCCTCCAACCCCCACTCCCCCTCCAACCCCCACTCTCCCTCCAACCCGCACTCCCCCTCCAACACCCCATTCCGCCTCCAACCCCCATTCCACCTCCAACCTCCATCCCTCCTCCAAATCCCCCACTCCCCCTCCAAGTCCCCCTCCCCCTCCAACTCCCCCTCCAACCCCCTTTCCCCCTCCAACCACCCCACTCCCCCTCCATCCCCTCTCCCACACCAACCCCCCTCCAACCCCCCTTCCTCCTCCAACCCCCCACTCCCCCTCCAACCCCTACTCCCCTTCAACCCCACTCCCCGTCCAACCCCCACTCCTCCTCCAACCCCCACTCCCCCTCCAACTGCCTACTCCCCCTCTAACCCCCAACTCCCACGCCAGCCCCAACTCCCCCTCCAACCTCCACTCCCCCTCCAACCCCAACTCCCCCTCCAACCCCCACTCCCCCTCCAACCCCCACTCCCCCTCCAACCCCCCCTCCCCTCCAACCCCCCACTCCCCGTCCAACCCCCATTCCCCCTCCAACCCGCACTCCCCCTCCAACTCGCCTCCCCCCTCCAACCCCATTCCCCCTCCAACCCCCCACTCCCTCTCCAAACCCCTCTCCCTCCAACCCCCACTCCCCCTCCAACCCCCACTCCCCCTCCAAACCCACTCTCTCTCCAACCCCCATTCCCCCTCCAACTCCCCACTTCCCCTCCAACCCCCCTCCCCTCCAACCCCCCCTCCAACTCCAACCCCCACTCCCCCTCCAACCCCCCATTCCCCCTCCAACCCCCACTCCCCCTCCAACCCCCACTCTCCCTCCAACCCGCACTCCCCCTCCAACCCCCAATCCCCCTCCATTCCGCACTCCCCCTCCAACCTCCCATTCCCCCTCCAACCCCCATTCCCCCTCCAACCCCCACTCCCCCTCCAACCCCCCATTCCCCCTCCAACTCCCACTCCCCCTCCAACCCCCACACTCCCTCCAACCCACCACTCCCCTCCAACCCCCCACTCCCCCTCCAACCCCCACCCCCCTCCAACCCCCCTCCAACTCCAACCCACACTCCCCCTCCAACCCCCCACTCCCCTTCCAAACCCCCACTCCCCCTCCAACCCTCAACTCCTCCTCCAACCCCCACTCCCCCTCCAACCCCCACTCCACCTCCAACCCCCACTCCCCCTCCAACCTCCACTCCTCCTCCATCCCCCTTCCCCTCCAACCCCCCTCCCCCTCCAACCCTCCACTCCCCCTCCAACCCCCATTCCCCCTCCAACCCCCACTCCACCTCCAACCCCCCACTCCCCCTCCAACCCCCACTCCCCCTCCCCCCCCACCCCACCCGTGAACGAAGGGACTCTCAGTAATCCTGGAATATCGCAGTGCGCTGACAATCCGACACTAATGGGGGAAGTGCCATTTCCTATTTCCACCAGGGATATTGACATGTGTGAAATGGCCGCTGTCTTTACTCTGTGGCCGAATTCTTTAACACAGAAGCTGCCCCCCGGGGTGGGGGGAGAGGGGGGTTTGAGGGGCGCGTGGGGAACAAATTCACCTTTGTATTGGTCACAAATCCACGGTCACGAACAAGGTTTGCAGTTGCAGCAAGGTTATGACAACGAAAGGACAGTTTAATAGGCAATTGTGCAAAAAGATCCATTGAAGGCTGAAGAGAGCCAGTTGTATGCCGAGTCCTGTGCAGTCTCATTTAGCTCTCAAGAGGTGCTGAAGAGGTGATTGAAGGATTCCGTGTTGAAGCGGACAAGTTTAGAGTCATCAACCTGAAGTAGGAAAAATCCTGTCAATATATTCATGAAAAAAAACATAGTTGAGCGAAACAAAGACCTGCACCCGAGGCACGTTCACCTGTGGTAGACCCAAACCCACTTGTTAGGTGGAAGCTGACACCCAGAGAGGTGGTTGATACTGAGAGAGCGATTTTAGTTTCCCCTTCAGAGTGGGGTGGAAAAGGAGCTCTTCAACCTGACCTGGGAAGGACAGAGATTAGAGACGTGGCAATCTCACTGCATTTGCCACCCAGGTCTAATTTCCAAGGAATTTAAAGGCAAAATACTGCCGATGCTGGAAATTTGAAATAAAAGCAGAAAATGCAGGAAAATCGCAAGCCATACTGGACTCAAAATGCTAACTCTGTTTCTTTCAGTCTCCACAGACTCTACTGAGTTTTCCAGCATTTTCTTGTTTTTATTTGGTATCGTTGAGATTCACAGCACAGAAAAAGGCCCTTCGGCCCACCCTGTCTGTGCTGGCAATCGAGCACCTCATAGAATCATAGAATTTGCAGTGCAGAAGGGGGCCATTCGACCCATCGAGTCTGCACCAGCCCTTAGAAAGAGCACCCTACTTAAGCCCACGCCTCCACCCCATCCCCGTAACCCAGTAACCCCACCTAACCTTTTTGGACACCAAGGGCAATTTAGCATGGACAATCCACCTAACAGCACATCTTTGGGACTTGTGGGAGGAAACTGGAGCACCCGGAGGAAACCCACGCAGACAAGGAGAACGCATGCAGACTCCACGCAGACAGTGGCCCAAGCCGGTAATCGAACCTGGGACCCTGCAGCTGTGAAGCAACTGTGCTAACCACTGTGCTAACCACTGTGCTACCATGCTGCCCTATCTATTCTAATCACATTTTCCAGCATTTGGTCCACAGCCTTGTGAGCAATGGCGTTTCAAGTGCTCATCTAAATGCTTTTTAAGTGTTGTGAGGGTTCCTGCCTCTAACGCCCTTTCAGGCGATGAGTTCCAGATTCTCACCTCTTAACTCCCTTCTGCAAGCCGCTATGTATCAAACAACTAAGAACAAGTTAAAGGAGAATAAAACTGAATGGACCACCTATCATCAATCTAGGCATTGGAAATGACTAAGGCACCATCATACCCAGCCACCCTGTAATGTCCTCCTCATGAGTACCTAGGGTTCATGTGAAAATTGGGAGAGATGTCCCAACAACTAGTCAGCTAACAGCCTGATATAGTTATACACACCAAATCATACCTTACAGTCAATGTCCTCCATCACCATTGTTGGTATGTCCTGTCCCACCAGCGGCACAGACACACCAGAGGTACATAGTGGTGTACAGATGGGAGGAAATTGCCCTGCAATCCCTTCATGTTGACTCTGTAGCTTGGAAACCTCCTGTTTATTACCGGCTCACTGCCCTCTGTCAGCTGATGAATCAGCACTCCTCTATGTTAAACACCACTTGTAAGAAGCATTGATGGTAGCAAGGGCACCAAATGGGACTTCAATGTCTATCATCAAGAGTGAATCGGTAGCATCATTACTGACTGAGCTGCTCACGTCCTGAAGGACATATCTGCCTAATCAGGCCTGCGGTAGGTTCTGAGAGAACCAACAAGAGGAAAAGCCAACAGACCACATCCTCACTGATCTACCAATCACAGGTGCATATGTAAGTGCATTGCTAAGAGTGACCAACACATAGTCCTTGAGGAGACCTAGTCCTGACTTCACACTGAGGACAACGTCCATCAAGTTATGTGGCATTACCACTACGCGAAATGGTATAGATTTTGAACAGATCCAGCAGCTCAAAACCAAGCCCACATGAGACTTTGTAAGTCATCAGCAGCTGTAGAATTGTTTTCAAGCATAATCGGTGACCTCATGGCCTAACATATCCCTCACCCTGCCATTACCATCAAGCCAGGCTGCCAACCCTGGATCAATGAGGACTGTAGGAGGCATGCCAGGAGTAGTGCCGAGCATACTTCAAAATGGCACGCCAACCTGGTGGTGCTACAACAGAGAACTATAAGTATGCTAAATAGCTGAAACATCATGTTAACTCAGAGCTAAGCAATTTCACAATCAACAGATCGGATCAAACTCTTCAGTCCTGCCAGATTGGATGGTGAATAATGGTAGACAATGAACGAATTAACTGGAGGAGGGATCTCCACAAATAACACCATCCTCAAATGATAGGGAATGCAGAACATTAGTGCAAAAGACAAGGCTGAAACATTTGCAAGCACCTTCATCCAGAAGTACCGAGTGGATGATCAATCACTGATCCTGAGGTCCCCAACATCACAGATGCCAATCTTCATCCAATTCGATTCACACAAAATAGCTAAAGGCGCTGATACGACAGTTTCTGGGCCCTTACAATATCTCAGATGTATTACTGAAGACCTGTGATCCAGAACTAACTGCATTCCTAGCCAAGCTTTTCCAGTACAGCATCAGCACTGGAATATTCCAGTTCCAATTTTCCAATTGCCCAGCCCTATCCTGACTACAAAAATCAGGATGAATCCAATTACCACCCCTTCAGTCTGCTCTCAATCATCAAACCGTTGGAAAGTGTCATTGACAGTGCTGCCACATGGCACTTATAAAGCAACAAACTGCTCACTAATAGGTTGGGTCATACCAGGGTTACTCAGTTGCAGCCTTGAATACAGTTTTGGTACAAATATGGACAAAAGAGTTGAAATAAGAGCGTCAGTCCTTGACATCAAGGCAGCATTTGACCGCATGACATGGAAGAGAATTCTCCATTGGTTTATTTCATACCCATCACAAAGGCCCAGTTTAGCTCAGTTGGCTGGATCGCTGCTTTGTCATTCAGAGCAAGGCCACCATTGTGGGTTCAAGCCCTATAGAGGCTGAGGCTATTCTCAACCTTGTCGCTTGCTTGAGGTGTGGTGATCCTCAGGTTAAACCACCACCAGTCAGCTCTCCCCCTCAAAGGGGAAAGCAGCTTATGGTCATCTGGGACTATGGTGACTTTACTTCTTTTAAGAGCCAGGAGTGAGACAGAGCTAAGAGTGAGTTTGGGAATTTGAATCTACGTGGGAATTCGAAGCTGGGTGGGGAGGAAGTGCTTTTTATCCCTGGTAAGTGACTGGTAAGTAGTGTTTCTGTTTTTCTGTTTCTTTTCATTGGTATATTTATTTTTTCTTTGTTTTTTTTTGTTGAAATTGTAGTTGTTGAGGTTAACCGAAGGTTTAAGACATGGCAGGAGATCTCAGACCCGTGTCATGCTCCTTGTGTGCGATGTGGGAGCTCAGGGACACGTCCACTGTCCCTGGCTCCTTCACGTGCAAGAAGTGTGTCCAGTTGCAGCTCCTGTTAGACCGCTTGACGGCTCTGGAGCTGCGGATGGACTCACTTTGGAGCATCTGCGATGCTGAGGATGTCGTGGATAGCACGTTTAGCGAGTTGGTCACACTGCAGGTGAAAGGTACTGAGGGAGATAGAAAATGGGTGACCAAAAGACAGAGTAGGAAGGCAGTGCAGGTGTCCTCTGCGGTCATCTTCCTGCAAAAACAGATATACCGCTTTGGATACTGTTGAGGGAGATGGCTCACCAGGGGAAGGCAGCAGCAGCCAGGTTCATGGCACCGTGGCTTGCTCTGCTGCACAGCTGGGCAGGAAGAAGAATGGCAGGGCTATAGTGATTGGGGACTCAATTGTAAGGGGAATAGACAGGCGGTTCTGTGGACGCAATTGAGACTCCAGGGTGATATGTTGCCTCCCTGGTGCAAGGGTCAAGGATGTCTCGGAGCGGCTGCAGGACATTCTGGGGGGGGGAGGGTGAACAGCCAGCTGTCGTGGTGCACATAGGCACCAACGATATAGGTAAGAAACGGGACAAGGTCCTACAAGCTGAATTTAGGGAGCTAGGAGTTAAACTAAAAAGTAGGACCTCAAAGGTAGTAATCTCAGGATTGCTACCAGTGCCACGAGCTAGTCAGAGTAGGAATGTCAGGATAGAGAGGATGAATGCGTGGCTCGAGAGATGGTGCAAGAGGGAGGGATTCAAATTCCTGGGACATTGGAACCGGTTCTGTAGAGGTGGGACCAGTACAAACCGGACGGTCTGCACCGAGGCAGTGTTTGCTAGAGCAGTTGGGGAGAGTTTAAACTAATGTGGCAGGGGGATGGGAACCGATGCAGGAAGTTAGAAGGTAGCAAAACAGGGACAGAAATAAAAGGCAGTAAGGGGGAAAGTGTAAGGCAGAGAAGCCATAGTCAAAAATCAAAAAGGGCGACAGTACAAGGTACAGTGACTGAGGGGAGCTCAGTGAATAGGACCAGGAATACTAAAAGAAATAAAACGGGAAGTGAAAACATTAATGGTAAGCGACGCGGCAGGTTGTTACAGGAAGATATGGGTTCAACGACAAGGAAAATTAGGAGAAAGGTTAAGAGGAAATATAACTTAGGAGAGGTTACTGATCGAGGTGTTAAGATTCAGAACAGAGGTAAAAAAGCCAACAAAAGTGTACTTTACCTGAATGCTCGTAGTATTCGGAATAATGTAAATGAGTTGATGGCGCAAATCATCGTGAATGACTATGGTTTAGTGGCCATTACTGAAACATGGTTAAAGGATGGTCACGACTGGGAGTTAAATATCCGAGGGTATCAAACTTTTCGGAAGGACAGAGTGGATGGTAAGGGAGGTGGTGTAGCTCTGTTATTTAAGGATGACATCCGGGCAACAGTAAGGGATGACATCGGTGCTATGGAGGATAAGGTTGAATCCATTTGGGTGGAAATCAGGAATAGTAAGGCGGAAAAGTCACTTATAGGAGTAATCTATAGGCCACCAAATAGTAACATTATGGTGGGGCAGGCAATAAACAAAGAAATAACTGATGCATGTAGAAATGGTACAGCAGTTATCATGGGGGATTTTAATCTACATGTCGATTGGTTTAACCAGGTCGATCAAGGCAGCCTTGAGGAGCAGTTTATAGAATGTATCCGCGATAGTTTCCTAGAACAGTATGTAATGGAACCTACAAGGGAACAAGCGGTCCTAGATCTGGTCCTGTGTAATGAGACAGGATTGATTCAGGATCTCATAGTTAGGGATCCTCTCGGAAGGAGCGATCACAATATGGTGGAGTTTAAAATACAGATGGAGGGTGAGAAGGTAAAATCAAGCACTAGTGTTTTGTGCTTAAACAAAGGAGATTACAATGGGATGAGAGAAGAACTAGCTAAGGTAGACTGGGAGCAAAGATTTTATGGTGAAACAGTTGAGGAACAGTGGAGAACCTTCCAAGCGATTTTTCACAGTGCTCAGCAAAGGTTTATACCAACAAAAAGGAAGGACGGTAAAAAGAGGGAAAATCGACCGTGGAAATATAAGGAAATAAGGGAGAGTATCAAATTGAAGGAAAAAACATACAAAGTAGCAAAGATCAGTGGGAGACTAGAGGACTGGGAAATTTTTGGGGGGCAACAGAAAGCTATTAAAAAAGCTATAAAGAAGAGTAAGATAGATTATGAGAGTAAACTTGCTCAGAATATAAAAACAGATAGTAAAAGTTTCTACAAATACATAAAACAAAAAAGAGTGGCTAAGGTAAATATTGGTCCTTTAGAGGATGAGAGGGGAGATTTAATAATGGGAGATGAGGAAATGGCTGAGGAACGGAACAGGTTTTTTGGGTCGGTCTTCACAGTGGAAGACACAAATAACATGCCAGTGACTGATGGAAATGAGGATATGACAGGTGAGGACCTTGAGAGGATTTTTATCACCAAGGAGGTAGTGATGGGCAAGCTAATGGGGCTAAAGGTAGACAAGTCTCCTGGACCTGATGGAATGCATGCCAGAGTGCTAAAAGAGATGGCTAGGAAAATTGCAAATGCACTAGTGGTAATTCACCAAAATTCACCAGACTCTGGGGTGGTCCCGGCGGATTGGAAATTAGCAAACGTGACACCACTGTTTAAAAAAGGAGGTAGGCAGAAAGCGGGCAATTATAGGCCACTGAGCTTATCTTCGGTAGTAGGGAAGATGCTGGAATCTATCATCAAGGAAGAAATAGCGAGGCATCTGGATGGAAATTGTCCCATTGGGCAGACGCAGCATGGGTTCATAAAGGGCAGGTCATGCCTAACTAATTTAGTGGAATTTTTTGAGGACATTAACAGTGCGGTAGATAACGGGGAGCCAATGGATGTGGTATATCTGGATTTCCAGAAAGCCTTTGACAAGGTGCCACACAAAAGGTTGCTGCATAAGATAAAGATGCATGGCATTAAGGGGAAAGTAGTAGCATGGATAGAGGATTGGTTAACTAATAGTAGCATGGATAGAGGATTGGTTAATTAATCGAAAGCAAAGAGTGGGCATTAATGGGTGTTTCTCTGGTTGGCAATCAGTAGCTAGTGGTGTCCCTCAGGGATCAGTGTTGGGCCCACAGCTGTTCACAATTTACATAGATGATTTGGAGTTGGGGACCAAGGGCAATGTGTCCAAGTTTGCAGATGACACTAAGATAAGTGGTAAAGCAAAAAGTGCAGAGGATACTGGAAGTCTGCAGAGGGATTTGGATAGGCTAAGTGAATGGGCTAGGGTCTGGCAGATGGAATGCAATGTTGACAAATGTGAGGTTATCCATTGTGGTAGGAATAACAGCAAAAGGGATTATTATTTAAATGATAAAATATTAAAACATGCTGCTGTGCAGAGAGACCTGGGTGTGCTAGTGCATGAGTCGCAAAAAGTTGGTTTACAGGTGCAACAGGTGATTAAGAAGGCAAATGGAATTTTGTCCTTCATTGCTAGAGGGATGGAGTTTAAGACTAGGGAGGTTATGCTGCAATTGTATACGGTGTTAGTGAGGCCACACCTGGAGTATTGTGTTCCGTTTTCGTCTCCTTATCTGAGAAAGGACATACTTGCGCTGGAGGGTGTACAGAGGAGATTCACTAGGTTAATCTCAGAGCTGAAGGGGTTGGATTACGAGGAGAGGTTGAGCAGACTGGGACTGTACTTGTTGGAATTTAGAAGGATGAGGGGGGATCTAATAGAAACATATAAGATTATGAAGGGAATAGACAGGATAGATGTGGGCAGGTCATTTCCACTGGCGGGTGAAAGCAGAACTAGGGGGCATAGCCTCAAAATAAGGGAAAGTAGATTTAGGACTGAGTTTAGGAGAAATTTCTTCACCCAAAGGGTTGTGAATGTATGGAATTCCTTGCCCAGTGAAGCAGTAGAGGCTCCTTCATTAAATGTTTTTAAGATAAAGATAGATAGTTTTTTGAAGAATGAGGGGATTAAGGGTTATGGTGTTCGGGCCGGAAAGTGGAGCTGAGTCCACAAAAGATCAGCCATGATCTCATTGAATGGTGGAGCAGGCTCGAGGGGCCAGATGGCCTACTCCTGCTCCTAGTTCTTATGTTCTTATGTTCTAAATGACTGTGGTTGTTGGAGGCCAATCATCTCAGCCCCTGGACATTGCTGCAGGTGCCATCTTCACCTGCTTAATCAATTACCCTACCTCTATTATAAGGTCAGGAGTAGGGATGTTTACTTATGTTTGGAAAATGATCAGTACCATTTGCCATTCCTCGGATATTGACGCAAGCTCTGTTACCTGCAGGTCCGTGCCCATAAGTGGCAAGTAATATTCAGGGCACACGTGCCAGGCACTGACAGTCTCCAACATAATCAAATGTAACCATATGCCTTGATGTTCAATTGAGTTAACATCACACAATCTCCCGCCGTCAACATTTTGAGCGTTATGATTGACCAGAAACACAACTGGATGAGCCATATAATTACCATGGCTACAAGAGCAAATCAGAAGGAATCAGGGAATTCTGTGGTGAGTAACTCACCTTCTGACACACCAAAGACTTTCCACACCCTACAAGGCACAAGTCAGGAGTGTTATGGAATACTCTCCACCAAGTTGGATGAGTGCAGCTTCAACAACACTCAAGAAACTCGACACCATCCAAGACAAAACAACCCTTTTGATTGGCACCTAATCCAACACCTTAAAACATTCAATCCTCCAGCACTGGCTCACAGTGGCAACAATATGCGCTGCCTACAAGGTGCAGTGAAGAAGGTCACCAAGGCTCCTTCAGCAGCACTTTCCTAATCTGAGGCCTTTACCACCTAGAAGAACAAGGGCAGCAGATGCATGGGGACACCACCATGTGCAAATTTCCCTCCAAGTCACATAGAGGGCGTCATTCTCCGACCCCCCGCCGGGTTGGAGAATCGCCGGGGGGCTGCCGTGAATCCCGCCCCCGCCGGTTGCCAAAGTCTCCGGTACCGGATATTCGGCGGGGGCTGGAATCGGGCCGCGCCGGTTGGAGGGCCCCCCCGCTGGATTCTCCGGCCCAGGTGGGCCGAAGTCCCGCCGATATATTGCCTGTCCCGCCGGCGTGGATTGAACCACCTTTTGAATGGTGGGACAAGGTGGCGTGGGCGGGCTCCAGTGTCCTGGGGGGGGGGCGCGGGGCAATCTGGACCCGGGGGGTGCCCTCACGGTGGCCTGGCCCGCGATCGGGGCCCACCGATCCGCGGGCGGACCTGTGCCGTGGGGGCACTCTTTCCCTTCCGCCTCCGCCACGGCCCCCACCATGGCGGAGGCGGAAGAGACTCCCTCCACTGCGCATGCATGGGAAACTGTCAGCGGCCGCTGACGCTCCCGCGCATGCGCCGCCCGGGGATGTCATTTCCGCGCCAGCTGGCGGGGCAACAAAGGCCGTTTCCGCCAGCTGGCGGGGCGGAAATTCCTCCGCCGTCGGCCTAGCCCCTCAATGTTGGGGCTCGGCCCCCAAAGATGCGGAGCATTCCGCACCTTTGGGGCGGCGCGATGCCCGTCTGATTGGCACCGTTTTGGGCGGACATCGCGCCGTTTCGGGAGAATTTCGCCCAGTATCTTGATCTGAAACTATATTCCGGCATAAAATACTGGAGCTCCCTCCCTAACAGCACAGTGGGTGTACATACACCACATGGACTGTAGTGGTTTAAGAAGACAGCTTACCACCAAATTCTCAAGATGATAAGGGATGGGCAATAAATCCTAGGCTCATCAGTGACTTTCATATCCCTTGAATGAATAATTTGAAAAATAAAATGGCTGGACTATAAAAGGGCCAATGTCCAAGTAGTTTGCCTTCTACCTTCCTGGCAGTTGCATAATATAATGACAATAGGCATGTTGACTACCATTGCTTCAATCTGTATCAATTAGCCTAGAACACATCCAGACACGTGGAAATCCTCAATGGTGAAGAGTTTTGGAAACCATGGGCGGGATTCTCCCATACCCGGCAGGGCGGGAGGTCCCGGTGGGACGGAATGGCGTGAACCACTCCGACGTCGGGCCGCCCCAGAGATTCAAAATCCTCCGCACCTTCAGGGGCTAGGCCCGCCCCGGGGTGGTTGGTGCCCCGCCAGCCTGCGTGGAAGGCCTTTGGCACCGCGCCAGCCGGGGCCACAGAGACTCCGCTGGCCGGCGCGGGTTCGCGCATGCGCAGGAGCATCAGCGGATGCTGACGTCATCCCCACGCATGCGCAGGGGGCGTTCACCTACGCGTCGACCATCGCGGAGGCTTACACTGCCGGCTCGTAGGAATAGAGTGCCCCCATGGCACAAGCCTGCCCGTGGATCGGTGGGCGACGGTCGCAGGCCACCGTGGGGGCACCCCCGGGGCCAGTTCGCCCCGCGCCCCCCCCCCCCAGTACCCGGAGCCCGCCCACGCCGCCAGGTCACGCTGGTAAGGGACCGACTCTAATTTACGCCGGTGGGACCTGTATAGAACGAGCCGGACTTCGGCCCATCGCGGGTCGGAGAATCGCCGGGGGGTGTCCGCCGATTGGCACGATTCCTGCACCCGCCGAATCTCTGCCGCTGGAAAATTCGGCAGCCGGTGGGGGCGGGATTCATGCCGACCCCCGGCGATTCTCCGACCCGGCGGGGGGTCAGAATATTGAGCCCCATAGGTCCAAAGACCCTGTTCCTCCGAGGAATGCTACACTTAGTACAAGTCATGTTCCATTTACTCACACACTCTATTTCAAAACATCAAGTTTCTAAGAGCAAAGCTATAATCTATTAAACTGGTACAATTGTGAGTTCATCTGAGTAGTCCTGATATGCAAGAATATATGTTTATGGCTATATCGTTACTTACACTCAAACTTACTAAGCCGAGAAATTATAGCATAAATCCACTGCTATTCCTCAAGTTATGGCAAATTAAGCTCTAACAATTGTGTGTTCATCTGAGTAGTCCAGATATGCAAGGAGCAAAAATATGTATACATATCTCATTACTTATACTCAAACTTACTAAACTGAGATACAATCGCATTTACTCACTGCTATTCCTAAAGCTATCAGTTACTTTCTAGAAACAGCACTTGTGTTTGATAATAGTCAAAATAGTCAAAATTGTTAAAAGCCAAACCAAAAACAAAGAAAAATCTTTAAAAATCCCTGATTGAATTTACTGGCATTTTAAAGTTTATCAGTAAAGTATCACCAGTAGCATTGATAAAAAGTATATCACAGTCTAACCACGTCCAAGAGCAACTGAGCAAAATTGAGCAGGGTGGAATGCCAATGTTGTACCCACTCCTGTCATTTTCCGACAGACAGGTCAGATTAAACTTGATCCCAAGTGTACATTTACAGACACTTTCCCTGTTGCACAGTTTTAGAATTTTTGATAATCGAATGCTGATTATTAAAGCTCTACAATCATTAATCCAAATTATTTTAGGAATTTTCTCGCTTCCTTCCTTGAGTTCTGCTGGGTTAAAGTTCTACAGTTACCAAGAATCTTAACGAATATTTTATCCTGAAGCCATTCTTCATTTGTAAACTTAGGCAGTCAGGATTGACAGGTCAGACTGGAGGCAACCACAGTTGAGTCTGATTGTGTACTCTTCTGACGTTAACTTGTGTGTCCATTCCAGCAGAGATCAGCTAGTAGAAATCAGGAGCAGTTCATTGGTTTTATTTAGTTTTCTCATTGTAAGCTTGGGGCACTCAGGCCAACTGCAGTAGCAAAAAGGAACGTTGTCTCGTGGCTAATTTCAGAAGCTTAGTTAGCTGTTCTGGGCGCAGAAAGGAAAATTTTAAAATCTCTTACTAAAGATTTCAAAATGACTAACTATCCAGATGATGCAAACACAAAGTACAAGCAGCCAAGACAGATTTCAGAAAAGTATATCATGCATGACAAACCTGTGAGGGGGTGACAGATATGTTGAATTGGGGAAATACAATGGATGTGGTGTACACGGACTTTCAGAAAACCTTTGTCAAAGAGACACACAGGAGACTACTTGAGAATTTAAAGAGTATGGAGCTTGGGAGGATAGCAAATTTAATTTAAAGTTTGTTAGAAGGAAAGAAACAGACAATAGGAGTTGGGAACAGTTTCTTAGACAGTTAATATTGGGAAAAGTGAAGTTTCTTTGATTCTACCAGAAAGCTCCTCATGATTTCAACCACCTACCCGGCCAGTTACTTAAGTTGAAATAAACAATGAAAAAACGTATTGTCCTGCTTGACCCTCAGCTGAGCTTCTTCCCCTTCACCACTAAAAGAGTAAATAGAACCGGGAATAGGCCATCAGCCCCTGGAGCCTGTCCCGCCATTTAATGAGATCATGGTTGATCTGTGGCTTAATTTCTACCATTGAAAATGTATTCATTTCAACCATTTCGCAAGGTCTTTGATATTGAATTATTTATATATTTATTGTTATGACGTGAAGAGTAAACTTCACTGACATACTCCTTTTTCGCATCCTGAATTCCTTCCTATACTAAACTTCAACTTGTCTCATACTCTGACATGCACAACCTGCCTAGGTCCCACTCATCCATTACCTCTGTCCTTGCTGACCCCTATTGATATCTTCCAATGCACTGATTCAAAATGCTTGTCCTCATTTTAAAATTCCCTGTCAAACATTTTTAATCTCTTCCAGTCCTACACCATTTTGCATCCTAATACATCACCCTTTCTCAGCATTGTTGCTTGGTGGCTGTTGCCTCGGCCCTATCTCAGGAATTCCCTCTCCCTCTTTGCCTCTGCTTCCCTACACACCCATAAAATCTTCCTCAAAGTCTATTTTATTGACAAAGCATGTAATCAACTAATTATTTAATTATCAATCGGTGAAAAATCTTGGGGCATTTTAAGACATTGTACAAATTAAGGTTGTTGTTGGGATTTTGTGGACTGTATGAATCATTACGAAGTAATCTCAAAACTAGCCTACATTGCTGCATCTATAACTCATCTATGCAACACTAAGAACATTCTTGCACTGTATGCAGTGACATAGTTCTTTCCTTTTTGAAGTAGAGTACTTACTCGTTAATAGTATCCGTTTGATGGTCTCCTAACCTCGTCAGCTATTGGTCTAGATAAATAATGAAGAAAGAATTATGTTAATGCAAGAAGCAGCAATTCTCTTTTTCTTGAATATATTATAATTTTGTAAGTGACTTTGGACATTAATATGTTCCCGACCTACAAAGGAAATAAGTTAAATTGCAAAACAACTGTGATTCACAATAAGATATCTTACAACACCAGGTTAAAGTCCAACAGGTTTGTTTCGATGTCACTAGCTTTCGGTGCTCACCCCAGTCCAACGCCGGCATCTCCACATCATAATAAGATGGGCGTAGAAAAGACAATTGTCAGATTAAGTTGGGGGCTGACTTATTTTGTATATTGTAAATACTTATGCCACAACTTAATAAATAGCTTTCTGAAAACTGAATGACCTATTGGTACAGGTCTATCGCTGAAATTCTTCAATAAGAACAAATTGCTTCCCACAAAGCATCATTACTAAACATTTGCTGTGCATTTAAGTTATTGTTTACATTCCAGGGCTGCATTCTGGTTAAATGAATATTTCTGAAGTAACATATCTATTTTCTAAATACTAAACAATTGGGAAAATACATTTGAAATTAAATTGATCACCACTTTTACGAGGTCTATAATACCTGTCCCACATCTGTGCTCAAATTGGTTAACATATGTCAAAAATTAATTAAAGTTGGGCAATAAGAATTATTTATACTTAAATAGACTAGATAGTAAACAGTATCTGTACTATTGAGTAAATTTGGGTGTTTCCTGAATTAATCTTATTATGGATTCAGTTTTTCAAAATGTGACCTCAAATAAAGGAACTTTGTTCTTAATCTAAATTTAAATTGGAAATGCGTTGTTGGTATTTTTGTAAATCTATTCACCAAGAATAATATTTATCCTGCATTTTATTTTGTTAATGGGCCACATATCTTCTTAGTCTCTGACAAAGCTGTTCTGCAGAACACTGCTAAAATATTTCCTACAGCAGTGTAGCAATTGTATACATATGGAATAAATAAAGCCCAATTGGTCTCTCAAGCCAATATTTGTATAAACAACCTATTATTAACTCTTCCAAATTATTTTGATTGTCTGAGGGAATATTTTGGATAAATATAATCTGATTCCCAAAGACAATCAGGCAAAATTCCTGAACATTCGAACATCTCCATAATTCAGTCATGATTTATCACTTTACTTAGGAGCATCTGTCTCTGCTCTTGACCTTGGCAATATGCCCCATGGGGTACTTGATTGTTTTAATCTATACTCATCCATATAACCTTCAATACCATTCCCAACTAGATATGACAGATTTTGCGTATCAAAGAATCCAAAAACTCAAATCGGACAGAGTTCAGTGATTGTTAAAAAGTGTTCCCTCCAAATAAAATACTATGACCTAGATGATGTTCAAAAGGTTACAGGCGGGATTCACCGTTGCCCAACGCCGATATCTTAATCAACGATTGGGCAGAGAATCCCATCCAATGCCCAAATCTGGGGCAAATCCGGTTTGACGCTGGTTTTCTATCTTCCGCCCGTTCCGAAATGGCGTAATCGCGTCACACGCTGCACGCCATTGGAATGGCGTTGACACATCACCTGCAGGCCCTCCCCCGATGGGCCGAGTTCCTGACCGCACAGGGGATATGTGGCCTCAGCCCCTCCACAGTCAGCCTGGAGCAGTGCTGTTGGGGGCGTGGGCTTCCATGAGGGCTGGGAAGACTGGTGGGGGTGGACATTGGGTGGCCGGGGGGCAGTATTTGGCAGGTCGGATCCGTGCATGGCTGGCGCCATGTTTTACGGCACGACTGCTGTAGGTCGTTGCCGTGCGTAAGCATGGCCATGAACGCGGCCATTCTCCAGTCGTTTTTGTTGTGGGAGCCAGGGGTTTTACCCAGTGCGGCTGCTAGCCCCTCACCAGGATCGGTGAGGGTTCGGCACGATTTTGGCGTTATAAAATGCCACAGTTCCCACGCTGGCATCGGCACATAGCCTCAGAGACGGTGAACCCAGCCCTCTGTTTTTGCATGAGTGAAGAGATTGAAAAATTGGCGTGGCTATAATTGCACACTTGCCAACCCTGGACCATTACCATGCTGTCATGCAAAGTAGTTATCATTCGACACAATAAGACACACAATGGATAGACGGATCCAAATATGATTTCATTCCAAAACCTGGGTTTAATATATAGAATTATGAATATGTGGGAATGAGCAATATGGCTGTGCTTCATCTGAGCATTTCTAGTGACAATACTATAAAAATTTTGACTAAGTTGCTCATAATAACAGAAGCTCTTCAGATTAGGTTTAGTCATATAACTGATCTTCTATCATCAACTGTTTTAATAGGGTACAAAATAATGAACACTGCTCCAAAAAATCCGAATAAATACATGGTTGGAAATCGGATTGGACTTCCGGTGGCGGTTATGAAGGAGTAGGTCGCATATTTGGTGGCTCCCCCTCGGGTCGGACCTATGGACCTTTTCCCCCGATTTTCTATCGGACTTGATTTGGCAAATTGATAGTAGAGGCAATTGTGGAATGGATGCCTACATCGGTGCATGGAGAGGTGGACTAGAAGTGCTCGCAAAGGAAGAAATAGACGTACAGAGAAGACTTGGGCTATGGCTGCAGCGGGAGAAAGCATGGCGGATGACCGGAGTCCTGGCTTGTTGACCCAGTGGTCAACGGAGCAGCTGATGCAGTTTATTCAGGAGGGCTTCGCCATGCAGAAGCAGGAATCGATTGCGCGGCTGGAACTTAGATTGGATGCCCAAGATCGGGCAATCCAGAGTGTAGAGAAGGCGCTGGCTGAGCAGGAGGAACATCAAACTGCGATGGAGTTGGAGGTGGGAATGCTGAGAAACCAGCAGAAAAGACTCCTGGAGAAGGAGTCTAGGGAATAGGTTCCGCCGGCAGAACTTTAGAATCGTCGGTCTCCCGGAGGGGTCTGAAGGAGCGGATGCTGGGACCTACATAGTGGGTATGTTTGAGGTGTTGCTGGGGGATGGGACATTGTCCTGACCCTTGGAGGTGGACAGGGCTGTAGGTCGTTGCCATGCGTAAGCGTGGCCATGAACGCAGCCATTCTCCAGTCGTTTTTGTTGTGGGAGCCAGGGGTTTTACCCAGTGCAGCTGCTAGCCCCTCACCAGGATCGGTGAGGGTTCGGCACCGATTTTGGCATTATAAAACGCCACAGTTCCCACGCTGGCATCGGCACATAGCCTCAGAGACGGTGGCTCACAGAGCGCTCGCGAGGAAGCCGCGAGTGGGGGATCCCCGAGTGCAATGGTGGTGAGATTCCACAGGTAATTGGACAAGGAGCGTATTTTACGGTGGGCCAGGCAGACACGATGTTTTAAATGGGAGAACAGTACCCTGTCGATCTATCAGGATCTGAATGCGGAGGTGGCCAGGAGAAGAGCAGGGTTTAATCAGATAAAGGCGATCCTTTTTAAGAAAAAGGTGAAGTTTGGACTTCTGTCTCTGGCCCTTCTCTGGGTCACATATGAGGGGCAGCATTTTTATTTTGAGTCGCCCGAGGAAGCAATGGACTTTGCTAGAAGAAAAGTACTGGTGGCGGACTGAGGGCTTTGAACTTTGCTGCAGCGCTCACGTTAAAAACGTTTCTTGTTCTTTTTTCGGGACGTTATTTGTAATGCCTTCTGTATTGATTTGGGCCTGTTGCAGAGCTGAGTGAGTTAAAGTTTACATTTGCACTTATGGGGGACGGAGGTGTGTTTGTTAGATGCTGGAGCTTCTGTTTGATCTTTTCTTTGTTTATCGTGTTTTTCTTTCTTTTTTTAGGGCAATTGTGTTGGGATTCCTTTTCTTTTGAATATGTATGTCCGAGTGGGGCGGAGGGTGGGGAGGGAACAATAGGTGGGAGAATGTCTGGCGCCATGGGCAGGGGTTACCAAGCTAGCTGGGCGGGCTAGCTCACGGAAGCGCAGTGGGGGCTCAGCAGATGTTATGCTTGTCAAAGGGGTCGGTTTACATAGTGCTGTTACTGGGGGGGAGGGGTGAAAATGTTCTGCTGACGGTGGAGGGACTTTTGCTGTGGGACAGAAAGGAGGTAGGGGGTGGAGGCTGCCTGGGGGTGGGCCGTCAGATGGGTGGGGCGCGGGCTGGAGACTGGCCCAAGAAAGGTGATGGCTGATTGACGAAGGTCAGGGGGGGGGGCGATGAGCCCCCCAACTAGACTGATCATATGAAATGTGAGAGGGCTAAATGGGCCGGTTAAGAGGGCACGCGTGTTCACGCATTTGAGAGGACTGAAGGCGGACGTGGTAGTGTTACACGAGGCGCACCTTAGAGTAACTGATCAGATCAGATTAAGGGAGGGATGGGTCGGACAGGTTTTTCACTCGGGGCTGGACTCTAAGACTAGAGAGGTTGCGATCCTGATTAATAAGTGAGTGGTATTTGAGGCGGGAAGAATAGTTGTGGATGTGGGAGGCCGATACATTATGGTCAGTGGGAAGCTGGAGGGGTTGCCGGTGGCACTAGTAAATGTATACGCGCCAAATAGGGATGATGTGGAGTTTATAAAGAGGATGTTGGGGAAGATACCGGACCTGGATTTGCATAAGCTGGTCATGGGAGGGGACTTCAACACAGTTATTGACCCTGGGCTAGACGAGTCGAGCTCAAGGACGGGCAGGGTGCCAGCAATAGTGAAGGAGCTAAAGGGGTTTATGGAGCAGATGGGGGGAGGGGTGGGGGCGGGGGGGGGGGGGGGGGGGGGGGGACCCAATATCCCAGAGAACTTGGAGGCTTGGGCGGCTGAGAGTGAAGGAGCTCTCCTACTCACACATGCACAAAGAGTACTCCCGGATTGATTTTTTAATTTTGAATAGGGCTCTACTGACGGGGGTAGTGGACAAGGAGAATTTGGCGATCACGATCTCAGATCATGCCCCGCACTGGGTTGACCTACAGGTTAGCAGGGAGAGTAGCCAGTGCCCGCACTTGGAGGCTGCACGTGGGACTTTTAGCTGACGAAGAGGTGTGCGAGCGGCTGAGGAAATGTATTCAGAACTACCTGAAGTCAACGACACAGGTGAAGTTTCGGCGGCGGTGGCCTGGGAGGCATTGAAGGTGGTGTTTAGAGAGGAGCTGATCTCAATACGGGCCCATAGGGAACAGGCAGACAGAGCAGAGATGGACCGACTGATAAAGGAGATATTGCAGGTCGACAGGAGGTATGCGGAGACCCCAGAGGCAGGGCTTTTAAGGGAACGACAGAGGCTAGAGGCGGAGTTTGGCTTGTTAACTGCAGGGAGGGCGGAAGATCAGCTGAAGGAGGCGAGGGGGGCGATCTATGAGCATGGGGAGAGGGCCAGCAGAATGCTCGCGCAGCAGCTTAGAAAGAGGGAGGCAGCCAGGGAGATTGGGAAAGTAAAGGACGGGGATGGGAACCTGGTGGGAGACTCAGCAGGGGTGAATAAGGCGTTCAAGGAGTTTTACAGTAGGCTGTATGGGTCGGAACCCCCAGCTGGGCCGGAGGGGATGAGGCACTTTTTAGGGGGGGCTGAATTTCCCGAAGGTGGATGGGGGATTGGTAGAAGGGCTGGGGGCCCCGATCAGGTTGGAGGAAATAGCAGAGGGTCTGAAGGCCATGCAATCGGATAAAGCCCTGGGGCCGGATGGGTACCCAGTGGAGTTTTATAAAAAGTTCTCTGTGATATTGGGGCTGCTATTGATGAGGACATTTAATGAGGTAAGGGAGCATGAGGTGCTTCCCCCGACTATGTCACAGGCCACGATCTCATTGATTCTGAAGCGGAACAAGGACCCGGAGCTATGTGGTTCCTACAGGTCGATATCCCTATTGAATGTGGATGCCAAACTGCTGTCCAAAATCTTGTCCTTTAGGATTGAAGACTGTGTTCCGGACGTGATTGGGGAGGACCAGACGGTGTTCGTCAAGAGTAGGCAGTTGGTGGCCAATGTAAGAAGGTTATTCAATGTGATCATGATGAGAAGGCTTTTGAACGGATGGAATGGGAATATCTGTGGGAGGTACTGGGACGGTTCAGATTTGGGCGGGGCTTTATTGACTGGGTCAGTTTGTTGTATCAGGCTCCTGTCGCGAGCGTACGGACGAATAGGACAATATCGGACTATTTCAGGCTGCATTGGGGGACGAGACAGGGATGTCCCCTCACCCCTCAAGGGGCTGGAAGGGGCTGATCCAGGGGGGGAGTGGAACACAGAGTCACGCCTTAGCCAGACGACCTGCTCCTGTATTTATCAGACCCACTGGAGAGGATGGAAGAAATTATGAGGATTTGGGGGGAACTTGGCCGGTTTATGGGGTTTCAACTAAATATGGGGAAAAGTGAGATGTTCGCGGTCCAGGCGAGGGGACAGGAGAGGCGATTGGGGGAACTGCCGTTTAGAGTGGTAGGGGGAAGCTTTCGGTATCTCGCTATCCAGGTGGCACAGGAATGGGAACGGCTACATAAGTTAAATTTGGCCCGATTAGTAGACCAAACGAAGGACGATTTTCGGAGGTGGGACGCGCTCCCGTTGTCACTAGCTGGGAGGGTGCAGACAGTGAAAATGATGGTCCTCCCGAGATTCCTATTTGTGCTTCAGTGCTTCCCCATCTTTAGTCCATGGTCCTTTTTTAAACGGGTCAACAAGGTGATCTCTGGCTTTGTATGGGCGGGTAAGACCCCGCGAGTAAAAAAGGGGATGCTTGAGCGGAGCCGGGGGGAGGGCAGGCTGGCGCTGCCGAACTTTAGTAATTATTATTGGGTGGCGAATATAACCATAATCAGGAAGCGGGTGGTGGGGGGAGGGTCGGTGTGGGAGCGTGTTGAGGCAGCTTCATGCAAGGGCACTAGTTTGGGGGCGTTGGTAATGGCGCCTCTGCCGTTCCTGCCGGCATGGTACCTCACCAGCCCCATGGTGATGGCAGCCCTGAGGGTCTGGGGGCAATGGAGGAGACATGTGGGGGTGGAGGGACACTGCACTTAACATTGGCGGGGAGGGTCCAAGTGGTGAAAATGAATATTCTGCCGAGGTTCTTGTTTATCTTTCAGGCTCTCCCGATCTTTATACCAAAGGCCATTTTCAGAAAGTGGACACAATCATCTCTGACTTTGTATGGGTGGGGAAGGTGCTGAGGGTGGGGAGGACTCTGCTACAGAGGCAGCAGGGGGGATTGGCATTGCCAAACTTGCTTCATTATTATTGGGCGGCGAATGTGGATAAGGTGGGACAGTGGTGGGAAGGAGAAGGGGTAGAGTGGGTTAGGATGGAGGAGGAATCTTGTAAGGGGTCTAGTTTGAGGGATATGGTGACGGCAGCATTGCCAATGGCCCCGAGTAGGTATTCAGGGAGCCCAGTGTGCAGTCCACGCTGAAGATATGGAATCAGCTGAGGAGGCATTTTAGGGTGGAAGGGATGTCGGTGCTAACGCCGCTGTGCGAGAATCATGGATTTGAGCCAGGGGGTGGATAGTGTGTACAGGAGGTGGAGGGACGTGGGGCTGGTCAAGGTGAGGGATTTGTATTTGGAGGAAGGGTTCGCCAGTCTGGAGGAGCTAAGGGAGAGGGTAGAGTTGCCGAGGGGTAGCGAGTTCAGGTATTTACAGGTTAGGGACTTTGCACGAAAGGTCTGGAAGGGGTTCCCTAGATTGCCGGGATACGCCCTGCTGGAGCGACTGCTGCTTCCGGACGTGGAAGGGGAGGGAAGAATTGGGGATATATGTAAGTGGCTGGGGGAGCAGGGAGGCGAGCGGGTGGTGGAGATCAAGGAGAAATGGGAAGCGGAGTTGTGAATGGAGATCAATTGGGGAGTATGGAGTGAGGCACTGCGAAGGGTAAACGGGACCTCCTCTTGTGCAAGGATGAGCCTGATACAGTTTCAGGTGATGCACAAGGTGCATATGATTCGGGCGAGAATGAGTGGGTTCTTTCAGGGGATAGCAAATGAGTGTGAGAGGTGTGGACGGGGGCCAGTGAATCATGCGCACATGTTTTGGGGTTGTGAAAAATTGGGAAGATTCTGGGCGGGAGTTTTCGTGATCTTAGCCAGGATAGTGGAGGAGGAGGTGGACCCGGACCCTTTGGTGGCGATATTTGGGGGTTTCAGAGAAGCCGGAGCTCATGGAGAGGAGGAAGGCCGATGTCTTGGCCTTCGCCTCTCTGATTGCATGGCGACGAATTTTGCTGGAGTGGCGGTCGGCATCGCCACCGGGGATAGCAGCATGGTTGGGTGACCTGTATGACTTCCTGCGGTTAGAGAAGATAAAGTATGAGTTAAGGGGCTCAGCAGGGGAGTTTGAGAAAAGGTGGGGGATGTTTGTGACCGTGTTTGAGGAGCTGTTCGTCGCATTGGGTGCAGGCGGGGGGGGGGGGGGGGGGGGGGGGGGGGGGATGTGCAGGCGGGGGGGGGGGGGGTGATGGGGAGGGAAGGGGTGAAAAAGGAGAAAATTCTGTAAAAACTGTATAGTTGATTGTTGGGAAGAATGTTTCCCGGAGTGTTTATTTGCTGTAACCTACTTTGATACAAGTTTGAATAAAACATTTTTTTTAATGTGGGGGTGGAGGGAGCATCGGTGTGGTCTCCAATCTGTAATAATCACCGGTTCGCCCCGGGAAGGATGGATGGAGGGTTTCGGAGATGGCAGAGAGCAGGGATTGAGAGGATGGGGGATATGTTTATAGAGGGGAGGTTTTCCAGCCAGAGGGAGTTGGAGGAGAAATTTGGATTGTTGAGGGGAAATTAATTTAGGTACCTGCAGGTGCGGGACTTCCTACGCAGGCAGGTCTCAACCTTTCTGCTCCTCCCACCATGGGGGATTGGACAGGGTAGATTCCAGAGTGTGGGTGGGAGAAGGGAGAGTTTCTGACATTTACAAGGAACTCATGGGGTCAGAGGAGATGCAGACCGAGGAGTTGAAACGCAAGTGGGAAGAGAATTAGGAGGAGAGATAGAGGATGGTCTCTGGGCGGACGCGTTGAGTAGAGTCAACGCGTCCACAACGTGTGCCAGGTTCAGCCTGAAACAGTTTAAGGTCGTTCACCGGGCCCACATGGCAGTTGCCCGGATGAGCAGGTTCTTTGGGGTAGAAGATAGGTGCGCAAGGGTCAGCGAACCATGTCCATATGTTCTGGGCATGTCCGAAGCTTGGTGGATTCTGGCAGGAGTTTGTGGAGGTCATGTCCAAGTTGTTAAAAACAAGGGTGGCACCGAGTCTAGAGGTGGCGATTTGCGGAGTGTCGGTAGACCCGGGAATCCAAGAAGTGAAAGAGGCAGATGTTCCAGCCTTTGCTTCCCTGGTAGCCCGGAGACGGATTCTATTAACTTGGAGGGACCCAAAGCCCCCGACGATGGAGACCTGGCTATCGGACATGGCTAGCTTTCTCTGTCTGGAGAAAATCAAGTTCGCCTTGAGAGAGTCAATGTTGGGGTTCATCCAGAGGTGGCATCCGTTCGTCGACTTCTTTGGGGAAAATTAACCGTCAGCAGAAGGGGGGCGGGGCAGGGGGGCAGGGGGTTTAGTTTAGCTTAGAGTAGGGGGTTAGTAAAGGTGGGACCTGTAAGGGAAGAAGATGGCTTTTGCACTATGTTTATAAATTCATGTACATTGTTTATTTTGTTGTTGTTGTAAAACCATAACTACCTCAATAAAATGGTTATATTAAAAAAAAGAAAATGGGATTGAACGTTACATAGCTAAACAAAGGCTGAAAAGATCAGATACCACATGAAGTACCCTTGGAGATGGATTGAGGGAAAGATTTCAATGTTGTCTGATGAAAGCAGTTGGCAAGAACTGAGTAATGGATTTGTGAGAATAGATAATATTTTGGGAGATTTTTAAAAACTTTCTTTCGGATAGATAGCAGATGGATTAAATCGGCTATATTGGATGTGGTTTGTGGAATGATTGATTAAATAAATGCTTTTCTTTTCTGCACATTCATAGAATCTTAAAAAACGTACAGTGCGGAAGGAGGCAATTCGGCCCATTGACCCTCTGAAAGAACACCCTATCCCCCCCTCCCCCCCCCCCCCCCCCCCCCCCCAACCTATCCACAGTAACCCAGTTACTCTACCTAGTCTTTTGGACACTAAGGGGAAATTTAGCACAGACAATCCACCTAAACCATACATCATTGGACTGCGGGAGGAAGCCGGAGCACCCGGAGGAAACCCACGCAGACACAGGGAGAATGTGCAGACTCCGCACAGACAGTGACCCAAGCCGGGAATCAAACCTGGGACCCTGGAGCTGTGAAGCAACAGTGCTAACCACCGTGCTGCCCGAGGTTGCTGTAGTGACTATCATAGATGGTAAACATCGCTGCAACACTGCACTGATGGTGGAAGTAGTGAATGTTTAAGCTGGCAGATGAGGTGACAATCAAATGGATTATGTATACTTTCCCTGTTCCTGTATATTTATCCTGCTGAAAGTGCCACATGGTAGGTTTTACAGCAAAGTTGAATCCTATGGGATAAAAGAAGCAGTAGCAGCATGGATATAAAATTGGCTAAGGGGCAGAAACCATAGAGCTGTGGTGAATGGCATTTCTCAGACATGAGGAAGTATACTGTGGAATTCCCCAAAGCCCAGTGCTGTTTGTGACCTTCATTGATGACTTGGTCTTGAGGGTATAGGGCACAATTTCAAAATGTATAAGTGACTTGAACCTTTGGAAATATAGTAAACAATGAAGAATCATAGAATCCCTACAGTGCAGGAGGAGGCCATTCAGCCCATCGGGTCTGCACCGGCCCTTGGAAAGAGCACCCTACTTAAGCCCACCCCTCCACCCTATCCCCGTAACCCAGTAACCCCACCACATGGTAATGGACATTAAGGCGGCATTAGGCAACCTGGTGAAATGGGCAGGCACATAGCTAACGAAATTCAATGCAGAAGAGTGCAAAGTGATACATTTTGGTCGGAAGAATAAGGAGAGACGTGGCAAGCTAAATGGAAACATTTTAATGGGGATGCAAGAAAAGAGAAAGAGAGATTGGGGTGTTTGGGCAGAAATCTCTGAAGATTGCAGGACAGGTTAACAAAAGAGTTCAATTCAGGCAAAGAGTGAAGAAGCTCGAAACCTATATAAAACAAGAGCTTAGCTTGAGCCAGAGTACTCTGTCCAATTCTGGGCACTTTATAAAGGAAGTGAAGGCTTTGGCAAGGATGCAGAGGAAAATAACTAGAATGGTTCCAGTTATGTGGGCACACTGGGATTTTTCTCCTTGTAATAAAGAACATTAAGAGGGATATTTTACAGAGTTTTAAAAATCATAAAGGGTTTAGATTCAGTAAATATAGAGAAACTGTTTCTAATGCTGAAGCACCAATCAGCAGAGGCCACACATTTAAGATAATGGGTTAACAAAAACGGAGGTGACAGGAATAAAAACTTCACAACAGAACAAATGGTCCGGATTTGGATTACCCTTTAGATTGGCGCTGCATTCGGACTCCATGGTAACATTCAGAAGGGAATTGGTTGGCTATGTGAAGGAGCAGGGCCACATGCGGAAGGGGCAAGGGAGTGGGGTGAATGGCATTGCCCTTCAAAAGAGCTGATGCAGACCGGTTGCGTCGAATGGCTTCTTGCTGGGCTGTAACATCGTCCGTGCGAATCATCCTTCCCAAGTCTTGCACCATCATCCTATGCCAGTCACCCCCAGCTTGTCGATTTCGCAAACCACCTTCCCAGGCAATGACCTTTGACTGGCCAATTCAACTTGAGCTGAATTGAATCCCAATCAAGATTGCTGTGGCAACACCATGACACAGCCATTTAACAACCTACCTGTTACCAACCCCCCCCCCCCCCCCCCTCCCACACACACACACACACACACACACCCCAACTTCCCACAATAGCCACTACACCCCAGAGTGATCCATCTACCTGAAACACTTCCAGGTGTTTCTGGGAGATGTGACAAGGGGTCACATCAATGCGAATCTCTCTGTCCCGTCTCAAACCTCCCATTTAAAAAAAAAACCGAATCAAATGTAGTACCGACCTCTTCCTAAATTGATGCTGACAGCGTCTCCGGCGGGGTGCTAGAAAACAGACAGAAGCAGCAGGTCAGGCTGTGTCATATTAGCGACCAGGCTGAATTTGAAGTTTCCGAATTTAATGTAAAGTAAATAAATAAATAAAACGCGCGAAAATGTACTTCTGCAGTAAACGATGGAGACGAGAATCAGTGCGAGAAGCAACAACAAAGTGCCGCCGGCCAGAGGAGCCCAGATGATCATGTGACAGGACAGCCCATCTTGGTGGATCACTAGAGTGGGTGAAAAAGAAAATCCATATGAAAAGAACGAATTCGTCACTTGAATGTCATGGGAAACGTGTCGAATATTCAGTTCAACTATTCAATTCTGCTGAGTGGAAGCAACAAAACATATTTCAATAAATAGATTAATTGGGAATTATCCAGCTTTAATGGTAATTTAAATGGTAATAAAATCCACAGCACCGAGACCATCCCACATCTACACCTTTCGAAGCCCCGCCATATCGGAAATCAGAAGCACAATAAAATATACCAGGATTGGATTTTATGTGCTGTTTTTGGCTGATTGGATATCTGGGTTTATATCACTGATACAGGGGATTCTTGCTCATGGCCAAGACTCCCCTGTATCAGTGATATAAACCCAGATATCCAATCAGCCAAAGACAGCAGGTCCAGCGGCAAGGACATAAAGAGGATCAAGTGTGGACCATTCGGCCCTTCAATGTTCAATGTTTGAACCACTTCAGCACGACCCCGGTATCCCTTGGTGTTTTGAATGTGTACAGATCTATTAATCTCATCCTTGATCAAACTCAATGACTGAGCCTCCTCTTGGGGGTTGAAGTGGGGGGTGGGGGTGGGTGGGGGTGGGTGGGGGCAGAATTACTCTTATCCTGGTAAAGCAACGGCTGTTGACGGTGTAGCAGAGGGACCTTTGGAGTAGAGCTTTGTAATAGCACCCTGCGCCATTCAGAGACCTTTTAATCCCAGTTACCTGACGATATACTTTTCAACTGAACCGCTGTATTTAAAATCGCTCCCGAGTGAAACCCGAGTGCTTGGGGAAGGGCTAGTTGAGGCACTATCAGGCCGGGGTTAACTTGCTCTGAGTGTGGGGTCTTGCCACACCAGCGCTGTTAAGACATTCAGACATAAAACCCTGGTCCATTTGTGTTAGTGGATGGCATTGCTCACCATCTCCTCAATGTACTTTGTCAATTATTCTTTTTGTCTACTGTGTAAGTTTCCTTGGCCGCAGAAAAAATACTTTTCACTGTACTTCGGTACATGTGACAATCAATCAATCTGGCCCGGCGTGTGCCGCCTTGAAGTAGGGCAGGTGGTCTGTGCAGACTCGATGGGTCGATTGGCCTCCTTCTGTTCTCTAGGGATTCTCTGATTCTATTCCATGATGTCGGGATACTGCTGTCTTGTCTGCTAAAACACAATGTGCTAACCGATTGACACGAAGGATCAAACGCAAAGATCCATGGATGTACTGAGAGAGGAGAATCTTTTATTGGCAGCCCCTGAAATCCCGTTGCCTCACTCGGTTGGAATTAATCCCCCCCCCTCTCAGGAAGGAGTGGGGGGGGGGGGGGGGAAGGTGGCACTGCTGCCTCATAGCGCCAGGGACCCGGGTTCAATTCCGACCTTGGTGTCTGTGTAGAGTTTTCACTTTCTCCCTGGTCTAATCTGGCACAGGCTAGGTGGATTGGCCATGCTAAATCGCCCCTTAGTGTCCAAGGTCGTGCAGGCGAGGAGGGGTTGCGAGGATAGGGCGGGGGGCTGGGCGCTCTTTCAGAGGGTCGGTGCAGATTCGATGAGCCTTCCCCACGATAGGGATTCTCTGATAAACTCTGATTTCAAAGCGTGGTTCGGCACGAGCCCTGACTGAATAGGGGCTCCAAAGGTTATTTTGACAGGTCACCGCCAGCAAAGCCCAAACTTCAAATTATACCTGGCTGTTTTGGGAATTAAACCTCTTACATCAGACGCTTAAGCAAATAAATTCAATCTTCCATAAACACATAAATGAAGGCTAACAGCCCATCCACATTGGGTGGGTCTCTACATTGACATATAAACCTATCTGTACACACAAGCAGCGGGACAGAGATAACCATCTCTCTCTCACTTCAATGTTCCCTTTCAGATTGACGCTAACTTGGGGCTGCAGAATGGTCTTCTAAAGAGCAACTTGGTGAATGGGTTTGTGAACATTCCCACCGGGCCGTGGGTCGAAAGTTGCAGAGACAAAGCGGGGCACATTCCCCCAAGGTGATGACACATTAGGATAGCTGGAGTTCCGATGAGGGGACTGAGATCCGGGGGAGAGAGGAGGTTCCAGGAGATTTAATGGTGCCAAAAATAGAATGACTGGGAAAAAGGACAAGTTCTGCTCAAGAAATCGGTGTGGACGGCTATCCATTAAAGACGGCGGCTCACCACCACCTTCTCTGGGGCAATTAGGGATGGGCAATAAATGCTAGCCTAGCCAGTGACCCCCACATCCCAGGAATTAAAGATCTCACCGAGAGGGAAACGGGGATTGTGTGAAATGTCTTTGCTCGGGGATCGTTGAGAATTGACGCTTTGTCGTACAGATGTTGCATATTTTAAAGATAAACATATATATTTAAAGCGAAACAGAAGATACGGGGAGATAGGCTAAGACGACGATGGCCCGACTGGCCTCTTCCTTTAACGTCTAAGGTTCCAGCAATCGGTATGAGAATCTTCGAACTGGCACCTCGGAGGGTGTTGAGAGGTTAGACTTATCCGTCGTGTCTGAATGATAGTAATCGCTGCACCAATCCGCCACTTGCAAAAAAAGGGATGTCACGTAAACTCCCGCGGCCAGGGCAATTCGGGATGCACAGACCTGGTTTTGTTGGAGTCCTTTCTATGTTCTCCGGTGTGTTCACTGTTTTTTTCGTCGTGGTGCTGGTGGTCGTTAGCTTCGGGGTGGTCGCAACCTCTGTATTTATTCAATAAGTAAAAATTTGGGAATAAAAGAGAGGCATAGATTTAGCCAGGTGTGACATATGGTGTAAAACAAATACAGGTGAGGTTAAAATACTAAAACAGAGGAACTCATCTCACACATCCAATGAGAAAAATGTGAAGGGGGCAGTTTAATAAATTCAAACTAACCATGTTTTCATTCAATAATGACATTTTGACCTCCACTTTTACTGACCTTCCACATAATACTCCTGGGTTTTCCCGAACTTTAAGGCCCGATTTTTCGCCATTAAACAGTAATACTTCCCCGAGTCCTCCTTTCTGAAATCTTTCACCGTCAAAGAGACTTTTTGGGATGATTTGGCAACACTGTATTTGTCTTTCGCGGCAGGATTTTGTGCACCGATGCCAGATATATAGACCAGGAATTCCGGGTCGGGTTTTTTGCCCTGTCGGAACCAGTGCACCCCCTCGTCAGCCACGAGTGAGCAGGCGATGGTAGCTTTGGATCCTTCGTCTACCTTTGTCCTTTGTGGGGAAGCCTGTAGAATCGGGGCTGCAACAACAACAAAAAAAGTCACAAATACAGTAACATCAGTCCCCGTGCCCTCCTGTGGGACCAACCCCATACGGTCACTTCAGGCGCGGGACGAGGCCATTCGGTCCCTCCGGTCTATGCTAGATCACTGGGAGACATCCAGGGGTCTGAAGGCTGAATGAAGCGTGTTGATGTCACTGATGGAAACTGATCGCCTTGCTCTGTTCAGCCTTGAAACCCCGTCCCCACCCGAATTTATTCACGAATTCTCCGCCTGGCGAATTAGACAGAAGGCAATTCGCCCCTGGAAGAACCCTCCAATCAATCCCTGCTCTATACCCCCCCCCCCCCCCCACACACACACAGAGCTCCAGTTTGTCCCTTTCCCCCGCTTTCACCGTACAATAAGGTGCAGGGAAATCGCTCATTCCATCGAATTACATTTAAAGGCTGGACTCGATAACTGTTGTTTATATTGTTGGTAAAATGTTGGTTTAGCCTTCCCCCCAGTAAGGAATGTGTATGCGTTTCTTTCCCTTTCCCGAATGAACGACTTATTCCCCCCCCCCCCCCCCCCACCCCCAAGGGTCGCTTACTTGTCACTTGGAGGACGAGGAGGAACCCCAGGAGTTTCATGGCTTTGCGGTGAACGAGGGCACTTGCGACGGATGAGCCGATGTTTGTGGATCGCTTACGGCAGCGACCGGTCTCCGCACAGCTTCAGGACGTGAGGTCACCGTCCCCGTGGGCGGATAGATCTGGTATTTATTTTCTAACAAGATAAAGACCCTCCATAAACATTCATATCGGATGAGTTTTTAGTCCACCATTCAGGAGGGGTTTCAGTCTGGGGCCAATGGATCTCAAACGCCAGCGTTGGTCGCTCCTTTTTATGTGTTCAGTTGTAACGGATACATTGACCTTACTGATCCACAGAGTTATCTCTGTCAGAGTAAGAAAGAAAGAAAAATGAGAGAGATAAAACCGCACATCAAGCAGGCGCCAAATGGCGATTTTATATTAACCTATGTACAAACCTGAAGTCAGATGATTTAAGACTTTGTGTACACGAAAGGACTTTGGAGCAGCCAGAATAGTTCTGGGGATCTTGCGTGAATTGGCCGTGTGCAGCTGTGAGGCACACACCACCTAAAATGGGTTACTTGAGTTACTTTATTTGAATGGGGGTATTGCTTGAACCATATCTCATTTGATGTTCGTCTGCTTGCATCAGTGTCAAAGCTCTTGCACAAATTCAGTTGCATTGACACATGCGGCTGTTCTAACACTTGGGCATTACCTTAAATGGAGATTTTACTGGTGATTTCCGGAATTAACCGACGCGGTTTGCAGAGCACCGGGAATTAATGATGATTGCAGAGACATTCGTTGGGTTTACTCTGTTTTTTAATTGTAGCATTTGATATTTGTGTTCCTTAAGAGCAAGCTGTTGATTGAACAACTAACCCAACACCAGACACACGAGCGAATGTGTTCAGCACCGGGCTGGGCCATACAAACCAAAAAGTGTGTCATATAGTAAAGTTAGAGCGGTGTGGAAATATGAGGACCTCCACATGTGCGCAAGATCGGAGATGCTGTTTTGCGTTAATTGTTTTAGTTTCCACAGAAGGAGGAGTGCAAGGAAGGTTCACTAAATTAATTCCTGGAATGGAGGGATTGTCCGACCAGGAAAGATTGAATAGACTGGGCCTATGTTTAATAGATTATGCACGCCCCCTAACAGTGGACAATAATACGTAGAAACACTTCGATTTAATTATGAAAATAAATTAAAGATGAGTGAATCCAAATGTATATAACCCAGTTTCCAGGGTATGAACCTGCCAAGCCACATGCCACTTTGGTTATATGGCCCAGGCCCATTCCACAGATAAGGACAGAGAGTCAAAGTCGTATTCATTATAAATAGGAATTCAACCAGTTTATTATTTGCTCCAATATTCCCAGTAAGACGCTTAGCCATTGTAAGGCTGACTTGCAGCCCCTTCATTTATGCTATTGCATGTCCGCAGATCGCCAGTTGAGAGATGCTGGGATTGGCCACATCACTTTCTTCATTCGTCCTCCAGCAGGAAATGCTGTTAGGAAGAAGAATTGGGGGTAAAGAAACTGGGTGCGCTTTATTAAATCTCTTGGTCGGTAGATTTAAAACCACTTTCCATGCGCATCTAACAATGCAGAGATCTAAAACTGCCACTCTTGGCAATGTTAGTGAAAATATTACGCTGATTGTATTTAACCAATAGATTTAGTCACAGTTAAAATTTCAGTATTCACCGTATAGCAACCATAATTTTTCTCAGGTCAGCATCGTTTAGATTCACTTCGCATTCGGTTTTCCTAAGGCTCTGCTCCCCGGTTTTAAATCTTTATTTCCACATTGTCTTTAATTTGCTGAATGCAAATTCTTGTGTCAGTTTTAAATTACTTTAAGGTTGAATCTCATTACCTTGCATCAGATTGTCCCCAGCCTCCAAGTTTCTCATCATCTCAGGCACACTGAGCAATGTTATATCAAAACATCCGCCCTACCTTCCCAGTTAGCAATCTTGCCCTAACTTCCCGATTTCCACCGAATTTCAAAGTTATTAGAACCTTCCATTTCTCGAATTCACGTATTATTTATAGTGGATCAACCAATTTCATTGGTTGTAAATCGGTGTATTTTGTTTTGTAATGATTTCATGTAAAATGTATTATTATATCATGTTGGGATTGTTTACATATTTATAACATTCTGTTAATAGGTACAAAGGCACTGTAGTGAGGAAAGTGAGAACAATGCTTTCCCCTCGTGTCCACGGTGTCACTAAGAACGCTTTCTTTTTACATTTGAAACATCACCCTCTACCTCCACCTCTCGCTCTGTTGCTGAAACATTCATGGATACTTTGAACACTTCAAAGCCTTATTGTCTCCGATATTCCTGGTGTTGCTCTCCATAAACAAGCCAACCTTATGAAGAAGCAAACCTCCAATTGTCTTATCAATCGTCATATTCCTTGTGGCCGGGCAGAATAGACTTTTAAGACTCTGTTCCTGATGTTTAAATGCCTTTATGTCTTTCCATTCTCCTGTAGGTGTGCATTCCTTGTTATAAAGCCTCTGCCTCCTGGCTTTTCATCCTGTCATCCCTTCCCCTCCATAAGCATCTCTACCTTGTCACCTCATTTCCGGCTTCCAAAAGCCTGTTATTTTGGTGTTGTCCCCCTCCCTCCCACCTCCTCTTTCTCCTGTCAGCTGTATGGCCAATCTTTGCCCGCCATCTTGTGAAATGACAAGATGTCACTACAGGTGTGAAGCAAAGCGGGCATAGCAGGTGTAGTTATTGAGCTGGAGGCGAATCGTTGACAGAAGCTTTTTCACCAGATGGACAAAGCTACTCGTCAGTCCCCGGCTCCTCACCTTGGGCAGGGCATTCTTTATCGGGGACAGCTGAAACCGGCAGGATTTTCCATCTCATTCTTTTTGCTGATACAAGATGTGACTTGGATATTAATCGGTAGATTTCCTCTCTGTTGAGCTGTGATGGGCAGTTGCTTACAAGTATTTAAATTTCAGTTAATTTGGTTGAAGTGGGACTTTGTGTGACACTTTGAGGTGTAACATGATGCAGTGGTGATCCCATATCAGACTCTTCCTTCTACTCTGGCTACCTAGAATGGTTTCCAAGTATCCACTGGGGCTATAGGTCGCACCTCTTGGATTGACGCAGACAAGATTATCTAATATAATCAAACGCCCTCTACTCCCAATCTATTACCACACTCCGCCTATCCCTGTTCTCTGATTGAGCACTGTTGTAAAAACAAACTAAGGTCCTTGATCTTGGCCCTCCTGCTATTTGGGTATGTGCAGTTTTACAGTATCACTGTCACAATAATCTCTTCATACATTTATTTATCGTTGTACTTCCTGTTTTCTTCACATACCATTTTCCTGTTCGCAATGTTCTCCGCTTCACCGCTCTCATACCTTTCGCTTTCTGCTTAAATATATTTTTGGAATGAAGTAAATACACCCTGGTCCATCATTCTATCCCCCCCCCCCCCCCACCCCCCGTTTCCATTAAGATACAATTGACCAGCCGACCAATTCAATCCCATTAGCTATTTGCGTCCCTCGTGTTGGGTTACATTCTACACTGACGATATATATATATATTTTTTGAAAATTGTAGTTTTCAACCTGGATTAATATCATTAATTAATTTCAGAATGTTGTCGCTTTGCAGGTTTATTGCTGGTCCAAGGAACATCGTGAGATTATAGCCTTTATTAAACACAATTCGAAGGAAATAGCATCGCCTGTCAGAATAAAATGAAGGTTGTAGCAACTGGCTCGTTTTCCCCCAATGTCACGTTAACCAGGCACCTTACTGAAGGCTCTCGGCCAATCACCAATGTCACCGTTGCAAACTTATTGTCAGAAATGCAAGCGATATTGTACCTTATTGTCAGAAATGCAAGCGATATTGCACCTTACTGTCAGAAATGCAAGCGATATTGTACCTTATTGTCAGAAATGCAAGCGATATTGTACCTTATTGTCAGAAATGCAAGCGATATTGTACCTTATTGTCAGAAATGCAAGCGATATTGTACCTTGTGTTGCCCTATTATGTATTTTCTTTTCATGTACTAAATGATCTGTTGAGCTGCTCGCAGAAAAATACTTTTCACTGTACCTCGGTACACGTGACAATAAACAAATCCAATATTATATTCAATTTTGTTTTCATTGTGAAGTTGCTAGAAAAACGCCTTTCATGTTGAGAACCCCTGCCTCACCCATACACCAACAGCATTATCCCAGAGTGACTGTAATCCTCATTAATGGGCTCAGTCTCAGGGAGAGGTGGTGTAGTAATGTTGTCACCGGATTAGAAACCCAGGAAAAATACTGGAGATGTGGGTTCAAATCCAGCCAATCTCAAACTTTAAACTCAATTTAAAAAAAAATAACCTGGAAACTCATTGTCGATTGTCATCAACAATCATTAGGGAAGGAAATCTGTCGTCTTTACCTGGTCTGGCCTACATGTGACGCCAGGTCCACAGCAATGTGGTGACTCCCTCTGAAATGAAGGGCGGTAGGGAGTGGGCAATACATTCCGGCCCAGCCAGCGACCCCCACATCCCGTGAACGAATAATTCTTAAAAATTTGAAACTAACTCTTTTCCTTCCGCCTTCTCTCCCGAAACTCCAACTCCACAACTAGGAACTGAGCTTGAAGCGATATTTGACCCTGAAATGTGTCAGAATAATAGAATGACACCGCAGCAACGGAGACCACTCGGCCCGTTGCGCCTGTGCTGGCCCTTTAAAGGAGCTATCAAATTTCCCCAAACCCCTGCAAAATTCCCCCTCAAATGTGGGGTTGATCGATTAATCGCAATCGCTGTAATTTCAGGAGACGGTAAACCAGAATATTGGACATTAAAAAAAATACAGCGTAGAAAAGTCGAGAGTGCCCAGTTTCCCTTAACGAAAATTCGCTCTCCGTCCTCTGTTCTGTGGGCTGTAACTATGCGGTGGGCAAACCCTGCCAGGGAGAGAAAGGACGGGACATTCTCTCCAGAAATCACCCCGATCACTTTCGGACAGCTCTCCTTCCAATTGGCCCCCGCACCGCCCTCCCTGGAAACCTCATATACACATTCTAGCTCAGATTGATGCCTAAGGTGATCTCTAATCGCATAGACCTTCCTTTTGAAAACATGGCACAAATAGACCTTAATAAAACTGTCTCCAATAAAAGCTTCTACACCAGCCAATCTGGCGGTCACCAAAATAAACAGGCTCAGTATCTGCAGCACTCGCACTCTGGATATTGACTTTTGTACCCGGCAGCGGAAATAAACTTACATGTTTATCTTCTCGATTGGGTGTAAACGGCATGAAGCCAGCCATCTCGGTGGCTAAATTTCCTCTCCGTGTTGCTTCCTGTTGAAGCAGGTTTGAGAGTCTGCAGCAAGTAGAGACGTGTCAACACACGCGATTGGCAAACATGTAAACGACTTAAATATCCCCCGCCCGGATTAACAGGTTGACAATAATGATGAAGCAGAAGCCAGTTATTTGCTCACATGCCAAGTCCCAGGGATGTTTAAAACGGGTCAGCGTGACTACGAACAAACAATACCTTCAGTGTGTTCGGATGAGAATGGCCCTTGTTCCAGTGATGTTTGTCATCTGGTATGTCCAACCAAATGATACAACCTTTCATGGAGTGGGGAGGGCTCATCCGAACACCAATAAACCAACATTTAGAGGCTTTTAGCGTTAAATACTTAGTCGCAAAATGGCTGTAATCTTCACTCAAACAAAATATTTTTTTTATCGGCATTCCATTGAACATTTCGGAACAGGGGACAATTGAACAGAGTGAGCTTTTTGCACCCGAGGGTCATTCCCGCGCCTGGACACAAACTTACATTGTTTGTGCTAAGAAAGGTCAGACTTATTATTATATCAGCAAGTACCTGCGCAGCACCAATACCGACCCAGGCGTTGGCAACTATTCTATATTTCACCACAATTAGGGGTGCACTAACAATAACTAAACCACATTGGTCACGGGCAGGTCACTGGGGTGCAGGGGGGTTAGTGTTAAATATTAAAAAGAAAACAATGTCTGGCCAAATTGTTCCCTCTTTGCAACTGGCAGCCCAAGGAGATCATAAAAACAATTCACTTTATATTTGCAAGATATCTGGATCCCAGGTTCAATTCCCTGCTGGGTCACTGTCTGTGCGGAGTCTGCACGTTCTCCCTGTGTCTGCGTGGGTTTCCTCTGGGTGCTCCGGTTTCCTCCCACAGTCCAAAGACATGCAGGTTAGGTGGATTAGCCATGCTAAATTGCCTATAGTGACAAAAAAGGTTAGGAGGGGTTATTGGGTTACGGGGATAGGGTGGAAGTGAGGGTTTAAGTGGGTCTCGATGCAGACTCGATGGGCCGAATGGCCTCCTTCTGCATTGTATGTTCTAACAGAAAAACAGCCATTTGAGCACAGCAGCTGCCTTCCCTGTCTCTCTCTTCAGGACTCTGTCTCTCTTGTCCTATATCTCTGCGCACAGTACATCTGCCGAAAATCAGGCCAACTGCATCTGCCTCTAAGAATTTCATTAAGGTTATGTTGCTGATGAGGTAACAAACCCTGATACTCATTTTCTTCGTCAGTTCATGAACTCTTCCCACTCAGCATGCTCCTTCACCATTTCTTTTCACACAAGAACGACTACTGTCTCATTTTTAACTTTTGGTTTAGGGTGAAGAACACAAATCCTTCCCCATAGCTCCATGGTATCAGCATTGGGTTTCAACAGAACTTGACTGGAGTCCCCAGTTTCCATGGCAATCAGGTCACATTGGTTTATTGCCCGGCAGAATGACCAGGAGGTCACATGTTCCATTTACTTTAAACCTTGAATTAAAAAGAGACAATTTAAAACATAGCCATCTGATAAAACATTGCATTCTGAACACCTTCCTGCTAAAATATGAAAAAATATTACAATGGAATTTTTTTTTCCTCTAATACTATCAACATATAGCATTGTTAGCACTCTAACCACTAACTTACTATATAGAGGCCAAGCAATAATCTCCATCCTTGCACATTTTATCATTAACTTGTCTCTTGGCAGCATAGTCTCATGTAATAATGAAGATTTAAATTTCAGTCATTCCAACTCTTGTGAATGAAAATTAATTTTACTATAGGTGGCTTAACTTTTCATCCTTCACTTGTAGCAAATCTTCTTTTACATAGTTCTCACAGCATTCCCAGGTATTGGGTTATAAAATGGTACACTTGGCCTGCTTAACTTTGTCAAGAACAACATTTCTGACAATCCCTTTGAATTCAGCAACATTTTTTTGTTCTACTTCAACAATATTGACTTGATTGTCATAAGATGTTAACCTTTTAACATAGTCTTTAAACCACCCATTCATCTTTCAATTCCTAATCTCTATTCTCTTTCATGGATCCAAGTTCTTTAATGTCACAGAAAGTCCCAATCAGTTGTACAATTGAATCATTCTCCTCTTGTTTAAATTCAGGGTCCTGTTCTCCTTAAGTTCCTTTAAACTTTCAGTATTCTTTTCCAGGAAATGCCATTTAACACTGCCTCTTTGTTTGCAGGGATCTGTTCTGGGGCCTCAACTTTTTACAATTTACATCAATGACTTAGATGAGGGGAGCGAAGGCATGGTAATTAAATTTGCAGACGATACAAAGATGGGTAGGAAAGTATATTGTGAAGACGTAAGCGGTGGAATTCTTCATGCCAGAAATTAAGTGTTGACGCTCGGACTGAATCGGCGATGTTCTACCACAGCAGAATTGTACCACTCCCAGATCAATCCACCGACCGTTAAGGGGCGATCACCAACACCACAGGGACCACGACCGATTCCGATGAAAAACGATGCCTGATTTGCCGGATTTGGGATTGGCACTCGAGAGGCTGACAAGCTGCAGCCGCATTTAAGCACTCCGCTCCTCACACACACTCAATCCAGCCAATAAGATGCCAGTAAGGAGAGTGGCACTGTGGTTCACCGTCGCCAAGTTGGAGGAGAGGCAATTCATTCTATTGCTGAGTAAAATCTTGCTTAGCCGCTTTAAGAATTTCATTAAGGTTATGCTAATGATCAGATAACAAATCTTGATACTCCTCTTCTTGTCAGTTCATGAATTCTTCCCACTCAGCATGCGCCTTCTCCATTTTGTTTCACACAAGAATGGCTACTTCCTCATTTTGACCTTTTGGTTTATGGCCAAGAACACAAATCCTTCCTCGTAGCTCCATGGTATCAGTAACCATGGAGTCTTTTGGTACAAAACGCTGTTTTCTTTTGTTCCATCATTAGCTGGGAGTGCTGCTGTTAAACGTTTTGAAACCGGTTTCTCAGATTCAGTCTGTAGGTTTAATCAGCTTTGACAAAGGGTCATCTGGACTCGCAACGTTAGCTCTTTTCTCTCCCTACAAGATGCTGCCAGACCTGCTGAAATTTTCCACCATTTTCTCTTTGGTTTCAGATTCCAGTGTCTGCAGTAATTTGCTTTCATATATATTGTAGGTTTAATTTGACAGGTTTAACTCATACAGGAAGTCGTGGAAAAATTCGTACTGGGCATCTGTACAGAGATAAATAGTATTAAGCCCTGAATTTTTAAGATGGTGTGGGCTCAGTCCTGCCATCTGAAGAGTCAGTGGGGAACACATCCCTGTGGCCTCTGGCTGCCCCACAGCCAATATATGCTCAAATCAGCGTTGATTGGCACGTAGCAGGTCTTCAATGCTTCATTCAGAAGTTCCTCGGAGAGCTTCTGACCAGTCTGAATGGCCTCAAACCTAAATAGGTGATGGGCTAGATTCTCCGATCCTGAGACTGAGTGTTGATGCCGGGGATTAGTGGAGTTCCACAACAGCAAAACTGACGCCGCACCTGGATCGATTCACCGGTCATTAAGGGGCTAGCACCGGTGCAACGTGGAGCACGGCAGATTCCAATGAAAAGTAGTGTTTGATTCACCAGGTTGGGGATTGGCACTCAGAAGGTTGACAAGCTGCAACCCACATACACACACTTCACTCCCCACACACACCATCCCAGCCAACAAGATGGCAGCAAGGCAAGCGGCACCAAGATTCACAGATGCCGAACTGGAGACCTTGCTCGATGCCGTGGAGGAGAGGTGGGTGACCCTGCGCCCCGGGGTAGGAAGGAGGTTTCCAGCTGCCGCTGTTCGCAGGTGGCAGAGGTCATCAGCGTCGTGGGCAACACTGCGAGGACTGGCCAGCAGTGCAGAAACAAACTTCACAACCTCCTCAGGGCAGTCAGGGTGAGTAGGCAGCACTGTGCCCCTAGCACCAATTCCCATCCCACACACCCAACCCAGGGGGCAGCCGAACCCTCACATTCCGGCACTGGCTGCCATGGCTGGGTAGCCTGCCCACTTAAGCCACCAGCTACCCATCCCCTGAACTGCATGCGCAGACTGTGCGTTTTCTGCCTGCCCCCCCCCCCCCGCCCCCCCAGGAGAAGGCCGCACACAATCGCCGAAAGAGGGAGGGGACTGCCGGACCTGCGGCCCCTCATCACAGTGGAACAGAGGCTACAGATGTAGTCGGTGGGGCCGAAGAAAGGGCAGTGGCCGGGGCAGAGGTCGCATCGGGCGAGGAAGTGAGAACCCGCTGAGTTGCGGTTCCCCATGGCACGTGCCACCCCAGCACCCATACCACCCCCACCACCACCCCACCCCCACCACCCCCTGTACCACACTCCCCCCAGCCCGCGATGAAATCATACATCTTGTCTTGTGTTTTGCAGGAGCTGCTGGTGTCACCTGCCCCCGAGCCCAACCACAACCACAACCCCGCGTGCCGAGCAACGGCGATGGTGGCACAGACATGGATAGGATCCCTCGGCACACATCCAGTGATACTCTGGTGCTCGAGTCCGGGGAAGACACTGACTTCCCATTACAGCTGTCTCCAACACCCTCCCCCATCGCAGAGACACTCACCTGAGTTGGGCACTTTAGTGAAGAGGCTCCTGGGACACTATCTGGTCGCACCAAACATATGCTGCAACAGCAGGTGGAGAGAGGAACCCCCGAGGTGGTGGACGGTCGCAGGGCTGGGCTACCCCAGGGACTAGCTGCCATCCAGATGGGTTTCAGGCTTCTGGAATGGATAGTCCCATTGATTGTGGAGATGCAACCCCATCACCAACAGCTCCTGCAAGACTCAATTGCATTCCGGGCCAGGGGGGAGTGTGGGTGATGGGGCTCTGTTGGGGAGGAACATAGGTACATAAGAACTAGAAGTCGGCAACTCACCCCCTCGAGCCTGCTCTGCCATTTAATCAGACCATGGCAGATCTCTTCCTGGTCTCAAAACTGTTATGGGCATGGCGTTTTCAGAACCTGAAAATGTATCATGGAGTTCAACCAACCTCCCCCTTTAATGCTATTGTTGCTTTTCCAAGCACACGGTTTATTCCCTTGGTGTAGGATTACAATTATGGACACGTAGGTTTTTAAACACAAAACAATGTTTATTCCATGAACTCAACTTAACCTCTTAAATAAACATTGGATCTCTTAACACCCCTTACTTCAAAGATAACCCCGAAAATATTACAACACTAAATAATCCTACAGTTATTCCTTTCAACATCCATGAGACATAACACCTTTAAACAGAAACATATCAGGTTAAAGGCTTTACTATTATGAGTTTAAATCACCCAAATGATCCAGAGATAGTCTTTCATGGCAGAGATCACAGCAGATCCAGCTCACTGCAAACACAGACACACACAAGTTCTTTCCAAACTGAAACTAAAAACTGCAAAATGGCTGATCTAAAACCCAGCTCCACCCACACTCTGACATCACTGCATTTCTTAAAGGTACATTGCTTAAACATCCAGTTCTTAAAGGCACTCTCACATGACATCTCCCCCCAAGAAAAAAAAACCCATCAACTTCAAGATGGTTTCAGTTTTCGCTTTTGCACCATCCACTAAGAAATGTACACAGTAAATATACCTTTTTGTTTAAAAAAAAACCCCACACGCAAACAGGTATAATAATATAGTCCATTTTTCTTTGTTCTTCTTCCTCCAACCAAAATCCTTCTCGATTGACAATCTCTTTGAACAAAGTCTCTGCACGATCCATCCATTCCTCTACTCCTCAGCATTTCTCTTTAGAATCAGATACTTTAGTTCAATCTGACGACAGAGTCCCTTGCAATTCAGGAACATTGGTTACCACAGCTTTTAGGCAGTCAAATACCTGTTGAATTTTTTTAACGTTTCTTTAACAAGTCCATCAGTGGAGCAACCACGCTACAAATGTTTTGCACAAAGGTTCGATCAAATTCATTCATGTTAAGAGATTGCATTATGTCCCTTCGTCTTGAGGGTATCGGAAACTCCTCAAGGAAAGTGATTTGGGCTTCTCCAAATTCACTTTCTCCTTTGATTTCTCCTCTTGTCTAACCTGTGACTTTGCAACCTTGTTACTACACAATCTGGAAAAATCCCAGGATATTCGTCCTTCAACACTTCAGTTGACTGATTTTCCACTGGCTTATCAACCACAGTAGGCATCACTCCCACCTGCGATCCAGCTATATCATAACCCAAGATAAACTGTATTCCTGGACAAGATACTTTATCTATTACTCCTACTACCACTTCACCACTCTTCACTGGGCTTTCCAACCTTACCTTATATAATGGAACGCTACTCCTCTCACCCTGAATTCCACATATCACCACCTTTTCTGGCAACGTTCCCCCCAAACTACATAATTCCTCATCTCTTACCATTAAAGATTGACTAGCCCCTGTATCTCTTAAAATTGTGACTTCTTTACCTGCTCCTCCTGATACTCATGAGTAAACTTTACCCACACAAGTAAATTCTTTAAATACATCTGGCACCTTCTTAACAATTACTTCTTGAACAGGCTGTACAATCGTTTGCACCTCCTTCGCTTCCCTTCGGCTTTCCTTTATCACTCTAACAAATCCCACTGTCTTCTCCTGTTTTACCATATCAGCCTTTCCAGTGCTTTTCTTCAACCACCAACACTGTGACTTTACATGGCCTCGTTTATTACAGTGAAAACATTTGAAACTTTTCATTTCTTTTCCACCCTCCTGTATTTCTTTTTAAATCTGAGGTACACTCTCTTTATTGTCTCCCATCAGATCACCTTTATCTTTACCACTTGAGTATTTCTCATGTCCCCAGTTTCTATCCCTCACCGGCTGAAACTGATGTCAGAAACCAATCTTTGATTTATGAACTAATTCATAATCATCTGCCATTTCTGCTGCTAATCTCGCAGTTTTAACCCTCTGTTCTTCCCCATGAGTTCTCACTACATCAGGAATTGAATTTTTAAACTCCTCCAAAAGTATAATTTCTCTGAGAGCTTCATACGTTTGGTCTACTTTCAAAGCCCTTATCCACCTATCAAAATTACTCTGTTTGAGCCTTTCAAACTCCATGTATGTTTGACCAAATTCTTTCCTTAAATTTCTAAACCTTTGTATGTAAGTTTCAGGCACTAGCTCATATGCACTTGATGGATTTCTGCACCTCCTCATACGTCCCAGATACCTCCTCCGGTAGTTATGCAAACACTTCACTAGCTCTACCTACCAGCTTTGTTTGAATTAGTAACACCCACATGTCTTGTGGCCATTTCATTTGTTTAGCTACCTTCTCAAATGAAATGAAAAAGGCTTCCACTTCCTTCTCGTCACACCTTGCCAATGCTTGGACATATTTAAATAGATTCCCACCAAGCCTTCGACTATGTCGCTCTTTCTCACTATCCTCATCACTATCCTCCAACTGTACGTTTCCCTTTACATCTGCCAATTTTAATTGACTTTCATGTTTCATGGCCATTTTCTGAAGTTCAAACTCTCTCTCTTTATCTTTTTCCCTGATCTGTATCTCCCTTTCTTTTTCTTTTTGTTCGGCTAGGGCTATTCTTTCTTTTCCCCTTTCTTCTCTCTCCTTTTCTTTTTCCTCTCTCTCTCTTTCCCTCTCTTTTTCCTCTCTCTCTCTCTCTCTCTTGTATCCAAGCTGCTTTAATTCTTTCTCATGTTTCATTTGTTTAATTTGCAATTGAAGTTTTGAATTTTCCAATAAGTCAAATTCTATCTCAGGCAACTTTAAATGTTTAACCACTGCCATAATTACCTCATGTTTTTTGCATTTTGTCAGGTAATGTTAACTGCAATGTTGTTGCCAAATCCAACAGTTTGCTTTTCATCTCTGTCCGTAAGGTACTGCGTGTGACATTCTCCACCCCCAAAAACCTCTGAGCCTCTGAAAGAGCCATTGTCCACAACACACTTAAACTAAAATACCACACCGGAAAAGCAACAATCCTTCACTGTTTTTAAGTTCACAAAAGCCAATCCAATAGATAGAGTTTTATCCTGGACGAGCCCCCAATTGTTATGGGCGAGGCGTTTTCAGAACCCCAAAATGTATCATGGAGTTCAACCAACCTCCCTCTTTAATGCTAATGTTGCTTTACCGAGCACACAGCTTGTGGGATTACAATTATGGACACGTGGGTTTTTAAACACAACTTAACCTCTTAAATAAACATTGGATCTCTTAACACCACTTACTTCAAAGATAACCCCAAAAATATTACAACACTAAATAGCCAGAGGATCAGACCATGTAAACAAGTGCACAGCTGCACATTGTTGCTGACAATGGCATCCAGCAGGGAATCCAGTTCCGCGTTGGTGAACCTCGGGGCCACAAATTTTGCTGCCATCTTGTTTGCTGGGATGGTGTGTGTGGGGAGTGTAATGTGTATATGTGGCTGCAGCTTGTCAGCCTCCTGAGTGTCAATCCCAAACCCGGCAAATCCCGCACCGTTTTTCATCAGAATCGATTGTGTTCCATGTGGTGTCGGTACTAGCCCCTTAGCAGTCGCTGAATTGGTCCAGGCGCGGCGCCAGTTTGCTGTCGTAGAACTCCACAAATCCTGCCCCAGCATCAACTCTTTGTCTCAGGAACGGAGAATCTGGCCGATGATTCTGTGGGTAAAAGTAAAATCTGTGAGTATAACTGTGCCATACATCAGGCAGTTGCTTGAATAGTCTGTGGGAAATCTCTCTAAATTTTGGTCCAAGTCACTAGATGTTAGTGAGGAGGAAATTGAAGGGTCACTTGGCTGGGTGTGCCTTTGTCAAGTCAGTGCCCAGGGTGGTGTCAGGTGGTTGTTTTATTCTTATTGTTTTTTTATAGTAGTAGTTTTGATACAACTGAGTGCCATTTCCAGCAGCAGTTAAGAGTCAACCACATTGTTGTGGATTTCGAGTCATATCCATGCCAGACTGGGTAATAACAGCGACTTAATCCCTTCCCTAAAGGACATTAGTGAACCAAGTCAACTCTCATAATAATCTGGCAGTTCCACGTTTACCCTGGACCGATGTTAGTTATTTATTCCAGATTTTATTTAATTAACTGAATTTAAATCCCCCCATGGTGAGATTTGAGCTCCTATCTCTGGATCATTAATCCGGTACCATACCAACGTACCCCAGCTTCCAACAGTCAAACATGTGTCCAGATTTTAAATAAAATGTAATTTAAAGAGCCTCAGAGATTGATTAAAGGCCCTGATGAGGCTATCATGAGCACAATCTAGAGTGGATTACAGTTAATCTTTTAATCTTAGAACTATTTGCATGAAAAGCAAATCAACAAGATAATAAAATGCAATATACGGGTTGTCGGATCAGCTGTCGTCCACACGACAACAGGAAGTGGCCACTCAAACCCTTTTGCAGTTCAGCACTCCAATTTCCCATGGCAATACACAGAATTTACACCAGCAAAACAGGCCCTAACACCCAGCCTATGTTAGTACTTATCCCTCACATTAGTAGTTGTCCTAATCCTGTGCCCACCTTGGTCCTAGAATCACAGATTCATACAGGCAGATCGAGGCCATCCTGTCTGTCTCAGCTCCCAGGGATTTCCAATAAAGATTCCTTTATCCCTTCAATCTCCTTCTTCATTCACCTAGCTAATCGATTCTTAAATTGTTTCTGATACAATCCCTAACGTGATGGCACTTTCCACATTCTCAATACACCTGGTTTAAAAAGACTTCCTCGGCTCCATTGTGTTAACTCTGTAATGTTCAATTTTACATATATATCTTTTTTATAAATTTAGAGTACCCAATTCTTTTATTTTCCAATTAAGTTGCAATTTAGCATGGCCAACCCACCTACCCTGCACATCTTTGGGTTGTGGGGGTGAGACCCACGCAGACACAGGGAGAATGTGCAACTCCAAACGGACAGTGATCCGGGGCCCGGATTGAACCCGGGTCCTCAGTGGCGTGAGGCAGCAGTGCTAACCACTGCGCCACTGTGCCGCCCCTCAATTTTATATTTATGTCTTGTTTTAGACTACTCCATTTCCACAGGTTGCTTCTATCCATTCTGCTTGGTGATTTCCATTTATTTCAACATATTTATCAAATCATCCTTTAATCTGCTCCGTTCCAATGGAAACCTCTCCAATTTCATCCCCAAATTGGCTGCATTTCTTACACGCCAAATATGACTATACCACGAAACAACGTCATTGGCTGGAAAGTGCGGTGGGCCATCCTGTGGCTGAGAACGTGGCTGTGTCAATGCAAGTCTTTTTGAAATAGGCGAGTTACTATATTTGACTGAACTAACCACATTAGATGTAAATACAGGAAATCTGAAACAGAAACAGAAAATGTTGGAAATAAACAACACCAGTAAGGAGAAAAAACAGATTGAGGATTGGAGACTCCTTTATCAGAACTCAAGAATAAAATATCGGCTAGCATTTCTGCCAGGCTGGGAAGATAGGACAACACGTTTTATTTAACACTCTAAACCAAAACTTGGTCAAAGAGATCGGTTTTATCGAGTATCTTAAAGGATTGAAGAACAAGGAGATACAGTTTAAAAATTAAGACAGAGATGAGGCAAACTCAGAGGATTCTGAACCTTTGTAACTCTCTTCCCCAGAGAGTGGTGGAGCAGCGTCAACGGATATTTTTAAGGCAGATGTCGATAGATTCTTAATAAGGGAGTCACAGGCTATGGGGGCGAGGTAGGGGGTGGGGCTGGTTTAGAGCAGTGGGCTAAACAGCTGGCTTGTAATGCAGAACAATGCCAGCAGCGCGGGTTCAATTCCTGTACCGGCCTCCCCGAACAGGTGCCAGAATGTGAAATGAAATGAAAATCATTTATTGTCACAAGTAGGCTTCAAATGAAGTTACTGTGAAAAGCCCCTAGTCGCCACATTCCGGCGCCTGTTTGGGGAAGCTGGTATGGGAATTGAACCGTGCTGCTGGCCTGCCTTGGTCTGCTTTAAAAGCCAGCGATTTAGCCCAGTGTGCTAAACCAGCCCCTATATGTGGCGAATGTGGCGACTAGGGGCTTTTCACAGTAACTTCATTGAAGCCTACTTGTGACAGTAAGTGATTATTGTTATTATTATTGAATGGTGGAGCAGGCTCCAGGGGCTGATTGGCCTATTCCTGCTCCTAGTTTGTGTGTTTGTATCTAAAGTGAGGCAGAGAGATTTAGGGAAAGTATTCCAGAATGGCGGGCCTATTAGTATCGAGTTAGAGGAATGCATGTATCTCTGAAAGTTCTGGGGCTGGAGGAGATTTCAAAGATAGGAAGGGGCTTGGAGGAGGCTTTGAAGGGAAGGGATTTGAAAACAAGAATGAGAATTTTAAAACCAAGACTTTCCTTTACCAGGAGCCAGTGTAGGCCAGAGAGCACAGGGGTGATTATCATAGAATTTACAGCGCAGAAAGAGGCCATTCGGCCCATCGAGTCTGCACCGGCTCTTGGAAAGAGCACCCTACCCTAGGTCAAGGCCTCCACCCTATCCCCATAACCCAGTAACCCCACCCAACACTAAGGGCAATTTTGGACACTAAAGGCAATTTATCATGGCCAATCCATCTAACCTGCACATCTTTGGACGGTGGGAGGAAACCGGAGCACCCGGAGGAAACCCACGCACACACGGGGAGGATGTGCAGACTCCGCCCAGACAGTGACCCAAGCCGGAATCGAACCTGGGACTCTGGAGCTGTGAAGCAATTGTGCTATCCACAATGCTTCGGTGATAGGTGAATCGAAGTTGGTGCAGACAGGGGCAGCAGAGTTTTCCATGAGCTCAAGTTTATAGAGGGGAGAATGTGGGGGAGCAGTATACTGGAATGACCTAGTCTAGAGATAACAAAGGCATGAATTCGGCTCTCAGTAAAGAGTTAACAGGTAGGTATTGTGTTCATAGGGGACCCCAGCTGACTGAAATGATGTACTTGTAACTATCGGTTTCAACGGGAGAATGGCCAAGAATAGAACAGCGAGGATCAAAAATTGATAGTAACGAACGAAGAAGTATCGATTCATAATGTTGTTGGCAATGAGATTTGAAGCCCTTCTGGAACCTGTTTTGTATCTAACCTGTTGACGCCCACATCTTCTACAAGCTAGTCTGCTGGGACTTACCTAACGAGAGGCCGTGGACAGACTGCATTGCACACATATCTCTGGTATCGTTCTGACCAAGTCTGTGCATTGGAAACCCCAGAAGATCACAGCTGATGATACAAACCGAAAACTGGTTCCGTTAAGGAAACATTGACGAGCGACAAGCAGTTTCTTGATCATAGGCCCTTCATAGCCGATGCAGGTTACAAATGACTGTTGGGTTTGGTCCTCGGGATTTGCTAAGGGGAATGCTAGCTCCACCCAGCTCTTTCTGGAGACAGTAATACAGGCCGGATCACGGTGCAATTGGCACCGTTTTCCCGTTCTTTATTTTAAATGTGGCACCTTGCTGTCCTTGGACACATCGAAGTCAAAACCAGTCCTTCCTGCGTTGACCTTCCTGTTCAATTCTTTAATTTTCGGGAGTAGAAAGAATTTGCATTTTTATAGCGCCTTTGAGGAGCTCAAGTTGTCCCAAAGCGTTTTACAGCCAATGTTGTAATCAAGGGGAAAGTCACAGCCAATATGCACACAGCAAGCTCACACTAACATTAATATGAGTGTCACCAGATGTACTGTTTTGGCTCTGAAGAAGTCAGAATGGACTCCAACTGTTTTTCTCTCCACAGACCTGCTGAGTTCATCCAACATTTTCTGTTTTTATTTGTCTTGGCGGTGATGCTGGTTGGCACTAGCACACTGAGGAGAACCCCGCCATGCTTTAGTGAATAGCACCTAGAGGGGAAACAGGCCTCAGTTTAACTTCTCATTCAAACATGGGCACTCCCAAAAGTGCAGCATCAGGCCCTGCACTGTCAGCCTCTGTACTGTCTCTTGAACTGGTCTTGAAACCATAGCCTTCTGACTCAGAGGCGAGAGTGCAATCACCATGACAAAAACAGCCGAAGTAACTACGTTTTACATTCTTGCCCTATAGTACATCTACAAGTATTGCAGCCTATTTAGCCACTTGCAGTTACCAGGATGTCTTGTATGGTGGTAGTGGCGTATCATTGCAAAGAATTTCTAAGAACATGCAACTGAGGCAGTGAGTGCAGCCGGCCAACCTGTACCCTTTTCACCACATTAAATCCCACAGACACAGTCACGGCAGCAGGTGTGCTCTGCAGTTTGCAAAACGGAACTGATTCTGTGCCACCTGCTATTCTGTGCAAAAGAAACACCCAGCGTACTTCTTCACACATCAACAGCTTAATGATCACTTCCTCCAAATAAACTGTTTCAATAACCATTATAATGCAGATTCCCAATGTCCAACAAAAAACATCTTATATTTATAAAGCACCCTTATAATGATACATTCTAAGGCACCTCAAAGAAGCATTATAAAACCAATGAAGGCACCCAATCACACAAGCCATATTAGGTCTGATGACCAAAAGCTTATCCAATGGTGCAGCAATTAAAATTGGTGATGTACAACAGACCAAAATGAAAGCAGCGCGGGTACCTTGGAGGGTTGTGGACAGATGAGTTGTGGTGGATGGAGTGAAGCGATGTTAAAGAATGAGAAATAGGTGATCTTAGTAATGGTGTGGATATATGAAAGAAAACATCAATGAGACAAGACAGTGAAAAGATGGGGAGAAAATAGATGTGGCGTCTTAACCACCTTCTTTTCAAATTCTATAAATTAAATTTGAAAAATTGATTCATTTTCGGGAGCATATGATTTCAGCAGAAGTAATGTTAGAGTATGTTTCAACATTAATTAAATGATTAAAAAGGACTTCCAGGAATTTTGGAATTGCCTTGGGAGTTATTTCAGAGCTAACATTTGGCCTACATTGTCCCGAAGCTTGAGACCAAACAACACACAAATATCACTGAAATACACATAGGCCCTTTGAGTCTGCACCCACACATGAAAAACACCCGACCTACCTACCTAATCGCATTTGCCAGCTCTTGGCCCAGAACCTTAGATGTTAGAACGTGCTAATCTAATCAATCTAATATCTTTGTCACTTGGTTAGCTGTTGTTTCTGACTCTGAAGAGAATGCATAATATGATTCTTAGTTCCCCAGATTCTGTTAGTATATTAAAAAATTTAGGCTATGATATTATTAGGTTGCTGCTTTGCCAGTTGTATATGTACTCGGGTTTATCTAGGTAGTACTAATATGACACCTGGATCATCACAAAAGTAATTTGTTGATTGCCAAGCAATTTTGACTGTCCTCAGAGCATAGTTAAACACAATATGATGAACACCTTATTTCCTTTACTGCATAATTTATCTGCCTTTACAAACCAAAATTGCCGTCATGATAATCTTCTTTGCAGTCATAAGAAAAATGTCATTTTCAATATCTACACCCAGAGAGTTTAGAAACGGAGAATTTGATTCATAGAATCTGATTTGGAATTGTAACCTTTTAAAAAAGTATTTCTTATTCTCCTCCTTTTTCACACTTTCTCCCAAATTTACACCCACCAACAACAAGCAATAACCAGTAACAAATATGTCAATCCCCATATCAATAACAATGATCGCATCCTCCCACCAAACCCCAAACATTTGCCCACATGTTCACATAAACAAATGACAAAAAGGAATCAGGAATCACCCATAGTCACCATCAACACACACCGCCCCCCTTCCCCCAACCCTCCCATCCACCCCACCCCCAACTAATGTTCGATGTTATCCAGTTCTTGAAAGTGCATGATGAATAATGCCCATGAATTGTAGAACCCCCCCACCCTTCCCCTGAGTTCAAACTTAACCTTCTCAAGAGTCAAGAATTCCAACAAATCCCCTCGCCACGCCAGGGCACAGGGTGGAGAGGTTGCTCTCCATCCCATCAGGATCCGCCTTTGGGTGATCAACAGGTCGAAGGCTACAATATCTGCCTCCGCACCCGTTTCCAACCCTGGCTGGTCCGACACCCCGAATAAGGGGGCCCCGTGTCCAGTTTCACGTGCACCACTTTAGAAATTACCCTAAAAACCTCCTTCCAGTAATCCTCTAACTTTGGACAGGACCAAAACATATGAACGTGATTAGTGCCCCCCCCCCCCCACCCCCCCCCCAACAACGTTCACACACATCTTCTACTCCTTCAAAGAATCGACTCATCCTCGCCCTCGTGAGGTGTGCTCTGTATACCATCTTCAGCTGTATCAGGCCCAACCTCACGCACGACGTGGAGGCATTCACTCTCCGGAGCACCTCACACCAGAATCCCTCCTCCATATCCTCTCCCAACTCTTCCTCCCACTTTGCTTTGATCCCTTCCAGTGGTGCCTTCTCCTCTTCCAAAATAGCTCTGTAAACCGCTGACACTACCCCCTTTTCCAGTCCCCCTGTCGTCAGCACCTCCTCCAGCAATGTGGAGGCCGGCTCCACCGGGAAGGTCTGTATCTCCTTTCTGGCAAAATCTCGAACCTGCATGTATCTAAACATTTCCCCTGCTCCAGCCCATACTTCGCTTCCAGCTCCTTCAACCCTGCAAACCGACCCCTAAGAAACAAATCTTTTAGCGTCTTAATCCCCTTCTCCTCCCATTTCTGAAAATTTCCACCCCACCTCCCTGGCTCAAATCTGTGGTTCCCCCTGTTGCTAACTTGCTGTTGTTTCTTAATTTGGCTCTGTTTAATTACGTTTGCTCAAGAGTCGCTAGGTATCTTTCGATACCGCCACAAGGTTCAAAACCGAATACTGATTAAAAGACTTGGTACACCAGTTAGTAAGTTCAAAAGCAATGCTCATTTATTTACACACAGTCAAATCTACTCATGCATAAAACTCTACAACCTAAACTATCGCTATTACTAAAAGCCTATACTTAGCTTCGGGTGCCCACTCAGTCAAAGGAACAATGGCCGTTGCTCGGTTCTGAGGCTGCTGGGTTGAGCTGTTTACAGGATAGCAACTAGGAGCGTCTATCTCGTAGCGTGCGTTGACTTGGAACTTACTTGGTCTGGAGCAGCTTTGGCAGGTCTCTCCTCGCTGAGAGCCAAGGCCAAGAGAGCGATCTTCTCTTGGGAAGTCCTTTTTATACCCCAAAAGGGCTTCACGCGCTTTTGAGCGGACCTTGAACGTGGCCCCAATTAATTGGGCCGTTTCCCAATCGTTCCTATCAATTTTCATCCTATAGAGGGGTGGGTTCCCTGGTTGCTGGGCGTGTCCTAGGTGGCAGTTGGTTTGCATTGTTTTAGTCTCCTCTGGCGCTGGGATGTCTGTCTTAGCATTGTTCACCTAAATGTTGCCTTTTGTTCCCGGGGATGGCTCATTAGTATGTAGATGGTTCTGCATTACCAGTCCTGTCTGAGAGCTACAGCTCTAATCAACAGACAGACCTTGCACCTGCTTGCTTTTTTGGTATTGTCCAATTTTCCCTGCATTCTTTGCAAGTGTCCATTTTGTAATCAGGACGTGGCCATCCCAGATGGCTACACCCCGAATCGGCATTTTGGAACTGTAACCTTATCAGGTTTATTCTGAGTAACTATCTCCGTAAGCATTTACTTTTTTATGAAGAGAGGAATTGTTTTGCCGCATTTTGCATTAGTCCAAATATTTTTATTTTTCTAGTGTATTTTACTGTTTCAAATATTCACGCATGTAATACTGAACCAATAGGTTCTTTGGAGAAAGTATTTTACATTAATGATTCCTTTACTATACAGCGTGGGATCATTTTGTTCCATTTACAAACTAAGTGAAGAAATGTCTTCAGTGTTCCAGTAAAGGGATGTTTTAAGGTTTAAAGCTGAAGAATGGTAGTAAAATATTTCATAATATTTTGATCTAGTGTAATTTATAATTCCTCTAGCAAGTCTTCCTTTTTGTGGGATGTTGGGACATTGACTGGTCCAGTCATTACATCCCGTCAATTTCATATCGGCCTACAAGTCATCTGGAAAAAGGATTTCTCAACTGTAATGGCTGTGGAAAATGAATTTAAAAACAATCAAACTTTATTTAGAAATTATTCTGCTTCATGATCAAAAATTAACATTCCTAATCACTAATAAACTGCTGATATTCTCACCTTTAAAGTCCAGTGCACTTTACAAAGAGTTTGATGTTGGAAATATGAGTGAATTTGGAACACAGGCACAAGAGGGCAATGTTTGATAAATTCCCTGCTACCTCGAGAAACCAAATGGGTATCTGATTAAACTGCTCTGTTCAATTATTTAGCAGTTGCTGAACACAATTATTCTGAAATTGCTGCTGAATTCTAATGAGATATGTTACTGAATTAAGGAAAGTAATGGAAAGCCACAGTCTGGTGGTTTACCCAAAGCTTGGTTAAAAATGATCACCTGTCCAAAAATCACCACAACACATTCCTATCCCTGTAAAACATTCCGTAACACTAACTTAAGTGAACAGGTTAGTGGACCACATAGGGTGATGGCTGATGTTGTTTAAATCTCTGCATCGCACAACTGCTGGGTTTTAATTCAGCCCTTACTGTGCCATGGATGAGTTATTCGATACAAGATGCATGTCCCATGCATGAAATAACCTATAGAGTGAGACCACTCATGTATCCATTGTGAAAAATTGCATCAAACCTATCCCAATACGTCAATGAAGTAATTATTTTTGATTAATATACAATAATCCAGCTTTCAAGTCAGATATCAGCTAAACACTAGCCAACATTTTCAAAGTGGCTGGACTTGCAAGATGGAAAAAAATATAACATTTCCATTTATAGAGCGTCTTCTCACATCAGAACCTCTCAAGGTGATCCCTATAATTAATTATACGTTGACTTGTAGTGAGGACTTTTGGTAGATAGAAAGTAAAAATCAGAGTAATAATAGAAAAGAAAATAGGAAAAAATGGAATGAGATAAAGTGAGTAAAAAAGAACAGAAATAGAATTAAAATTGAATGTTAAGTAAAAATTGCATTGTGTTTCTTTTGAAGGTTTTGCAGATAGTTTGAGGTTAGAACATAGAACATAGAACGATACAGCGCAGTACAGGCCCTTCGGCCCACGATGTTGCACCGAAACAAAAGCCATCTAACCTACACTATGCCATTATGATCCATATGCTTATCCAATAAACTTTTAAATGCCCTCAATGTTGGCAAGTTCACTACTGTTGCCGGTAGGGCATTCCACGGCCTCACCACTCTTTGCGTAAAGAACCTACCTCTGACCTCTGTCCTATATCTATTACCCCTCAGTTTAAAGCTATGTCCCCTCGTGCCAGCCATTTCCATCCGCGGGAGAAGGCTCTCACTGTCCACCCTATCTAACCCCCTGATCATTTTGTATGCCTCTATCAAGTCTCCTCTTAACCTTCTTCTCTCCAACGAAAACAACCTCAAGTCCATCAGCCTTTCCTCATAAGATTTTCCCTCCATACCAGGCAACATCCTGGTAAATCTCCTCTGCACCCGTTCCAAAGCCTCCACGTCCTTCCTATAATGCGGTGACCAGAACTGTACGCAATACTCCAAATGCGGCCGTACCAGAGTTTTGTACAGCTGCAACATGACCTCCTGACTCCGGAACTCAATCCCTCTACCAATAAAGGCCAACACTCCATAGGCCTTCTTCACAACGCTATCAACCTGGGTGGCAACTTTCAGGGATCTATGTACATGGACACCTAGATCCCTCTGCTCATCCACTATTATTGCAGTCCTTATCCGATCTCTGATCTGCTTTATTCAAGAAATGTCATTGCTTGTTTATGTTTTATTTGGCTTCAGCTAAAAAAATGAGACTAGAGTTTCCCAGGATAGCCATTGGAAAATTAACACAGCAAGGGATGCAGCACTGAACTGTACATTATGCAAGGAGAGGGTGAAGGAGGCCAGGGGCAGGAAGCATATGGATATAAAGGTGACACGAGAGTGACATGGTGGCACAGAGGATAACACAGTGGCACAGTAGGTAGCACTCTTGCCTCACAGAGCCAGGAACCCGGGTTCAATTCCGGCCTCAGATAACTGTGTGTGGAGTTTGCATATTCTCACCGTGTCTGCGTGGTTTCCTCCGTGTGCTCTGGTTTCGTCCCACTGTCCAAAGATGCACAAGCTAGGTGGATTGACCAATGCTAAATTGCCCCTTAGTGTCGAAAAGACACCCATTGCACCAATGGCCTCAAAATATACACTTCATCGCTAAGATTGTGAAGACCAAAATCAAACATTTTACTTCTCTACTCCAAAAGACTCCATTCATAGTTTCATAAATTGTTCCATGACTGCTATGTATTCTTACAAATCTCCCTAGTCCCATATTTTGTTCTTGGTTATCTATTGTAGTGCTCCTATAAAGTGGTTCCCTACTGGTTGCAGCTTGAGAATCTTTATCCTGGCACTCAGTGTTCTTGGTGGGTGATCTTCTGTCTGTTCAAGGCACAGATCCAAACCATTGGAACATGAATTCTGCCCAATCAGCTGACTGATTGGCACCAATATAGACATGTTTTGAGGGACTAGTGCGGAGTGGATATTCTGCCACCACAAGAAATGACATTTTGTGCCTCTCTGATGCTCTTTTTCTATGAATACTATTCAGGTGCTCTGGAAGGTCTTTGATGATCCTATCCACACTCTCTTGCAGATTTTTTAAGCTAGAGGATAAGCTGAACCCAGAGCAAAGATGAAAGTGGCTGGAGCTTCCCTTGAAAGAGTCAGTGCTGTGACCAGCGGCTGCATCATTGTGGATCCCAACATTCACAGAGCCGACCACTTGTTCTGTTTGACTGCATGGTCCTAGTACCAGGTGCTGGACTCCTCCATGCTCTCCAACATTGTGCTCACTGACATGCAGCCTAGTGCAATTTGACCTTCCCTGCTGACCTTGCCTAAGTAAGGTGGGTCCGTTGCGGCAGGATTAGGGTGCAAGCTCTGTCTCTGGTGAACTGCTTCCTCGGTCATTCCATGCCATTGTCTTTGGCTCTCCACACTGGTACTGAGACCACCTCCATGTGTACATGAGTCCTCTGAACTATAAACATTGCCAGTCTCTGAGCTGGTGTCTGCAAAGGTAAACTTGAGTGACCCTCCGCTTCTGTTTCTTGTGTTAGGCTTCTAGACATGAAATAGAACGAAGGGAGATGTGTTCGCATTTATTGTCACTGGAAAGCAGAGACAGGCAAGTGGCTTCTAAAAGCAACTGCAATCTGACATGGATTCTGTGTGTATGAGTGAGATTTAAGAGATTCAAATGAGGGGAACATGGCTCAAATCCATGCTGGACCTGCCTTCCAGTCGCCACTAGATATCTTTGTCCTCATATGCTCAATGTCCATATCCCCGTCTTTAGGTGAGGACAGCACAGGGATGAACTTTGGACATCCTTTGGTGGATACCTGCTCCCTGTTATTGTGAACGGGGAATTCACCTTGAATTTCCAAAAGGGAATAGAGCTTTGCCCTGTGAGGAAAATGAGAGTATGTTAGAGCAGCAAGAGGAGAGCATCAGGGTAGAATGCTGTCATTGATATCTGATATGATATATGAAATGTGGCAGAAGCCAGAGGAGGTGAAGGATATAATACTGAAGAGAGTAACAGATGCAGTATGTGGTATATTATAACCTCTTTGGACTGGAATGCTGGGATCAAGCCATTTCTGGATTTCAGAATTTTCTGGGTTATAGAATATCATTAGGATGCCTAACTGTTGAATCCTAGGTTTCTTTACCCGTCAGTCTGGCCTCAATAAAAGTCGAGATGGATTTGCAGGTATAACATTAGTTATTTTATTTAGCTTGCAAGCTTTATTCCTCTCACAGAAACATAGGAGACATCCAGTCTCCTACATCCAGGAAAGCGAATGAACAAAAAGACAAAGGGATCTCTGCAAATCAATTCAAATGGTATCAGGTTTCACATACTCGACGCCCATAGGTCATCCTATATCCCTCCTGACCTGTTTGATCTATTCTGATTGGCTCACTTCCAATCCCTTCCTCTGGCCCTTATTATCCAGCATCACTCTCGTAGACACACCTCTTCCTGCTTTTTCCATGCGGTCTGAAATCCTTTGTCTATGAACTAACCAGAATCAAAGTGGCCTATTTCTACATTACATTAACTAATATCTCTAAAGTAACTATTTTATATCACATTCATCATACCCACAGGACTTCCGGTGATGGTGGGCGGAAGGCGGCCACACAATGGAGGGCTCCCGTTCGGGAACGGCATTTTCGGGGCTTTAAGTCCGGTCCCAGGGTCCACGGAGGCGGCAAAAGCAGGAAGAAGGCACAAAGGCGGCAGAGTGAAGGCACAGTGAAGAAAAATGTTGAGGGTGAGCAAAAGAAAGTCCGTAAGGAAAACAGCTGAAGGTCCGTCGGGGAGTGGAAAGGTCACTGCGGGGTCACCAAGGAAAATGGAGGCTGGCGCACCAGGGGAGGCCGCATTGCTTACGGGTGAAGAAATAACTAAGGTGATGGCTGCGGAATTCGAAAGGCAGTTTACAAAATACATGGAGACAATGAGGAAGGAGATGAGAGAGGTTTTGAGTGTGCTGGTGGATGAGGCAATTTCCCCGGTGACAAAGGCAGTGGCGAGCGCAGTGGCGGAGGTGCGAGAGCAAGGGGAGGCGCTGACGGAAGTGGAGGAGACATTATTGCAGCACGGTGATCAACTTGCCTCGATGGGGAAAGAGATGCGGAAGGTGATGGACATTAACAAGGATCTGCGAGGAAAAATGGAAGGCCTGGAAAACAGATCCAGGCGACAGAATTTGAGGATTGTGGGGTTGCCCGAAGAAGTTGAAGGACCGAGGCCGACTGAGTATTTTGCCGCGATGCTGGCGAAACTATTGGGGGGGGGGGAGGATCCCTCCCGAGGTGAACTGGATCGGGGCTCATCGGTCGTGGAGGCCTGTACCAAAGACGAGTGAGCCGCCAAGGGTAGTGGCTCTGTGCTTCCGTAGGTACAGTGTGAAGGAGAAGGTCCTGAGCTGGGCCAAGCAGAAGCGGGTGGTGCAGTGGGCTGGAGCTGGTATACGTGTATTCCAGGACTTTACGGTGGAGCTGGCAAGGAGGCGGGCTGCCTTCAACCGGGTGAAGAGGGCACTGTACATTAGCAAGGTGCAGTGCGGTATTGTGTATCCAGTGAAGCTGAGGGTGACTTACAAGCTCAGGGACTTTTATTTTGGAACGGCGGAAGCAGCGGAGGAGTTTGCGAAGGCAGAAGGACTGTGGCAGAACTGAGAAATTGAGAAATGGCCATGTGCCGATGTAACCTCATGACTGTATTTTCTTCTTTTTTGTTTCACTGCGTGCGGGTGTAGGGGCTAAAGGAGCCAATGTTGTATATATTTGGACAAGGGAAGTGATGGGACTTTCACTCGAAATGAGGGCTCTTTAGGGTGGAGGTGGATATGCGGGGTTTGTGTGCTAAAAGGGGATTTCTGGGCTTTCCTAGAGTCAGGCAAGGGGGAAAGGGACCCAGGCGGGGGCCTACACGCTGGCCGGTTTAAGCCGGCCAGTGAGCAGGAGTGAGGTGGGGGAGGGGCTGCGGCCATCGGAGCCTGGCCGAACAGGGTCCGAGTGGTCTAGCCGGGGTGGAAAGTTGGGGGGAAGGAACCGAGGTTGAGGGGAGGAGTTTTACAAGAGGCCGTGGACGGGAGGAGTTGGAGACTGGGCGGGGGGGGGGGGGGGGGGTACAACTCTTGGGTATCATGTACAGTACTCTTTCAGAGGTTGGAGGGCGTTGAGTGTAGGGGGGTGTAGGGGGGAGGGGGAGTGGACTCTATAGGTCAATGGTGACCATGGGCGGTCCCGGACTCCTTTTTCTTTTTCTCCTTTGTTTTTTTGTTGCCACCATGGGAGGGTTTGTTTTACTGGATGCATATATTGACAGGTGGGCCGTTTTTTGGGGTGGTGGGAGGATGGGATCGTTGGTATTGTTAAGGGGATTGATTCTGTATTTGTTACCATTTACTGTTTGTGGGTGGGGTGTAAATTTTGAAGGAAAATGTGAAAATGAAGAATAAAAACATTTTTTTAAAAAAAGGATGCCTAACCACAAATGTGTGAACCAGAAAACACCATCGATATAGATCTTCACCTGAAACATAAAACAGTGATAAAGCATTATAAAACATGAATGAGAATTGTATTAATAACCCATACAATGTATCTGCTCTGTTGCCAAAGTACTGTACTAAAATAATGCTCAAACATTTCTAGACAGCTAATGTTTCCACATTGGATTTCTGGGCTGGAGAGGTCAGAATGATAATAGGAGATGAAGGAGGTGGATTGAAGTGTGCTGTAGTGATTGGAGGAGTGAACTGAAAATTGAGGACGGGAAGTATGGTGAGTGCTCAGGCAACATATTACTTGTAGCAATAAGAGGTACAAGTTTGGAAGCTTACCTGAGTTATATTGGTGAGGTTATTGAACTTTTCATGGTCTTGTAGTTATACACTGGATGGTTGCGATGCTTCTGACAGGAACCCTCTCTGCCCACTCATGCCACGCAGCTTGCCACCTTCCTACCACCAGGACGATAGATGTTTCTCCTCTTGCTAATCTTCTCCATCAAGTTCAATGCAGATAAATGTGAAGTAGTACATTTTGGTAGGAGTAATAGAGAGGTCACTTATTACTTGGAAGATACAAGTCTCGGTGAGGCATAGCAACAAAGGATCTCAGTTGGAGTACAAAAATGTCAATCACTGAACATTGCACCAGAGCTTAGCAAAGCCATGAAAAAAAACCAATCATTATACTTTATTTCTAGAAATTGTTACAACACTCTGGGCTAGGGCACGGTCAATTCCAGCTTCCCCTTCGCCCCGAGTAACAACACAGGTGAATTACCAATAATTCTTCGAAAAATACCCAAAGTGTTTGGCCCTTGGCTGCCCAATAATTACAGTCACCATTTTTGTAAGTTTAAGCACAATTACTTTTTATTTATAACAAGAACTACAACTAAATATGCAGAAAATACAACTAGTTAACTATTATCTATTTCAGAATCCCCCACTTCAACTTTCTCCCACCCTCCATGCATACACAAAAGACAGACAAACACAGAGGGGAGGAGAAGGGTGAAATAATAAGTCAAAGAAAAAACAATCTTTGTTTCAGATGGTTGTCTTCAAGCAAATCTTTCTTCAAAGTAAGCTTTCAGATCCAGGTCTCAGTTTGCAGCCTGTCATGGTTTCACTGCAGATTCATTCATTCAGGTTCTCTGTAGGTTCAGAAATATGTCAACTCACAGCAATTCTGATGAAAGAATGAGAGAGAAAAGAGGGAGCAGATCCTTGTCCCTATGTGTCCGGGTCTCAACTCTGCTTTCCTTAGGTCTCTGGAAAGCATCTTCTCAGGCAGGATCCAATCACCACCTGTTACCGGGCAGAATACGGCCTTTAGTCTAATTCATTGGCCACCAGCCAACCAATTGAACCGAGTCCCACCCCATCGTCGGGTGCCACAAAGTCTGGGTTCTGATGTTCAAAGCTAGCAGCACCATACACCATGTTGCAACTTCTTGAATTCCTCATTCTTTCTACTGCTTGACGTAAAGAAATACGCACATTAAGCATCCATGGATCTAAAATAATCTTGGCAAAAATAAAGAAAGGGGAAATAAGAGAATCATAAGGAAAGGCCCTTACCAGGGATAGAATTGAGAAATAGGGATGTTAAGCTAAACCTAGATTGGACCTTGATTAGACCACACAGAGTACTGTATGTAATCCTGGTTGTCATAGTATAAAAGTAATATAGAGGCAGTAGAGAGAGCGTAGAGAAGATTGAATAAGATGATATGTGAAATGTACACCAGGAAAGGTTTGACAGCCTGAGTCTGTTTTCTCTTTAAAAAGAAGGCTAAGAGGTGATCAAAGATATAATGAAAATATGAAAGAGTTTGATAGAGTGGATTCAGAGAAAATGTTTCCTCTTGTATAGAAGAGCATAACTGGAAGCCATCAATATAAGATAGTCACTGAGAAATCCAATAGGGAATGCAGAAGAAATAAGAAAGCGGAACTCACTACTGCAGAGAGTTGTTGACGTGAATAGTCTAGACGAATTAAGGGGAAACTAGACAAATGTTCAAGGAAGAAGGGAATAAATGGTTCAGAAAGATAAATTTAAATGAGAAAGATAGGAGGAGGCCTGAATGGAGCATGATACCAGCATAGAGGCCGAATGGCCTCTTTTAGAACCATAGAACCATAAAATTCCTACAGTGCAGAAGGAGGCTATTCGGCCAATCAAGTCAGCACTGACCCTCTGGAAGAACACCACCAGTACCGGCCCATTCACCGGCCCTATCCTCATAACCCCACCTAACCTACATATCCTTGGACACAAAGGGGCAATTTAGCACGGCCAATTCACCTAACCTCCACATCTTTGGACTGTGGGAGGAAACCACACGCAGACACAGGGAGAAATTCCACACAGACAGTGACCCAGGCCCCTGGTTAACTATCGTGCCACTATGGGGGCAGCACGGTAGCATTGTGGATAGCACAATTGCTTCACAGCTCCAGGGTCCCAGGTTCGATTCCGGCTTGGGTCACTGTCTGTGCGTAGTCTGCACATCCTCCCCGTGTGTGCGTGGGTTTCCTCCGGGTGCTCCGGTTTCCTCCCACAGTCCAAAGATGTGCAGGTTAGGTGAATTGGCTGTGATAAATTGCCCTTAGTGTCCAAAATTGCCCTTAGTGTTGGGTGGGGTTACTGGGTTATGGGGATAGGGTGGAGGTGTTGACCTTGGGTAGGATGCTCTTTCCAAGAGCCGGTGCAGACTCGATGGGCCGAATGGCCTCCTTCTGCACTGTAAATCCTATGATAATCTATGATAATGCCACCCTGTGCTATATATTCTATTTAGTGCAAAGTCATACCTCAAAAAAATGGAGAGGCATGATTTGTAGTTTCTGCTGTGTCTGGCATTGTCCACAATCATCAGTTATAGTTCTTGCAGCCAAAATGCGCTACCCTTTTAAGAGTTGAGGGATGCCTTTGAATGGCTACTGCCATACTGACATAGACGTTTCCATTGGGGGAGATGCCCATTCACAGTGCAACACCTATTTCATTCTAATTCACCATGGGCTCCAATTTGGGGGCCAATGTTACATCCATGTGATTGTGTACACAGTTTGAGTAGAGATGTTTTGCATCAATTTTAACTCTGTAATGTTGGATTATACCCAATGCATGCAGTGAGACATTCAACATGACGAGGTCAATATTATACCCCACATTCCTCAGAGGTCAGATTTTCAACCAAACAGATAACTGGAAATGAAATATTTAAAAAATAAAATACAGGCGTTAGTTATTTCATTTTTTAAATTTATTTTTTAAAAACTCAAAAATTACTGCTTTTTCAATCGCAAAGTAAACATTTTACACTTTTTGTATGATACAATCTGCAAATAATAGAATAAGCGGAGCCAATATTACTACATAGTAAACACAAGGGAGACATTGCAGGAAGAAAATATTTTACATCTATTGTTGTAACATTTATCTGAAGAGTGTTTTGAACATATCGCAGGTGGGGAAAGTCCAGCCGCTGCCTCAAGCCTGCTCCACTCACCCTGGCAAAACACCTCTTCATCACTGCCCCCCCACCCCCACCCCCCAACCCTGCCATATCCCACTCACTCCCAGGGCCATATCATCTCCTAGGAAAGACAAAGATTGAAGCCCTGAATGCCTTTAAATCTGCTAGGAGTGGTTCATGGATGTGCAAGTTTCATTCCAGTTTTATAAAACCAAAAGAAATAGAACAGTAACAATATAACAAGGTGAATCATAGATGAGACTGAGTTCAATGTCATAACGTTCCGTCTGCAACCTTAGAAAGCACAGAAACATTTGAGATAACATTCCAGTCCTTTCTCCACATGTTGGTCCTGTGATATTTTTGATGTGTTAATTATCTGGAATAAATGTAGACAGAAAATGTGGAATCGTAATATATTCAAGGTAAATGCTTTGTTAACAACTTATATTTATATAGTGCATTTAATGTAACAAAAGATCTAATAGTAAAGGAATCATGTACATAAAATCTTTGTCCTGATTAACTTCTTAACACAGGAGCATTGTAAACAAAGTATCATACATAGACCACACAGGGGCTATTAAGTCAGACGACCTAAAGCTTGGTCAAAGAGGCAGGCTGTTTGGAATGTCTTAAAGGAGGCGGAGAGGATACTTCAGAGTTTGGGACAGAGACAACTGAAGGCATGGCCAGAGAAATTAAACTGGGGATGTGATGGATTTGCAGTGCATGTACTAGAGTTGAACGAGATAGTACCAATCTTGGGCGATTTGAAAAGTAACTCCAGGTGCAGAGGAGTAGGATACTTCCTTTCTTTTCCCACGTTTTGTTTGACTGCAACAGGGTTTGATAGTGTTTGCATGTTGTGATCATAAAAGAGACAATCAGGCAGATTGTCTCCATGTCAATGGTTTTGTAAGGTAGATGGCATGGTTATACAAATGGACAGCCATATTTGACTATGATTTCAAGGAATTGGCATGTGGCTTTAGTTTTTAAAAAAAATCAATTAACGATTTCCAGCTAGTAAATTCATAAAGTCATTTTTCATAAGTATGGTTTCACAACAAATTTGTTGATCGCAAAGTGATTTGGAATGTCTTGAGAAGATAGTTAAAGAGTATATAAGCGGCAATTATCTGCTTCACTGCACCATTTATCTGCCTTTCCACAGCAGAAATATAGCTTTGATAGTCTTCCTTGGCGTACTGAAAAACATGTCATTTCCAATATCCACACCCAGAGTTTGGAAACAAGAATTCAATGAGTACAGCCTGTGGTTTGTTACTGCAACCTTATTGGGTTTCAGTCTGAGTAATTATGTCTCTACAGCACTTACTTTTTTTATGTAGAGACGAATTCTCAAAAGTAATGTTTTCCAGCTCTTCATATTAGTCAAAATATTTTTCATTTTATAGGGTATTTTCTTGTTTCAAACTCATGCATGTGATCGTGGAATCAACAAGTTAATCAGAACAAGCACTTTACATACATGATTCCTTTACTATTAGGCATGATAACATTTATTTTAAATAACAAAATAAGTGAAGGAATATATTCAATGGTTCAGTAAAGAGGTGTTTGAAGGTTTAACTGGGAAGAAGAGTAGTAAAGCATTTAGTTATATTTTGACCTAATTTCTAAGCCCTTCCCTGTTTCCAGACTCTCTATAGAATGTTGGTACATTGACCGCTTCATTTAATAAAGGGCGAGATCAAAGTATGATAAAACAATGCTGGAAACTATACAACACCCTTTAAATTTTTGTTCTCAATTTCATTTTGAGATGATGAGTCATTTCGAGAAAGTGGGACCAACACTAACTGATTTCACTTAACACCACATATTGGAAAATTAATTAGAACAAACACAATTGTTTAAAATTTATCTTGTTTCATGATCAAAAACTGACGTTTCTCATCACAAATCAACTCTAATGTTAAGAAACCCAATGCCACATTACACATTTGGAATATGGTCACAAGAGGGCAATGTTCATATGTCCCTCGTTATCTCAAGAAACCAGGTGGGTTTCCAGTTAAAATGCTGCATTTTGAATATTCAGCAGTTGCTGAATATAGTTGCTCTGAAATCCTTGTGCTTAATTCCAACTCGCTATTTTACTCAATTGAGGAAGATAATGCAATTAAGGAAGATTATGCAAAGCCATAGCTTGACAATTGCCCAAAAAGTGTGACTTATATTAACATGCGTCCAATCACCAGTCAACCAAAAATCACCATACCGTGTGTTCCTGTCCCTAAAAGGCTTAGAAATTAGATCAAAGTATTGTATAAAACATTACACAACACTAACTTAGGCAAGCATGTTAGAGGACCAGATATGGTGGTGGCTGTTTTTTAATTAAACTTCTATACAGTCTGTTTTAATTGAGCCCGTCCAGTGCCTTGGGTGTGTTAACCTGTACAATGTGTCTGAACCGTGGTTGAGGTAACCCACCGAGTGAGACCACTAAAGTGTCTAATGTGTCAAACTTTGTCCAACATGTGATAATTAGTTTTGCAGTGTACATCAACAATTGGCCTTCCAAAGTCAGAAATCAGCAAACCGGAAACCAATTTTTTCAAAGTATCTAGCTCCTTTAAGATGGAAAAATATATATAATAGTCACATTTACAGAGCACCATTTCAGAACATCTTGAAGTGATCTTTACAACTAATTACACTTTTGAAGTGACTGTGATGTGAGAAAATGGGGCCCAATAGGTGGGTACAAAGAAAAAAGTGAGTAATGTTTTTATAGTGCAGCTCTGCACTCTGTCAGTGGATTATACATTTTTTTTTTGAAAGCTTGGGTCTGATCACTGACTCCTTTACAGCAGAATCAGTTAATGGAAAAACAATTGTAGCTATTCAGAAAGCAACTGTTTTAACTGTCAGGTCCTTGTCATGGTAAAAAGGAAAGCAAAATAGAAATAGTAGAAAAGAGACTAGGGGAAAAACAGAATGAAATTTTAAAAGAAGGGCAATCAAGAATAGAAATAACATTAGAATTTTGAGCTAAAAATGTTCTGTATCTTTTTGGCAGTTTGAGCTGATTATTCTATTTCTGATCTAAGAGCTGCTTTATTTCATACCACATTATAGTTAAAACATTTAATTAGTTACTCAGGTGTCCTTTTTACCCTTGACCATAATATAATGGTTATAGATCATAGAATTTACAGTGCAGAAGGAGGCCATTCGGCCCATCGAGTATGCACTGGCTCTTGGAAAGAGCACCCTACCCAAGGTCCACACCTCCATCCTATCCCCATAACCCAGTAACCCCACCCAACACTAAGGGCAATTTTGTACACTAAGGGCAATTTAGCATGGCCAATCCACCTAACCTGCACATCTTTGGACTGTGGGAGGAAACCGGAGCACCCGGAGGAAACCCACGCACACACGGGGAGAATATGCAGACTCCGCACAGACAGTGACCCAAGCCGGGAATCGAACCTGGGACCCTGGAGCTGTGAGCAATTGTGCTATCCACAATGCAACCTGCTGCTCTCAAATACACCTGGTTATGTGTATTTCATTTTATTATGATCAGTCCCCTCGCAATAAAGGCCAACATACCATCTGCCCACCTAAATGCTTGCTGTATCTGCACTCTAACGTCTGTGCTCCTTCAATGAGCGCACCCTGTCAGTTCCTCTGAACAGCAACACTTAAAAGTTTCACGCCATTTAAAAAATATTCCGCTTTTCTATTCTTACCACCAAAATGACTGACCTCACATGATACTCCACCTGCCATATTGTTGCCCATTCACAAACTGTCCAAATCTTTTAGCAGCCTTGCTGTGTGCCTTCCTTATAGCTTGTATTCCCACACAGCTTTGTATCGTCAGCAAACTTGGATACATTACTCTCTGTCTAAACGAATATCGATTGTAAACAGGTGAGACCTCAACTCTGATCTATTTAGCACTCTGCTGGCCACAGCCTGCCTACTCGAAAATACCACATTTATACCTACTCTGAGAAACAGCCATTTCGTTCAGCAAACCTATGGTTTTTTCCGAATCATCAAACACAATTTGGTGAATCTTGGACTCCACCAAACTCACTCAAGCTCACGAGAAATGTTCTGAAATGTTTATACCAATTCCCAAAGATAAAAGAAGCGAATCTTCAGGATATCTCTAATTATTTAGGCAATACGTATTATTTAGATTTGAATGGTGGCCATTTTGTTAATCCTGCATTTCTGCATAAGGCAAGCCATTCAAACCCTTAAGTTTGTTCTGTCATTCAGTTAGACCAGGGCTGATCTGTACCTTAGCTCTATTTCTCAGCTCGATTGAAAATCTTTCCATTTCAGTCTTGAAAATCCCAGTTGAGCCTGCCTCCCCAGCCTTGTGAGAGCATTAAAGAGTTCCACATTTCGAATACCATTTGTGTGAAAAATTGCTACAGGGTTCTCCTCTAACAGGACTGCCCCCGAATTTTGTTAATCCTTCCATGGCCATCAAGTCCTGAAGTGAGACTTGAACCTGGGGCAGTGGGTAGCAGCTCAAGACCTGTACAACAATGACTACTACACTGGCTGCAAAACGTTTGGGATGAGCTGGGATCATGAACGGTGCTATACAAATGCACAACACCCATTTCTTAAAGGTACATCCACTACAGATATTTTTATAAACACCCATTTCTTTAACACCCATTTCTTAAAGATACTCTCACATGACAGGTGAAGATGTCCCGGTTCCTCTTGAAATTTGTGTCATGGGATCCACTAGAACACGGTTGAACATGCAGTGGAGGACACTGTCAGTACTGCTCGCATCAAGACCTCCCTAGAGCTCAAGATCCAGAAAAACCTTCAATCTCACCATTCTGTGGTTCAAAGGTGCCCTAATTAAATATTTATCCCTCGACCAGACTATCCAGTCAATGTCACGCTCATGTTTCCGGCAAATTGATTATCGCAGTTCTTAGCATAGTAGTGAAAACATTTGAAAGTAATTAAACTGGTTGGGTTAGTTTCTAGCAGCAAGGAGCCAGTGTTGGGTTAAGGCAGACCTGGACAAACCTATAGACGGGCACAGTGATTTGACCCGGCGTCATTGTGTATGTCTGTTGAATGGACCTTGTCCTACTGAATGCATTGACTCGGTTTACCTTCTTCACCCTTCTATGCAATTGTTAAACATACGTTCCCTTGGCCGACCGCCCCCATCCCTCCCCAAGCAAAAAAGGTGCCACCGACTAGTTGAGTGTAGTGGCGGAGATGTTGAGCAGTGGTCACCCTGTCTAATTAAGTCCATGTTGCGAATGAAAAGAGCCCTGTGTAGGAGGAGAGTCTCTTCCATTTAACGTCCATTGATATCAACACAACCCCAGACTGGACAATAGAGGAGACTCTCTCCCCGATTGTCCTTGGGTTAAAGGGCAGAAATCTGTCAGTAAATGCAACTGAAGCGATGTCACATTAATTGCACATTTGGTCAGAGGCACCATCTCACCCATGCCCCTCCCAGAAAGCTGTGCAAAATTAGCCTTTACCTTTTCCGAAACTGATGGGGACATCTCCTCCGGGAATCTAGAAAGCGATGAGAAACAGGGAAATGGCGAGTAAATACATACTGCGATGACAAATGAAATGTATCAATGCCGATATTAACATACATTGGGAACTAACATCAGGACTTACCCCGCTTCCGACGGTGGATGACAATGACCACGATGGAAATCAACAACAAGAGGTTGCAGGAAACCAATGACCCCCAGACAACCCAGTTGCACGTGTATCCTGTAAGAAAAGTACAACAAAACATCAGTGATCTTTGGTCAATGCAACACAAAGTAATGGACATACCGATACACAGGACACAGCTAGACTTGCGACTGGGCAAAATAACATGAAACAAACATTCCCCACATAACAGCGGTGATCCCATTTCTGTTGGAAAAGAGGATTGCGAACTCCGAGTGAGAAAGTTGTTGCCTTTGTGTACAGTATAACAGTGTGCAGCTAGTCGTCAGGGTGCGATCGGCTGAGTCAACATGCCTCTTTCCCAGGACTGCGGGGTAGAATTCTGCATGATTTAGCCAGGCGCTAAACCTAATTAACGTTTACACCACTGCTTTCAGATATGGAAACCAACCGTGCCTTCCAATGTTAAAGTAGACTGTGGTCCAGCGCCCTGACTTTCCACATGCAGCTTCCCGCCGGGGAGCTCTTGTTGAAACTAATCTTGTCAGCAATTTTAACATTACTGGAACATATCATTTAAAAACTGAATTCCTTTGAACTGAAATTACTTAAAAGGCGTTGTCATCAGCATTGAGAGCTTTAAGTTAATGATTTTAAAAAAATGAATCTGGGTATTGGTGCGAAATATTTCCACTAGAAACATAAGAAAACGCAGATTCCGGCCTCTCCCAAACATTAATTCCTCTCAGTCACTAACCTCCTCAATCCAAACATTAATTCCTCTCAATCACCACCCCCTCAAATCCAAATTTAATTCCCTCAGTCACTAACCTCCTCAATCCAAACATTAATTCCTCTCAATCACCACCTCCTCAAATCCAAACATTAATTCCTCTCAGTCACTAAACCCCTCAAATCCAAACATTAATTCCTCTCAGTCAGTAACCTCCTCAAATCCAAACATTAATTCCCCTCAGTCACCACCCCCTCAAATCCAAACATTAATTCCTCTCAGTCAGTAACCTCCTCAATCCAAACATTAATTCCTCTCAGTCAGTAACCTCCTCAAATCCAAACATTAATTCCTCTCAGTCACTAACCTCCTCAATCCAAACATTAATTCCCCTCAGTCACCACCCCCTCAAATCCAAACATTAATTCCTCTCAGTCAGTAACCTCCTCAAATCCAAACATTAATTCCTCTCAGTCACAAACCTCCTTAAATCCAAACATTAATTCCAATCAATAATTGGTCTGATTAGTAAGTTTGCAGACGACACAAAGGTTGGTGGAATTGCTGATAGCGAAGAGGACTGTCAGAGGATACAGCAGGATTTAGATTGTTTAGAGACTTGGGCGGAGAGATGGCAGATGGAGTTTAATCCAGACAAATGTGAGGTAATGCATTTTGGAAAGTCTAATGCAGGTAGGGAATATACAGTGAATGGGAGAACCCGCAAGAGTATTGAAAGTCAGAGACATCTAGGTGCACAGGTCCACAGGTCACTGAGAGGGGCAACACAGGTGGTGAAGGTAGTCAAGAAGGCATATGGCATGCTTGCCTTCATTGGCCGGGGCATTGAGTAGAAGAATTGGCAAGTCATGTTGTAGCTGTATAGGACCTTAATTAGGCCACACTTGGAGTATAGTGTTAATTCTGGTCGCCACACTACCAGAAGGATGTGGAGGCTTTTGAGAGGGTGCAGAAGAGATTTACCAGGATGTTGCCTGGTATGGAGGGCATTTGCTACGAATAAACTCGGTTTGTTCTCACTGTAACGACGGAGGTTGAGGGGTGACCTGGTAGAGATCTACAAAATTATGAGGGGCATAGACAGAGTGGATAGTTTTAGGCTTTTTCCCAGGGCAGAGGGGTCAATTACTAAGGGGCATAGGTTTAAGGTGCGAGGGACAAGATTTAGAGGAGATGCACGAGGCAGGTTTTTTACACAGAGGGTAGTGGGTGCCTGCAACTTGCTGCCGGAGGAGGTGGTGGAAGCAGGGACGATAGTGACATTTAAGGGGCATCTTGACAAATGCATGAATAGGATGGGAATAGAGGGATACAGATCCAGGACGTGTAGAAGATTTTAGTTTAGACGGGCAGCATGGTCGGCGCAGGCTTGGAGGGCCAAAGGGCCTGTTCCTGTGCTGTATTTTCTTTCTTCTTTGTTCTTTGTTCTTTGTTCAGTCACTAACCTCCTCAAATCCATACATTAATTCCTCTCAGTCACTAACCTCTGTAAATCCGAACATTAATTTCACTCAGTCACTAACCTTCTCAAATCCAAACATTAATTCCTCTCAGTCACTAACCTCCTCAAATCCAAACATTAATTCTCTCAGTCACTAACCTCCTCAATCCAAACTTTAATTCCTCTCAGTCACAAACCTCCTGAAATCCAAACATTAATTCCACTCAGTCACCACCTCCTCAATCCAAACATTAATTCCTCTCAGTCACCACCGCCTTAAATCCGAACATTAATACCAATCAGTCACTAACCTCCGTAAATCCAAACATTAATTCCTCTCAGTCACTATCCTCCTCAAATCCAAACATTAATTCCTCTCAGTCACTATCCTCCTCAAATCCAAACATTAATTCCTCTCAGTCACTATCCTCCTCAAATCCAAACATTAATTCCTCTCAGTCACTAACCTCCTCAAATCCAAACATTAATTCCTCTCAGTCACTAACCTCCTCATATCCAAACATTAATTCCTCTCAGTCACCACCGCCTTAAATCCGAACATTAATACCAATCAGTCATTAACCTCCGTAAATCCAAACATTAATTCCTCTCAGTCACTATCCTCCTCAAATCCAACATTAATTCCTGTCAATCACTAACCTCCTCAAATCCAAGCATTAATTCCTCTCAGTCACTCACCTTCTCATATACAAAAATTAATTCCGCTCAAACCTCCTCAAATCAAAAGATTAATTCCACTCAATCACTAGCCTCCTCAAATCATAAGACAATAGGACCAAAAGAGGTATAAGCAGAATTCGGCCATTCAGCCCATCGGGCCTTCTCTGCTATTTGATCATGGCTGATATGTTTTTCACCCCCATTCTCCTGCCTTCTCCACATAACCCCAATCCCCCTATTAATGAGGAACAAAGCTATCTCTGTCTTGAAGATTCTCAGTGACCTGTCCTCTACAGCCTTCTGCATCACTGAGTACCACAGATTCGCAAACCTCTAGCTGAGGAAATACCTCCACATCTCAGGTTTAAATGAACGTCATTCTGGTCTGAGGTTGTGCCTTCGAGTTCTAACCTCTCCTACAATGTGGAAACATCTTCTCCACATCAATTCTATCTCGGCCTCTGAGTATTCTGTAAGTTTCAATGAGAAATCCCCTCATCCTTCTAAACTCCATTGGGTACAGACCCAAAGTTCTCAACTGCTTCTCATATGACAAGCCCCTCATTCCAGGCATAATTTTTGTAAACCTGCTCTGGACTCCCTTCAAGGGCAAGATATCTTTCCTTAGATCCGGGATCCAACTGCTCACAATATTCCAAATGGGGTGTGACCAGAACTTTATACAGTCTCAGCAGTCCATTCTTGCTCTGTTTTCTAGCCATCTTGAAATGAAATCAAATCAAAACATTAATTCGATCAGTCACAAACCTCCTCAAATCAAACATTAATTCTCTCAGTCACTAACCTCCTCAAATCCAAACATTAATTCTCTCAGTCACTAACCTCCTCAAATCCAAACATTAATTCGCTCAGTCACTAACCTCCTCAAATCCAAACATTAATTCTCTCAGTCACCACCTCCTCAAATCCAAACATTAATTCTCTCAGTCAGTATCCTCCTCAAATCCAAACATTAATTCCATTCAGTCACTGATCCACTCAATTCCAAACATTTAATTCCTCTCAGTCACTCACCTTCTAACATACAAAAATTAATTCTGCTCCAACAGCCTCAAATTCAAACAATAATTCCAGTCAATCTCTCACCTCCTCAAATCATAAGAGAATAAGACCAAAAGAAAGAGACGCAGAATTCGGCCATTCAGCCCATTGGGCCTTCTCTGCTATTTGATCATGGCTGATATGTTTCTCATCCCCATTCTCCTGCCTTCTCCCCATCACGTCTGATCCCCTTATTAATGAGGAACATATCTCTCTCTCTCTTAAAGATTCTCAGTGACCTGTCCTCCACAGCCTTCTGCATCACTGAGTTCCACAGATTCACCACCCTCTAGCTGAGGAAATACCTCCATATCTCAGGTTTAAATGAACATTATTCCGGTCTGAGGTTGTGCCTTCGGGTTCTAGCCTCTCCTATGATGTGGAAACATCTTCTCCACATCCATTCTATCTCGGCCTCTCAGTATTCTGTAAGTTTCGATGCGGAAGCCCTTCATCCTTCTAAACTCCATTGGGTACAGCCAAACGTTCTCAACCGCTTCACATATGACAAGCCTCTCATTCCCGGCATAATTCTTGTGAACCTTCTCTGGACTCCCTCCAAGGCAACACATCCTTCCTTAGATCCGGGATCCAAACTGCTCACAATATTCCAAATGGGGTGTGACCAGAGCTTTAGGCAGTCTCAGCAGTACATTCTTGCTCTGGTATTCTAACCGTCAAAAAGTTAAATCAAATCCAAACGGTAATTCTCTCAGTCACTAAAATCTTCAAATCCAAACATTAATTCCACTCATGTCACTAACCTCCTCCAATTATCCTAGAATTTACAGTGCAGAAGGAGGCCATTTGGCCCATCGAGTCTGCACCAACCCTTAGGAATGAGCACCCCACTTAAGCCCTCACCTCCACCCTATTCCCGTAACCCAGCAACCCCACCCGACCTTTTTGACACGAAGCACAATTTATTACTGCCAATCCACGTGACCTGCACTTGTTTGGACTGTGGGAGGAAACCGGTGAACCCGGAGGAAACCCACGCACACACGGGAAGAACGTGCAGACTCCGCACAGACAGTGACCCAAGTCAGGAATCAAACCTGGAACCCTGGAGCTGTGAAGCAACTGTGCTAACCTCAGTGCTACCATGCTGCCCACAAAGTACAAACATTAATTCCTCTCAGTCACCAACCTCCTCAAATCCAAACATTAATTCCTCTCAGTCACTAACCTCCTCAAATCCAAACATTAATTCATCTCAGTCACCAATCTTCTCAAATCCAAACATTAATTCCTCTGAGTTAAAAACCTCCTCAAATGCAATCATTAATTCCTCTCAGTCACTAACCTTCTCAAATTGAAACATTAATTCTCTCAGTTACTAATCTCCTCAAATCCAAACATCAATTCTCTCAGTCACTGACCTCCTTAAATCCAAACATTAATTCCTCTCAGTCACTCACCTTCTCACATACAATAATTAATTCCGTTCAAACCGCCTCAAATCCAAACAATAATTCCACTCAATCACGAGCCTCCTCAAATGATAAGACAATAGGACAAAAAGACATAGACGCAGAATTCGGCCATTCAGCCCATCGGGTTTTCTCGGCTAATTCATCATGGCTAATAATGTTTTTCAGCCCCATTCTCCTGCCTTCTCCCCATTAACGCCTGATCCCTTTATTAATGAGGAACATATCTATCTTTGTTTTAAAGATCTTCAGTGACCTGTCCTCCACAGCCTTCTGCAGCAATGATTTCCACAGATTCATTACAAATCTGTGTCACTAACCTCCTCAAATCCAAACATTAATTCCTCAGTCACTAACGTCCATAAATCCAAACATTAATTCTCTCAGTCACTAACCTCCTCAAATCCAAACATGAATTCATCTCAGCCACTAACACCCTCAAATCAAACTATTATGTTTTCATATGTTACTAGCTCCCACAAATACAGACTTCATTAATTATTCCTCCCTCATACCATCTCCTCTCTGACCTCTCTATCAGTCGGTGCACAAACCACTGACAGTATTAGGTTGTGGTTTGATCTTGTGCACTTTCCAAACCCACAACCACTACCATCTAGAAGGGCAAGGGCAGCAGATACCTGGAATCCCCACCACCTGGAGGTTTCCCTCCAAGTCACTCACTACCCCAACTTGGAAATATATCATCGTTCCTTCATTGTCGCTGGGGCAAAATCCTGGAACTCTCTCCCTAATTGCATAGTGGATGTACCTACACCTGAAGGTCTGCAGTGGTTCAAGAATGCAACTTCACCCCCACCTTCTGAAGGGCAACTAGGGATGGGTAATAAATGCTGGCCTAACCAGTGACACCCACATCCCGTAAATGAATTTAAAAAAAGATTAAGCCAATGTCCCATGCACCTAGATGGTCTGCAATTTTATCTGAAGAAGCTGTCATGTATGGTTTCATTGACAGACATGGTCATGTTGACAGTCATGTATGGTCCTATTGACTGTCATGTGTGGTAATTTTGACTGTCATGTGTGGTCCTGTTGTCATGTCTGACCATCATGTATAGTCCCGTTTACAGTGATGTTTGTTCATGATGACTGTCATATATAGAATCATAGAATATATGGTGCTGTTAACTCTCCTGTATAGTCATGTTTACTGTCATATTTGGTCATATACGGTGCCTTTGGCTGTCCTGTATGGTGCTGTTGACTGACACATGCGTGCGGTGCTGTTGATTGACATATATGGTGCTGTTAACTGAGCTGTATGGTAATGTTGACTCACATGTATGGTAATGTTGACTGTCAGAAAGTAAATGTAAACAAATTACATAGAATAAAATAAAGAAACTTTAGGACTTCAGTACATCCCAACTTTTTTTTACAGCAAATTAAGTACGTTCAAAACGTGGCCACCTGTTGTAATGTTGCGAAGTCGCAGTCGCAATGTGCACAGCAAGATTCCACAAATACCAGACCACATCATCCGTTTTCTGAGTTGGCTGAGGGATAAATATTGTCCATAACGCCGGCGAGATCTCCCACGTCCTTCTAAGGGCGTATTGGGATGTTTAAAATGCGCATTATCGGGAAGCGGAGCCTGTCTCATCCCAAAGCACAGCACCTCCGGCAGTGTGGTACTCCCTCAGCACTGCACTAAGAGCTCAGATTCTGCAGTGGGGTTTGAACTGCAAGGACCATTCCAAGGCTGCTCACCCTGTTTGGAGAGTTTCTGCTTTGTAGATAGAGAATGTGAACCAAGACACATCACTGTGCAAGACATGATTTCTGCATTTTATTAAACTGATGACCCAGAATCTGAAATAGGCACAGCAATCTTCCAGATACTCGGCAGCTGGGGCTGCTGATGGAGTTCCAGCCACTGACTAACCCGCTGTGCATGAACTCAGTCTGCAGCCTGTGGGAGTCAGTGAGGGTGTGGATTCTTCCCTCCACCCCACATCCCCCTCCTCACCCCCCACCCCATTTTTGTGTCAAAGAACAAAGAACAAATAGCACAGGAACAGGCCCTTCGGCCATTCAAGCCTGTACCGGTCAGGTACAACCTTTGCCAAAACCCTCAGCCCTTCCTTGTGCCGTACCCCTCCATACCCATCCTATCCATGTGTCAATGATTACTCTTTGGAAATTTTCGGAAAGAGATTCACTGTTTAAAAAAAATTCGGAAGAAATCTCGGATCTAAGGAAAACTGGTGTCCCAGGCTGTTTTTAACTCCCAGGATAGGCAGTCCAGACGAAATTGCCAGATCTGGATCTGGATTCAGGGTTTCACCAGGGTGGTAGTTTCATTCCACACAAATGAAAACAAATTCTGACTGGCTTCGATCCAAGAGTCACTCCGCTCCCCACACAGATGCACCCTGGCCCACGCTTTCTGTTTTGAGTTCATCAGGATGGTTGTCGCAGTCCCTGTTCATTCTGCCACTGCATCCGATACAATGAACATTTAAATATGGCGATTGGTTTGACAGTGATGCATTTTAAAAGGAATGCCACGCAGTGCAAAATTGGACGGCCTACGGGGGAATTCTGCACGTGGTCATCCATGTCTGAAGTTGTGAATGGACTGCATTTTTTAAGGGGGCAATGGAACCTTAAGCATTAATGTGAAGAAAAACCTAAAGCTAAGAGGATAAGTTTTGTTTTACTTTAGTGAAAGACAACACAAGCGCCATGGGCAGAATGGCCGCATTCTGCTGGGTTAACTGAGGTGTAAATTGAAGGGCTGGTTGATGCTGCACACCAGGATGCATCAGGAATCTCATTCAACTGAGCAAAATTCCTCCGTCCAACTGTCTCAACAACAGAGGCAAGGGATCCTCCCTGGCATTTACCACGGACCTTGTATCAGCTTCCTTGCAAACCCGCGGCCATTCACTGGATTACAGATCGGAGGTAACAGGTTAAAAACGCTCGCACTGTAATTCAAAACCATGAAAACCGTTCTACATTCATCACACTGCTGTCAAGCCCAACGAGAATAAAGAGCAACTACTTGCATTTAAATAGTGCCTTTAAGGTGCTCAAATTCCCAAGGGGATTCGGTGAAGCAGTATTAAAGAACAAAAACAGAAACCACTGGACATTCTCAGCAGGTCTGACAGCATCTGTGGAGAGAGGAGGGATTTAACGTTTCGAACTTGGGTGACTCTGTCAAAGCTAGAGAGAACTGGGAATAGGATCAGATTTATATTGTAGTGAGGGGGTGGGATGTATGGAGCGGTGGGGCTGGATAGGGGCCAGCGATAGGTAGAGATTGACAAAAGTGCCATGGACAGAAAGACAAAGTCAATGTAAATGGGGGTGATTAAGGCTAAGGAGAGTGCTGGCCATGGCATATAGGGAGATTAAAATGTGTGATTGGCAGAACAGAGGCAAGCAGTGTGTCAAAGGCCAACTAGAAACAGGGAACAGATGGCCCCAGCAGAGGGGGGGGGGGGGGGGGGGGGAGAGAGAGAGAGAGGAGACAATGGTGAGGGAAAAACAGATCAATGGAAGATATGGAAATAAATTGATAGAATTCAAAATAGGGTGAAGGTGGAGGAGAGAGTTCACAGTCTGAACTCAATGTTAAGTCTGGAAGGCTATAATGTGACTAATTGGAAGATGAGGTGTGTTCCTCATTAGCGCTGGGCTTCACTGGAACATTGCAGCAGGCCAAGAACAGACATGTGGACGGGAGACTGGGACGGTGAGTTGAAATGGATCAAGTGACAGGAAGGTCTGGGTCCTGCTTGCAGATGAAGCAAGGTGTACACCCAATCTGCTTTTGGTCTCTCCAAATTAGAGTAGACCGCACTGGGAGCAGAGAATGCAACAGACCAGAATGAAGGAGGTGCACGTGAACCATTGATCGAATGTGTTCTGCAAACTGATCACCCAGTCTGCATTTAGTCTCTCCAATGTAGAATCGAGTATTAAATGTAGAGTACTAAAAAACATTTGACACCCATTCACAATAGGAGATATTGGCAGAGGTGATCCGCTTGATCATATGTTTTAATGAAGCAGAGAGTGGTTTTGAGAGGCGCAAAGATTTAGGGAAGGAATTCCAGAGAAGGTTCACTGAGCTAATTCCTGGGATGGAGAGATTGTCCTATGAGGAAAGATTAAATAGATTGGGCCTTTATCCTCTGGAGTTCAGAAGAATGAAAGGTGATCTCATTCGGACATATAAAATTCCTACAGGGCGCAACAGGGTAGATGCAGGAAGGATGTTACCCACTGTGAGGAGGGGCTAGAACCAGGAACACAGTCTCAGAATAAGGGGCGAGGCATTTAGGACTGAGATGAGGAGGAATTCCATCACACGGGTGGTAAATCTTTGGAATTCTCTGCCTCCGAGGGTTGTGAAGGTCCAGTGATTGAGTATGTACAAGACCTATAGGTTTCTAAAAAAAACATTGTGATTTGGGAATAGTGCAGGAAAATGTTGTGGAAGATCAGGCATGATATCATTGTATGGTGAAGTGGGCCATAAGGGCTGAATGGCCTCCTCCTGTTCCTATTTATGATGTTCTTATGACTTGGGAAGCCACTAATGGCGGAGCGATTAAAATCAGGAATTCTTAAAAGGTCAGAAATAAATGAATGGGCTGTGAATGGCAGGAAATACTGGGAAATCATTTTCAATAAACACAACTCAATATTAGGCCTAATCCTGCTCCCAACCATTATGTTGGTGTGTATTAACACATCTCCTCTACTGTTGTAGCACTATACTCCGTATGCGCACACTATGTCTGTGTCTATGTATTTACATTGTGTATTTGTCATATGTCCTATGTTTTTCATGGATGGAACGATCTGTCTGGACTCGACACAGATCAATGCTTTTTCACTGTACCTTGGTACACATGACAATAAATCTAAATCTAATCTATTGGGACATCTCCTAAAGAGCTCCGATCAATAACATTTCCCTGGAAGATCAGTGTCCAGCTGAAATGAAAACCTCTCTCATTTGGTAAAAAGAAATGTCACCATAGACCCAGATGACCACAGGTTGGTCTCCCTTTGAGGGGGGAGAGCTGACTGGTGGAGATTTAACCTGAGGACCACCACACCTCAGGCGAGGGGCAAGGTTGAGAAGGCAGGGCCTTCATGAATAACCTCAGCCTGCTTCAGGAACCAGCTGTCCAGCCAACTGAGCTAAACCGGCCCTCATTTACATGGTGTACAGACATGCAAACCTTTCCTGGTGCACTCAAAGTTAGAAACTGCCGAGCACCTCACCGGCTTGTGCGGGGATTGGATACAAGCCGAATAACTCAGAATGCACTTCAATAAACTTCTACAGGGCCTGACATGGGCTGGCTACCCAAACAAACCCAGCAGGTCGTTTCCAACAACATGAAAAGAAACAAACAAAATTAAAAATAGAAAATGCTGGAGGCGTTCAGCGAGGCAAGCAGCGTGAGTGAAGGGAAAGAGGGTTAACTCAGCTTTCATCAGAGAACTGGAGGGGAAAAAGATAAATGCTGAGGCAGATTCTGATTGCGAGGTTTTGGTTAGAATTGGGACGTTTGAAGCCAGGCTATCAGTGTGGCCAGGTTCAGTAACCCTTTGGTTACTGAAATGAAACTATTATCACATTTACTGGAGAGACAGGCCCAGTTGCTCTCTGGGACCAGGTTAAGGCAGTTTGCTATTTCTCTCTCCACAGACGCTGTCAGACCTGCTGAGATTGTCCAGTATTTTTTTCTTTTTGTTGCAATTTCTCTTACCATTGCCACTCCCTTTCTTCTTGCGACTGATGTTCGGGTACTTATAACGATGGATTCGGCGTCTTGTAGTCGGCGGCGGCGAAGTCACTTTCTGTCTCTCTGGAACTGAAATAAACAAGAGTTTGGTGAGCATCCCTTTCTCGTCTGTCTGATGTCCAAAAACGCAATGAAAAGCGAGCAATTTACAAATGGCACCGCGGATCGTACCTAAATATATCACTAATTTGTTACAAATCACATTCTGACTTGGTTAGGCTTGAGAACGGTGATCACCGCGGATTTCTGTAAGAATACATTGCCAGCAAATAGGACAATATTGATTTTTTAAAAAACAACCTTCCTCAACGTGGATCACAAAACATTAGGGAAAACCGGTAGAGTCCGGAAAAAAGGTTCCGGAAATGTTTAATAAATAATATATACTTTATTTTGGCAAATGGAAATTGCTCAGATCAAATATTTCCAAACCTTGGGTATCTGAACTCACAACCTCACCCTTTCTCTGGCAGCTGAATCTGCCCCTCACATTTATTTTCTCAAGTTCTGGTGAAAGAAAATCGGTCTAAAATCTGTTTCTCTCCACTGATGCTGCCTGACATGCAATCTTTGCAAATGAGTCTGCTTATGTTGGTAATGTCCCAGTTTACAATGTCCAAACACGAGATCTCCTTACCGACGGTCACCACACTTCCAGCTCCCCAAGACATTTTCTGGGGCTCGCTCATTAGGCAGTAATAGGTCCCATTGTCGGAGAGATGCAAGTCTTGTATAGTTAAACTGAAGGACTGTTGAAAGTCATTTCGATCCAACTCAAACCGCTGAGTTATTCCATCTCCCTGGACCTGATTATTCATGACGCTGGCCGACTTCACAAAACGCGCTGTGGAAGAGCGATCGATCTTGTACCAGTACACATCGTTGAGATGGGCTCCTTTCACAATACAGGAGAGTTTGATCTCCTCGCCTTTGGCCGCCAGTATTTCGCTTGGAGTCTGGATTAAGACCGCCAGTGGATGGGCACCTGGTAACATAAATGTATATGTAGATTTTTTTTAAAAACTGCTCATTTTAACATTATTTTAAGCGGATACATATTCACTTCCAAAAATACTCCAAAGGCAAACATTTACAGGACTAGTGAGAGTGAACAGCGGGATGGGACTAATGGGGTGTTTCTTTCGGAGAGCAGGCACTGGGACGATAGGCCGAGTGGCCCCCGTTTCTGCTGTGTGATTCTAGCCGAGCCTGATACTCATCCTGTCTCAGTCCTGCTCAAACTTCGCTCAAATAATTCATACCACTACAATATCAATTCGGCCTTTTCACACAATGCGACTATTCAGTTCTAAATGCACTTACCTGTAATCCAGCAACTCAGAATACAAAGGTATCCGAGAAGGATCATGTTGTTGATGTTTGCTGAAGACTAGGGGAGGTGGTTCTGCTGTGAGAGTGAAACCAGCTTCCCTCTCTCAGTCGCCCAGGTGTCCCCCAAACACTCAGCACCACTCAGCTGCCAGCTCAGCCGCACGTCATTCTCACACCCCTTATATGGAAATGTCATTGACAAGCTCAAATCTGCACAACAGGTTCGATGCTCCAAAAGTATTCACTGCCAGCACAATAATCTGACCAATAGTGCCAACATGGTGGAGTCTTCCACATTGAATACCTGCATGTCTCAACAGGCCATTGTCAGACATTTGGCTTTAAGGAACATGAAATAGACAAATAGTATTGATCCCATCATGGAGAATCATTTGACAGGCACTATGGGCTCCTCACAGATCACATTTCCGGTATTATTAATAAATAATATCATGTTGTCCAGTTATACCCTTTTTCTAATCATCACGAGGACGTATCTGTAAATCCAAATACTTAATTCTAACACAAGAATAAAATACTGCAGATGCTGAAAACTTGCAATATAAGCTGAAAAAAGTGCTGCCCGAAAGACCAGAAGATGTAGGAGCAGGAGTAGGCCATTTGGCCAGTCATTGAGATCATGGCTGATCTGATATACCCTCAACTCCTCTTTTCCCTCTTGTCCCAATACCTCTTGTCCCAATATCTCTTGATTTCCTTACTGATTAAAATCTGTTTATCTCAGCTTGAACATATATAATGACCCAGCCTCGACAGCCCCTGACGTAAATAAGTCTACACATTCACTATCTTCATGGAGAAGAAATTCCTCCACATCTCTGTATTAAATGGGTTCCCCCTTATTCAGGTTACACCCTCTGCTCCTAGCTTCTCCCACAGGGGAAACTACCTTTCAGCATCTACCCAGTCAAGCTCCCTGAGAATTCTACATGTCTAAATAAGATCACTTCTCAATATTCTAAACTCCAATGAGTACAGGCCCAACTTACTCAATTTCTCCTTATAAATCCCTCCACACACAGGGAACAACCCAGTGAACCTTCTCTGGACTGCCCCCAACGCCAATATATCGTTCCTTGGATAAAGGGATGAAAACTGTTCACAGTATTCCAGGTGTGGTTTATCTAGTGTTTTGTATAGTTTTAGCAGAACTTTTCTATTTTTATACTCCATTCCCTTTGAAATTTGCCTTACCAATTACCTGCTGAACTTGTAGGCTAGCTTTTTGCGATTTATGCCTGAGGACCCTCCAAATCCCTCTGCACTGCAACTTTCTACAGTTTTTCTCCATTTAACTAATATTCAGCTCCGTTATTCTTCCTACAAAGGCCATGACTTCACATTTTCCTACATTATATTCCGTCTGCCAAGTTTTTGCCCATTCACCTGTCTATATACCTCTGTAGATTCTGTGTCATCATCACCTTCCCACCTATTTTTGTGCCATCTGCAAACTTGGCAATAATACATTCACTTTCCTCATCCAAGTCATTAATATATATATAGTAAATCATTGTGGCCCCAGCACTGATCCCTGTGGTACTTCACGAGTTACAGGTTGCCATCCTGAAAATGCCCCTTGTCCCAAATCTCTGTCAATGTTCAGCATAAGGGCAGCACGGTAGCATAGTGGTTAGCACAATCGCTTCACAGCTCCAGGGTCCCAGGTTCGATTCCCGGCTTGGGTCACTGTCTGTGCGGAGTCTGCACGTTCTCCCCGTGTGTGCGTGGGTTTCCTCTGGGTGCTCCAGTTTCCTCCCACAGTCCAAAGATGTGCAGGTTAGGTGGATTGGCCATGCTAAATTGCCCTTAGTGTCCAAAATTGCCCTCAGTGTTGGGTGGGGTTACTGGGTTATGGGGATAGGCTGGAGGTGTGGGCTTGGGTAGGGTGCTCTTTCCAAGAGCCAGTGCAGGCTCGATGGGCCGAATGGCCTCCTTCTGCATTGTAAATTCTATGTCAAACCGTACCTCTCCGCATCTCTCTGCACGTTGCCTGATCTGCTGAATGTGTCAATTCCGTTATTCTGACAAGAAGTCAAATTTGGAATATTCTGTGATCCTTTGAGCATTCTGCATCCACACGAAGCATAAGCAACATTCGGTGGGAGGGTGAGAGGAACTCGGTGAAAATAGAGCTGGGAAAGTCAGACAGCTGCACTGTGATGTTTTATTATAAAATATCCAAATATTTCAAATTATATACAGGAATAGATATAATGATCTATATAAAAATGATATAGATATAGCGAAGTTTTAGCAGGTTGCTGAATTTGGACAGTGAGAGCATCGACTGAGACCAGTAAACTCAAAGCGTAAAATCTCCTAGTGAGAAAAACGGGAATGGAGGTCCTGTGAGATAGTCATGGAACCATGCGGTACATTCATTTAGCTATTGAGTCTAATCAATTTCTGTTGTAGATACAGACTCGGGAAGTGTACAGTTAAACGGTGGATTCCCAGTTCAGCTTTACTCTACCCATTTGAGTCAATTCCTTCAAGTATAGTCAGGTATAATCAAACTCTTCAATAAGCGGCAGAGTGCGTTCATCTGAAAGAGGATTGCCCAATGGATATTGCGGATGGGTCATTATTTCGGACGTTACTTTAAGGTATTGGTTTGGAAAGTTGCAGAACTTACTCTGAGCAAACGATGAGTGGATTGGGGTTCGGGATAGGTTGGATTGTACATGTCCTGTGGAAGGAGCGCCTTGAAAACATCTAATTGTCTCTGAACTTTCTGAACGCTTGATTTAAATCAACCACATTTTCAGAATATCTAATCTGACTTTCTGCACTGCATTTGGTTAATCACTATCCCTGTCGCCACGTTTACTAACTGCAGCAAATTGCACACAATATCCCCCCCCCCCCCCCAATGTGTATTTGTGCTCAGATAGGTCTCGCAATATTCAGCATCGGCCTTAACCGCTTCAAGTAGGAATGGATTCCACATGTACACAACTGGGACAGGAATAACCTTCACCTCAAGTCTTGTATGAGACTTTTTCATATCATACCCGGAGCACTGAATAGTATTATATTAAAATGCCATAATTTGATAAATGCACGCGGTATGTTGAAGCAGAAGAAGACACGATTCTATGAATATGTGCAGCAGGATCTCGGTTATCTCAGTAAACTGCATTTACCACGTATCTCCCTCCTATCTGATATACCATTATGCAGGACTATACTCCGTGTGTGCGCATTAATTCATGAAACTTTAATTGTTCTGCTTGGAAACCGCTGCGCACCCTTACTTGCCCCGGATTTAGTGGGTGCGCACATTCTGGTGGAAATGATCTCTGCTGCACAAACCTGTTTTTTTTTACACGAGCACTAACCTTAGAATGCCTTTCAATAAGTGAAGACCGAGCCTTAGGAAGACAAGTACTTTACAAGCACATTACCAAGAACAGCCCAGTTGCCGTTCTCCAGTAACTTAAATGATTGCAAGCGCGGTGTCTAAAAGGAAACTTCAAATGATATCCAGGTTTCTGTCAGCATTTCTCTCGCGTTTGACTGAATCAAACGCCGATATTTGACCATCCTGGAACACCTGACAGAAAATATTGCTGTGCTGAAACTTTCTGCCCTAATGTTCACTTCATAAATGTTGAACACATCAATAGTTTTGTCACACCATTGCATTAACAACATGCTCTTGAAGACAGTTTAGAGGAAATAAAGTATAACCACACAAGTCTTCCATGGGTTTATCAAGTTGTTCTGATCCTCTCCATTCCCGTCGGCTCCAGGTAAATACAGATGCTGGCCTAATTGTGTCTATCTGTCACACCATTGGTGGCACAGTCATCTAGTTTCTTGTTTATTGTGCATTTGATTTTACATTGAATTCACAGCACATGATGATGTTAATGCTGCACGGGAGACATCCTTCTGTCCCTTCCCTCCTTATGTGTTTACCTAGTTTCTCCTTGAAAACATCAAAGCTATTCAGTTCAATTACTCCAGATGGAAATGAGTCCACATTCTAACCACTCTCTGGTAAATACATTTCTCCGGAAGCACTAATTACAGTTATTAATGGCTGTCTTATATTTATGGTCCCAATTTTCGACTCCATACAAGTGGAAAACATGGTTTATTTGTCTAACCTATAACTCCTGATGTGAATGGCCGCTATTAGATTCCCCCTCAACCTTCTCCCTTCTACAGAACAGAGCCCAGCCTGTTAAGCCTTTCCTAATAGTTACAATCTCACGGTTCTGTTTATGTGAACTTTTCTTAATTCATAGAATTTATATTGTGAATACTCAAGGGACCCGTTTGACTGAATTATTTACAGAAAATCCAAGTAATAAGTTTTTAAAAAAAACATGGAACGTTATATTTCTTCATGGGATGTGGACACCACTGACATGATCAACATTTATTGTCCATCTCTACTTGCCCAACTCTCAGAGTAGATGATCAGATTCCCAATCAGGGGGAGCTGGTGGTATCACTGGACTAGTAATCCAGGAGCCTAGGCTAACTCTTTGGTGGAAATTGAATTCACTGAATAAATCTGGAATTGAAAGCCAGTGACCGTGATTGATTGTCATAAAACACCGTCTGGTTCCCTGATGTCCTTTAGGGAAGGAAATCTGCCGCCCTTACCTGGTCTGACCTACATGTGACTCCAGTCCCACTGTAATGTGTTTGACTTTGAACTGCCCCCTCTGAAAGCAAACTAAGTTCAAGGGCAATTAGGAACGGGCAGCAAATGCTGGCCTTGGCAGTGACACCCACATCCCAATGAACGAATAAAGTAAAACAAATTGTTTATAATTGTGGCCTTTGAGACAATGACATAATTAATTAACATGCACAAAACTAATACCCGGATCGCTTCTGGTGGAGAATCAGTCCAGCAATAATAGCCTTGTGAAATTCACCAATCATTTCCATCCTCCTCAAAAGGATGCCGGGAATCTATCCCAGACTGCTGGCAATCCTATTGGCTGCTGGCTGGTAAGTCGGAGGTCACCCAACACCCTGCTTGCCCCCACAATAACTCCGAGATCCCCGAACACCGCTCCGTTTGCTGATATAATTTTACCTATTTAGGTTGTCATTACATTTTACCCACCCCTTATTTTGAAAGCCCTCTATGGCCGAGTTCCAACTATCCCTGTATTCCCTCCTGCCCTACAACCTTCCCTTCTTTTAATTCTGGCCTCTTGTGCGCTCTCAATTTCAATCGCTCCACTAATGGTGCTGTGCCATCACGGGTTAAGGCCTTAAAGGTCTGGATTCCCCTGCCTAGACCTCTCTACCCCTCCATCTCACTTGCTCAGAAACCCAGCTCTTTGACCAGGTAATTTCCATTAACTTGAGGGTTAATGCCAAAGTTTGTTTTATATTGTTTCCGTGAAGGGCTTTGGGACGTTCCAGTATGTTTAAAAAGTGCTATATAAATGCATTATTGTTGTTGGAAAGAACTTTTTAGGGAGGAATTAGGAAAAATTCTGGCCCGGGAATAAAATGTAAATTCCCCATTCTGGGAGCAGTTTAGTATATTAAAGTGAGTACAATTAAACGAGTTCCTCACTCAAGAAACATTTTAAACATATATACATGCCCACAAATATAATAATAGAACAAAAGTGAACTCTACCTCCAAATATCATCTTGGCATTTCACCCCACTCCTCCCCTCCATAAACAAAGACATTTTGTTCCCTGGATTGAGGGAGAATGAACCCCAAAGTCAGCGACCAATTTCTGACCAGATTAAAGGACCAGGCGGCGGCGAGCCGGGTGTGAAGGGAGTTCTGACGGCGCCGTTAACAGCAGCTCCAGTTTCAAGGGTTTTACTCGGAACAGGGAGGATGAGAAGGGAATGATGATGGGGCCGTGTTTTGGACAGCAGTTTCTGAATCCCCATTGCAATGCACTGTACTGTTCAAACAAAGCAAGGCGGCTGCACCGTCCAGCTAAGGGGAGGTGGAGGGGAGGGAGCTTTTGCTCCAGGTACAGAGCGAATGTCATGTTGCACAATGCTTGTGGTGGAGAAACAGGACTGCAATGCAAAATTCATTTCAGCATCTCCACACTTGGTTAAGTGCTGGGTTCACAGTCTTTCAATTCTCCCCTTGCCTCACAATGTACTTAGATTCCAGGTCTCAATCCCCAAAGCTGTTTCGGGAGGGGGGCGGGGGTATCAGCCCAGCAGCATCTCTCACTCCCTGGGAGAACAGCCCCATCGATCAGCACTCAATGTTGAATAAAGAATGTGAAAACCTCAGAGGACTGGCATATTTTGCATGGCCTCTCAAGACGAATTGACTTCTGATCAAGGTACAGGCAGTTTGCATTTTTTTTTTGAAACAGTGTTCTCATACATTAATCGGAATTGTAACGGTTTCTTTTTCTCTTTTTTTTTGAAGGGGTTTAAACTCGCTCCCAAGTCGCGAGCCGCGTGGGCGAGCTGGTACAAAGAACACCAAGTGGGTGGAAGGAGAGGGAAGTTGAGGTAAATTCGGAATTTGTTGAAGCATAATTACCTCGAAGCCGGCAATGAAGTATTTCGCTCTGTACCCAGAACAGTAAACATTGATATCCTGCTACATCACAGTGGTTAGTTAGCACTGCTGCCTCACAGCTCCAGGGACCCGGGTTCAATTCCAGCTTCGGGTCACTGCGGAGTTTGCATTTTCTCCCCGTGACTGCGTGGGATTCCTCTGGGTGCTCCGGTTTCCTCCCACAGTCCAGAGATGTGCAGGCTAGATGGGGTTAAACCATAGAATCCCTACAGTGCAGAAGGAGACCATTCAGCCCATCGAGTCAAGAGCACTCTACCCCATCCTATCCCTGTACCTCCACCTAAGATCCCGGGACACTAAGGGACAATTTTATTATGAGGTTTATGGGATAGGACAGGGAGTGGGTCTAGGTATGGTGCTCTTTTTGGAGGGTCCGTTCAGACTCAATGAGCAGAATGGCCGGCAACTGCACTGTAGGGATTCTATGGATTCTCTGATTCCATGATCAAGCCCCACGATACCTCAAACAGCGAATGAAAGACTCTTTGAGGCTCGATAGATCCTCACAACACTTTATTTTCTTTTTTTTTTTAAATTCATTTTTTTCCAATTAAGGGTCAATTTAGCGTGGCCAATTCGCCTACCCTGGACATCTTTGGGTTGTGGGGGTGAAATCCATGCAGACACGGGGAGAATGTGCAAACTCCACACAGACAGTGACCCAGAGCGGGGATCGAACTTGGGACCTCGGTACCATGAGACAGCAGTGCTAACCACTGTGCCACCGTGCTGCCCCCTCACAACACTTTTAACCTTCACAACATAGGATCATTGCGAGTTGACCCAGGGAATCCTTAAGGTTAATAGAGAGAATGAAGAAGGACCTATGTTTATATTAGCATCTTTCACAACAACAGGACAATTAAGGATTCACAGCTAATTCTGTACTTTTAAAAAAGGCATGATTTTATATTAGGAGAATTTCATTAACCAAAAGCAAAATATTGCGGATGTTAGAATTCTCAAAGCTGGAACTGTATCACTTGACCTGCTGAGTGTTTCCAGCAATTTTTAACTAACCTATTATTAGCCTATCGCAGCAACTCCCTAAAAATACAAATGACAAAGTGGTCAGATAATCTGTATCAACGAATGCCAATTGAGAGATAAATATCGGTCACAAGACGCAGGGAGGGCCCTCCTTTCTCTTATTTGGATGCTGCCATGGGATCTTCTATGTGTGACTGGGAGGGCAGACTGGGCCTTGTTTTAACCTCAGCCTAGAGAGGACAACATTCTCTCAGTACTGCATTGCAATGTCAGAAGGCCATGGTTACGTTTTTATGGCGACCTGGCATATTGAAGATTCCAGTATTTATTTGTTCCTGGTTTCTGCAGCTGAATTCACAAGAAAATAAATTCATATACAAAGTCTTTTTCACGTTTAGCTACTTGTAAGTGCAGAAGGGAAGGGGTGTGATAACTAAATTGTACAAAGGGAAGCCACCAGGAATTAAGAGGTACGGTGTGAGGAGATGAGGTTACAGAGTTAAAGAGGAATGCAGAACAGGTAGCACAGTAGGAAATACTAAAAGCTTTAATAAACGTATTGAGTAAAATAATGGTTGTAGAGAGAGAGGGTAGAACAAGTGAGAGATGAAAGAGAGTGTAATTGTGGAGGATGAAGTTACGGTAATGGTATGAAAGAAGTATTTTGTATCATGTTTCACAAACAATGGAGGAAGTGAGGCTGTAGGTTCATTAGGTAGGTATGAAATAGTTCAAAATAATTGCAGGATGATAAAGGGAAAAAAATCAGTAAAACTTAAGGTGGGTGAGTCACTGGTACCAAATGCATACTGTTGAAGGAAGTCAGATAGAAGATAGCAGAGATATTGGCCATGTTTTCCTTTCAGATGAAAATTATATATTGCAAATGTTGATACCATTACTTAATAAGTGGGAAATGGACTATTAATAACTGTAGACTAGTTGTGGCCAGTTTCCTAGGGCTGAATTTACATTCTTTAGGTGGAATCTTCGCAGAGTGTCAGGCTCTGACTGAAAATTGACGTGTATCTATCCAGCTACGCAGCTGAGTTTCCACCCGGTGCACAGGTAATCTGGGGGCGTGGATTGTGCTGTCGATCTGGCGGGTGGGGCCTGATAGAGCCAGCAAGGCTGGCTCCACAGGACTGGGGTGCCATCTTTAAAGGGCATCCCAGTCTGTGTTTACAATATAATTCCCCCATGGACACGGAGGACCCCACCCTGACAAGTATTGGGACAATACCCCCCACCACCATGGAAGTATTAGGGGCACTCTACCCCCTCAGAGTCTTAGAGTCACAAAGGCCTACAGCAGAGAAAAGGCCCTTCGGCCCATCGGCACTACAGCAGTCAAATATATTTCGATCCCAAAAGTTGCTAGGATACCGGGGAGAAACCCAATATTTTATTTATTTTGTAAGATTGTGAAGAAAGGATATTTACTCCAGGCGTGATTCTACACACAAATCGGTATATGGTATATTAAACAAACATTATTACTTACACAATATTCCTAACTTTAACCTGATAAAGAAAATAGCTTACAAATACCAGTTAAACAATGCTTAACAATAAGACGAAACATTACATCGTAATTGTTATCTTTTATCTCCACTCAAGCAAAACCCATCTCAGGTCAAAATCCACTTTTAAATAGTTAGCCAAGCCAGTAATACCTGCTGTAAAGAGATATCTTCGATAAACCGCTTTGAGAAAGAGGTTCTTCAGGAACCTAGCTTGCAGATTCTTGCCTGTGTCAACTACTGTCCAACCTGCCACCCTTTCAGAAACTGCCACAAGCAAAATCTTTTTAACTAAACTGCTTTGAGAAAAGCTGATCTGCACACAGTCAAAGCTTTAATTAAACTGTTTCTCCAGAAACTGCTAGTCTGCTCGCAGACATATCTAAAACTGAACTCAAAAACCCAACACCTGACTGCTTCAGCCCCTGGCTCCTACAATTAAACAAAATCATTTTACTAAATCAAAACATAATGTCTCCAATTATCTACTTCCCAGGGGACCTTCTTTAATTTCTTCTTCAGGGGAACTTCTTTAATTTTCATTTCATTTCAGTTCATTATATAAACAAAATTCTATTAGCCCAAACATTTACGATGCTTTAATTATCCCTTGTAGCTAAAGTATCTGTCCTTTGAAAAAGATTACTGCAGCGGTCACACATATTCTAACCCAGGCTTTTAACACTTACTGCACCAAATGTATATAATACAATATATATATGAAATTCTGACACTCATCCCTTACAAAAATGAACCGGCAATATGAAAAGATAGCTTAATTTACCAAAGCCTTTCAACTCTAAACATTATTCATTACTAAACATGACTGATAATCTATAGGATACATATCATATTACATTTAAGCATGCAAATTTAACAAGAGTTAGTCCATTTCAGTCTTTCTTTTCCACCTTCGAATGTTCCAGTCTTCTCACTTCAAAGTCATGATAAAGCATCTGCAATCATGTTTTCTCTTCCGGCGACATGTATAATATTCATGTTAAACGGTTGTAGCAATAAACTCCATCTACATAGTCTTGCATTTCGATCTTTAAATTTCTCCAAAAACTTTAATGGATTATGGTCTGTATATACAATTGTCTCCAATTAATTGTCAGCAACATAAATGTCAAAATGTTGTAATGCCAATACCAAACTGTCTCCTTTCTGATTGTCAAATATTTCTTTTGATGAATATTTAGTTTCCGAGAAAAAGAACCAACAGGCCTTTCTCCTCTTCTGTCATCTTCCTGTAATACAGCACCAACACCCACATCACTTGCATCAACGGCCACCTTAAATTGCGGCATAATTAGGTGTCACTAACACTGGTGCAGTGATTAACACAGTTTTCAGATTATCAAATACCTCTGGACATTCATTTTTCAAAAAAAAAATTTTTTTTATTAAGGTTTTCATAAAATATCAATAACAAAATGAAAAAGGAACCCAACAGGGTTAAGTACAAAACACAGTCTAGAAAAGCAACCCTCCATCCCCCCATCCCGCCTGTACATAAATAATAAATTAACATTAACACCCCAACTTAACACAACAGGTTTATACACCCCCTCAGTCCCTCCAGTGTAAATAACAAAAACAAAAACAAAGTAAATCCGACCCCCCCCCCCCCCCGAGTTGCTGCTGCCATTGACCAATGTCTATCGTTCTGCCAGGAACTCTAAGAACGGTTGCCACCGCCTAAAGAACCCTTGTACCGACCCTCTCAAGGCGAATTTCACCCTCTCCAACTTAATAAACCCCGCCATATCATTGATCCAGGATTCCACGCTTGGGGGCCTCGCATCTTTCCACTGAAGGAGAATCCTTCGCCGGGCTACCAGGGATGCAAAGGCCAGAATTCTGGCCTCTTTCGCCTCCTGCACTCCGGGCTCCTCTGTCACCTCAAATATTGCGAGCCCCCAGCCCGGTTTGACCCTGGATCCTACCACCCTCGACACCGTCCTCGCTACGCCCTTCCAAAATTCCTCCAGCGCTGGGCACGCCCAGAACATATGGGTGTGATTTGCTGGGCTCCATGAGCACCTAACACACCTGTCCTCACCCCCAAAAAACCGGCTCATCCTTGTCCCGGTCATGTGTGCCCTGTGCAGCACCTTGAACTGTATGAGACTGAGCCTCGCACACGATGAGAAAGAGTTCACCCTCCCTAGGGCATCTGCCCACGTCCCTTCCTCGATCGCCTCTCCCAACTCCTCCTCCCACTTACCTATCACCTCCACCACGGAGGCTTCCTCCTCCTCCTGCATCACCTGGTAAGTTTCCGAGATCTTCCCCACTCCCACCCACACCCCCAGGAGCACCCTGTCCTGTACCGTGTGTGGCAGCAGCCACGGGAATTCCACCACCTGCCACCTGGCAAACGCCCTTACCTGTAAATACCTGAAGGTATTCCCCGGGGGAAGCCCGTACTTCTCCTCCAGCTCACCCAGGCTCGCGAACTTCCCATCCACAAACCAGTCCCCCAACCTTCGTATCCCTGCCCTGTGCTACCCCGAAAACCCTTCATCTGTTCTCCCTGGGACGAACCGGTGGTTCCTCTGTATTGGGGTCCACACCGAGGCCCCAGCTTCCCCCCTGTGCCGCCTCCACTGCCCCCAGATTTTGAGGGCAGCCGACACCACCGGGCTCATGGTATACCTCCTTGGAGGGAACGGCAGCGGTGCCGTTGCCAGCGCCCCCTGACTCGTACCCACACAAGACACCGTCTCCAGCCTCTTCCATGCAGTCCCCTCCCCCTCCATCACCCACTTGTGCACCATCGTCGCATTGGCGGCCCAGTAGTACCCACAGAGATTGGGCAGTGCGAACCCCCCCTATCTCTACTCTGCTCCAGGAACACCCTTCTCACCCTCGGAGTCCCTCGCGCCCACGCAAACCCCATTATACTCCTGTTGACCCGCCTATAAAAGGCCTTCTGGATAAACACGGGGAGGCACGGGAACAGGGACAAAAACCTTGGGAGCACCGTCATTTTGACTGACTGCATCCTACCCGCTAAGGACAGCGGCAACGCGTCCCACCTCTTGAACTCCTCCTCCATTTGCTCCACCAGCCTTGTGAAATTAAGCCTTTGCAGGGCCCCCCAGCTCCTGGCCACCTGGACCCCCAAATACCTGAAGCTACTCTCCGACCTTTTTAGTGGGAACTCGCCAATCCCCCTCTCCTGGTCCCCTGGGTGAACCACGAACAGCTCGCTCTTTCCCATGTTGAGCTTGTACCCCGAGAAATCCCCGAATTCCCTCAGGATCCTCATTACCTCTGGCATTCCCCCCACCGGGTCCGCCACATATAGCAGCAAGTCGTCTGCATAGAGCGACACCCTATGCTCCTCCCCACCCCGCACCAACCCCCTCCAGTTCCTCGACTCCCTCAGCGCCATAGACAGGGGTTCAATCGCCAGTGCGAAGAGCAGGGGGGACAGGGGACACCCCTGCTTCATCCCTTGGTGCAACCAAAAGTACTCGGAGCTCCTCCTGTTTGTGGCCACACTTGCCATCGGGACCTCATACAACAGCCTTACCCACCTGACAAACCCCTCCCCAAACCCAAACCTCCTCAGCACCTCCCACATGTACCACCACTCCACCCTATCGAAGGCTTTCTCAGCATCCATCGCCACCACTATCTCCGCCTCCCCCTCCCTCGCCGGCAGCATGATAACGTTCAAAAGCCTCCGCACATTCACGTTCAATTGCCTCCCCTTCACGAACCCCGTCTGGTCTTCGTGGATGATCTGCGGCACACAATCCTCAATCCTCGTGGCTAAGACCTTCGCCAGCATCTTGGCATCTACATCTAGCAATGAAATCAGCCTGTAAGACCCACACTGCAGGGCATCCTTGTCCCGCTTCAGGATCAAGGAGATCAGTGCCCGGGACATCGTCGGGGGCAAAGCCCCCCCTCCCTTGCCTCATTGAAGGTCCTAACTAGCAACGGGCCCAACAGGTCCATATATTTTTTATAGAATTCGACCGGGAAACCGCCCGGCCCCGGTGCCTTCCCCGCCTGCATGCTTCCTATCTCTTTGATTAGCTCCTCCAGCCCAATCGGGGCCGCCAATCCCGCCACCAGTCCCTCCTCCACCGTCAGAAACCTCAATTGGTCCAGGAAGCGGCCCATCCCTCCCTCCTCCAGTGGGGGCTCGGACCGGTACAATTCCTCATAAAAATCCCTGTAGACCCCATTGATGCCAACCCCACTCCGCACCACGCTCCCTCCCCTGTCCTTAACTCCCCCGATCTCCCTAGCTGCGTCCCGCTTCCGAAGCTGATGCGCCAGCATCCGGCTTGCCCTTTCCCCATACTCGCAGACCGTCCCCTGGGCCTTCCTCCACTGCACCTCCGCCTTCCTGGTGGTCACCAGGTCGAATTCGGCCTGGAGGCTGCGCCTCTACCGCAACAATCCTTCCTCGGGCACCTCCGCATACCTCCTGTCTACCCTCACCATCGCCCCCACCAGCCTCTCCCACTCCCCCCGCTCCTCCTCTCCTTGTGGGCCCTAATGGAGATCAGCTCTCCCCCAACCACCGCCTTCAGCGCCTCCCATACCATCCCCACTTGGACCTCCCAGTTATCGTTGGCCTCCAGGTACCTCTCTATACTTCCTCGGACCCGCTCGCTCTCCTCCTCGTCCGCCAACAGCCCCACCTCCAAGCGCCACAACGGGCACTGGTCCCTCTCCTCCCCCAGCTCTAAGTCCACCCAATGCGGGGCGTGGTCCAAAATGGCTATCGCCGAGTACTCGGTATCCTCTACTCTCGCTATCAGCGCCCTGCTCAAAATAGAAAAGTCGATTCGTGAATAAGCCTTATGGACATGTGAGACAAAATGGCTATCGCCGAGCACTCGGTATCCTCTACTCCCGCTATCAGCGCCCTGCTCAAAATAGAAAAGTCGATTCGGGAATAAGCCTTATGGACATGTGAGAAGAATGAAAATTCCCTAGCCCCCGGCCTTGCAAATCTCCGATCTGGTCTATAAACCCTTTCAGCACTCTAGCCGCCGCCGGCTTCCTACCCGTCCTAGACCTGGAGCGATCCAGTGCTGGATCCAGCACTGTGTTAAAGTCTCCCCCCCATTATCAGGCCCCCCCACTTCCAAGTCTGGGATCCGACCCAACATGCGTCGCATAAAACCCGCATCATCCCAATTCGGTGCATACACATTGACCTGTACCACCCTCTCTCCCTGCAGCTTACTACTTACCATTACGTACCTACCACCATTGTCTACCACAATGCTCGACGCCTCGAATTACACCTTCTTTCCCACCAAGATCGCCACCCCTCGATTTTCGGCATCTAGCCCCGTGTGAAACACCTGACCTACCCACCCTTTCCTCAGTCTTACCTGGTCTGCCACCTTCAGGTGTGTCTCCTGGAGCATAACCACATCCGCCTTCAGCCCCTTCAGATGCGCGAAAGAGCCCGCTTGACCGGCCCATTCAGTCTCCTAACATTCCAGGTTATCAGCCGGATCAGGGGGCTACCCGCCCCCCTCCCCCGTTGACTAGCCATAACCCCTCCTCGGCCAGCCACGTGCACGCACCCCACGCCTGGCCCATTCCCCATGGCGGCAGACCCCCCCCCTTCAACCCCACCCACTCGCTCCAGCTCCCCCATGACCATAGCAACAGCAACTCGACCCCCCCCCCCCGGCTAGGACCCATCCTAGCTGTTTTACTCCCCCATTGCACTTCCGCAAGTCAGCTGACTCTGCTGACCCCGGCCACTCCCGCCTCTCCTTCGACTCCTCCCATTGTGTGACGCACCCTCCTCTTCCGTTCCCCATCCACAGGCTCTCACCCTCCTCCTTCCATCCTAAGCGCGGGAAACAACCCTCGCTTCCCCGCCCCGTCCCCGCCCCGTCCAGTCTTCAGCGCGGGAAAAAGCCCGCGCTTTCTACCTACCAGGCCCTGCCACCTCTGACGCAGCTCCTTTTACATGCCCAGTCCCCTCACCCCCGACCCGGGCCTCCCCCTCCCCAGCGGGGCCCCATCTCACCGCCGGCCATCCACACCTGTTCCATTTGCTTACCCCCCTCTAAGAGCCCCCCCGACCAACCCAACCAAAACAGTGCCCAACCCGCCCCAGCCACCCTCACCGACCAGAAAGAGAAAAAAAAACCACCCAAGAGCAAAGGACCCCCCCGTTCAAATAATAACATATCAACCGCAATCCCCAAACGTCCATCCCGATCCTCAATCTGTGTCCAACTTCTCGGCCTGAACAAAGGCCCACGCCTCCTCCGAAGACTCAAAATAATGGTGCCGGTCCTTGTAGGTGACCCACAGTCACACCGGCTGCAACATGCCAAACTTCACTCCCTTCCTGTGCAGCACCGCCTTCACCCGGTTGTACCCGGCCCTCATCTTCGCCACCGCCGCACTCCAGTCCTGGTATATTCAAATCTCCACGTTCTCACACCTGCTGCTCCTCTCCTTCTTTGCCCACCTGAGCACACACTCCCGATCGACGAACCGATGGAACCGCACCAGCACCGCCCGCGGAGGCTCGATAGCCTTGGGCCTCCTCACCAGCACTCTATGGGCCCCTTTCCAGCTCCACGGGCCCCTGGAAGGACCCCGCTCCCATCAGCGAGTTCAACATGGTGACCACATAGGCCCCCACGTCCGGTCCCTCCAGCCCCTCCGGGAGGCCCAGAATCGGCAGATTCTTCTGCCTCGACCGATTCTCCATGTCCTCGAACCGCTCCTGCCATTTCTTGTGGAGTGCCTCATGCGCCTCCACCTTTCCCGCCAGGCCTAAGATCTCGTCCTCGTTGTCGGAGATCCTTTGTCGGGCCTCGCGGATTGCCACCCCCTGGGCCGTCTGTGTCTCCAGCAGCTTATCGATAGAAGCCTTCATCGGCTCAAGCAGGTCTGCCTTGAGCTCCCTGAAGCAGCGCTGGATAACCTCCTGTTGATCCTGCGCCCACTGCATCCACGCTGTCTGGTCTCCGCCCGCCGCCATTTTGTTCTCCTTCCCTCGCACCTTCTTCAGGTCCACCACCACCTTTTTAGTCGCCCCGCTCCTGGTAAAAGCCATATACTGTCTGGGAACTGTTGTAATCTCCTTCCCACACCGGGAAACGTCGAAAAAGTGCCGTTGGGGGCCCTGAAAAGAGCCCAAAAGTCCGTTTTTGCGGGAGCCGCCGAATGTGCGACTTAGCTCCGCATAGCCGCAACTGGAAGTCACCTCTGGACATTCTGACGTGCACTGAAATTTCCAGTGCTTTTTCAGAAGTTCAGTCAGTGGAGCAACCACACTGCTAAAATTTGGCACGAATTTTCGGTAGAAACCACTAATGCCCAGAAATCTCAGTACTTCTCTCCTCATTGATGGCATTGAAAACTCCCCAATAATTTCACATTCCATGGGGCCAACTGACCATTTCCAATTGTATGGGCTAAGAATGTGACTTGAGCTTTGCAAATTCACTTTTAGCTAAGTTTAGCACCAACCCAGCCTTCGATTAGTCGATAAAATAATTCCATTGAACGTTCCAAATGTTCCTGCCATGTTTTACTGAACACCAGCAAATCACTGACGTACACTGAACAATTTTTTAGTCCAGAAATGACCTTATTGTTAATCTTTGGAATGTTGCCAGTACATTCTCCATTCCAAACAGCATAACTTTAAACTGATACAGACCATTAAGCATCACAAAAGTCAAAACTTCCTTTGCCCTGTCTGATAAACGTACTTGCCAATATCCTTTAAGAAAGTCAAGTTTAGCAATAAAATTCGCTTGTCCCACTATTTCAACACAGTGTTCCAATCAAGGAATACAATATGAATCTGACTTCATAACTGCATTGACTTTTCTATAGTCCACACGCAATCGTTGTGTTTCATTTGGCTTTGGTACCATCACAGTAGGTGAGTTCCAATTACTGCTACTCACTTCAATGATATCATTCTTAAGCATACTTTCAATCTCCTTTTGTACTTGTGCAAACTTTAGTGGATTGAGCCTTTATGGGTGTTGCTTAATTGGAGTAGCATTTCTTACATCTATATCATGTATAACTACTTTTGTACTTCCTAATTTGTTACCACATATAGCTCAATAACAGTGACTGTAATAACTCTTTCAGGTCACTTTGATTTTCCTCCAGGAGGTAACGCAATAATTATCCCAATTTCTTATCACTTCTTCATTTTTCAATCTAATTTGGGGAATGTCAAATTCATCTGGATTTATCTCATCTCCCTGTGTTACAAGAGACAACACCTCCTCCTTCTTTCCTTCTCTATGAAAATACCTTTTAAGCACATTAACATTGTAATATTATTGTCGGATGGCCTGATCTATATTACAAGAACACTTGTAACTAAAGCTATAAATAATTTATTAACATTAACTGTGGGCAAACTATATACAAAACAACAGATGAATAATAGTAATATCAAGCACAAGCAACCCCCCTCCAGATCCTCCAGTCAGTCTGAGGGGCCACCTGACTCTAACATCCACTTACATACTAATGAGACTCCTAGTGGTCAATTACAACACAACCATGATATCACTGCAAACATGACACACTCTTTTCTATCTGACATTCTTATTCACTCTTTCCTTGCAATTTGATAAGATCCATTAAATGTTGCTTTTAATGGTTTACCTACCATTGGTAATAATACTAATACTTTCTTCCCCTGAAGGAAACTATGAATGTTTGATTTCTGATCCACCTCTTTTTTCATCATGTATTGGAACAACTTTAAATGTTTTCCAGCCAACTCACCAGCCCTAATTAATCTCTCCCTAAAGTTTGACACATTATGGTCAACAAATACTGATTCCCACTTTGTTTTAGGAAGGGTTCGCATGCAATCAATTAGGACTCTAGTAAAAGGTTCTTCAAATGCTGGAATGGGTATTAAGGATGCTGGTTTGATTATCGCTTGAGGCTTTCCTGTTACCTGACATGTGTGACATGTACGACAAAATTCAACTACATCCTTATTCAGTCCAGGCCAGTAAAATGTTTCTGTATTTTTGCTTGAGCTTTCCTTACTCCTAAATGTACTGCAACCTCATGGACTACCTGCAAAACGTCCCTTCTATAACCCAGCAGTAATACCACTTGTTGAACCTCTGCTCATTTCTCATCTGCCTGAATATGTAAAGGTCTCCAATTTCTCATTAATACATTATTTCTAAGTAATAACACTCGGGTGTACACTCAGGTTATATTTCTGTATGGTTCATAGGATTTACAGTGCAGAAGGAGGCCTTTCGGCCCATCGAGTCTGCACCGGCCCTTGGAAAGAGCACCCTACTCAAGCCCACACCTCAACCCTATCTCCCTAACCCAGTAACACCACCTATCCTTTTGGATACTAAGTGGCAATTTAGCATGGCAAATCCACCTAGCCTGCACATCTTTGAACTGTGGGAGGAAACCGGAGCACCCGGAGGAAACCCATGCAGACACGGGGAGAACATGCAGACTCCGCACAGACAGTGACACAAGCCGGGAATTGAACCTGGGTCCCTGGCGCTGTGAAGCAACAGTGCTACCCACTGTGCTACCGTGCTATATCTCTGAATGTTTCTGCTGTAATTCTGCCAACTTTTTTGAACTATAGATATACGATTTGTCCACCACCTGATCTTATTCTTTATCAAACATCTGGTCAAATATTGTTTCCAATATCTGAACGTCAGCCTCCAGGTCTTTGCTCCTCAAATTATCCTCTTCCTGCCTCAACCTGTGGCTTTGTAATCTTGACACCACACAATCAGGAAACAACCCAGGATATGCCTCGTGCAACACCTTGGTTGTTTGATTTTCCATTGGCTTTTCAACCACAGTAGGCATCATCCCCAACTGTGATCACCGACATCATTATCCAGGATAAATTGTACCCCTGAAAAAGGCAATTTCTCTATTAGTTCTACCATCACCACCAAACAGCAGAAGCAGCAAGTAATAGACAGAGCTAGGTGATGCCACAACAAACACATCAGATCTAAGCTCTAGAGTCCTGGCACCAGACGTAACTGGTGGTGGACAATTAAACAACTCACTGGAGGAGGAAGCTCCACAGGAGGTAGTGATGGGCAAGTTAATGGGGCTAAAGGTAGACAAGTCTCCTGGACCTGATGGAATGCATCCCAGAGTGCTAAAAGAGATGGCTAGGGAAATTGCAAATGCACGAGTGATAATTTACCAAAATGCTATAGACTCTGGGGTGGTCCCGGCGGATTGGAAATTAGCAAACGTGACACCACTGTTTAAAAAAGGAGGTAGGCAGAAAGCGGGTAATTATAGGCCAGTGAGCTTAACTTCGGTAGTAGGGAAGATGCTGGAATCTATCATCGAGGAAGAAATAGCGAGGCATCTGGATGGAAAATGTCCCAGTGGGCAGACACAGCATGGGTTCATAAAGGGCAGGTCGTGCCTAACTAATTTAGTGGAATATTTTGAGGACATTAACAGTGCGGTAGATAGTGGGGAGCCAATGGATGTGGTATATCTGGATTTCCAGAAAGCCTTTGACAAGGTGCCACACAAAAGGTTGTTGCATAAGGTAAAGATGCATGGCATTAAGGGGAAAGTAGTAGCATGGATAGAGGATTGGTTAATTAATAGAAAGCAAAGAGTGGGAATTAATGGGTGTTTCTCTGGTTGGCAATCAGTAGCTAGTGGTGTCCCTCAGGGATCAGTGTTGGGCCCACAACTGTTCACAATTTACATAGATGATTTGGAGTTGGGGACCAAGGGCAATGTGTCCAAGTTTGCAGACGACACTAAGATAAGTGGTAAAGCAAAAAGTGCAGAGGATACTGGAAGTCTGCAGAGGGATTTGGATAGGCTAAGTGAATGGGCTAGGGTCTGGCAGATGGAATACAATGTTGACAAATGTGAGGTTATCCATTTTGGTAGGAATAACAGCAAAAGGGATTATTATTTAAATGATAAAATATTAAAACATGCTGCTGTGCAGAGAGACCTGGGTGTGCTAGTGCATGAGTCGCAAAAAGTTGGTTTACAGGTGTAACAGGTGATTAAGAAGGCAAATGGAATTTTGTCCTTCATTGCTAGAGGGATGGAGTTTAAGACTAGGGAGGTTCTGCTGCAATTGTATAAGGTGTTAGTGAGGCCACACCTGGAGTATTGTGTTCAGTTTTGGTCGAGGGGCCAGATGGCCTACTCCTGCTCCTAGTTCTTATGTTCTTATGTAATATCCCCATCCTCAATGATGGAGGAGCCCAGCACATATGTGCAAAAGTCAAGGCTGAGGCATTCGAAACAATCTTCAGCCAGAAGTGCCGAGTGGATGATCCATCTCAGTCTCCTCTGGAAGTCCCCAACATTGCAAAGTCAGTCTTCAGCCAATGCGATTCATGCCACATGATATCAAGAAACGGCTGAAGGCACTGGATACTGCAAAGGTTAAGGGCCCTGACAATATTCCGGCAATAGTACTGAAGACTTGTGCTCCAGAACTTGCTGCACCAAGCTGTTCCAGTACAACTACAACACTGGCATCTACCCGGCAATGTGGAAAATTGCCCAGGTGTGTCCGGTACACAAGAAATAGGAATAATCCATCCCAGCCAATTACCACCCTATCAGTCTACTGTCCATCATCAGCAAAGTGATGAAAGGAGTCAACAGTGCTATCAAGTGGCACATATTCAGCAATAACCTACTCATGGAAGCTCAGTTTGGCTTCCGCCAGGGTCACTCAGCTCCCGACTTTATAACAACCTTGGTTCAAACAGGGACGAAAGAGCTGAATGCCATAGGTGAGGTGAGAGTGACTGCCCTTGACATCAAGGCAGCATTTGACCGAGTATGGCATCAAGGAGCCCTAGCTAAACTGGAGTTAATGGGAATCAGGGGGATAATTCCCACTGGCTGGAGTTATACCTGGCACAAAGGTTGTCGTGGTTGGAGGTCAATCATCTCAGATCAAGGACATCATTCAGGAGTTCCTCATGGTAGTGTCCTAGGCCCAACCATCTTCAGCTGCTTCATCAATGACCTCCCTTCCATCACATAAATTTTTTTTTTATAGAGTACCCAATTCATTTTTTCTGATTAAGGGGCAATTTAGCGTGGCCAGTCCACCTACCCTGCACATCTTTGGGGTGTGGGGGCGAAACCCACACAGACATGGGGCGAATGTGCAAACTCCACATGGACAGTGACCCAGAGCCAGGATTGAACCTGGGACCTCAGCGCCGTGAGGCAGCAGTGCTATCCACTGCGCCACCATGCTGCCCATTCCCTTCCATCATAAGGTCAGAAGTGGGGATGACTGCACAATGTTCAGCACCATTTGCGACCCCTCAGATAACAAAGCAGTCCATGTCTAAGCACATGAATTACCTGGAGAATATCCAGCCGTGGGATGACCAGTGGCAAGTTACATTCGCACCACACAAGTGCCAAGCAATGACCATCTCCTACAAGACAGGATCTAACCATCACCCCATGACATTCAATGTCATTACCATTGTTAAATCCCCCACAATCAACATCCTGAGGGTTACCATTGATCAGAAACTAAACTGGACTAGCCATGTTAATACTGTGGCAACAGGGCAGGTCAAAGGCGAGGAATCCTATGGTGAATAATTCACCTCCTGACCCCCTCAAAGCTCGTCCACCATCTGCAAAGTACAAATCAGGAGTGTAATGGAATACTCTCCACTTGCCTGGATGAGTGCAGGACAAAGTATCCTCCTTGATTGCTCCACCTTTCCACAATCAATCAATCCCTCCACCATCGATGAACAGTGGCAGCCATGTGTACCATCTACAAGATGCGCTGCAGTGACTCACCAAGGTTCCTTAGACATCATCTTCCAAACCCATGACCACTACCATCTAGAAGGACAAGGGCAGCAGAGACCTGGGAACCCCATCACCTGGAGATTCGCCTCCAAGTCACGCACCACTGACTTAGAAATCTATCACTATCCTGTCTCTGTCATTGGGTCGAAACCCTAGAACGTCCTCCCTAACAGTGCTGTAGGTGTACCTACCCCTCAGGGATTGCAGAAGTTCAAGAAGGCAGCTCATCACCACCTTCTGAAGGGCATCAATGGATGGACAATAAATGCTGGCTTAACCAACAAAACCCACATCCCGGAAATGACTAAATTAACAACATGAAACACAAAATCCTAACTGCTATCTTTCATCGCCAGGTGTTACGACACCCTAGGCCAGTGCATGGTCAATTCCAGCTCCACAGGGTCACAACACAAATCAATTAACCAATAATTCTGATAAAAATACCTGAAATCCCTGTTCTTGGTTCTCCAATAATTATAGTCACCAGGTTTGTCAGTTTAAACGTAATTACTGTTTATTTATAACAAACAATTTTGAAGTGTGCAGTGCATAAAGCTGCTTCTGATCAAGCTACTTTCGGACCCACCCTTTGACTTCCCCACCATCTACCCACACACACATACAGACAAACACAGAGGGGTGGAAAGCAGTAAAACGTAATAAGGGTTAAGGTCAAAGAAAAGGGTCCTTGCTTCAAATGATGAATTCTTCAGTGCACCTTTGGGCCAATTAATTGGTCACCAGCCACATCAAATCAATCAAGGTCATCACTGATGTCAGTCTAAAACAGCACAGCCTTCTGATCTTCCTGTTTGATTAAAGTCTGCTTAAAGTCTTCTTTGCCTTAAAGTCACACGTCCATTAAACATCCATGGATCAAAAATGTAATAGCAGAAATAAAAGAAAGGGAAATAAGGGACTAAACAAGGAATAAACAGGAAGGACCCTTACACACTCAAGCAAAACCCAGCTCAGGTCAAAATCCACTTTTAAATACAGTTAACCAACCCAGAAATACTTATTGTTAAGAGCTGTCTTGGATAAATCACATTGAGAAAGAGATCCTTCAGGAACCCAGCTTGCAAATTCTTGCCTGCGTCACCTATTGTTTAACCTGCCAGCTTTTACAGAAACTGCCATTATCTTCACAGGAAAAATCTTTTTTTAACTAAACTGTTTTGAGAAAAGCTGCTGGTTTGTACACAGTCAAATTTATCCCTGAACTGTTTCTCCAGAAACTTCTATTCTGCTCACAGACAGATATAAAACTGAACTCAAAAACCCAACAACTGACTGCTTCAGCCTGGCTCCTTCCATTAACTACATTATCTTACCCAAACTAAACACAATGGGCGCGAATTATCGAGACATAAACAGAGTCCTGCTTCGGGTACGTTTAGCGGTGTGTTTCTTAGCACCTGCAGAGAAACACACCGCTATTTAATGGCACTTTGCTGGAGTTCTTTGGCCTCAGCAACGAATGCCCCGCTGAGGCTGCACTTCGACCTCAGCTCACCAGTGCAAGAGGAGAAGCGCAGATTGGGGCGTCAATTTGAAATGCCGCCCCAATTTTTCAAACCCCTTCAGCCACCACACTACAGCCTCCAAACCCCACCACTGCACCAACCTATCTCTTGTGGGGTCCACGAGACACCCCCTTGCCCCCCCTTCACCTCACCCCTTAAGGGCAACGCATGCCTCGGCCTGACCTCTGGCACAGGCAACCTGGCACCCTGGCATCTTGTCACTGCCAGCCTGGCACACAAGGGCAGGTTGCTGTGCCAGGATGCCCAGGTGCCAATGGGAGTGGCACGGTACCACCCTGCCCAGAGCCCGACCACCCGGGGGTCTCCAATGGGCTGGGGGCCATTAATGGGACCAGGTGCCATTATACCTGGTCCACGTTTGTAGGAACCAGTACTAAACGGCGCCCTGGTGAGGTCTCCCAGGCACGGCCGTCAGTTTCCAGTCGCTGGGAGAATATGACACAGCCAGTTTTAAATGAGCCTAATGGCTTATTTAAATATGCATATCTGGATGTCACTCAGCGATGGCTAGATCCAGCTCCATTGAATCTCCCAAGATGTTTGAAGCATCATGAATCTTGCCTCTCGCGAGATTCAACAACCTCATCATATCACCAGGTCGGGCAAGACAAGGCCATTAAATCACGCCCAATGTCTCTAATTAGCTACTCACCAGGGAACCTTCTTCATATAAACAAAATTCCATTAACCCAAACATTTACAATGCTTTAATTGCCCTTTGTAGCCTATGTGTCTGTCTTTTAAACCAGGACTTTTAGCAGCAGTCAAACACACACTAACCTAGACCTTTAACCCTTACTGCGCCAAATACATATAATACAAAATATATCTGAAATTCTCCCATGTGGGACCTTATCAAAAGCCTTGCTGAAGTCCAAGTAGACTACATCGAATACATTCCTCATCTACATTCCTGGTCACCTCTTCGAGAAATCCAATCAAGTTGGTCAGACATGACATCGCCTTAACAAAATCATGCTGACTGTTCTTGATTAATCCCTGTCTCTCCAAATGTACATGAATTCTGTCCCTCAGAATTGCTTCCAATAGTTTCCCACCACTGAGGTTAGACTGGCCTGTGGTTTCTTGGTTTATCTCGTCCTCCCTTCCTAAATAATGGTACCATATTGTCTATCCTCCAGTCCTCCAGAACCTCTCCTGTGGCCAGCGAGGAATTGAAAATTATTGCCGGAGCCCCTATGATTTCCTCCATTGCCTCACTCTCCCTCCCCCTCCCACTACCATGGAAGTATTGGGAGGCAGTCTCCCACTTCATAGCCATCGCCTTCTCTCCTCGGAAGAATTGGGGTTCCACTCCTTCCCTCCCATAGGCATCAGGGTTCTCTCCACAACACATTAAGGGAACCCCATCCACCAATGGAGGAGGGTTACCCCCACTGCCAGAGTCCACTTGGCACTGCCAGGCACCACTGCCAGGGTGCCATGGGGCAATGTCCAGCCATGTCCTTCAACCCCCGGGCTTCCAGATGTGGTCATCACAGCTGCTTTCCACTTTTGAAATCCAATAGTGATTTGTGCCGGCGTGACTTTATGCCACCATTAGGAGGATACGTCGTGGGCAGATGCTATGGTGTGAAGCCCTTTAATTAAATTAAAATGTATTCTGATGCATAGAAATCAGGTTCACGCCCTCGCTGGGTGTGAACCTGGTCACGTCAGCAGCGGGGATGGGAAAGATCTCAAATTGAGTTCTCGCCGACGCAAATCCCGTTTTTGGTCGCACTCGAGATTTAGTGGCCATTGCGGGATTTGCATCAGCTGCGAACGGGGCCAGTAGGTCACACCCAACGTTTTAAACGGGATGCAGCTTAATTTCCAGGTTCTTTAACCCAAAGACCTGAATGATTCTCCCTCCAGTTTAATCTTTGGGAAAGGGCCCAATTAACAACTCGCCTCCGGGGATCATATTCCAATTTGGAACACGGGCGGGGGGTAAATCGGCGTGAACGATTTAACGGGTGAACAGGGGATTTAACCATGGGTGGAGCTGCTGAAGAGCCCGGGTTGGGGGAAGGGCTGCACCAGCCTTCACAGAAAGACACCACCCTGGCGGGGGTGAGGGAAATGAAGCACATCCTGTTTGCTGAGAGTGGGACTGGGTGGAGGCCAGTGAGCATAACTCAGCAGGCACGGTTGGAGTTCAGCAGGAAGCCAGCAGTGTGGTCAGGAGACTGTGGATGACGGGCCACAACGGCTTCACTGAGCTTTTGAGGTCCGGCAATGCTCAGGGGACAGCTAGGAATCTGTCACATGCCCTGCACGGAATGGCTGAACATCACACTTCTTTGCTGCAACACAGAGAAATGTGTGACCAGCTCCCTTCTGCATCCAGCAGAATGGATAAATGATGGCTGCCCTTTCTGTTGTGAGCAGTGTTCTTCAAACTTTTTTTTCCGGGGACCCATTTTTACCAACCGGCCAACCTTCGAGACCTAACCCGGCCGACCTTCGTGACCCACGCTGGCCGACCTTCGCGGCCCACGCCGGCCGACCTGCGCGACCCACCATTTTCTCTTACCTTGTTTGCTGCTGACAAAAATGGGGGAAATGTTTTAGGTCCCTTTGGCCCTCGAACACGCTCCTCCAATGGAACCTGTTGGATGAAGGTGAAGCCTTCCGGTGTCGGAAAGTATGGAGTCTCCATCTGTCCAAAGTTCTGCATTTCGTTCCTGTAAAATTTTATCAAATAAACCCCCCCCGCGAACTTGTAAAAAAAAAGAATAAAATAAATGAAAAAAATAAAAATGAAATGAAAAAAATAAATGAATAAAACCCCCCCGAAATTGTAAAACAAAAAGCTGCGACCGTTTAAAAAAAAAGCGATGGCACTGCGCATGCGTGCCCGATCATCGGCGCGCATGCGCATAGTTTTGCGCATGCGCGCCGATGACCTGGCACGCATGTGCAGTGCGGCCGCATTTGCTTTTACATGTTTGCGGCCATTTTGAAGGCCGCTTGCAGCCGGCGTTATTAACGTTTCGAGTCGGGATGACTCTTTGTCCAAACTGACAAAGTTAACTATTATCTAATTCCTAACCCCTCCTTTTTAACGTGCTCCACCCTCTACACAGACACACACACACACACACACACACACACAGCAGACAAACAAACACAGAGGGGAAAAGAGGGCTGTAAAAATAATAATAAAAGTAAAAGTATAAGAGTCTTTGTTTCAGATGACTGTTTCTAGCACATCTAGCACTACTTTGTAACTTTTAGGTTTCTCAGTTCCTCTGCTCGACTTAAAGATCCATTAAACATCCATGGAGCAAAAATGATAATGATAAGTAAAATAAATGGGAAATAAAGGAAGTAACAGTAAGGGCCTCTCAATGCACACAGGGCCTCTCAATGTACACAGTGGACTCTTCATATTCATTGCACTCTTGTTTTTCACATTGCAGGGGTAGAGAGCGTACAGCATCCGGGAGAGGAGTCGCACCAGGAGGTGGAGCCCCCATGTTGGAAATCCTGATGCCAATGGAGGAAGGAATCCTGGAGATTTGCAGGATGGCAGCCGGCCAGGCCACCACCGAGGGCAAGGTGGAGTAGCCACAGAGTGTGGCAGGATGGCAGCTAGTCAGGCCACCGAGGGCAAGCTCAGTTAGCTACAGAGTGTGGCAGGATGTCAGCGAGCCAGGCCATTACAGTGAATGGGTGAAAGTATCATCTTTTAACCCTGAAAAGTCGTGAAGTGATATCCTTTGGAAGGAGTAATTTGACAAGGAAGTATACTGTGGAAGGTCTAACTCAGAGAAGTTCCAAGGAACAAAGGGACCTTGGCATGTTTGTCCATAGATCTCTGAAGACAGAAGGGCAGGTTAATAGGGTGGTGAAAAAGACATATGGGACACTCACTTTTATCAATTGGGGCATAGATCACAATAGCAGGGAGGTCATTATGGAACTGAATTGAACTTTGGTGAGGCCACAGCTGGAGTACTGTTTTCTTGTCGCCACATTATAGGAAGGATGTAATTGCATTGGAGGGGCTGCAGAGAAGATTCACCAGAATGTTGCCTGGGATGGAACATTTAAGTTACGAAGAGAGGTTGTATAGGCTCGGGTTGTTTTTGCTGGAGCAGAGAAAACTGAGGGGTGACCTGACTGAGGTGTACAAGATTATGAGGGGTATGGACAGGGAGGATAGGGAGCAGCTGTTCCCCTTAGCTGAATGGTCAGTTACGGGAGGACAGAAGTTCAAAGTGAGGGATGGGAGGTCTGGTGGGGGGTGGGGGTTGAGGAAAAACCTTTTTACCCAGAGAGTGGTGACGATCTGGAATGCACTGGCTGGGAGAGGGGGAGAGGCGGGATGCCTCACATCCTTTAAAAGGTACTTGGACGAGTTCTTGGAATGTCATAACATTCAAGGCTCTGGGTCAAGTGCTGGCAAATGGGGTTAGGTGGGCAGGTCAGGTGTTTTTCATGGGTCGGTGCAGACTCGATGGGCCGAAGGACCTCTTCTGCGCTGTAGTATCTGTGATTGCAAATGCTCCTTTATCTGTGCAGTTCTATTCAGACGTTCACAGTTGAATAAGGAGGCATTGCAGACTTTGCGGGGGTGGGGGGGGGGGGTGTGGGCAGCATTTTGAAGATGTGTCACTACATGAGTTGAGTGCACCCTCCCTCCGCTCAGATGTACATGCGTGTTGGTGGGTGCCCAATCACCGAGAAAAGGGATGGGACAAGGTGAGGAACACATCACACATGAGCAGTAGCAACTGATGGAGGCAGTGAGCTGTGGAGAATCTCCACCAGATATGGTCAGCTGTAGAGGGATGTCTGACCAGCGTGGTGGCCCCTACAATACTTCTGCAGCTCCTAGCTTTTTGGATCAATCTGTAGCAGTGATGACTCATAAATTCAGCCAGGTTCTTTGTGATGTACAGGTGAGCTCTGAAAGGGCAACGAGGAGCATGGGGCATGGCAATGGGAACTCTCAAGGCGCCCATCTCAAGTATAGTAATGATTGGTCTTTGGATTAGGGAGCACCATTTTAAAATTGATCTCTCCAGTGTGGGATATGGCATCCACAAACCCTGCTACAACTAAAATGGAAGTAGACATATTGGCAGTGGATTGGGGTTGGTGTTTAAATATTTGCTGATTTAACCCTTCCCCCAAACCCCTCTGCTCATCTTGGGGGTCTTAAAATTCACGTCTCTATTTCTTTAAAAAAGAAATTCCAATTAAGGGGCAATTTAGCATGGCCAATTGACCTACCCTGCACATCTTTGAGTTGTGGGGGTGAGACCCACGTAGACAAAGGGAGAATGTGCAAATTTCACATGGACAATAATCCTGGGCCGGGATTGAACCCGGGTCCTCGGTGCCGTGAAGCAGCAGTGCTAACCACTTCGCCACCGTGCTGCCCTACGCCTCTATTTTTAATCAAAGTTACTTTTCCCACTGAGTGTTGACCATGGATAATAGACGAGCAAAAGTTGTTCAAACTGACATTCCAGTGAAATTCTGAAGGAGTGCTGCACTGTTGGAAGTGTTGTATTTCAGGTGTGATTTAAATGTCTCTCAGACGAAATGTAAAAGATCCCATGGCACTATTCCAAAGAAGAGCAAGCGAGTTCTCCCCAATGTCCTGCTCAAAATTTATCCCTCATTTAGTATCTAAAAACAAATGACTGGTCATTACCCCCTTGCTGGTTGTAAGAGTTTGCTGTGTGTAAATTGGCTGCTGTGTTTCCTACATCGCAACAGTAACTATAAGTATTTCACTGGCTGTAAAGCAGATTGAGGGCATCCTGAAGTCATGAACAGGGCTAAATAAATGTAAGTTTCAATTTTTTATGCTGTTTGATCTTTAAAGGACCAGAGCAATATTTGATTATGAATGGGTTGAAGATAATAAACAGGGCGGATAGAGATGGTCAAATTTCTAAGGTATGGTTGATGTGCTACTGGGGGTCGGATGGGTCATCTCTGGAATGTACTTGGTTAAAGTTCAATATTATCAGGTGCAGTGTTGAGTTAGCATCCCAAAGTTTAGCTAGATTGACTTAAGTCAAGGAGAAATTTCAGAACCTTAAATATTTGAAGTTTTACCTGTGATTATTCAAATCTCTGAAGACATTTAATCACCTGACACGGCCAGGCTTATTGAAACTTAATGTCATGGGTGGAACAATTAGGTTTGATGAATAAAATGAATGAATAAAAGTTTGGATCAAAAATTGGCTAGCTGGAAGAAGACAAAGGGTAGTGGTTGATGGGAAATGTTCAGACTGGAGTCCAGTGTACCACAAGGATCTGTTTTGTTGTTTGTAATTTTTACAAATGACCTGGAGGATGGCGTAGAAGGATGGGTGAGTAAATTTGCAGATGACACTAAAGTCGGTGGAGTTGTGGACAGTGCGGAAGGATATTACAAGTTACAGAGGGACATAGATAAGCTGCAGCGCTGGGCTGAGAGGTTGCAAATGGAGTTTAATGCAGAAAAGTATGAGGTGATTCATTTTGGAAGGAATAACAGGAAGACAGAGTACTGGGCTAATGGTAAGATTCTTGGTAGTGTGGATGAGCAGAGAGATCTCGGTGATCATGTACATAGATCCCTGAAAGTTGCCACCCAGGTTGAGAGAGTTGTTAAGAAGGCGTACGGTGTGTTAGTTTTATTGGTAGAGGGATTGAGTTTCGGAGCCATGAGGTCACGTTGCAGCTGTACAAAACTCTGGTGCGGCCGCATTTGGAGTATTGCGTGCAGTTCTGGTCGCCGCATTATAGGAAGGATGTGGAAGCATTGGAAAGGGTGCAGAGGAGATTTACCAGAATGTTGCCTGGTATGGAGGGAAGATCTTATGAGGGAAGGCTGAGGGACATGAGGCTGTTTTCGTTAGAGAGGAGAAGGTTAAGAGGTGACTTAATTGAGGCATACAAGATGATCAGAGGATTAGATAGGCTGGACAGTGAGAGCCTTTTCCCTCGGATGGTGATGTCTTGCACGAGGGGACATAACTTTAAATTGAGGGGAGATAGATATAGGACGGATGTCAGAGGTAGGTTCTTTACTCAGAGAGTAGTAAGGGCGTGGAATGCCCTGCCTGCAACAGTAGTGGACTCGCCAACACTAAGGGCATTCAAATGGTCATTGGATAGACATATGGACGATAAGGGAATAGTGTAGATGGGCTTTAGAGTGGTTTCACAGGTCAGCGCAACATCGAGGGCCGAAGGGCCTGTACTGCGCTGTAATGTTCTATGTTCTATGTTCTAAAACAGCCCTTCAGTGCTTTTCGCTTGGTGCTATGGAATTGTTTATGCTGTTTTTATTCTGTACGAATGCTATTTTCTCATTTGGTCCAGGGAAAGATTGGCGGGTGTCTCTGGTTTGAATGGCATTGTGTTAAATTCTACAAGTGCAGGATTTAATTTTCCATTAAAGCTGTACTAAAGGGGCTCTTCCGGTGGCGACTATGAAGGAGTAGGTCGCACATTTGGTGGCTCCCGCTCGGGTCAGAACTTTGGACCTTTTTCCTTGATTATTTTTTCGGATCTGAAGTGGAAAATTGATGTTGGACGCATTTGTGAAGAGGAATCCTACATCAGTGCATGGAGAAGTGGACCAGGAGTGCGCGTAAAGGAAGGAATAGGAGAACGGAGACGGCTTGGGTTTGGCTGCAACGGGAGAAAGCATGGTGGAGGACCGGAAACCTGGCTTGATGACCCAGCGGTCGACGGAGCAGTTGATGCAGTTTATACAGGAGGGCTTCGCCAAGAAGAAACAGGAATGCTTGGACCCGATTAAGGAGTCGATTGCACGACTGGAACTCAGATTGGATGCTCAAGATCGAGCGATCCAGAAAGTGGAGAAGGAGTTGACTGAGCACCAAACTGCAGTGGAGTTGGAGGTGGGAGTGTTGAGAGACCAACAGAAAACGCTCTAGGAGAAGGTGGAGGATCTAGAGAACAGGTCCCGCCGGCAGAACCTGAGAATCGTGGGTCTCCCGGAGGAATCCGAAGGAACGGACGCAGGGGCATACATAGCGGCTATGTTTGAGAAGTTACTGGGGGAGGGGGCATTCTCCCGACCCTTGGATGTGGACAGGGTGCACAGAGCGCTAGACAGGAAGCCGCATGTAGGTGACTCCCCGAGAACAATGGTGGTGAGATTCCACAGGTAACTTGACAAGGAGGGCATTCTACGGTGGGCCAGGCAGACACGGAGCTGTAATTGGGAGAACAGCGTCCTGCGTATGTATCAGGATCTGAGTTCGGACGTGGCCAGGAGAAGAGCAGGGTTCAACCAGATAAAATCGACCCTTCTTAAGAAGAAGGTAAAGTTTGGACTTCTGTATGCGGCCCATCTTGGGTTGCACACGAAGAGCACCATTTCTACTTCAAGTCGCCCGAGGAAGTGATGGACTTCGCGAGAAGGAAAGGGCTGGTATCGGACTGCGGTGTTTGGACTGAACTTTGTTGCAGTGCTCATGTGATTTTTTTTCTTTTTTCTCTTCAGTTATTTTTTCAAAAAAAGAAAAGTTTTGATCATAGGATGCTACTTGTAATGACTTTTGTATTGAGTTGGGGTCTGCGGACGAGCTGCTTGAGTTAAAATGTGCATTTGCACTGATGGGGGATGGAGATGTGAATGTTAGATGTTCGATGTTTGATGTTTGATCTTTTTGATTTTCTTTGCGTGTTTCTTTTGGGCAATTGAGTTGGGATTGTTTACGTTTGCATATGTGTGTCTGAGCGGGGGAGATGGGGGGGAGGGAATAATAGGTGAGAAAATGTCTGGCGCCATGGGCGGAGGCCACCAAGCTAGCTGGGCGGGCTAGCTCATGGAAGCACAGTGGGGGATGAGCAGATGGTATGCTTGTTGGAGGGGGCTGTGTGTATAGTGCTGTTACGAGGGGGGAAAGGGGGAGAAATGTTCTGCTGACGCGGGAGGGACTTTTGCTGGGGGACAATAGGGAGGACGGGGACGGAGCCTGCCTGGGAGCGGGCCTGCGGATGCGAAGGGCGCAGGCTGGAGACTGGCTCAAGAAAGGGGATGGCTGATCGGCGGAGAGAGGGGGGGGGGTGGCGGGAAGCCCCCCAACCAGGCTGATCGCATGGAACGTTAGAGGGCTAAAGGGCCGGTTAAGAGGGCACTCATATTCGCGCATTTGAGGGGACTGAAGGCGGACGTGGCAATGTTGCAGGGGACACACCTTAGAGTAACTGACCAGGTCAGACTAAGGAAGGGATGGGTCGGACAGGTTTTCCACTCGGAGCTGGACTCTAAGACTAGAGGGGTCGCGATCCTGATTAATAAACGAGTGTCATTCGAAGCGGGAAGAATAGTTGCGGACATGGGGGGTCGGTACATAATGGTCAGTGGAAAGATGGAGGGGTTGCCGGTGGTACTCGTGAATGTGTACTCGTCGAATTGGGATCATGTGGAGTTCATAAGGATGATGTTGGGGAAGATCCCGGACCTGGATTCGCATAAGCTGGTTATGGGGGGGGGGGGACTTCAACACAGTCAATAATCCAGGGCTAGACCGAACTAGCTCAAGGACGGGCAGGGTGCCAGTAATGGTAAAGGAGCTAAAGCGGTTTATGGAGCAGAAGGTGGGGGGGGGGGGTGGACCCATGGAGATTTGGGCAGCCGAGAGTGAAGGAGTTTTCCTTTGTTGCTAACTTTTGGTTGGTTCTTAATTTATCTCTGTTTAATCACGTTTGCTCAAGAGTCGCCAGGTATCTTTCGACACCGCCACAAGGTTCAGAACCGAATACTGATCAATGACTCGATACACCAGTTAGTAAGTTCAAACTCAATGCTCATTTATTTACACACAGTCAAATCTACTCATGCATAAACTCTACAAACTAAACTATCACTATTACTAAAGCCTATACTTAGCTTCGGGCGCCCACTCAGTCAGAGGAACAATGGCTGTTGCTCGGTTCTGAGGCTGCTGGGTTGAGCTGTTTACAGGATAGCAACTAGGAGCGTCTATCTCGTAGCGTGCGTTGGCTTGGAACGTACTTGGTCTGATGTAGCTGCTAGGCAGATCTCTCTCTCCGGTGAGAGCCAAAGCCAAAGCCAAAGGAGTGATACCTCTTATACTGCAAAGGGCTTCGCACTCTTTTGGGCGGGCCTTGAACTTGGCCTCAACTAATTGGGTCTTTCCCAATCATCGGTATTGATTTTCCTCCAATAGAGGGGTGGTTCCCTGATCGCTGGGCGTGTCCTGGTGACTGTCAGTCTGCTTTGTCTTAGCTTCTTCTGGCACCGGGGAGTCTGCCTTAATATTGTGTATCTAAATGTTTCCCTTTTGTCCCCGGAGATGGCTCATTAGTATGTAAATCGTTTGGTAGTTTCTGTCCTGTCTGAGCGTTTAAGGTTCTAATCAACAGACAGAGCTTGCACCTGCTTGTTTCTTAGCATTGTCCAATTTTCCCTGCGGGTGTCCATTTTGTAATCGGGACGTGGCCAGCCCAGATGGCAACACCTTCTACTCGCACGTGCATAAAGTTTACTCCCGGATTGACTTTTTTTATCCTCAACAGGGCTTTACTGATGGGGTTAGTGGACACTGAGTACTCAGCGATCACGATCTCGGATCTGGGTTGACCTACAGGTGAGCAAGGAGAGTAGCCAGCGCCCGCACTGGAGGCTGGACTAGGGACTTTTAGCGGATGAGGAGGTGTGCGGGCAGGTGAGGAAATGTATTCAGAACTATCTGGAAATCAACGACACGGGGGAAATTTCGGCTGCGGTGGTCTGGGAGGGACTGAAGGCGATGGTTAGAGGGAGCTGATATCGGTACAGGCCCACAGGGAGAAGGCAGACAGAGCAGAGACCTACCGACTGATAAAGGAAATAATACAGGAGGTATGTGGAGACCCCAGAGGCAGGGCTTCTAAGGGAACGACGGAGGCTACAGATGGAGTTTGGCTTGTTAACTACAGGGAAGGCAGTGGAGCAGCTGAGGAAGGCGAGGGGGGGAATCTATGAATATGGGGAGAAGGCCAGTTGAATGCTTGTGCAGCAGCTTAGAAAGTGGGAGGCGGCCAGGGAGATTGGGAAAGTAAGGGACAGAGATGGGAACCTGGTCGGAGATTCAGCTGAGGTCAATAAGGCGTTCGAGGAATTCTACAGCAGACTGAATGAGTTGGAACCCCCAGCTGGGCCGGAGGGGATGAGGCAATTCTTAGGGGGGCTGAAGTACCTGAAGGTGGATGAAGACTTGATAGAACGGCTGGGGGCCCTGATCGGGTTGGAAGAGTAGAGCAGATGGGCTGAAGGCGATGCAGTCGGGTAAAGCCCCGGGACCGGATGGATACCCCGTGGAGTTTTACAAAATGTTCTCTGGGATGCTGGGGCCACTGCTGATGAGGACATTTAATGAGGCAAGTTGTGAGAGGGGGGCTTCCCCCGACGATGTCACAGGCCACAATCTCATTGATTCTGAAGCAGGATAAGGACCTGGAGTTATGAGGGTCCTACAGACCGATCTCCCTACTAAATGTTGACACCAAATTGTTGGCTAAGATCTTGTCCTCAAGGATTGAGGACTGCATTCCGGACATGATTGGGGAGGACCAGACGGGATTTGTTAAGGGGAGGCAGTTGGCAGCCAACGTATGAAGGCTGTTGAATGTATCATGATGCCCCCCGAGGGTAGGGACGTAGAGGTAGTGGTCGCAATGGGCACAGAGAAGGCATTTGACCGGGTGGAATGGGATTATCTGTGGGAGGTACTGGGGTGGTTTGGATTTGGGTGGGGCTTCATTGACTGGGTCAGGCTGCTATATCAGGCGCCCGTGGCAAGTTTTCAGATGAACAGGCGAACATCGGGCTATTTTAGGCTGCACCGGGGGACGAGGCAGGGATGCCCCTGCTGCCCACTGTTGTTAGCACTGGCCATAGAACCGCTAGCAATTGCGTTGAGAGCCTCAAAGGGCTAGAAGAGGGGGGGGAACACAGAGTCGCAAAGTGAATTTTGGTCTCCCGCCAAATCTTGCTCCCCTGCCCATCCCCTGCTGTCGAGAGCAGACGATTTTGCCCAGGTCACCCCTTTGGCTTCCCTTTTTTTTGTCTGCAGGTTTAGCATTTTGAATTGGGCCCGACACTTTAAACTAATTTGGCAGGGGAATGGGAACCGGATTTGTAGTCCAGCAACTAAGGTAGCCGATATTCAGGACGCCAAAGCATGTAGTGAGGCAGTGGGGAAGGGAACACTGACAAAGGAGAGTACTTGCAGGCACGGAGATGGGTTGAAGTGTGTATACTTCAACGCAAGAAGCATCAGGAATAAGGTGGGTGAACTTAAGGCATGGATCGGTACTTGGGACTACGATGTGGTGGCCATCACGGAAACTTGGATAGAAGAGGGACAGAAATGGTTGTTGGAGGTCCCTGGTTATAGCTGTTTCAATAAGATTAGGGAGGGTGGTAAAAGAGGTGGGGGGGGGGTGACATTATTAATTAGAGATAGTATAACAGCTGCAGAAAGGCAGTTCGAGGAGTATCACCCTATTGAGGTAGTATGGGTGGAAGTCAGAAATAGGAAAGGAGCAGTCACCTTGTTAGGAGTTTTCTATAGGCCCCCCAATAGGAGCAGAGATGTGGAGGAACAGATTGGGAAACAGATTTTGGAAAGGTGCAGAAGTCATAGGGTAGTAGTCATGGGCGACTTTAACTTCCCAAATATTGTGTGGAAACTCTTTAGATCAAATAGTTTGGATGGGGTGGTGTTTGTGCAGTGTGTCCAGGAAGCTTTTCTAACACAGTATGTAGATTGTCCGACCAGAGGAGGGGCAATATTGGATTTAGTACTTGGTAATGAACCAGGGCAAGTGATAGATTTGTTAGTGGGGGAGCATTTTGGAGATAGTGACCACAATTCTGTGACTTTCACTTTAGTAATGGAGAGGGATAGATACGTGCAGCAGGGCAAGGTTTACAATTGGGGGAAGGGTAAATACGATGTTGTCAGACAAGAATTGAAGTGCATAAGGTGGGAACATAGGCTGGCAGGGCAGGACACAAGTGAAATGTGGAACTTGTTCAAGGAACAGGTGCTACGTGTCCTTGATATGTATGTCCCTGTCAGGCAGGGAAGAGATGGTCGAGTGAGGGAACCATGGTTGACAAGAGAGGTTGAATGTCCTGTTAAGAGGAAAAAGGAGACTTATATAAGGCTGAGGAAACAAGGTTCAGACAGGGCATTGGAGGGATACAAGATAGCCAGGAGGGAACTGAAGAAAGGGATTAGGAGAGCTAAGAGAGGGCATGAACAATCTTTGGCAGGTAGGATCAAGGAAAACCCCAAGGCCTTTTACACATATGTGAGAAATATGAGAATGACGAGAGCGAGGGTAGGTCCGATCAAGGACAGTAGCGGGAGATTGTGTATTGAGTCTGAAGAGATAGGAGAGGTCTTGAATGAGTACTTTTCTTCTGTATTTACAAATGAGAGGGGCGAAATTGTTGGAGAGGACAGTGTGAAACAGATTAGTAAGCTCGAGGAAATACTTGTTAGGAAGGAAGATGTGTTGGGCATTTTGAAAAACTTGAGGATAGACAAGTCCCCCGGGCCTGACAGGATATATCCAAGGATTCTATGGGAAGCAAGAGATGAAATTGCAGAGCCGTTGGCAATGATCTTTTCGTCCTCACTGTCAACAGGGGTGGTACCAGGGGATTGGAGCGTGGCGAATGTCGTGCCCCTGTTCAAAAAAGGGACGAGGGATAACCCTGGGAATTATAGGCCAGTTGGTCTTACTTCAGTGGTCGGCAAAGTAATGGAAAGGGTACTGAAGGATAGGATTTCTGAGCATAAGAACATAAGAACTAGGAGCAGGAGTAGGCCATCTGGCCCCTCGAGCCTGCTCCACCATTCAATGAGATCATGGCTGATCTTTTGTGGACTCAGCTTCACTTTCCAGCCCGAACACCATAACCCTTAATCCCTTTATTCTTCAAAAAACTATCTATCTTTATCTTAAAAACATTTAATGAAGGAGCCTCTACTGCTTCACTGGGCAAGGAATTCCATAGATTCACAACCCTTTGGGTGAAGAAGTTCCTCCTAAACTCAGTCCTAAATCTACTTCCCCTTATTTTGAGGCTATGCCCCCTAGTTCTGCTTTCACCCGCCAGTGGAAACAACCTGCCCGCATCTATCCTATCTATTCCCTTCATAATCTTATATGTTTCTATAAGATCCCCCCTCATCCTTCTAAATTCCAACGAGTACAGTCCCAGTCTACTCAACCTCTCCTCGTAATCCAACCCCTTCAGCTCTGGGATTAACCTAGTGAATCTCCTCTGCACACCCTCCAGTGCCAGTACGTCCTTTCTCAAGTAAGGAGACCAAAACTGAACACAATACTCCAGGTGTGGCCTCACTAACACCTTATACAATTGCAGCATAACCTCCCTAGTCTTAAACTCCATCCCTCTAGCAATGAAGGACAAAATTCCATTTGCCTTCTTAATCACCTGTTGCACTGAAAACCAACTTTCTGCGACTCATGCACTAGCACACCCAGATCTCTCTGCACAGCAGCATGTTTTAATTTTTTATCATTTAAATAATAATCCCTTTTGCCGTTATTCTTACCAAAATGGATAACCTCACATTTGTCAACATTGTATTCCATCTGCCAGACCCTAGCCCATTCACTTAGCCTGTCCAAATCCCTCTGCAGACTTCCAGTATCCTCTGCACTTTTTGCTTTCCCACTTATCTTAGTGTCGTCTGCAAACTTGGACACATTGCCCTTGGTCCCCAACTCCAAATCATCTATGTAAATTGTGAACAGTTGTGGCCCCAACACTGATCCCTGAGGGACACCACTAGCTACTGATTGCCAACCAGAGAAACACCCATTAATCCCCACTCTTTGCTTTCTATTAATTAACCAATCCTCTATCCATGCTCCTACTTTCCCCTTAATGCCATGCATCTTTATCTTTTGCAACAACCTTTTGTGTGGCACCTTGTCAAAGGCTTTCTGGAAATCCAGATATACCACATCCATTGGCTCCCCGTTATCTACCGCACTGTTAATGTCCTCAAAGAATTCCACTAAATTAGTTAGGCACGACCTGTCCTTTATGAACCCATGCTGCGTCTGTCCAATGGGACAATTTCCATCCAGATGCCTCGCTATTTCTTCCTTGATGATAGATTCCAGCATCTTCCCTACTACCGAAGTTAAGCTCACTGGCCTATAATTACCCACTTTCTGCCTACCTCCTTTTTTAAACAGTGGTGTCACGTTTGCTAATTTCCAATCCGCCGGGACCACCCCAGAGTCTAGTGAATTTTGGTAAATTATCACTAGTGCATTTGCAATTTCCCTAGCCATCTCTTTTAGCACTCTGGGATGCATTCCATCAGGGCCAGGAGACTTGTCTACCTTTAGCCCCATTAGCTTGCCCATCACTACCTCCTTGGTGATATCAATCCTCTCAAGGTCCTCAACTGTCATAGCCTCATTTCCATCAGTCACTGGCATGTTATTTGTGTCTTCCACTGTGAAGACCGACCCAAAAAACCTGTTCAGTTCCTCAGCCATTTCCTCATCTCCCATTATTAAATCTCCCTTCTCATCCTGTAAAGGACCAATATTTACCTTAGCCACTCTTTTTTGTTTTATGTATTTGTAGAAACTTTTACTATCTGTTTTTATATTCTGAGCAAGTTTACTCTCATAATCTATCTTACTCTTCTTTATAGCTTTTTTAGTAGCTTTCTGTTGCCCCCTAAAGATTTCCCAGTCCTCTAGTCTCCCACTGATCTTTGCTACTTTGTACGTTTTTTCCTTCAATTTGATACTCTCCCTTATTTCCTTAGATATCCACGGTCGATTTTCCCTCTTTTTACCGTCCTTCCTTTTTGTTGGTATAAACCTTTGCTGGGCACTGTGAAAAATCACTTGGAAGGTTCTCCACTGTTCCTCAACTGTTTCACCATAAAGTCTTTGCTCCCAGTCTACCTTAGCTCGTTCTTCTCTCATCCCATTGTAATCTCCTTTGTTTAAGCACAAAACACTAGTGCTTGATTTTACCTTCTCACCCTCCATCTGTATTTTAAATTCCACCATATTGTGATCGCTCCTTCCGAGAGGATCCCTAACTATGAGATCCTGAATCAATCCTGTCTCATTACACAGGACCAGATCTAGGACCGCTTGTTCCCTCGTAGGTTCCATTACATACTGTTCTAGGAAACTATCACGGATACATTCTATAAACTCCTCCTCAAGGCTGCCTTGACCGACCTGGTTAAACTAATCAACATGTAGATTAAAATCCCCCATGATAACTGCTGTACCATTTCTACATGCATCTGTTATTTCTTTGTTTATTGCCTGCCCCACCATAATGTTACTATTTGGTGGCCTATAGATTACTCCTATCAGTGACTTTTTCGCCTTACTATTCCTGATTTCCACCCAAATGGATTCAACCTTATCCTCCATAGCACCGATGTCATCCCTTACTGTTGCCCGGATGTCATCCTTAAATAACAGAGCTACACCACCTCCCTTACCATCCACTCTGTCCTTCCGAAAAGTTTGATACCCTCGGATATTTAACTCCCAGTCGTGACCATCTGGAAAGACACTGCTTGATTAGGGATAGTCAGCACGGATTTGTGAGGGGTAGGTCTTCCCTTAGAAGTCTTATTGAATTCTTTGAGGAGGTGACCAAGCATGTGGATGAAGGTAAAGCAGTGGATGTAGTGTACATGGATTTTAGTAAGGCATTTGATAAGGTTCCCCATGGTAGGCTTATGCAGAAAGTAAGGAGGCATGGGATAGTGGGAAATTTGGCCAGTTGGATAACAAATTGGCTAACCGATAGAAGTCAGAGAGTGGTGGTGGATGGCAAATATTCAGCCTGGATCCCAGTTACCAGTGGCGTACCGCAGGGATCAGTTCTGGGTCCTCTGCTGTTTGTGATTTTCATTAATGACTTGGATGAGGGAGTTGAAGGGTGGGTCAGTAAATTTGCAGACGATACGAAGATTGGTGGAGTTGTGGATAGTAAGGAGGGCTGTTGTCGGCTGCAAAGAGACATAGATAGGATGCAGAGCTGGGCTGAGAAGTGGCAGATGGAGTTTAACCCTGAAAAGTGTGAGGTTGTCCATTTTGGAAGGACAAATATGAATGCGGAATACAGGGTTAACGGTAGAGTTCTTGGCAATGTGGAGGAGCAGAGAGATCTTGGGGTCTATGTTCATACATCTTTGAAAGTTGCCACTCAAGTGGATAGAGCTGTGAAGAAGGCCTATGGTGTGCTCGCGTTCATTAACAGAGGGATTGAATTTAAGAGCCGTGAGGTGATGATGCAGCTGTACAAAACTTTGGTAAGGCCACATTTGGAGTACTGTGTACAGTTCTGGTCGCCTCATTTTAGGAAGGATGTGGAAGCTTTGGAAAAGGTGCAAAGAAGATTTACCAGGATGTTGCCTGGAATGGAGAGTAGGTCTTATGAGGAAAGATTGAGGGTGCTAGGCCTTTTCTCATTAGAACGGAGAAGGATGAGGGGCGACTTGATAGAGGTTTATAAGATGATCAGGGGAATAGATAGAGTAGACAGTCAGAGACTTTTTCCCTGGGTGGAACAAACCATTACAAGAGGACATAAATTTAAGGTGAAAGGTGGAAGATATAAGAGGGATATCAGAGGTAGGTTCTTTACCCAGAGAGTAGTGGGGGCATGGAATGCACTGCCTGTGGAAGTAGTTGAGTCGGAAACATTAGGGACCTTCAAGCAGCTATTGGATAGGTACATGGATTACGGTAAAATGATATAGTGTAGATTTATTTGTTCTTAAGGGCAGCACGGTAGCATTGTGGATGGCACAATTGCTTCACAGTTCCAGGGTCCCAGGTTCGATTCCGGCTTGGGTCACTGTCTGTGCGGAGTCTGCACGTCCTCCCCGTGTCTGCGTGGGTTTCCTCCGGGTGCTCCGGTTTCCTCCCACAGTCCAAAGATGTGCCGGTTAGGTGAATTGGCCAATGATAAATTGCCCTTAATGTCCAAAATTGCCCTTGGTGTTGGGTGGAGGTGTTGAGTTTGGGTAAGGTGCTCTTTCCAAGAGCCGGTGCAGACTCAAAGGGCCGAATGGCCTCCTTCTGCACTGTAAATTTAATGATAATCTCTGATTAATCGAGGACAAAGGTTCGGCACAACATCGTGGGCCGAAGGGCCTGTTCTGTGCTGTATTCTCTATGTTCTATATACGCGGACGATCTGCTCCTATATGTGTCGGGCCCATTGGGAGGGATGGAAGAAATCTGGGGGATTTCGACCAGTTTTCGGGTTATAAATTGAACATGGGGAAAAGCGAGATGTTTGCGATCCAGGCAAGGGGCATGAGAGGCGATTGGGGGAGCTGCCGTTTAGAGTGGTTGGTGGAAGCTTTCGGCACCTAGGCGTCCAGGTGGCGCGGGAATGGGAATGGCTGCACAAGCTTAATCTGGCCCGACTAGTAGAGCAAATGAAAGACGATTTTCGGAGGTGGGACATGCCCCCGTTGTCACTGGCTGGGAGGGTACAGACAGTGAAAATGACGGTTCTCCCGAGATTCCTGTTTGTGTTTCCCCATCTTTATTCCTCGGTCCTTTTTTTAAACGGGTCAACAAGGTAATCTCGGGCTTTGTATGGGCGGGTAAGACCCCACGAGTTAAAAAGGGGATGTTGGAGCGCAGCCGGGGGGAGGGCTGGCAGGCACACCTGAACTTTAGTACTTATTACTGGGCGGCAAATATAGCCATGATTAGGAAGTGGATGGTGGGGGGGGGGATCGGTGTGGGAGCGAGTAGAGGCGGCATCTTGCAAGGGCACTAGTTTGGGGGCATTGGTAACGGCGCCTCTGCTGTTCCTGCCGGCACGCTACTCCACCAGCCCCATGGTGGTCGCGGCCCTGAGAGTCTGGGGGCAATGGAGGAGTCATGTGGGAGCAGAGAGAGCATCAGTCTGGTCCCCAATTTGCAATAATCACCGGTTTGCCCCGGGGAGGTTAGATGGAGGGTTTCGGAGATGGCAGAGAGCAGGGATCGATAGGATGGGCGATCTGTTTTCTAGAAGGGAGCTTTCCTAGTATGAGGGAACTGGAGGTGAAATTTGAACTGACGGGAGGGAATGAATTTAGGTACCTGCAGGCAGGTCTCAACCTTCCCGCTCCTACCACCAAGGTTGGTTCCAGAGTGTGGGTGGGACAAGGGAGGGTTTTAGACATGTATAAGGAGCTTATGGGGTCAGAGGAAACATAGACCAAGGAGCTGAAACACAAATGTGAAGAGGGGTTAGGTGGAGAGTTAGAGGATGGTCTCTGGGCGGACGCATTGAGTAGAGTCAACGCGTCCACAACATGTGCCAGGCTCAGCCTGATACAGTTTAAGATCGTTCACCAGGATCACATGACAGTGGCCTGGATGAGCAGGTTCTTTGGGGGTGGAAGACAGGTGCGCAAGGTGTGCGGGAGGGTCATCGAACCATGTTCATATGTTCTGGGCATGCCCAAAGCTTAGGGCATTCTGGCGGGGGTTTGCAAACGTCATGTCCAAAGTATTGAAAACAAGGATGGGGCCTAGTCCAGAGGTGGTGATTTCAGAGTGTCGGAAGACCCGGGATTCCAGGAGGAGAAAGAGGCAGGCATTCTGGCCTTTGCTTCCCTGGTAGCCTGGAGACAGATATTATTAGCTTGGAGGGACTCAAAGCCCCCGAAGTCGGAGACCTCGCTATCTGACATGGCTAGCTTTCTCTGTTTGGAGAAAATCAAGTACGTCCTGAGAGGGTCAATGTTGGGGTTCGTCCGGAGCCGTTCGTTGACTTCTTTAGGGAGAATTAACCGTCAGCAGAAGGGGTAGGGGGTCTGTGGGGTTAGTTTAGTGTAGAATAGGAGGCTAGAAAAGGTGGGACCTGTGAGGGAGGAAGATGGCTTTTGCACTATGTTTATAATTGTATGTACACTGTTTCTTCTGTTACTGTTATAAAACCATAAATACCTCAATAAAATGTTTATTTAAAAAAAAGTTGTACTAAAGACCACTTACCATTTAGAAGTTTTCTTTCACAATGTTACTGAAAAGCATTCAGAGCTCCAGTGACTTTGCAGCATAGCCTTGGTGTTGGTTTGAGGTTGGGGAGATTTGCATGAAATCATCCTGCGACTCTGTGTTACTCTTTGGTGGGGTTTGTTGAAGTGCATTTTAAAGCAGTAACTTTATCTCTTTTTTTGTTTTCTTCCTTTTTATCACTCCTCCTAAATCTACTTTTTCAGGCACCAAAGCTGTTCAGGTTTTTAAACTTTGCACATTGGTTTCAGAGTGTGACAACCCCGATTCTTTGCAGATAATGATGTGGTTTGATAAGAAGATGCTTTTTCTTTGGTATGTTATTTCATAGAATTAGAAGGAATTTGCAGCAACGCCCCCCCCTCCCCTCCCCCCTCCCCCACCACCACCTCAGGCAATTTGGTTTAAATTTAGGGAGGGCAATAAATGCTAGCCTTGTCCGCCTAGCCCATATTCCGTGAGTGAACAAATTAATTCTAGTTTACCCCCATGCTTATGCTCCGCCCAAAACTGTCCCCACCCTATTTCAATTAACCCTAGCAGCACGTCATCCTGCTCCCTTCTTGCTCATGCACTTATCTAGCTTCACCGTAAATACATCTATGTTATTCCCCTCAACCAGACCATGTGACAACGGGTTCCAAAGCCGCTTCTCCTGAATTTCCCATTGGATTCTTTTGATGATTGGACTAGAGGCCATAAATATCAGATTTTGAGTCCCACATAAGTGTCATTACGCCATGGAAGGAAGCCATTTGGCCCATGCGCTCATGCCAGCTCTCTGTAGAACAATACAGTCAGTCCCGTTTCCCAGGTTCTCCATTCCCAGGTTTATTCTAGAAGTTTATTTCCCTCAAAGTGCCCGTTCAATTTCCTTTTGAATTTGTTGATCACCTCCACTTGTTGGCAGTGAGTTCCAGCTCATGATCACTCAGAGTGTAAAAAGATCTTCCTCACATTCCACCACCCCACCTCTCGCTTAAATCTGTGTCCCCCCTCGTTCTTGTATCGTTTGTTGTTGGGAACATATTTCTCTGCCCACCTTATCTAAACCTCTCGTAATCTTGTAGGCCTCTATCAAATCCAGCTACGATCTCCTTTTGATCCAAGGGGAACAATCCCAGCTTCTCCAACCTAATCTTGTAGCTAAGATCCTTCGTTCCTGGAACCGTTCTGGTAAATCCCCACTGTACCTCACTCAAGGGTACATCTTCGCTGAAGTGCGCTGGCCAGAACTGGATGCAATACTCTTGCTGTGGCCTAACCAGAGCTGGAATAATCTTCTCTATCTCCCTCTCTGCCCTGTCAAATTCCTTCATAATTTTGACGATCATTTTTCAGTCAGTCTTCTCTTTCCGGGAAAAAATTACTCCAGCTATTCAATCTTTCCTGATAGCTCTAACTTTGTGTTCTGGCATCCTCTTTGTAAATTGTTTTTCTACCTCCTTCAGTGCTTCTAGATCATTTTTGTAACATTGAGACCAAAACCTGTACACAGAAATGTGGACACATTATTTTGGTAAATTAAATCCAGAAATTTATAAAATTTATGCCAATAATTTGTTAAAATTCTGAACATATGTGGATCCTGAAACCACCTTTGAAATCAGATTGAAGCGAAACATGTCGAGAACAAATTTAAACAATTCATTTTTGGGCCTGTAGGTGTCGCTGACTAGGCCAGCATTCATTTCCCATCACTAATTGTCGTTGGGAAGGTGGGTGATGAGCTCTCTTCTTGAAACGCTGCAGTCCATGTGGTGTAGGTGAAATGAAATGAAATGAAACGAAAAATGAAATGAAAATGATGGAATTGAGGGCTTAAGTGTGTCAGGGCAGAGTCGGTGGAGCATCCATGGTGCTTTTAGGGAGGGTGTTCCAGGATTTTGAAATAGCGGCAAGTGAAGGAACGGAAGATAGTGAGGGGCTTGGAGGGGAACCTCTTGGAGGTGGTATTCGGTTGAAAGGCTTGTCCACCTAATTGAAGCCCATGGGATTAAGGAGGCAGTGAAGGCATCAGTACAAAATTGGCTTATGGAGAGAAAGTAGAGAGTAGTGGAGTTGATAGTAGTAATAACATTCATGCCATAGAAGTGCAGGCAATGGCCATTTTCGCCAACATACAATGACCATTTCCAACAAGGGAGCCTAACATCCCCCCCATGACATTCAATGTTATTACCATTATCAAATTAAGGCAGAGATGGTTCACCCGATGCCAGTGTCTATGTCTTTACATTGTGGACCTTATAGAACATAGAGTGCAGAAGGAGGCCATTCGGCCCATCGACTCTGCACCGACACACTTAAGCCCTCAATTCCACCCTATCCCCGTAACCCAATAACCCCTCATAACCTTTTTGGTCACGAAGCGCAATTTAGCATGGCCAATCCACCTAATCTGTACATCTTTGGATTGTGGGAGGAAACCGGAGCACCCGGAGGAAACCCACGCAGACACAGGGAGAACGTGCAGACTCCGCACAGACAGTGACCCAGTGGGGAATCGAACCTGGGACCCTGGTGCTGTGAAGCCACAGTACTAGCCACTTGTGCTACAGTGCTGCCCTATTATGTATTTGTGCTTATGTTGCCCTATTCTGTATTGTCGATTTTCTACTAATATTTTTCACTGTACCCCGGTACACGTGACAATAAACAAATCCATCCATCCAGATGGCAGTGGTAATGTCACTGCACGAGTTATCCAGAGGCCCAGGCTAATGCTCGTGGGACAGGGGTTCAAACCCTGCCAAGGAATTTGAGTTCAATTAATAAAGAGGTAGAATTCAAAGTCTCAGAAATGATGACCATGAAATTATCATTGATTGTCATTCATCAATGATCTTTAGGGAAGGGAATCTGCTATCCTTACTAAGTCTGGGCCACATGTAATTCTAGACCCACAGCAACGGAATGTGGCGACTAGGGGCTTTTCACAGTCACGTCATTGAAGCCTACTTGTGACAATAAGCGATTATTATTTTTATTATTACGTGATTGATTCTTAATTGTCCTTTGAAGTGGCCTGGCAGCTACTCAGTTCAAGGTCTATTAGGGATGAACAACAAATACTGGCCTTGCCAGCGATGCCCACAGCCCATGAAAGCATTAAAAAAGAGCCATTTGCCAATACCCTGAGGGTCACCTTTGACGAGAAAACTGACCAAACCTTTTGCAGAAAACTTTGTCCACTCGAACAGGTTAGAGCGTAATTGAAGCAGGACATAATCCAGGACAAAACAGTGGGTTTGTTGGGCACACCAGCCACCAGCTTAAACGCCCATTCCCTCCACCACAGCTGTCGCTGTAATGTTGATCAATGGTTCTGCAGCAACAGAATCACAGAATTGTTACAACACAGAGGGAGGCCAATTGGTTCATTGTGTCTGCACCCGTTCTCCAAACGACTTTGTGCCATTTTCCCCGCACCCCCCGCACATTGGGCAGAAATTTCTGTTTTTTATTCAAGGTGTTGGTTCAGGCAAGAAAAGTGGTGTGCAGCCCACCAGCTTCACTGCCGGCCTTTCCTGCCATATTCTCCAACACTTTGAGAAAACAAAATGCTGGAGGCAGATCCCACGACAGAATCTGCCCCACCAGCAACATTGGTCTTCCAGGGTGCCCAGATCTAACAGAGATAAAAATAAAACCAAAATCCGCCCCCCCCCCATAATATACCCCTCAGAGGAAGCCCCCTGGCACTGCCCACTGGCACTACCCCCTCAGTGCCAGAAACGATACAGCGAGGAAGTCCGCTAATTATATTGAAACATATTTAAGTGAAATTCCTGACCTTCCATTGTGTGAACCGTGACACACCAATGGCAGGGAGCGGAGACGATTGCGTTGTGAGATTGCACTGGCGACAATCTCGTATTCAGCCTCTTACGCGGTTTTGCCTCCCCTTTGCCATTTACACCTGCAGCAAACGGCAATGCAAAATCCTGGCCATTGTTACTATTCAAATCATCATCCAAAGCCCTCTTCACAGAATATCAATAACAAAATGAAAAAGGAACCCAACAGGGTTAAATACAAAGCACAGTCAAAAAACAACCCTCCATACCCCCCTCCCTCCTGTACAAAAATAATAAATTAACACCACAACTTAACACAGAGCCAACATAGCAAATATATACACCGCGTCAGATCCCCCAGTGTAAATAAACATAAATAAAGTAAACCCTCCCCTCGCCACCCCCCCCCCCCCCCCCCCCCCCCCCGAGTTGCTGCTGCCATTGACCAATGTCTACCGTTCTGCCAGGAAGTCTAAGAACGGTTGCCACCGCCTGAAGAACCCTTGTACCGACCCTCTCAAGGCGAATTTCACCCTCTCCAACTTAATAAACCCCGCCATATCGTTGATCCAGGATTCCACGCTTGGGGGGCCTCGCGTCCTTCCACTGAAGAAGAATCCTTCGCCGGGCTACCAGGGACGCAAAGGCCAGAATACCGGCCTCTTTCGCCTCCTGCACCCCCGGCTCCTCTGCCACCCCAAATATTGCGAGCCCCCAGCCCGGTTTGACCCTGGATCCTACCACCCTCGACACTGTCCTCGCTATGCCCTTCCAAAATTCCTCCAACGCTGGGCATGCCCAGAACATATGGGTGTGGTTTGCTGGGCTCCATGAGCACCTAACACACTTGTCCTCATCCCCCCAAAAACGGCTCACCCTTGTCCTGGTCATGTGTGCCCTGTGCAGCACCTTAAACTGTATGAGACTGAGCCTCGCGCACGAAGATGAAGAGTTCACCCTCCCTAGGGCATCTGCCCACGTCCCTTCCTCGATCTCCTCTCCCAACTCCTCCTCCCACTTACCTTTCACCTCCACCACGGAGGCCTCCTCCTCCTGAATCACCTGGTAAGTTTCCAAGGTCTTCCCCACTCCCGCCCACCCCCCCCCGAGAGCACCCTGTCCTGTACTGTGCGTGGCAGCAGCCACGGGAACATCCAACGCCCTCTTGAATGTCTCGATTGGACCTACCTCCACCACACTTCCAGGCAGTGCATTCCAGACCTGAACCACTCCCTGTTTGAGAATGGGTTTTTTTCACATCACATTTGCTTCTTTTGCAAATTTGTGCCCTCTCTTTCTTTACCCTTTTGCGAGCGGGAACAGTTTCTCCCTATCTACTCTGTCCAGCCCCTTCATAATTTGAACATCTCCATCACATCTCCTTTCAGCCTTCTTCTCTCCAAGGAAACCAGTCCCAACCTCTCCAATCTATCTTCAGAACTGAAGTTTCTCATCCCTGGAGCTTTTCTTGTAAACCTTTTCTGCACTTTGTCCAATGCGTCCACATCCTTCCCAGAGGGACATCCAGATCTGTACATAATACTCCAGGTGAGGTCTAACTAGTGTCTTATACAAACTCAACATAGCCTCCTTGCTCATGTATTCTATGGCCCGATTGATAAAGCCCAGAACATTGTATGTTTTTTCTCTCTCCATCTGCCCTGCCACCTTCAATGATCTATGCACAGGTAACCCCAGGTCCCTCTGCTCCTGCATTCCCTTATTTGATATTGTCTTTCTGTGTTCTTCCTACCAAAATGCATCACCTCGCACTTCTCTGCATTGCACTTCATCTGCCACCAATCTGCCCACTCCACCAACTTGTCTACACTGCCTTCTTCACAGTTTATAATACTTCCAAGTTTTGTGACATCCACAAACTTTGAAACTGTCCTCTGCACACCAAGATCAGAAAAAATAAGGGTCTCAATACCAACCCCTACAAGCTTTTCTCTATCCAGTGACCATTACGATCAGCTTGGACATAACACTCAAATGTACACCTGGCCCAAAATCAAAGCATTCTAATACAATAAATTCCAAGTTGGTGAGAATCAGGTTGAGGATATTATTGCCAATCATCCATAACCCACCTCGTCCAAATAATGCCACTTTGAGCCAGGGCAGCTCAGTATCAAACCCAGCTGTAGATTGAAAGAACAACCTAGGACAGACAAAGCCGTCGTGGGCGGGACGATGGCGCAGTGGTTAGCACTGCGGCCTCACTGTTCCAGGGACCCGGATTCAATTCCGGCCTTGGGTGACTATCTGTGTGAAGTTTGCACGATGTGCGTGGTTTCCTCCAGGTGCTCCGATTCCCTACCACAGTCCAAAGATGTAAAGGTTAGGTGGACTGACCATGCTAAATTGCCCTTAGTGTCCAAAGATGTGCAGTTTAGGTGGGGTTATGGGGGTAGGGCGGGGCAGTGGGCCTAGGAAGGGTGGGCTTTCAAAGAGTCCGTGCAGATTCGATTGGCCATAAGGCCACCTTCTGCATTATAAGGGTTCTATGGATTCTCTATGGGAAGCATCTCCACACCAAAAGGAAGTGGAAAAAATATCACAGGATATTACACAGAGGTAGAAGGACTGGATCAAAACTAGTTGCAATATAAATACAGCTGGTGTAAAAAGTTTTAAGACTTGACAGATGGTTGGGAGAAAATTACTTTCCTATCCCACAAGGCTTAGCTCGGTACTCCAGAGCACAGAAAATCAGAGAAAAGCCATTGAGCTGCATGTAAACAAAAATTTAAATAATTTTTAAAAATCACCGAAGTGCCGGTATGCACAACCGTTGGCAAAATAGAATTATGTGAAACTTTGGTCATGGTCCAGACTTAGCCTCCACCTTGTTCCAGTTTCAGTTCATCACCAGAAGGTGGCAGATTGATTTTATTTCAGTTGAACAGAGTGGCATAGCAGCAGAAGCACCAACTTCAATACGACTCTTGGTCCTCGTGTGTTCCAGCCCAAGTCTAAGTGGGTCAATATTTCTTTTAAAATGAAAGAATTCAATTAGCACATCAAAATACCTGTCCTTTGTTGTTAAAGAAAGTACAGAATAAATATAAAGCCTCTGGCACACTCAGCTGAACACATATTACAGTACAAATTGTGATGGCTTTCATTAATTAACAAAATACTGTATGTGGCTGTTATGCGTTTCAACATAAGAAGAGTAACCTTTGAATGCAATGGAAATTAAATGACCAAAACAGATAATTGGGCCCTTAGACCAGAACAAAGGTGCACAACTCTGTTTATTGCACATTTAGTAGGTTAGCCCATCCTGAAACTGACTATTGAACAAAGAACAAAGAACTAAGAAAATTACAGCACAGGAACAGGCCCTTCGGCCCTCCCAGCCTGTGCCGATCCAGATCCTTTATCTAAACCTGTCTTCTATTTTCCAAGGATCTACTTCCCTCTGTTCCCCGCCCGTTCATATATCTGTCTAGATGCATCTTAAATGATGCTATCGTGCCCGCCTCTACCACCTCCGCTGGCAAGGCGTTCCAGGCACCCACCACCCTCTGCGTAAAAAACTTTCCACGCACATCTCCCTTAAACTTTCCCCCTCTCACCTTGAAATTGTGACCCCTAGTAATGACACCCTGTCCATACCTCTCATAATTTTGTAGACCTCAATCAGGTCCCCCCTCAACCTCCGTCTTTCCAACGAAAACAATCCTAATCTACTCAACCTTTCTTCATAGCTAGCACCCTCCATACCAGGCAACATCCTGGTGAACCTCCTCTGCACCCTCTCTAAAGCATCCACATCCTTCTGGTAATGTGGCGACCAGAACTGCATGCAGTATTCCAAATGTGGCCTAACCAAAGTCCTATACAACTGTAACATGACCTGCCGAGTCTTGTACTCAATACCCCATCCGATGAAGGCAAGCATGCTGTATGCCTTCTTGATCACTCTATCGACCTGCGTTGCCACCTTCAGGGTACAATGGACCTGAACTCCCAGATCTCTCTGTACATCAATTTTCCCCAGGAGTGAAGTGCAGATGTTCCTGCATTGAGGCTTACACTGCGAATAAGTGATGTGGATGCTTGTCGCCTCAAGAAAAAGAACAATCACATCCTTCAAATATTGGTTACATGAGAAGATACAGTACCTCATGCTGGTTTGTTTAAGTGTATGCCTGGGGGCTGTCTGTGATCAACAAGCTGATTCAGTAAATTCACAAAGCATGCAATGTTTACAAAGCCTCCCAACTAATACAACCTCATAGCCCTTTTCAGTGCATTCTGCAGCAAGACACACATTGCTACAGAAACCTACACATGTAACTCTCCTGTTGGGTTTTATGTACCACTGACACAGCCAACATCTCAACATTGCTACTCTGCTTACTGCCAGGACAACAGCTGACAGGCGAGAGCATGGGGCCATAATATGAAGTCCGCAAACTCTTTCAAAACATGAGAAATAATTGACGTGATATAGATGGGCAAGATCACAGCTAATATTGACCTCATTATGTCATTTCTTCTCAAAGGGCAGCATGGACTATATTGTCAAAGGTCATAGATCATAGAATTTACAGTGCAGTCTGCACTGGCCCTTGGAAAGAGCACCCTGCTTAAGCCCACACCTCCACCCTATCCCTGTAACCCAGTAACCCCACCTAACTTTTTTGGACGCTAAGGGTAATTTAGCATGGCCAATCCACCTAACCTGCACATTTTTAGACTGTGGGAGGAAACCGGAGCACCCGGAGGAAACCCACGCAGACACAGGGAGAACGTGCAGGCGCCGCACAGTGTCCCAAGCCAGGAATCAAACTTTGGAGCTGTGAAGCAATAGTGCTAACCACTGTGCTACCACGCCGCCTGTAAATATTCAGTTGTATCCAATCTATTCCAATGAGTGGATCAGACGGACTCACTGACCATTTGCTGCTGGGCATTTGTGATCCAACTCCGACGGAGCAGATGGAAAGCTCTGAAGATCCTCTTCTTTGTCTTAAGTTAAGGGGTAATTTAGCATGGTCAATCCACCTACCCAGCACATCTTTTTTGGGTTGTGGGGATGAGACCCATGCAGACACGGGGAGAATGTGCAAACTCCACACGGACAGTGTCCCGGAGCCGGGATCGAACCCAGGTCCTTGGTGCCGAAAGGCAGCAGCACTAACCATTACGCCACCATACCACCCTAAAGATCCTATCTGAAATGGATTTGGACAATCTGAGTGTAATGGAATTTAGAATCATTGAATTCCTACAGTGCAGGAGGCCATTCGGCCAATCGAGTCAGCACCGATCCTATGAAAGAGCCCTCTACCTAGGCCCACTACCCCTATCCCCGTAACCCCACCCAACCTTAAGACACGAAGGGGCAATTTAGCATGGCCAATCCAGCGAACCTGCACAGCTTTGGACTTTATAATATAAAAATGTATAAAATGTTCTGCTCTTAAGCTGTCAAGCTAAAATTACAATGTATATCCTGCAGTTCATCTGAAGAAGTGTGTGAACAAATATAACCACGTTACTGCTATCTGATATAAACTAACCACAGGCCCATATGTAAGATATTAGATCACACCTCACCTTGCTTCTTTACAATTTCTGCTTGGTTAGATCAGAAATCAATATGGATGTAAAACAACAGCAAGTATATAGTAGGTACAAGATTGCACAAAACACAGGCAAATGTGCACAAAATAGTTTCCTTGAACAAAAGAAAATGATTCTAATCCTTTTCGTTCAATTAGATTATTTAACCACAAATTTCTCACAGATATACTGGGCTGGAATCTCCGTTCGGGAGACTGTGTGCTGATGCCGGTGTGGGAACAGTGGCGTTTTACCCCCGAATAAACGGCACAAAACCTCCACCGATCCTCCGTCTGGTGGGGGGCTAGTAGGCAGGCAGAGTAGAGCCACCCGGCTCTAACTGCGGATACGGCCGGAGAATTGCCGGGTCCGTGGCTGCGTATGCGCACAGTGGCAGCCTGCAGCGGCCGTGCCGTGCAACATGGTGCCGGCTGCGCGAGGACCCGGCCTGCCAAATTGTGCCCTCCTTTGGCAAAAACCGCAAAAATTCAAACCCTCCATCACCGACGAACAGTGGCTGCCGTGTGAACCTTCTACAAGATGCAGTGCAAGAACTCACCAAGGTTCATTAGGCAGTACCTTCCAAACCCATGACCGCTACCATCTAGAAGGACAAGAGCAGCAGATACCTGGGAACACCACCACCTGGAGGTTCCCCTCCAAGTCACTCACCACCCTGACTTGGAAATATAATGCCGTTCTGTCGCTGGGTCAAAATGCTAGAACTCCCTCCCTAACAGCACTCTGGGTGTACCTACACCTCGGGAACTGCAGCGGTTTAAGAAGGCAGCTCACCACCATCTTCTGATGGGCAAGTAGGGATGGACAATAAATATTGGCCAAACGAGCGATGCCCACCTCCTGTAAATGATTTTTAAAAAAACGCTTTACAAACTGAACCACAAAAATACCATACAAACTATTAGTGATAGAAGTAGTAAATACTGCCTTACTCACTACTTACCAATAACGCTCTCCCTGTAGACTTTTATTGCTGCAGCAGTGCAGGACCACTCTCTGAAGATTAAACAAATTAGAAAGATAAAAGAATAGCAGAAAGCACCTTTTTCCTCTCTGTACTGAATTCCCAATACTCACACTCACTCTGGCTCTGTCTCACAGCCTCAATCATAATCAACACCTATTGAGACCCTGATCAGGCTTCATGTGATTGACAGTTAACTGCCACTCAGTCAGCTGAGTCAGCTATCTTATTAATCTTTTAACTAGACAACTGAACTTACAAAAAATAAAGAGAAAGGCTTAACAGTTCAATTCCCACTCTACTCCAAATTCCTGATAACCGCACTCACTCTGGCTGTGTCTCACTCAGGATGTGCTCGCTCCCAATGCTTGTGTGCAAAGCTCACTGAGTCATGTATAATGCGAAGTCAAATGGAATAGGTTATTGCAGAGTTTCATACCATGACTATCGGAAGAGGGGACTTGCCATGAATTGGTCAACAGAGAGAACGAAATAGCAAACAATTGTTTTTTTTAACACTCACAACAATTTCTCCCAAACAGTTAAAGGGTAGGAGTTTTAAATGTGTTCACAGTGTGACAGCTCCCTTTGACAGTTTATCTTGACACTTTTGACAGTTATTTCTGGGCAGTTCCAGTGAGTTTCTCAGTTCCAATGAGTTTATGCATTTTTTAAATGCACATTGATGCCTACTTATAGAACCTCAAAGGACAACTGACCTCCTCAGAAGTGCTGGGGGATCATATCCAAAGGGGTAGCTTACTTCTCCAAAGGGGTATCCTGGATATACAAATGAATCCATAAAGTGCAAACCTGCTCCGAACCATGTCAGGTTCAGACACCTCTCACACTAAAATCTCACATGACTGGAAGCAGCTCCTGATTTCTATTGCCAACTGACTCCTCGACATGCGCATGAGTGAATTCCGACCCATTTCCAGTCCTTGTGCACTGTTCCCACTGCCCTCATCCACTCCTGCTGTTACTTCATCAAAAAACACAATAAGACCATTAGACATAGGAGCAGAATTAGGCCACTCGGCCCATCGAGTCAGCTCCGCCATTCACTCATAGCTGATATTTTTCTCATCCCCATTCTTCTGCCTTCGCCCCATAACCCCTGATCCCCTTATTAATCAAGGACCTATCTATCTCTGTCTTAAAGACACTCAGTGATTTGGCCTCCACAGTCTTCTGCGGCAAAGAGTTCCACAGATTCACCACCCTCTGGCTGAAGAAATCCCTCCTCATCTCTGTTTTGAAGGATCGTCCCTTTAGTCTGAGATTGTATCCTTTGGTTCTAGCTGTTCCTACAAGTTGAAACATCCTCTCCACGTCCACTCTATCCAGGCCTCGCAGTATCCTGTAAGTTTCAATAAGATTCCCCCTCATCCTTCTAAACTCCAACAAGTACAGACCCAGAGTCCTCAACCGTTCCTCATTCCAGGGATCATTCTTGTGAACCTGATCTGGACCCTTTCCAAGGCCAGCACATCCTTCCTTAGATATGGGGTCCAAAACTGCTCACAATACTCAAAATGGGGTCTGACCAGAGCCTTATCCAGCCTCACGAGTACATCCCTGCTCCTGTACTCTAGCCCTCTCGACATGGATGCTAACATTGCATTTGCCTTTCTAACTGCCGACTGAACCTGCATGTTAACCTTCAGAGAATCTTTAACAAGGACTCCCAAGTCCCTTTGTGCTTCTGATTTCCTAAGCATTTCCCCATTTAGAAAATAGTCTATGCCTCCATTTCTCCTTCCAAAGTGCATAACCTCACACTTTTCCATATTGTATTCCATCTGCCACTTTTTTACCCACTCTCCTAGCCTGTCAAAGTCCTCCTGCAGCCCCTTGCTCCCTCAATACTACCTATCCCTCTACAGATAAGTTAGCCAAGCTTGATGTTGCTCCCTCCAGGGGATTCTGGAGAAGCGGTCACATCAGGTGACTCTTTTAGACAGGAGGTCATCATTGAGAAGAGGGATGGGGAAAAAAGTCACATCTTCGGACACCAACTTTTCTATCAAAGCAGAAGCTCTGATACATTAGCCAAACACAGTTTGCCAATCATTCAAGGTTTAAATGTTTTTAAATATTTCAACTGTGGGACTAAGTTAAGAGAATTCCAGGGAGGCATTGACATTCTATGCTTATCTTCATGATTGTGGTGTGCATCCCAGTGCTAAACATGCTGCTGATTGGCTGCCTGCTCAGCAGTGGACACAGGCTCACGGGAGACGAACACCAACTAAAGTTAGCCTAATTTCTTCAGGTTAACTGCAGCAGATGCTGGAAGGGGATGGCAGAGAACTTTGCAGCAAAAAGAAACCAAAGCAATGGGACAGCAGGCCAGAGTGACGGCTCCCAGCTTCTCTGATTCAGTGCTTCAGTCTTTACTGTGGGAGTAGAAAGGAGAGAGGTCAGGAGGTCCACCAGACATATACTGCTAAAGCATGCAGTCAGATCACCATGGAGACCAGTGCCAGGAGTCTAGACCTGAGGATCTGGACACATAGCTGAAAAAGTTCAACGACGTTGCACAAACGGTCAAGATCAGCAAATATGCCTTTAAATGTCATCTCTTAGCTGTCACACATGAACCTTAGATGCTGCTCAATGCACCAAATCATCATTACCCACCCATCAGCAACTTCGAGCAGTCAGGACTCATGATAACATTTGTACGCTCACACACTTTTACCACTGCTGTAAGCCTCTGTAGGAATCTACCGTGCGGTTTAAGTGTAGTCTCGTGTCCTCTTCAAAACTCAGTAGACTTTAAGTTACACTTCTCGGATGCAAATAGAAATCTTTTATTGTGTCTATTGATTATAATTGAGAGACTAAGATCTTCTTGTGGTTACAAATCAAGTGTTCTCAATAAGCCCTTGCCAGCAAAAGACTTTAAGAGAAATAATTGGCTTAATGGTTTACAACAAATTTAACTTTCAAAAAACAGTAATGGTTCTTTGCTTAAAGCAAAACAGCTTGCGCGAACTTCAAGAGTTAGAGTGGAAATAGGAAAATAAGAAAATAAGGATAGCGAATAGTTAGGTAAAAAAGTATAGAGTGATCCTGGATGGAAAATGGCTTCTCGAACCTCTATGTTTAGTCTGACTCCATCTGTCCCTACCCCTGCAATGTGCTGATTAGCTTGGATGGGTTTCAAATGCATTTGGTTGGATGGTTAGTTGTCAATCATCAATGTGCAACATATATTCGGATATGTTTCATTTGTAGATATTTGTATGTGTTGGAATGATGGAAGCACACTGGGCTAAATCGCTGGCTTTTAAAGCAGACCAAGGCAGGCCAGCAGCACGGTTCGATTCCCGTACCAGCCTCCCCGAACAGGTGCCGGAATGTGGCGATTAGGGGCTTTTCACAGTAACTTCATTGAAGCCTACTCGTGACAATAAGCGATTTTCATTTCATTTCATTTTTCATATAGCCCCTTAATCAATTCTAGTTTTCGCTGGTTTTTTGCTGACTGTGCTTTTATCTGGATTCTGAACAATGGTGTGTTCATGTGGTCATGGCGACCTTGGGTATGGCTGCATAGTTTTTGCTGTTAGAACAATGGTCAGTTTATGATATCAGTAAAAATGTTGCATAAGTTGAGCTAGCTTTTCGAATGTTTCAGATTCTGTGTTTTGTCACTGCAAATTCTGCAAGCTGTGTGTTTTTGTAATGATGAAATCCATTTTAAAATGGATTTTAAACTGGGCTTTAGTATTTACATTGAAATGGCTGAAGCAATTACCCTTTTACCTATCAGAAATAGCCAGTTTCCTCCAGCCTCACACCGATAACTCATTGCTTCCACATGCTTCCACCTATTCAACTATGATAAGCCCATCACCCAAATATATTGCAACACACTCACTGACACTCTTGTCTATGTGGTCTAGAACAGAACGCAGCAGAGAACTGGCATGAGACTGGCAGAGCTGGAGGCCTTCACCTCCTTGGACGAGATGGTTCTTGGGATTGGCTTTAGCTGATGTGTTATGTACTCTGGGATAACACAGGCTGCAACTGGATGCAGTTTTAACCAAAAGATACTCCAGACCTTGAAGTTAGTTCAATCTAATTTATTGAACCAGTAGCACAGTTAGCACAGTTCTCTATGAGTTCGACTCTCTGCTAACCTAAGTGTGGTTACTCTGCCTGACTGAACCAGACTAGCTCTTAGCCACTTGCTGGAGGTGTGATACTGTAAATACACCCTGACTCACTCTGTAGATGTTCATCAGTGGAAAGAGGCGGAGCGTGAGTGCCTCGTGCCTTTTATAGTGAGATACCACCCCTGAGTGTCCTGCCTGCTCATTGGTCATGTCCTGTTCTCTGTGTTCATTAGCTGCCTGTCTGTGCCTGTTTGTATATCATTATCTACGTGTCTGCATATCATGACATTAGCAACCAATATTGCTGAAGCCATGCAAGATGACGGTATCTCTCTATTTTACACATCATCTGAAATGCCACTTCATCCCAATTCCATAACTGGTAGCACAAGTGCAAGTTTCAGATTTTGTTGACCATGCACCCCCTGCTTTCTATCCAATTCTCCTTCCATCTCCACAGCAACCCCCCCCTCACCGCCCCCCTCCCCCCCATTGCTTTCAGAGACCCTTGCACCTGCCCAGCCCATGGCTTCTGAGAAAGAAGGCCCAGAATAAAGGGAGAAGGAGTGTGTTACTTGAAGACCATTATCACTTGATCTGACACCCGCAGCCACCAATTCAGATTCCGACACTGTGTACTTCAGAGAGCAGCATTGAGTTGGGGGTCTGCATATGGTGAGTCACTGGATATGTGAGCGCTTCAACAAGACAAGGCAGGGGTGAGCTCCCCCAAATTAAACAAAAAAAGGGGAAAGGAACAAAAACTTCAAAGGTAGAAAAGTAAGGAAAGTTTGAAAAGGAGAGAAGAAAACAGGAATAAAAATGCAGAATAACAAAGAACAAAGAATAAAGAAAAGTACAGCGCAGGAACTGGTCCTTCGGCCCTCCAAGTGTGTGCCGACCATGCTGCCCGTCTAAGCTTCCAGGGTCCATATCCCTCTATTCCCATCCCATTCATGTATTTGTCAAGATGCCCCTTAAACGTCACTATCATCCCTGCTTCCATCATCTCCTCCGGCAGCGAATTCCAGGCACCCACTGCTCTCTGTGTAAAAAACTTGCCTCGTACATCTCCTCTAAACCTTGCCCCTTGCACCTTAAACCTACGCCCCCTAGTAATTGACCCCTCTACCCTGGGAAAAAGTCTCTGACTATCCACCCTGTCTAAGCCCCTCATAATTTTGTAGACTTCTATCAGGTCACCCCTCAACCTCTGTCGTTCCAGTGAGAACAAACCAAGTTTATTCAACCTCTCCTCACAGCTAATGTCCTCCATACCAGGCAACATCCTGGTAAATCTCTTCTGCACCCTCTCTAAAGCCTCCACATCCTTCTGGTAGTGTGGCGACCAGAATTGAACACTATACTCCAAGTGTGGCCTAACTAAGGTTCTATATAGCTGCAACATGACTTGCCAATTTTGATACTTAATGCCCTGGCCAATGAAGGCAAGCATGCCGTATGCCTTCTTGACTACCTTTCAGTGACCTGTGGACCTGTACTCCTAGATCTCTCTGACTTTCAATACTCACTGTATATTCCCTACCTGCATTAAACCTTCCAAAATGCATTGCCTCACATTTGTCCAGATTAAACTCCATCTGCCATCTGTCCGCCCAAGTCTCCAAACAATCTAAATCCTGCTGTATCCTCTGACAGTCCGCATCGCTATCCGCAATTCCACCAACCTTTGAGTCATTTGCAAACTTACTAATCAGACCAGTTACATTTTCCTCCAAATCATTTATATATACTACGAACAGCAAAGGTCCCAGCACTGATCATTCCGGAACACCACTAGTCACAGCCCTCCAATCAGAAAAGCCCCCTTCCATTGCTACTCTCTGCCTTCTATGACCTAGCCAGTTCTGTATCCATCTTGCCAGCTCACCTCTGATCCCGTGTGACTTCACCTTCTGTACCAGTCTGCCATGAGGGACCTTGTCAAAGGCCTTACGGAAGTCCATATAGACAACATCCACTGCCCTACCTGCATCAATCATCTTTGTGACCTCCTTGCAAAACTCTATCAAGTTAGTGAGACACGACCTCTCCTTCACAAAACCGTGCTGCCTCTCGCTAATACGTCCATTTGCTTCCAAATGGGAATAGATCCTGTCTCGAAGAATTCTCTCCAGTAATTTCCCTACCACTGACATAAGGCTCACCGGCATGTAGTTCCCTGGATTATCCTTGCTACCCTTCTTAAACAAAGGAACAACATTCGCTATTCTCCAGTCCTCCGGGACATCACCTGAAGACAGTGAGGATCCAAAGATTTCTGTCAAGGCCTCAGCAATTTCCTCTCTTGCCTCCTTCAGTATTCTGGGGTAGATCCCATCAGGCCCTGGGGACTTATCCACGTTAATATTTTTTAAGACGCCCAACACCTCGTCTTTTTGGATCTCAATGTGGCCCAGGCTGTCTACACATCGTTCTCCAGACTCAACATCCACCAATTCCTTCTCTTTGGTGAATACTGATGCAAAGTATTCATTTAGCACCTCGCCCATTTTCTCTGGCTCCACACAGATTCCCTCCCCTGTCCTTCAGTGGGCCAACCCTTTCCCTGGCTACCCTCTTGCTTTTTATGTACGTGTAAAAAGCCTTGGGATTTTCCTTAACCCTATTTACCAATCACTTTTCGTGACCCCTTTTAGCCCTCCTGACTCCTTGCTTAAATTCCTTCCTATTTTCCTTATATTCCACACAGGCTTCGGCTGTTCCCAGCCTTCTAGCCCTGACAAATGCCTCCTTTTTCTTTTTGACGAGGCCTACAATATCTCTCATTATCCAAGGTTCCTGAAATTTGCCATATTTATCCTTCTTCCTCACAGGAACATGCCGGTCCTGAATTCCTTTCAACTGACATTTGAAAGCCTCCCACATGTCAGATGTTGATTTACCCTCAAACATCCGCCCCCAATCTAGGTTCTTCAGTTCCCACCTAATATTGTTATAATTAGCCTTCCCCCAATTTAGCACATTCACCCTAGGATCACTCTTATCGTTGTCCACCAGCACTTTAAAACTTACTGAATTGTGGTCACTGTTCCCGAAATGCTCCCCTACTGAAACTTCTATCACCTGGCCGGGCTCATTCCCCAATACCAGGTCCGGTACAGCCCCTTCCCTAGTTGGACTGTCCACATATTGTTTTAAGAAGCCCTCCTGGATGCTCCTTACAAACTCTTCCCCGTCTAAGCCCCTAGCACTAAGTGAGTCCCAGTCAATATTGGGGAAGTTAAAGTCTCCCATCACAACAACCCTGTTGCTTTTACTCCTTTCCAAAATCTGTCTACCTACCTGCTCCTCTATCTCCCGCTGGCTGCTGGGAGGCCTGTAATAAACCCCCAACATTGTGACTGCACCCTTCTTATTCCTGATCTCTGCCCATATAGCCTCGCGGCCCTCTGAGTTGTCCTCCCGCAGTACAGTTGTGATGCTCTCCCTAACCAGTAGCGCAACTCCTCCACCCCGTTTGCCTCCCACTCTATCCCGCCTGAAACCTCTAAATCCTGGAACGTTTAGCTGCCAATCCTGTCCTTCCCTCAACCAGGTTTCTGTAATGGCAACAACATCATAGTTCCAAGTACTAATCCAAGCTCTAAGTTCATCTGCCTTACCTGTTATACTTCTTGCATTAAAACATATGCACTTCAGGCCACCAGTCCTGCTGTTTTCAGCAACATTTCCCTGTCTGCTCTTCGTCAGAGCCATACTGGCCCTATTCCCTAGTTTTCCTTCAATTCTTTCACCTTCTGACCTATTGCTCCGGTACCCACCCCCTGACATACTAGTTTAAACCCTCCCGTGTGACACTAGCAAACCTCGCGGCCAGTTTACCTCCCACCGTCCTTCTTATACAGGTCACACCTGCCCCGGAAGAGCTCCATAAGGTCCAGATAACTGAAACCCTCCCTCCTACACCAACTTTTAGCCACGTGTTTAGTTGCTCTATCTTCCTATTTCTAGCCTCACTGGCACGTGACACAAGGAGTAATCCCAAGATTACAACCCTAGAGGTCCTGTCTTTTAACTTTCTGCCTAAATCTCTGAACTCCTGCTGCAGGACCTCATCCCCCTTCCTGCCTATGTCGTTAGTACTAATATGTACTACGACCTCTGCCTGTTTGCCCTCCCCCTTCAGGATGCCCGCTACCCGTTCTGAGACATCCTGGACCCTGGCACCAGGGAGGCAACATACCATCCTGGAATGTCTTACACGGCCACAGAAGTGCCTACCTGTGCTCCTGACTATAGAGTCCCCTCTGACTATTGCTCTTTTGTGCTTTGACCCTCCCTGCTGAACATCAGAGCCAGCCGTGGTGCCACTGCTCTGGCTGTGACCACATCCCTATAACTCCTATCTATGACGCTTTCCGCCACCTGCATGCTCCTAAGTGCATCCAATTGCTGCTCCAACCGTCCCACATGGTCTGTGAGGAGCTGCCATTGGTTAGACTTGCTGCAGATGTAGGCGACCGGAACGCTGGAAGCATCAGAGATCTGCCACATCTCCCAGTTGGAGATGCCCAATCACGTGTGCAAAAAAAATGTCAGCATGGCACCTTGGCGGTGCCAGGCCGGCACCCAGGTGGTAGTGTCAGGGCTGCCACTGCCAGGGCACCCAGGTGGCACCAGCAATGCCAGGGCACCACCCTGCCCAAAGGACATGCAGCTGGGTGCCTCCAATCCCCTTGGAGACCCCCATGAGTACCATTCTGTCTGATCCCCATTTGTGGGATTTAATATTAGATCCCAGTAAAGAGTCAGCAATGATTTATATTGTTGTACATTATTATGTTATATTCCTATTCCCATCCTATATTCCTACCTTCAGTAAAGTAAAGATAACAGTAGAGTTATTGTGCACACTGTGAAGAGATCCCCCAATGTCAACGTCTCTGTAAATATTTTTGAAATGGTTCTCCTCCATGACCTTTCTAGTCTGACACATGGGCAGTTTCGCTGTTAGGACAGTTCACCTGGAGCATCTGATTCAACAGCACTTAGAAATGAAGAAACCTTGCAGTATTTCTCAGAATTAAAGGATTTGGTTTGACAGGTCTTTCTGATCATTGCATCACAACCACACAAAGTATCTAATCTGTGCTGCAACACATCTGCAATACGAACCACAGTGCAGCAACCCCAACTTGTGCAGTTTTACCAGGGTCCTCTTCACCTCCGGGTCACTTCTACAAACGGAATCTTTGTCATTCTTGTGCAAAAGTTCATCTTCGTCTGCCTTGGCCCAAACCAAATGAAAATGCTGCAAATACTCAGCTGGCCAGGCAACATCTGTGGAGAGGGAAAGCGAGTTAACGTTTCGGGGTCGCGACCTCTCCTCGGAACATTTTAACATTGCTACCAAAGGGCAGTCTCAGCACCAGCAAGCTGCCCACGGATTAACAGTTGCGCTAATGATTAAAAGGTGAGAATCTCAATAGCGTCAAGCAAGGTGGTGGATAGCAGCCACCAGACTGCCTCCAACCTTCCATCTCCATTTCCTCCCATGTCAAAGGCCACTGAAGGTCAAGAGATTGTGAGTTTGACTCGTAACACACAGGCCCAATAGATGCAGTTTCTCCTGCTACAGGCAAAGCTTTCTTTCTGCATTTGTTTCTTCTGAACATCTTTGTTTCAGTTTTGCTGCCCCAGGTGGCTAAACGTTTAGGAGCCTTGGCTCTCGCACAAGCAAAGTTCAACTACATTGTTGAGAAGGAGACTTTCAATGCCCTTTGTCAATCCCCAAAAATTATTTTTAAACATTGCTGTGGTTTAAAAGTAGCTCAAAAGATTGCGGAGACTGGTGTTGTAAAGCTTCCCAATAGGAAAAACCCCCAGTTCAGACTAGTATTCTTATTTTTATTAATTTATTTAGAGTACCCAATTAAGGGGCAATTTAGTGTGACAAATCCACCTAGTCTGCACATCTTTTGGGTTGCGGGGGTGAGAAAGACCCCTCCCACCCGGCTTACTCTTTCTTCCAACTTCTTCCATCGGGCAGTGTCATGTGACAGTACCTTCAAGAAATGGGTGTTTAAGAAATGTACCTTTAAGAAATGGGTGTTTATCAGTAATGTCAGAGTGTGGGTGGAGCTGGGCTGTCTGTCAGCTTTTTACTTTCATTTTAGGCTGTTTGCTGCAGGGTGTGTTTTAGTTTTGTTTTCAGAGCTGGATAGCTGCAGTCACAGCCAGAAGGTGTATGCGTCTCTCTCTGTAATCTAAACACTGTAAATCGATCCTTCGTCGATTTAAAAAGAATTACTGCTCTCAGTAATGACTTTAGCCTGATGTGCTTCTGTTTAAAGATTTTGTTTAAGTCTTCTGGATGTTAAAAGGACAGCTTACGGATTACTTAGTGTTGTATTCTTTGGGGGTTGTATTTGAATTAATGGTTGCTAAGATGTTCACTGTTTGTTTTAAAAAGGTTAACTTGAGTTCATAGAATAAAAACTTTTTCCTTTAAAAAATACTTTTCCATTTCTGCTGTACCACACCTGTAGAGTGGGCCGTGTGCTCCCCATACCACAATCTATTAAAAGTTGTGGGTCAGGTGAACTCCATGATACACTTTGGGGTTCTCTAAACCCTGGCCCATAACAAATTGGGGGCTCAAGGGGGATAAAAGTCTATGTATTGGATTGGCTTAGTGAACTTAAAGACAGTGAGGGGTGACCATATTGTGGTTGCTTTTCAGGTGTGGTATTTTAGTTTAACTAGGGAGTGTGTTGTGGACAATGGCTCTTTCAGAGGCTCTGAAGTTTTTGCGGGTGGAGACGGTCACACGCAATCCTTACGGACAGAGACTAAAAGCAGATTGTTAGATTTGGCAAAAACAATGGAGTTAACGTTGCCTGACAAAATGCAAAAAGATGAGGGAATTATGGCGGTGGCTAAGCATTTAATGTTGCCTGAGCTACAGTCTGACTCATTAGAAATGGCAAAGATCCAGTTGCAGATTAAGCAACTTGAACATGAAAAAGAATTAAAGCAGCTTGAATATGCAATGAGAGAAAAAGAAAGAGAAAGGGAGATACAGATCAGGGGGGGGGGGGGGGGGAGGAGAGAGAAGAAAGAAACAAAGAAAGAGATAGAGAGGAAAGTGAAAAAGAGAGAGAGTTTGAACTTCAGAAAATGGCTATGAAACATAACAGTCAGTTAAAATTGGCAGACGTAAAGGGAAACGTACAGTTGGAGGATAGTGAGAAAGTGCATCATAGTCAAAGGCTTGGTGGGGATCTATTTAAATAATTCCAAGTATTGCCACGGTTTGACGAGAAGGAGGTGGAAGCCTTTTCCATTTCATTTGAGAAGGTAGCTAAACAAATGAAATGACCACAGGACATGTGGGTATTACTGATTCAAACAAAGCTGGTAGGTAGGGCTAGTGAAGTGTTTGCATCACTACGGGAGGAGGTATCTAGGACGTATGAGGAGGTGAAACAATCCATCTTAGGTGCATATGAACTAGTGCCTGAAGACTACAGACAAAGGTTTAGAAATTTAAGGAAAGAATTTGGTCAAACATACATGGAGTTTGAAAGACTCAAACAGAGTAATTTTGATAGGTAGATAAGGGCTTTGAAAATAGACCAAACGTATGAAGCTCTCAGAGAAATTATACTTTTGGAGGAGTTTAAAAATTCAATTCCTGATGTAGTGAAAACTCATGTGGAAGAGCAGAGGGTTAAAACTGCGAGATTAGCAGCAGAAATGGCAGATGATTATGAATTAGTTCATAAATCAAAGCTTGGTTTCCAACATCAGTTTCAGCCTGTGAGGGATAGAAACTGGGGACATGAGAAATACTCAAGTGGTAAAGGTGAAGGTGATCTGATGGGAGATAATAAGGAGAGTGTACCTCAGATTAAAAACGAAATCCGGGAGGGTGGAAAAGAAATGAAAAGTTTCAAATGTTTTCACGGTAATAAAATAGGCCATGTAAAGTCACAGTGTTGGTGTTTGAAGAAAAGCATTGGGAAGGCTGATGTGATAAAACAGGATAAGACAATGGGGTTTGTTAAAGTGGTAAAGGAAAGCCCAAGTGAAGCGAAGGAGGTGCAAACGATTGTACAGCCTGATCAAGAGGTGATTGATAAGAAGGTGCTAGATCTCTTTAAATAATTTACTTGTGTGGGTAAAGTTTACTCATGTGTATCAGGAGGAGCAGGTAAAGAAGTCACAATTTTAAAAGATACGGGAGCTAGTCAATCTTTAATGATAAGAGATGAGGAGTTATGTAGTTTGGCAAGAATATTGCCAGAAAAGGTGGTAATATGTGGAATTCAGGGTGAGAGGAGTAGTGTTCCATTATATAAGATAAGGTTGGAAAGTCCAGTGAAGAGTGGTGAAGTGGTAGTAGGAGTAATAGAGAAACTATCTTGTCCAGGGATACAGTTTATCTTGGGTAATGATATAGCTGGATCACAGGTGGGAGTGATGCCTACTGTGGTTGATAAGCCAGTGGAAAATCAGACAACTGAAGTGTTGAATGACGAATATCCTGGGACTTTTCCGAAATGTGTAGTAACAAGGTCGCAGTCAGAGGTTAAGACAAGAGGAAAAATCAAAGAGTGAAGATGAAGTTGAAGTGCAATTATAAGAAACGATTTTTGATCAGATGACTGAAAAAGAACAAGAACAGGTGGAGGATGAGGTGGATATTTTTAGTTCAGGAAAATTGGCGGAGTTACAACAGAAAGATGTAGAAATAAAATGGATGTATAGAAAGCATACACGGAAGAGAAATCTGAGTGTATACCAGAGTGTTATTACCATAAAAGTAATGTCTTGATGAGAAAATGGAGACCTTTACATATGCAGGCGGATGAAAAGTGGGCAGAAGTTCATCAAGTAGTATTGCCGGTAGGGTATAGAAAAGAGGTGTTGCGAGTTGCACATGAGGTACCAGTGGGAGGTCATTTGGGAATAAGGAAAACTCAAGCTAAAATCCAAAAACATTTTTATTGGTCTGGACTACATAAAGATGTAGTTAAATGTTGTCAATCATGTCACATATGTCAAGTGATAGGGAAACCTCAAGCAGTGATAAAACCAGCGCCCTTAATACCCATTCCAGCATTTGAGGAACCTTTTACAAGGGTCCTAATTGATTGCATAGTACTGCTTTCTGAAACGAAAAGCGGGAATCAGTATCTTTTGACTATAATGGATGTGTCTACTAGGTTTCCATAGGCCATTCCAGTACGTAATATTACAGCTAAAAGGATTGTGGAGGAGTTACTTAAATTCTTTACTAGATATACCCACAAAAATACAATCGGATCCAGGATCATTCAGGTTATTCAAATAAGTTATGGATAGCTTAGGAATAAAACAATTTAAATAAACTGCGTACCATCCAGAATCGCAGGGAGCGTTAGAAAGGTGGCATCAGACATTAAAGGCAATGTTGAGGGCGTATTGTCAAGATTATCCAGAGGATTGGATTAAAGGAATTCCATTCGTACTGTTTGCAATTAGGGATGCACCTAATGAGTCAATCAAATTCAGTCCATTTGAACAAAGCGGACAAGAAATCCAAAGTTTGTAGTTTTGGCATTGAAGATAAAGTTTTAGTGTTGTTACCAGTGGTAGGTGAACCTTTAAAAGCAAGGTTTTGTGGACCTTATCAGATTGAAAGGAAATTAAGTGAGGTGAATTATGTGGTAAAAACACAGTTTAAGGTGGTGCACAGGGTGCATATGACTCGGGCGACAATGGGTGGGTTCTTTCAGTGGGTAGCAGATGAGTGTGAGAGGTGTGGGCGGGGGCCAGCTAATCACGCGCACATGTTTTGGGGTTGTGAAAAATTGGGAAGGTTCTGGGCGGGAGTGTTCGCGGTCTTAGCCAAGATAGTGGAGGAGGGAGTGGACCCGGACCCTTTGGTGGCGATATTTGGGGTTTCAGAGAAGCCGGAGCTCATGGAGAGGAGGAAGGCCGATGTCTTGGCCTTCGCCTCTCCGATTGCACGGCAACGAATTTTGCTGGAGTGGCAGTCGGCATCGCCACCGGGGATAGCAGGTTGGGTGACCTGTATGACTTCCTGCGGTTAGAGATGATAAAGTATGAGTTAAGGGGCTCAGCAGGGGAGTTTGAGAAAAGGTAGGGGATGTTTGTGACCGTGTTTGAGGAGCTGTTCGTCGCAGGGGGGTGGGGGGGTGTTGAATTATACTTCTTCATGTAGCATAAACTGCTTCCTTGATGTATGCTCTGACAAAGGAAGGTTCAGTCTTGGAGATAGGTTCAACACATTTATTGAACAGTTAACAATTCTCCGACTTAAGTCAACTCTCCTGTTAATCTTGCTATAGTAACTCAGTCTAACTAACCAGTCTACTCTAAGATGCTTCTGATCTGCCCCTGTCCTTCTCTCTGAGTGTCGCCTGTGGAAAGAGAAAGAGCACGTGTGCCCTGTCCTTTTATCTGGGTTGTCCCCTTGTGGTAGTGTCACCTCTGGGTGTCTTGACTGCCCATTGGTCGTGTCCTATTCTGAGTGTTCATTAGCTGTATGTCTGCATGTCATGATGTCTCTGGTGCTCCCTCTAGTGTTTACTTAGTTGTAGTGTATTTACATTAATACCTTGTGTATTTACAGTGATGCATATCACCATAGGAGGGTGGGTGATGGGAAGAGGGGGGGTGAAAAAGGAGAAAAATCTGTACAAACTGTATAGTTGATTGTTGGGAAGAATGTTTCCCGGGGTGTTTATTTGCTGTAACCTACTTTGATACAAGTTTGAATAAATTGCATTTAAAAATAAATAAATGGGATGCCCCAGGTGCAAGGGGTTATCGACGGGATGCATGTCGCCCTATGAGCACCACCCGCATGAGCGCGCTGTTGGTGCGTGACAACCAGCTGCTCATCATGCACATATATGCCGATACCCAGGCAGCGTGCACGGCTCCTACGTCCTGGCAAACTCGACGGTGGCTTACACATTCGAGGCACCCCCCAGGTGAGGGGTTGGCTCCTAGGCGGCTGGAGTTATCCAATGCGGTCGTGGCTGATGACGACAATCTGGAGGCCACTGACCGATGCAGAGACCTGCTACAATGAAGCCCATGCCTCGACCAGGGGTGTCATCAAGTGTTGCGTCGGTGACCTGAAGATGCGGGTCAGGTGCCTGGACCGCTGTGGAATGGCCCTCCAGTTTAGCTCCAGGAGGGTCTCGCATATCCTGGTGGCCTGCTGCATCCTCCACAACATTGTGCAGCAGTGCGTTGACATGCAGGAGGAGGAGGATGAACTCCAAGCCTCGTCCGACGAGAAAGATGCGGAGAAGGACCAGGATGGGCAATGCATTGAGCCCAGGCAGGCACAGGAGGCCACACAACGCGTGTGTCAGGGCCTCCTCACACCGGACAGTTTAATCGGCGCCAGATTCGCCTACTTGGGGGCCTGGCCGGCGGTAGCTTGATCGTCCCGTCCCTCTCCACACACCACCCCCCCCCGCAGCTAGCCACCCCGTCCCCTGTCCACCCTCCCCACACGCCACCCCCACGCAGCTAACCACCCTGTCCCCTGTCCACCCTCCCCACACACCCCCCGGAAGCTAACCAGCCCCTCCCCTGTCCACCCTCCCCACGCCCCCCCGAAGCTAACCACCCCGCCCCCTGTCCACCCTCCCCGCCCCCGCGGCTAACCACCCCGTCCCCTGTCCACCCTCCCCACCCCCCCCCACGGCTAACCACCCCGCCCCATGACCACCCTCCCCCCCCCTTCCCCCACGGCTAACCACCCCGCCCCATGACCACCCTCCCCACCCCCACCCCCACGGCTAACCACCCCCCCCTGCCCCCCCCCCCTCCCTCCCGCAGCTAACCACCCCCTCCTGTGTCCACCCAGACCCCCTCTCCGCAGCTAACCACCCGGTCCCCTGTTCACCCTCCCACCCCCCCCCCCCGAAGCTAACCACCCCGGACCCCTGTCCACCCTCCCCACACTCCCCCCCCGCGGCTAACCACCCCCTCCCCTGTCCCCCCTCCCCCCCACCCCCCCCGCAGCTAACCACCCCTTCCCCTGTCCACCCTCCCCACCCCCCCCCGCAGCTAACCACCCCGTCCCCTGTCCATGCTCCCCACCCCCCCCACAGCTAACCACCCACCCCCCCCGTCCACCCATCCCCCCCCCCGCAGCTAACCACCCTGTCCCCTGTCCACCCTCCCCGCACACCCCCCCCCCCCGTAGTTAACCACCCCATCCCCTGACCACCCTCCCCACACACCACTCCCCACCCCGCAACTAACCATCCCCTCCCCTGTCCACCCTCCCTGCATCCTCCCCCCTCCTCCGCCCCACACATGCAGCCACCTCCACGCTTCCTACCTACATTACAGGGTGCTGGCCCTGGGTTGGCTGCATCAGCGGCTCTGGTCCATGGGATGGAGAATGATGAGCTCTGGTGCTCTGTATAATTTGACAATGTCTGACTCCTGCCCTCAGTAGCACTTTCCACAATCCATCTGGGTGATCCCTCCATGTGTGCTGGCCATTCCATATCTCGGCCCCAACAAACCCCTGGGTGTGGACGGGGTCCGGGGTGAGCAGGGTGGGAGGGGGCGAGGTTGGGTACTGGGGCGGTGATGGCGTGGTCCATGCACTGGATAGGCCCTACCACATGGTGCCCTCACATATCTACACCCATCTCCTGCCCCTTCCAGGATCGACACCGGGGTGGCCTCCGAAAGCCCTGGGGGTCCAGGCCCGTGCCCACCTCCAAGGCCCATGCCCCACATAAGTTGACTCCCACACTGCCATCCGGCACAACCTCTGCACCCTGCCCAGCACAGCCCATCCCTCACACCCTTCAGACAGAGCACCGAGGCAGGTTGGAACTTTTGTGAGATATATAAATATTGTGCCCTGGCTGCTAGCACTAACCTATGTGCTTCACCCATGCTAACTTAACTGCTGTCTAACTTTCTAGCCTTAGAGGCCTTAATGCCTTAGAGGTGGGTCCCCAGGCGCTACATCAGAAATGGAGGCGGCCTGTTCTGATCCCCGTTTTGGGACCTGGGTCCCTAGAGTGACCGGGCCCGGATGGGCACAGCGATCCTCCCGGTGTCCCAGGTGGCGTGGTGCCACCCTGTTCTGCCCACTGCCCATCGGATGCACCAGGAACAGCTGGGGGATTCAGAGGTAATGTGGTGTTCCGGTACCTCCCCTGTGGGTGTCACCGGCATGGGCCCCATCACCTCCTCCTCCCTCGCGGTGTCCAATGGTCTCCGGGCTACTCCTTGGGACAGGGGTGTGACCAATGCAAGCTCCGGGGGCTCCTAGGTCACCTGGCACTGCCAGACCTGGAGGACCACTTTTGTCTCGACCAGGGTCCCAGTGCTTTCAGCCAGAAATCTGGTGCGACGGGTAGACTCCCGCCGGAGATGTATGGTTAGATCGTGGATATGCATGGTGGGGGGGGGGGCAGGATGTGTGACACACGTGCCATAGGGCTATCGCTATTCAATGCAGGCTCACTTGGTTCTCCGCTGCAGACTGCCAAGTCTCCAACCCCACCAACCAGGTCCAACGCCCTCTGCTCTGCGACAGTGAGGGGCCGCAGTTCCGGCGGGCCCCCTCCAGTCTTCTCCCGCTACCCGGAGTTGTGGGTCACCTTATCCTGAAGGGACAGATAATGCAAAGTGTGAGACAGTCGGAAGCGAACAGCACAAGGTGCTTATGTAGTTACATTGTATACCTTGTGTTGCCCTATTATGTATTTTCTTTTATTCCCTTTTCTTCCCATTGTAGCCATCTGGGATGGCCACTTCCAGAATACAAAATGGACAGATTGCCAGGTAAAATGGACAATGTTCAGAATGCAAGCAGGCACAGAGCCTGTCTGCATATTGGAGCCGCAGCTCCCAGACAAGACTGAAACTGTAGGCCCATTAGCATATGGATAGCCCACCTCCGGGAACAAAGGAAGATGCTTAAATAACCGATCTGGCCCCAGACCTCAAGGCGCCAGTTCCCCAAACCGAAAGCAGAAAACAAAGCAGGCCAACGGCCACCTAGGACACCCCCAGCCATCAGGGCACCCACCCCTTTATTGGTCAAGATCAATACGAGTGATCAAGGTACGGCCCAATTAATTGGGGCCAAGTTCAAGGCCCGCCCAAAAGCGGGCGAAACCCCCTTCGGGTATAAGAAGAAGGCCCCAAGAGAATATCGTTCTCTTGGCTCCGGCTCTCACAGCAGAGATACCCGTCCACCAGCTGCACCAGAAGCAAGTAAGTCCAAGGTCAACGCTCGCTACCAGACGGACGATCTTGGCTGTTTCCCCTTCACCACTTCGACCCCAGCAGCCTCAGAACCGAACAACGGCCATTGTTCCTCTGACTGAGTGGGCGCCCAAAGCTAAATATAGGCTTTAGCACTAGTGATAGTTTAGTCTGTAGTATTTCGTGCATGAGTAGATATTACTGTGTGTATAAATAAATAGTATTGACTTTGAACTAACTAACTGGTGTACCAACTCTTTGAACAGTATTCAGGTTTGAACCTTGTGGCGGTATCGAAAGATACCTGGCGACTCTAGAGCAAACATAATTAGGATTAAGGAAGGCGACCATATTGACCGTCATATTCAGAGCCAACCAAAGAGAGCAACACCATGTACTTAATGATCTGTTGAGCTGCTCGCAGAAAAATACTTTTCACCGTGTGGTGAATGTATTACGGCAATCATTCACCACTGTGTTGCATTGTACTATGTTGTTGCCCTTGTGGGCTCCACCTATGGACCATTGTATTATATTACATCGTATTGTATCATGTTGGTGCCCTTGTGGGCTCCGCCCCCTCGGGGGAGGTATATAGATCTGCTGCCCTGCAGGCAGCTCTCAGTGCAGACGAGACGGAGAGTTGAAGTGAACAGTGGTTTTAATCAGCTAGAACTGTGCCTGCCCACAAGGGCACCAACATGATACAATGCGATGTAATGTAATACAATGGTCCATAGGTGGAGCCCACAAGGGCAACAATATAGTATAATGCAATACAGTGGTGAATGGTTGCCATAATACATTCACCACATTCACCCCCTGTTAAAAAATTGAAGACCAGCGGGGGTGAAGTGGCTCACAGGTTGAGTCTGTCCGGCGCCTTGATCGTGTGCTGCGATCGCTCTGGTTTCGCTGCGGGCACAGGTGTTGAACTCGTCACTGCGGGCACGGGTGTTCAACTCGTCGATGCGGGCACGGGTGTTGACTTCGGGAGTGTGTCCTCTGGAGCTTCATCTCTGTAGGTCGGCGATGGGGGGGAGGGGGCGTAGGAGGGGGGGTGTTGCCCATGCAGGGGCGGAGGCGCTGTTTGGTGTAGTTTGGGGGGCGTAGGGGATCCTGCGGGTGCAGGGACCCGGAGGGAGACTGTATCTTGTCGGCCGTCGTGGAGCGCCACGTAGGCATACTAGGGGTTGGCGTGAAGGAGCTGGACCCTCTCGACCAGGGGGTCGGACTTATGGCTCCTCACGTGTTTTCAGAGGAGTATGGGCCTCAGTGTCATCAGCCAGGCCGGAAGCGAGACCCGGAGGTGGATTTCCTAGGGAAAACAAATAGGCGGTCATGAGGGGTCTCATTCGTGGCTGTGCAAAGGAGTGACCTAATGGAGTGGAGCGGGTCGGGGAGCACCTCCTGCCAGCGGGAAACTGGGAGACCCCTAGACCGTAGGGCAAGGAGGGCGGTCTTCCATTCCGTCATGCTCTCCCTCTCCATCTGTCCGTTTCCCCTGGTAGTCCTGCTTGAGGCGATGCCCTTACCGAGCAGGTACTGACGCAGTTCATCGCTCATAAACAAGGAGCCCCGGTCACTGTGGACGTAAGTGGGGAAACCAAACAAGGTGAAGATACTATGCATGGCCTTAATGACAGTGGCCGCGGTCATGTCGGGGCAGGGGAGTACTCGTCAACGACGTTGAGAAAATACACGTTGCCATTGGTAGAGGGGAGGGGCCCTTTGAAGTTGATGCTGAGGCGCTCGAAGGGCCGGGATGCCTTTACCAGGTGGGCCTTATCTGGTCGATAGAAGTGCGGCTTAGACTCCGCGCAGATATGGCAGTCCCTGGTCATGGCCCTGACCTCCTCGGTGGAGTAGGTGACGCCGAAGGGGACCCAGAGGAAGTGGAAGAGGTGGCCGTCTGCCTCAAAGGCCATGTAGTGGTGATCCTCCGGGTGGATTGGGAGCTGGTGGTATGCGGACTTCAGATCTACCGTGGAGAACACCCGGTAATGTGCAATCTGATTCACCATGTCCGCTATCCGGGGAAGGGGATATGCATCGAGTTGCGTGTACTGGTTTATGGTTCGGCTATAGTCTACTACCATGCGGTTCTTCTCCCCAGCCCTGACGACCATCACCTGGGCTCTCCAGGGCCCAATACTGGCCTCGATGACCCCCTCCCTCAAGAGCCACTGGACCTCGGACTTGATAAAAGTCCTGTCCTGGATACTGTACCGCCTGCTCTTGGCGGCGACGCGTTTACAGTCGGCAGTGAGGTTCGCGAAGAGCGGGGGAGGGTCGATCTTTAGGGTCGCGAGGCTACATACGGTGAGAGGGGGTAGGGGCCCACCGAACTTCAGGGTCAGGTTCCTGAGGTTGCACTGGAAGTCCAGTCCCAACAGGAGAGGAGCGCAGAGATGGGGAGTACATTTAGTTTAAAATTGGCGTACTCGGCACCCTGTATCACGAGGTTCACGACACAGTCCCCCCGGATCTGCACTGAATACGATCCGGAAGCGAGGGCGATTGTTTGCAATGCAGGGGAAATTGGGAGAGAACAGCGCCTTCCCGTGTCTGGGTGTACGAAGCTCTCCGTGCTCCCGGAGTCAATCATGTAGGGCGTTTCGTGCCCATTGACCTGGACGGTCATCACCGAGTTCCTGAGGTGCTTTGGGTGTGACTGGTGGAGGGTGACCGTGCCGAGTTGCGGGTAGCCGCCGTGGTGGGTGTCATGATGTACATCAGCATATCATGGTGCAATCATACACACACCGACACACTGATGGACATACAGTAGGACCAACCAGCATACACAACATCGCAGCCAATCACCAGTGAGAGCACGCACACTATAAAGACAGGGGACACCAGAATTCCCGCTCATTCTAGCAGCAGCCAGCTCAGAGCTCAGAGCTCACAGCCTGCAACACAGACATTCACCATGTGCTGAGTGCCTCACCTAGTTAGTGATAGGACAGGGTCCATAGATAAGCTGGTAATGCACATACCCAAGCTTACAGTATGTTATTACAGTTGAGTTGTTAATAAAATAGAGTTACACCATCTCCAGCCGTGTTGACCTGTTTGTGGACCAGAACACCCAACACGACAGTGGGGTGGTCCCAAGATGGATGCTCTGAAATGCTACTTCTAGGGAGGTGGCTAGTTTTACAGTCTCTTCTCGGTCGAGGGCGCCCTTCTCGAGCAGGTGCTGTCTGACATAGTTGGACCAGACTCCAGCCAAGTAGGTGTCCCCGATGGCGAGTTCCATGTGTTGTGAGGCCGTGACGGCCTTGTCGTTGCAGCTTCGCGTGAGTACTTTCAGGTCGCGTATTTACTCCTCCAGCGATTCCACAGGGCGTTGGCGGCGAGTGGTGAGGAGATGCCACGCGAACATTTCATTCACTGGCCTCACGTATTGCCTTTTCAGGATCGCGACCGCGTCTGCGTACGTGGTCGCTTCCCCGATTTGCACGGAGATTCTGTGGCTCACCCGGGCGTGGAGGAGGCTCAGCTTCTGTTCGTCGGTGATGGAGGGCGAGGAGTAGGCAGCGAGGTAGACTTCAAAACAGCGGAGCCCGTGCAAAAAAATCCCTTTGGCTTCAGCGGCCTGTGGGTCGAGTTCCAGTCGATCAGGTTTGAGGGCTGCTTCCATCGCGATGTTGTAGCTGATTAAATTGATGCGACCATCAACTCACACGAGACGGAGAGTTGAAGTGAACAGTGGATTTAATCGGCTAGAACTGTGCCTGCCTGCGACTGCTCTGCACTGAGAGCCGGCTGAAGGGCAGCAGCTCTATTTACCTCCCCTGAGGGGGCGGAGCCAGGGGAGGAGCCTGGGGCAGAGCCCACAAGGGCCAACATGATACAATGCGATGTAATGTAATACAATGGTCCATAGGTGGAGCCCACAAGGGCAACAATATAGTCCAATGCAATACAGTGGTGAATGGTTGCCGTAATACATTCACCACACACTTACCTCGGTACATGTGACAAGAAACAGATCCAATCCAATCCAATCCAAGGGGCCCGCTGCTGGTGGCACGTGTGCGCGGGGCACCCTGCCACGGCGGGCAGTCTGGGTGTTGGCATGTGGTTCAGGGTTGGTTGCGCATGCACTGCTGGCGGGTGGGGTTCGACCGCCCTCTAGGTGAAGGGGGGGGCTACGGGTGTGTGGATTGGGGATTGGAGCCAGGACCACAGTGGTGGTGACTCACTTTGGGGCAGCACGATAGCATTGTGGATAGCACAATTGCTTCACAGCTCCAGGGTCCCAGGTTCGATTCCGGCTTGGGTCACTGTCTGTGCGGAGTCTGCAGGTCCTCCCCGTGTCTGCGTGGGTTTCCTCCGGGTGCTCCGGTTTCCTCCCACAGTCCAAAGATGTGCAGGTTAGGTGGATTGGCCATGATAAATTGCCCTTAGTGTCCAAAATTGCCCTTAGTGTTGGGGTGAGCTACTGGGTTATGGGGATAGAATGGAGGTGTTGACCTTGGGTAGGGTGCTCTTTCCAAGAGCCGGTGCAGACTCGATGGGCCGAATGGCCTCCTTCTGCACTGTAAATTCTATGATTGGCCGTCTGAGGAGGTCATGCAGCTTCTTCCTGCACTGCTGGCCAGTCCTGGCGGTGGGCCCCACGGCGCTCACGGCCTCTGCCACCTGCGCCCAGGCCCGGTTGACATCCACAGGTGGCATCCTCCTTCCCACCCGGGGAACCTGGTGTCCCACCTCTCCCCAACCACATCCAGTAGTGTCTCCAACTCGGCATCAGCGAACCTCGGTGCCGCTCTTCAGGGTGGCATTTTTTGGCTGGAAATGTGTGTGTGGGGAGGAGAGTGCTTACATGCGGCTGCAGCTTGTAGTCCTGTCGAGTGTCAACCCCAACACCGGTGAATCATATGCCAGCCTTCGTTGAAATTGCACTAGTTCCACGTGGCGCCGGTGCTGGCCCATTAGGATGTCCTGAATTGCTCTGGGACCGCCGCCACTTTTGGGGCCTTGGCTCTCACGCGATTCTCTCCCGGTGTCAGCACTTAGGGGACGATTCTCCCAAAGGGAACCCAAGTGTTCGCGCCGTCGTGAACGCCGTTGCGTTTCACGACGGCGCGAACCGGGCCCGGGTACGACCTATTCTGTCCCCCACAGGGGGCCAGCACGGCGCTGGAGCGGATCACGCCGCTCCAGCCTCCTTTCCCGGTGCCAAATGGGCGCCGCGCCAACCTGCGCATGCGCGGGGGTCTTCTTTAGCGCACCGGCCCCGACTCAACATGCCGCCGGTGTTCAGGGTCCGGCCGCGCATGGAAGGAGGCCCGAGCGGAGAGGGGCCGGCCCGCCGATTGGTGGGACCCGATCGCGAGCCAGACCCCATCGTATGACCCCCCCCCCCCCCCGGTGAAGGAGTCCCCCTCCCCCCCACAGGCCGCCCCCCGACGGCAGCGACCAGGGGTGAACGGCGCCGGCAGGACTCTGGCGTACCCGCGCTGCGCTCCGCCCATTCGGGCCGGAGAATCGGCGGCCCCGCCGATACCAGCGGCCAGCGGCCGGCGCCGCGCCAAACGCACCGGCGCAAATGGCGCAGATTCTCCGCACCTCCGAGAATCGCGTGCCGACATCGGGGCGTGGTTGCGGCGATTCTCCGGCCCAGCGCGGGCTCGGAGAATCGTCCCCTTAGTCTCTGAAATGTAGAATCCCGCCCCATACCTTTTTTTCAATGCGTTCACAAAGCCACTACGCACAGTGGTCCGCACTGTTGCCTCACAACGCCAGGGACCCAGGCCTTAGGTGTCTGTGTAAAGAGTTTGCACTTTCGCCCCGTGTCTGCGTACGTTTCCTCCGGGCTCTCCGGTTTCCTCCCACCATCCAAAGTGTGTGCCGGTTCGGTAGATTTGCCATGTTAAATTGCCCCTTTGTGCCCAAAGATGTGCAGGTTAGGTGGGGTTATGGGGTTATAGGGATAGGGTGGGGGGTGTGGGCCTAGGTCAGATGTTCTTTCAGGTGGTTGGAGGCTGAATGGCCTCCTTCTACACTGTGGGAAGTCTATGGTCCTATAGTCACCTGAATAAGTTTCCACCTGCGGTAATTTCACGTAACAGTAGCTTTGAGAGGAAAACCAACATGGATCAATTTATTAGTAGTCATAGTCCTCAAATGCAGTCTTCACACCGAAAATGCATTACTGCGGGACCATGCAATGAAATCCCCTCCCCCACCAGTTCCAAGCTTAACAGGGACAGAAATGTGTTTCAAACAGCAAAAGTCTATTTCCCGCTGTAAGGTACTGTCAAATAACTTGGCCTACATAACAACTTTACCACATCACCAGCTGGTTAGAAGGCAACGTCTGCCTCCAAACCAACATGAGGGTGGTTAGAATGAGTGGCTGATATTAAACCCACAATGCGATCATATCTTGCTACTTCCCACTGCAAAACAATGTAAATGAAAAAGGCTACCAAGTGTGAGAGGGGGGTGGGGGGTGGGGGGGGGGGGGGGGGGGGGGGGGGGGGGGAGGGAATGGGGGAGATGAGGAGAAAGAACAAGTAAAAGTTAACAGACAGCCCTTCAGATGAATGATATTGCTACAGAGTAAATGCAAGTAGAATGCATTTGAGTTAGATACTGTGATGGATAGCAAGCTGGGTAGGGTCATGGCTGCTTTTGGATTGGCAGGATGTGTATTACTGGTAGCCTGGGCGTTTCTCTTGGTCGCCATTTATAAATGGTTTGCATGCACGAGGAACGATGTTTAAATTTGCTGAAAATACACTGGAGGCCTTGGCGAATTGTGAGAAAGAGACTGCAGGAAGAATGAAGATAACAAATGGATAATAGATGCTGCAAAATGCCTAGAAGTTGAACATTTGTACATTTTGGGAAAGGGAACAGTAAAAAGGGGAGTGCGAGATGGCAGGCTCTGAATGGAGCGATCCAGGTATGTGGACACCTGGATCTTTAAAGGTAGAAGTATAAGTACAAAAATACCCAAGCAACCATATATGATTCCAGGATTTATCCACGGATCTAAAAGCAGGGAGGTGATGACGGGTTCGAGGAAAACCTAGTTGTTTCGACAAAGATCAGTCTGCAATTCGAGCCACCTCATAATAGGGAGGATATTAGAGTCAAGGAAAAGTTTCAAGAAATTCCCAAATCATTGGGGCTTTTTCACTGGAGCACTAGTTTTCAATGTATTGACAGGAGTTGAGAACGCAAAAAATTACATTTTTCCCCACTAATTAGGGAATGTTCAAATGTTCAGCCTGGAGTTCAGTTACTAGTGGTGTGTCACAAGGTTCTGTTTTGGAGCCACTGCTGTTTGTCATTTTTATAAATGACCTGGAGGAGGGCGTAGAAGAATGGGTGAGTAAATTTGCAGATGACACTAAAGTCGGTGGAGTTGTGGACAGTGCAGAAGGATGTTGCAGGTTACAGAGGGACATAGATAAGCTGCAGAGCTGGGCTGAGAGGTGGCAAATGGAGTTTAATGCAGAAAAGTGTGAGGTGAATCATTTTGGAAGGAGTAACAGGAATACAGAGTACTGGGCTAATGGCAAGATTCTTGGTAGTGTGGATGAGCAGAGAGATCTCGGTGTCCATGTACATAGATCCCTGAAAGTTGCCACTCAGGTTGAGAGGGTTGTTAAGAAGGCGTACTGTGTGTTAGCTTTTATTGGTAGAGGGATTGAGTTTCGGAGCCATGAGGTCATGTTGCAGCTGTACAAAACTCTGGTGCGGCCGCATTTGGAGTACTGCGTGCAGTTCTGGTTGCCGCATTAGATGAAGGATGTGGAAGCATTGGAAAGGGTGCAGAGGAGATTTACCAGAATGTTGCCTGGTTATGGAGGGAAGATCTTATGAGGAAAGGCTGAGGGACTTAAGGCTGTTTTCGTTGGAGAGAAGAAGGTTAAGAGGTGACTTAATTGAGGCATACAAGATGATCAGAGGATTAGATAGGGTTGACAGTGAGAGCCTTTTTCCTCGGATGGTGATGTCTAGCACGAGGGGACATAGCTTTAAATTGAGTGGAGATAGATATAGGACAGATGTCAGAGGTAGGTTCTTTACTCAGAGAGTAGTAAGGGCGTGGAATGCCCTGCCTGCAACAGTAGTGGACTCGCCAACATTAAGGGCATTGAAATGGTCATTGGATAAACATATGGACGATAAGGGAATAGTGTAGATGGGCTTTAGAGTGGTTTCACAGGTCGGCGCAACATCGAGGGCCGAAGGGCCTGTACTGCGCTGTAATGCTCTAATAACTCCGCAGCTTAGAACTGGTTTCTCCTCCTGTGGACAGGCTAATGGCACAGGGAGAGTCCCAGCATTTACATTTCCACCACTAACCCACTGATCTTTCCTCATATAAAACTACAGAAAAGTTCCAGCATAAAAGGAAGCCATTCGGCCCATCTTGTCCGTGCCAGCCCGAGGACACCCAGGTGCCCTTTCTAATCCCACCATCCTGCACCCGGCCCATAGCTCTGCAGCTTAGAACTCTTAAGGTACAGTTGAAGGTACCTTTTTAAAGAGTTTAGGGTCTCTGCCTCCACCACCAACGCGGGCAGCAAATTCCAGATTCACACTACCCTCTGCGTAAAATGTTGTTCCTCATGTCCCCTCGACACCTGCTGCCGCTTATCTTGAATCTGTGTCCCCTGGTTCTAGAATTCTCCACCAAGGGAAACAATTTTATCCTGTCCACTCTATCACTTCCCCTCATTATTTTGTACACCTCAATTAAGTCACCCTTCAGCCTTCATTGTTCCAAGGAAAATACCCCAACCTATCTAATCTCTCCTCATAGCTACACTATTTTAGCCTTGGCAACATTCTTGTAAACCTCCTCTGCACTCTCTCCAGAGAAATAAGGTCCTTCTGTAATGTGGTGACCAGACGTGCACACAATACTCCAGTTGTGGCCTCATTAGGGTGAATTAGGAGCAAAGATGCTGGCCCGGATCTTTGCTCCCGTGTCGAGTACACAGAGTCGGGGCATTTCCCGGCTCCGCGTACATGCCCTGGGAAAAATAGACCCGTAGGTTGGGATTTTAATTCTGGTGGGGAGGGTGCCCACCGCCCCTGGAATGAGAGTGGAGGCTGTAGGCTTTGAGGTGGGCTGACTGGATGGTATACTTCTGCATTCTGGCACTGCGTGAAAATTTGAATAAAAGCATTCACAATAAAACCGTCCTACGCCCCATGGACCTATGGTATCTATACCACACCAGGGGCTTTTCACAGTAACTTCATTGAAGCCTACTTGTGACAATAAGCTATTATTATTATTGCATGGACTATATCAGTGCCACTTTGTGCTCTCACACAACCCCCTTCCACACCAGGCCATCTTAATGTTGTACCAGTTTGTTGCAATCTCTCACAGTGACACATTACCGGGCAGCACGGTAGCACAATGGTTAGCACAATTGCTTCACAGCGCCAGGGTCCCAGATTCGATTCCCGGCTTGGGTCACTGTCTGTGTGGAGTCTGCACGTTCTCCCCGTGTCTACGTGGGTTTCCTCTGGGTGCTCCGGTTTCCTCCCACAGTCCAAAGATGTGCAGGGTTAGGTGGATTGGTCATGCTAAATTGCCCTTAGTGCCCAAAAAAGGTTAGCTGGGGTTACGGGGATAGGATGGAGGTGTGGGGATAGGGTGGAGAGGTGAGCTTAGGTAGGGTGCTCTTTCCAAGGGCCAGTGCGGACTCGATGGGCCGAATGGCCTCCTTCTGCACTGTAAATTCTATGATTAAAATCTAACATATTCTCCCTCTCTTTAGTTCTGAGGAAGAGTCAAAGGACTGATAGATTATCATAGATTATCATAGAATTTTACAGTGCAGAAGGAGGCCATTCGGCGCATCGAGTCTGCACCGGCTCTTGGAAAGAGCACCCTACCCAAGGTCAACACCTCCACCCTATCCCCATAACCCAGTAACCCCACCCAACACTAAGGGCACTTTTGGACACTAAGGGTAATTTATCATGGCCAATCCACCTAACCTGCACATCTTTGGACTTTGGGAGGAAACCGGAGCACCCGGAGGAAACCCACGCACACACGGGGAGGATGTGCAGACTCCGCACAGACAGTGACCCAAGCCGGGAATTGAACCTGGGACCCTGGAGCTGTGAAGCAATTGTGCTATCCACAATGCTACCGTGCTGCCCTACTCAAAATGTTAGCTCTGCTTTCGTTCCTTACAGATGTTGTCAGACCTGTTGAGTTTTTCCAGCATCCTCTGTTCTTGCAAAGAAGCCATCTCGACTTCTTTTAAATTCATTTTACAGGATACAGGCTGGTTGGTTAGGCCAGCATTTATTGCCCATCCCTAATTGCCCCTAAGAAGCTAGTGGTGAGCTGCCTTCTTGAACCACTGCATTCCCTGAGGTGTAGGTATACCCTCGGTGCTTTTAGGGAGGATGTTCCACGATTTTGACCCAGCGACAGTGAAGGAACAACGATATATTTCCAAGTCGGGGTGGTGTGTGACTTGGAGGGAAATCTCCAGGTGGTGGGGTTCCCAGGTATCTGCTACACTTGTCCTTCGAGATGGTTGTGGGTTTGGAAAATGCTGCCTAAGGAACCTTGGCAAGTTCTTGCAATGCATCATGTAGATGGTACACACAGCTGCCACTGTCGTCGATGGTGGAGGGATTGAATATTTGTGGAAGGGGGAGCAATCGATTGGGCTGCTTTGTCCTGGGTAATGTCGAGCTTCTTGTTATAATCTTCACACTTTGGGTCTTGTGGTGGTATGTATTAGGGGTCATGTGGGACTATGAAGCCGTGATGCTATTGGCTGACAGATCCCGGGTCCTGGTTGGCTGCTGAATCCTGGCTCCGCCCTGAAGGCGGAGTATAAGAACCCGAGCTTCTCCCCGCAGCTTCATTCTGTTGCTGAGCTGCTGGGGACAAGCATCGCTTAATAAAGCCTGGATCGTCTTCATCACTTCTCGTCTCTCGTAAGTCATTGTGCGCTACAGGTCTCACACTCCCGGCCTACCAAAATCTTTCTTTTGTGGAGGAGCTGATAATTTTAATTCCCAGCTGCCTCCTAAACTGCGCATGTGTGACCCCCACGGGGCCTGACTCCAGTCCTGCCCCCGTGGAAATAGGAAGTGACGTGTTCGGGGGCAAGTCTTCTGGTTTCCTGGCTCCTCCACCATATTCACCGCAGCAGCCAGCATTTGTTGCCCATCCCTAATTGCCCTTTAACCGAGAGGTTGGTTAAGAGTCAATCGGACGCGACCAGACGAGGATGGCAGATTTCCTTCCCTAACGTGAACTAGATGGGTTGTAACCACAATCGACGACTGTCGTCACGGTCACCGTTACTGAGGCTAGTTTAATATTCCAGATTTATTGTTGAGTTTAAATTCCACCAGCTGCCAGGGTAGGATTTGAATCTGTAAACTGAGGAGATTGTGGATCTTTGAAATTCTTTACCTCAGTAGGTTATCTCCATCATTGAATGCATTTCAGGCTGAGATAGAAAGCTATAGGGGTGAATTCTCCGCCGATGGGATTCTCCATTCCGCCGGCAGTACACTCCCGCCCGCGGGATTCCATGCGGAGTGGGGTGGCCACAATGGGAAATCCTATTGACCAGAGCCGGGAACAGAGAATCCCACCACCGGCAAGGGTGCGCCGTCGAGGAACATGCGGCGGGAAAGGCAGAGAATCCACCCCATGTGTCGCTCAGGAAATCAGGGGATATGAGGTGCAGTAAGGAAAGTAGTTGAGGCAGAAGATAAGGGCGGCACGGTGGCACAATGGTTAGCACTGCTGCCTCACAGCACCAGGGTTCAATTCCGGCCTTCAGCCATTATCTGCTCCGGTTTCCTCCCACAGTCCAAAGATGTGCAGGTTGGGTTATAGGGTTACGGGGATATGGTGGGATAGATGGGGCTGAGGTCATGCGTAGAGTACTTTTTCGAATGGTCGGTGCAGACTCGATGGGTCAAGTGGCCTCCTTCTGTGCTGTAGGGATTCTATGATCGTAGCAGATTGTATACTTCTGCTCTACCAGCATTAGCCTCTGGATTATTATTCCAGTGACACTATAGGGTAGGCACAGGGCTAAATCGCTGGCTTTGAAAGCAGACCAAGGCAGGCCAGCAGCACGGTTCAATTCCCGTACCAGCCTCCCCGAACAGGCGCTGGAATATGGCGACTCGGGGCTTTTCACAGTAACTTCATTTGAAGCCTACTTGTGACAATAAGCGATTTTCATTTCATGTCATCACTCCCATTATCACCGCTGGGTTGTTGCAGTTTTTTAATGGCTGCAGCCTGTTAAAGGGGGTGTGATCTATTGAACAGCAGGCAGCACTAGTGGAAGGATATCTGAAAGTGCCAAAGCCTAGGAGAGATGGGCTGGGGAAAGGAGGAGAGAGGAACTCCCAGAATCTCTGATACTTCCATAAAAGATGAAAAAAGGGCTGCAGGAGATGGACCTTTGTGAACTGAGGACATGGTGCCTCGATAAGGGGAATGTTCCAGGCTATCCAGATAATAGTTCCTTACACTGTGAAGCAATGAACACAAGTCAGAATGAGTACATGGAAGTGGAAGAGAGGGAGATCCATGAAGGGTTTGGATAAAACCACAATTGGCTGAGGAGCCTAGGGGCTCTGATCTCAAAAGCCTGTTTTCAAAAAAGCCATGATTAAGGACTACGGATCTCAAGCTTCGGCAGTCAATCAACATCCTGGAGGTTACCATTGATCAGAAACTGAACTGGACTAGCCCTATTAATACTGTGGCTATCAGAGCAGGTCAAAGGCTAGGAATCCTACGATGAGTAACTCACCTCCTGACCCCCCCAAAACCTGTCCACCATCTACAGGGCACAATTCAGGAGTGTGATGGAATACGCTCCACCTGCCTGTTTGAGTGCAGCTCCAACAACACTCATTAAGCTCGACACTATCCAGGATAAAGCAGCCCACTTGATTGCTCCTCCTGCCACAAACATTTAAACCCTTCAACACCGATGAACAGTGGCAGTCATGTGTACCATCCAAGAGATACACAGCAGGAACTTGCCAAGGTTCCTCAGACAGCACCTTCCAAACCCATGACCATCTAGAAGGACAAGGGCAGCAGATACCTGGGAACCCCAGCACCTAGAGGTTTCCCTCCAAGTCGCTCACCACCCCGATTTAGAAATATATAGCCGTTCCTTCACTGTTACTGGGCCAACATCCTGGAACACCCTCCCTAACAACCCTGCGGGTGAGCCTACACCTCAGGAACTGCAGCGGTCGAAGAAGGTAACTCACCACCGCCTTCTTAGAGGCAATTAGGGTTGGGCAATAAATGCTGGCCTAACCAACGACGTCCACATCCTGTAAAATGACTTCTAAAAAAGTCGAGATGGCTTCTTTGCAAGAACAGAGGATGCTGGAAAAACTCAACGCGTCTGACAATATCTGTGGAGAGAGAAAGCAGAGCCAACATTTTGAGTCCTTTGACTCTTCCTCAGAACTGAAGAGAGTCTGTTAGATTTTAATGTGTCGCTGTGAGAGATTGCAACAAAATGGAACAACATTAAGATGGCCAGGTGTGGGAGGGGGTTTGTGTGAGAGTATGAAGTGGCACTGATACAGTCATCATCTGGATCTGGAAAAATTGAATCGATTTAGCTTCCAATTTCCACGCCTCTCTCACCTTCACATGGTCCACCTCTGACACTTCCCTTACCTTAACTCTGTATCTCCATTTCTGACAATAGACTGACCACTAATATTCATAACACACTCACTGACTCCCACAGCTAACTCGACTACAGCTCCTCACACCCTGCTCCATGTAAGGACTCCATCCTATTCACCCAATTTCTCTGTCTCTATCGCATCTGTTCTGACAATGCCACCTTCGAAAATAGCGCTTCTGACACGTTTGTCTTTCTCCTTAACCAAGGCCCCCCCTCCACTGTGGTAGACTGGCCACTCACCAGGTTTAACCCATTTCCCGCACGTCTTCCCTCAGCCGTTTCCCTCTCTCCCAGAACCGGGATAGTTTCCCTTGTCCTCATTTTCCACTCCACCAGCTTCACCATTGAAAGGATCATCCTCCATCATTTCTACCAACTCCAGCGAGACGCCACCATGAAACACATCTTCCCCTCATCTCTCCTGTCAGAATTCCGCAGGGACCGCTCCTTCCATGACACCATGTTCCCCTCCTCTATCATGTCCAACTCTCCATCCCCTTCCCACGGTACCTTCTCACGCAATTGCAGAAGGTGCAACACCTGCTCCTACACCTCCTCCCTCCTCACCTTTCAGGGCCCCAAACACTCCTTTTAGGCGAAGCAGTGCTTCACTTGCACCTGCTTCAATTTGGTCTCCTGTATTCGCTGCTCCCAATCCGGTCTCCTCTACACCCGGGAGACTAAATACAGACTAGGTGACCATTTTGCGAAACACCTTCACCCAGTCCGCAAACATGACCCTAACCCTCCTGTTGCTTGCTATTTTAACTCAACACCTTGCTCTCATTCCCGAATGTCCATCCTTGGCCTGCTGCAATATTCCAGTGAATCCCAGCGCATGCTGGAGGAGCAGCTTCTGATCTTCTAGTTGGGCACGTTACAGCCCTGGGGACTCAACGTTGAGTTTGGCAGCTTTAGATTGTGACATTCCTCCTCCATCTTAAACCCCATTAAAAAAATATTCCATACATGTATTGCCTCAATGCGAATTTCTCCCAACCCTCTCCGCCCCCATCTGTCTCTTGTTCTCAAAGTTGCAATCTCTCACAGCTGGCAAGGTGACCTTACTGCAGCAAGGAATGCATTTGGAAAGATAATTTGTCACATTAAGAAAAGGATGCAAAGTGTGTTTGTCAACGGGAATGGACATCTGTCGTATATCCATTGTCTTGCAAAGAGTTACTCCATGCACCGTTGGAAGACCACATTGCCAATGGAGATCCCATAGCGCCTGCAGAGGAAACGGTATCTGCCTACGGGAAACATTAATGTAGTGAGTTTCGAGGATTTTTCATCCAGTGGGATGTGCCAGAATCCGCATTTTGCATCCGAGATGCTGAAAACCTTGGCATTGGGCATAATAGTAATAATCTTTATTGTCACAAGTAGGCTTACATTAACACTGAAATGAAGTTACTGCTAAAATCCCCAGGAATCAAAACTAACTAGGACCCTGGCGCTGTGAAGCAACAGTGCTAACCACTGTGCTACCATGTCGCCCCATGGTCGTCTCCTTCTCTCACACCATTATCAAATCTGTTAATCAATCACCTCCTGACCTCCACCAAACTGCCCTGTTCCTATAGGGATGGTACTAGTGATCTCCACCATGAAAACTGAGGCAAAGTATTGATTCAGCAATTTTGCCATTTTTGTGTTCCCCACTATTATCTCTCCGGTGGGGCACAGTGGTTAGCACCGGCACTGAAGATCGGGTTCGATTCCGGCCCCCGGTCACTGTCCATGTGGAGCTTGCACATTCTCCCCATGTCTGCGTGGGTTTGGCCCCCACAACCCAAAGGTGTGCAGGTTAGGTGGATCAGCCACGCTAAATTGTCCCTCAATTGGGAAAACATAATTGGCTACTCTAAATTTATTTTAAAAAACTATTAACTCTCCGGTTTCATCTTCCAAGGGACCAACGTTCACTTTAGCAACTCTCTTCCCTTTTGAAGCTCCTTTGTCAGCTATAACCTGTTCAACTGTCTTCATAGGGTGATGAGGTCCGAGCAGTATCTTGGTGGACTGGGTTGATGCTGATCCTGACCGTGCCATCTTTCTTCACTGCAGCCACCATTGCTGATACCCACTCTGTGGCCTCGTCTATGGGGCGATGCACCCAGTGTAGTCATCTGGCTCATCGGCTACGGTCTGTTTCATCACTGGGAGAACTCTTCTCGGAGCACAGACCGTGGGTGGTACTGAGTCATCTAGCCCTGCTATTACCAGATACCCCCAATGGTGTCGCAGTTAAATAGGTCTTTATAATCTATCATTTCTGGTGCTTGATGCTGCAGAGTATGTACATCTGGACCAAGGCGGATTAACCCCAGTGTGATGGTGCCCTAAAGACCCAACAGTGACTTTACATTTTGCTCAATGAAATGGAACTGGAGGATGCCCTGCATGCACTGGAGAGTGGCCACACCTTCCGCGTGGATAGTCTGCCCACCATACACCACGAGGTCCACCTGAGTGTTAGGATCTGGTGCAGCAGATGGACCAATTTCCCACAACAAATGCCTGAGCAGGTCATTGCACTTTGGTTCAGTGCCGATCTTTACTTTTAGTTTTGCCTTGCTGCAGGCACTGTTTAACACGGTGAAAATCTCACCCTTCTCAGTGAAGGTGTTGACACTTTCACATTTGAGTATTTTTGAGGCTCAATACCTTGGTTACTCTGAACGAGCTCCAATTCATTTACCCTCTTCCTACTCTGAACCCAGGAGTAGTGTCCGGCTGCACTGTGTCAGGCTGCAGTGGCTTAGATCGGCAACATTTTGCAAAATGGTTCTATTTTCCACATTTGTTACAACCTTTACTGCAAGCATAGATCTGTTCTATGAATATTGGCCGCCGCATTTGGGGCAGGGCATGTTCTGTACTGTGAAAACTTTGGTTTCCACCTTGACTCTTTGCTGTTCTTTTTAACTGCTCATTTAGCATACAGATGCTAATGGCAGATTTCAGCATTAAATCTTTCTGATGAAGAAGCTGCGTGCGGACAGCATACACAACGGAGTCGCAACACAATTGAAATTAACGATTAATTTTTAGAAAATCCGCTGGGTGGGATTCTCCATTGGCGGGATCCTCTGTTTCACCGGCAGCGCACTCACGCCCGTGGATTTCCCAATGGCGTAGCGATGGCCTGAATGGGAAACCCCATTGGCCAGCTGCCGGGACGGAGGATCCCATTGCCAGCGGGGCGAGGGAGGGGTGGGGGGGGGGGGGGGGTGGCGGGTGCTGCATTGTGCCAGAAAATTGATCTGTGGGGAGGAGAATCTTGCCCTTTTGGTTTTTTGGCTGCTCAATAACTGCAGTCACCAGGTTTGTAAATTTAAACACAATTAATTTTTATTGATAACAATGATTAAATAGGCAACAAATGCAACTGGTTAACTATTATCTAATTCCTAACCCCCTATTTAACTCTTGGCACTGGAGGGAGTGCAGAGGAGATTCACTAGGTTGATCCCAGAGTTGAGGGGATTAGATTATGACAAGAGGTTGAATAGACTGGGACTGTACTCATTGGAGATTAGAAGGATGCGGGGGGATCTTATTGAAACATATAAAATTATGAAGGGAATAGATAGGATAGACGCGGGCAGGTTGTTTCCACTGGCGGGTGAAAGCAGAACTAGGGGGCATAGCCTCAAAATAAGGGGAAGTAGATTTAGGACCGAGTTTAGGAGAAACTTCTTCACCCAAAGGGTTGTGAATCTCTGAAATTCCTTGCCCAGTGAAGCAGTTGAGGCTCCTTCTTTAAACATTTTTAAGAAAAAGATAGATACCTTTCTAAAGAATAAAGGGATTCGGGGATATGGTGTAAGGGCCGGAGAGTGGAGCTGAGTCCACAAAGATCAGCCATGATCTCATTAAATGGCGGAGCAGGCTCGAGGGGCCAGATTGCCTACTCCTGTTCCTAGTTCTTATGTTCTTCCCCACCCTCTACATACACAAGACAGACAAACACAGAAGGGAAAGAGGGATGTAAAGGAAAATAATACGAAAAGTAAAAGTATAAAAGTCACTGTTTCAGATGGATGTCTGCCAGTACACCTTTCTTCAGTCAAGATCTTCAGTTGGGTGAGGTCTTTGCTTTCAGTCTGCAATGGTTTTCTCGCAGCGTCCAGGCGTCTTCTGTCCCCTGGGTTCTCTGAAAACATCCCACCTGGCATGACTCAATCACTGTCGCCGAGCAGAATACGGTCTTTGGCCAATCCATTGGCCACCAGCCAACCAATCAAACCAAATCCTTCTGATCTCTCGGGTACCAGAAAGCCTGAGTTCTTCTGTTTAAAATCTAAATCCTCAAAGCGCAGTGTATTATTTTGCAACTTTTGAGTCCCTCACTTCCCCATCTCTACTTAAAAATGTGTATGTCCATTAAATATCCATGGATCAAAAATCATAACGACAAAGTAAAATAAATGGGAAATAAGGAAATCAACAGGGACAGTCCCACTGTTACACACTTCCCCACTCTTGCCAAACTCCTAAACCAGTGTTCTTCAAACTTTTTTTCCGGGGACCCATTTTTACCAACCTGCGCGCCCCACCATTTTCTCTTACCTTGTTTGCTGCTGACAAAAATGGAGGATATGGTTTTGGGTCCCTTTGGACCTCGTACATGCTCCTCCAATGGAACCTGTTGGATGAAGGTGAAGCCTTCTGGTGTCGGAAAGTATGGAGTCTCCATCTGTCCAAAGTTCTGCATTTTTTCCTGTAAAATTTTATCAAATAAACCCCCCCCCGAACTTGTAAAAAAAAAAATTAAAATGAGTAAAATAAATGAATAAAACCCCCCCGAACATCTAAAAAAAATAAAATGAATAAAATAAATGAAAAAAAAAATTAAATGAATAAAAATAAATGAATAAATGAATAAAAACCACTACAGAACTTGTAAAACAAAAGCTGCAACCATTAAAAAAAATAGCGGCCGCACTGCGCATGCGCGCCAATCATCGCGCGCGCATGCGGCCAAATTTTGTTTTTAACATGTTCGCGGCCGCTTGCAGCCGGCGTTATGAAAAGCCGGCTGCTGCGCGGGGATTTGCGCGATCGGGAGCGCCGCGGACAACGGCTCCGCGACCCTTCCGACATCCGCCCGCGACCCACCTGCGGGTCGCGCCCCGACTTTGAAGAACACTGTCCTAAACGACTAAATGGACTGACCTGATTAACACTACACTCCTGTATGCTTCACCCGATGCCGGTGTTATGTAGTTACATTGTGTACATTGTGTTGCCCTATTATGTATCTTTTATTTCCTTTTCTTCTCATGTACTTAATGATCTGTTGAGCTGCTCGCAGAAAAATACTTTTCACTGTACCTTGGTACACGTGACAATGAACAAATCCAATCCAGTCCTTACAGCAGGAAGAAGCTTCGAAGCGAAAGCTTGCACTCTTGAAAGACTTCAAATGAAAACCATCATCGTGCATCGGAGATCTTTTATCCTTCTTACTCCATCATCATTTTTGTTCCCTCTCCACCACCCTTTCCCTCTATGTTGTCTGTTGTGTGTGTGTGTGTCTGTGTGCGTGTGTGTGTGTGTGTGTAGAGTGAGGCGAGTGGGAAAGGGGGGGTTGGGTAAGGGGTATTAGGTAATCAGTTACATTTTTATATCAGTTTAGTTATATTATTGTTAAATAAGAAAATATTATTTGTGTTAAATTTACTAACCTCGTGACTGCAGTTTATTGGGCTCAGCCAAGGTCCTCGGGTATTTAAAAAAAACATCAAAATTCACTTATTTTGTGAGGGTGGGTCAAGTGGGGCTGGAATTAGCGGCGCACCAGCCCAGGGCCTTTGACAATTTGACTTACTCATGTGCTCTGAGACCGAGATTGTGCCAGTTGACTGTATTTGAGATGCTGCTTGGTTGGTGTCCTCAGTGTGGATGACATCAGGCATCCTTGCGGGGTACCCATGACACCGTGTACAAGTACTGGGTTGCAATAACTTGCGACCAGGGACTAACACCAAGGAAAGTTTATTGATAACACAGAGCACTCTTTCATGCTGTGTGTCTGCCCGCGCACCAGAGAGAACTCCCGCACCCCCCCCCCCTCCCAAGCCTGACCCCCTTTTGTACCCGCATGACCCGCAGCGTCCACGTGACCATTCCGGTCTGCACTGCCTATTTCAGCCTTAGGTGCATTCAACGAAGGAGCATCCACAACCCTCTGGAGTAGAGAATGCCAAAGATTCACAACCTGATGAATCAATGAGTTTCTCCTCATCTCAATTGTAAGTGATTAGCCCTTTATCCTTGTGTTCCTGTTTCTGAGTCTTCCTTACCCTACTGGGAGCCAAACCCATCAATCAGACCAATCTCTGGGAGGGGAACTCCACAAGAACAAAAGACACCTAATTCCAAAGCAGGCAGAGAACCCGAAGCCTCTGGGATGCCTATCCAGAACTCCACATCTCACCTATTTCTCCTGTTAATATCCAGATAGTAATTATCTTGAGAAGAACAAGGGAACGTTTGAAGAATATTTTCACCCAGAGATTTCATTCATCTAGAAAAACGCCCCAAGGCATTTTGCGAGGAGAGGGTTCAGGAACAGACACTGATCAAGGGTTCAGGTTAACGAATACGAGCATTGGTTTGGCGGCACAGTAGCACAGTGGTTAACACTGTTGCTTCACAGTGCCAGGGTCTCAGGTTCGATTCCCGGCTTGGATCACTGTCTGTGCAGAATCTGCACGTTCTCCCCGTGTCTGCGTGGGTTTCCTCCGGGTGCTCCGGTTTCCTCCCCCAAGTCCCGAAAGACGTGCTTGTTATGTAAAGTGGACATTCTGAATTCTCCTTCAGTGTACCTGATCAGGCGCCGGAATGTGGCGACGAGGGGATTTTCACAGTAACTTAATTGCAGTATCAATGTAAGCCTACTTGTGACAATAATAAAGATTATTATTATTATTATTATTATTAATAAAGAACAAAATAAACCTTTGAAGGTGGGGTGAGATGTGGCATGATTTCGACCTGGGAGAGCTGCTCCAGAGTGCAGTTGTTGTAATAGTCTAAGGCACAGCCACCATGATGGACAGGAGGCAGGGCAGATATTCAGCAGTCAACGGTGTAGAAGATCCGAGCGCCAGCTGAATCCACACCTTAAATACAAACAATTTCAGACCAGTGCCATGGGTACAGAAGGTATTAAGACTCATACTGTTTCCTACCCAGCAAGTAATTGTATGGTGGTTTGGTTAAACAGAACTGCTTATGCAAGTTCTGCATTGCAGCAGCAGACCTGGAGCTATCTGGAGACGAAAGCCACCTACATACGGAATATAAAATAAGGTGAGCCCCCCTTCTACATGCTCCTGCTTTCAGTTTAACATAACGTATGTCAGAAGGCCCACACAGTTTCTATTTTACTTCAGGTGTTATGATCTCAGTGATGGTAATTATTACTGTTCAGATATTTTTCTTTAAAGCGTTTTGTATCTCTATAAACCTCTTCAGCTGTCTACCTCATTCATCCTTTGCGACGCTCCTTAAAACCTTGCTTTTTGACCAAATGTTTGGTCCCCTGCGCCAATACAGTAACACATTTATTATCTGACACCCGCGAGGGATGGGTGATGCTGGTTTATCGAACACAGTTTTCAGACAATCCTGGGTGATCTTATGGCATATAATACTGCACAAAATCCATCCTTATTGACGGAGCTGTTCTGTTGTTGATGCATCTCCACCTCCAGGGCACGTGTGAGGAATGAACAGGGCTGTCAGCATTTCATCTCCAAGTCACTTAAAATCCTGACTTGGAAATATATCTCCGTTCATTCACTGTCACTGGGTCAAAGTTTCAGAACTCCCTCACCAGCAGCACCGTGGGCACACCTACACCTCAGGGGCTGAGGCGGTTCAAGGCCACCTTCTGAAGGGCAACTAGGGGTGTGCGATAACTGCTGGCCAGGCCGGTGACTGTTGTGTTGGGTGTTCCGATGCACAAATGATCCAACACGGCTGTAGATGGTACAACTCTGTTTTATTGTCTTAACAACGACAATTACTAACTGCTGGCTTGGGTACGTGCTTCACCAGCTAACCTGTGGACCCAGCCCTATCACTATCTTAGTGAGGCACTCAGCACATGGTCTATGTCTGAGTGGCCCGCTGTGAGCTCTGTGCTCTGAGCTATCTCCTGGTAGAATGAGCGGGAACTGTTCCCTGTTTTATAGTGCGTGTGCTCTCACTGGTGATTGGCTGCGATGTTATGTGTGTGTTGGTTGGTCCAACTACCTGTCCATCAGTGTGTGTCTGATTGCACCATGATATGCTGATATGGATATCATGACAGTGACGCCCACATCCTGCAAATTAATTTTTTAAAAAGGATCCATTAGCTTGTGACAAAGCCTCTCACTGTATCCTTGGATACAGTGTCAACACTGCCTTTTCGTCTCAGCTAACACATGACTGAAGCCCGTAGGAGCTGCCTTAAATCATTAGCCTGATTATCATATTCTTCCATGCTGGCTTTTAACTTCCTGGTGACTTACTTTTTAACAAATATTTTTATTGGTGTTTTCCAGTTTTTACAGAGTAACAGTTCATGTGTATCTGATATTTACAAACAAGACTTCCTGGTGACTTTACCCGTGAGTTTAGTGGTTCATTTGGAAAATAAAAGGAGCTGTCAGAAATTACGGTTACGAGAGAATTATGGTACAGTCCCGGGTTATACAAACTTCACTGTATCCCACCCACCCCCAATTCAGTTGGCTCAGTATTAACTTTTGTCTAATCATGCTTTTGTGGACAGTCTTGGGATTATTTACTGCATTAAGTGTATTGTAAAAATGCCGGTTATTTTAAACATTTTTATTGATTTAAATCGCTTTATTTTATGCTCATCATGATGATAGATAGGGGCGGGATTCTCCATTTTGGGGACTAAGTCCCCATGCCCGTCGGAAAACGTCAGGGGTGATTTCCCATTTTCCAGGGGGCTACCAGGGCCCCGGCGGGCGTCCCGCAGCTCTGGCTGTCGGGGGGGGGGGTCCTGCTGTCGGGGGGGGGGCCCTGCTGTCCAGACTGCGCGGCCGCAAGCGGATCCGTGCATGCGCGGCGGCCCACTTCGGCACGGATGCCGCCAACATGGCGGAGCCACACAGCGGGCCCGCGCGGAGTAAGGTAGGTCCCTCCCAGATCGCGATGGCCTGCCGATCGGTGGCCCGCAATCGTGGGCCTGGCCACCGCGGAGGCCCCCCCCCCGGAGTCAGTTTCCCCCCGCCCCCCACCAGGACCACCACCGCGGCCGCGGGTCCGAGCTCCCACCGAATGGTACCAGACTCGGCCGGTCGACCGCGGAGAATCGCCGCGGGGGTCTGTTCCAACCGCCCCCGACTGGCGCCGCGTCGACCGTGTGTGCGCTACTGTTGGGTCCGCAGAGAATCGCAGAAGCACCATCGCGCCAGATTTCCGGCGTGAACGGCTATTCTCCTCCCCCGCGCTGGCGTGATTCCGTCCCAGAGGGTCGGAGAAACCCGCCCAGGAAATCTTCCCATTTTAGGCACCAGTAGAAAGCTTCCTATCATAGAACATAGAACATAGAAAATACAGCACAGAACAGGCCCTTCGGCCCACAATGTTGTGCCGAACCTTTGTCCTAGATTAATCATAGATTATCATTGAATTTACAGTGCAGAAGGAGGCCATTCGGCCCTTTGAGTCTGCACCAGCTCTTGGAAAGAGCACCCTACCCAAACTCAACACCTCCACCCAACACCAAGGGCAATTTGGACATTAAGGGCAATTTATCATTGGCCAATTCACCTAACCCGCACATCTTTGGACTGTGGGAGGAAACCAGAGCACCCGGAGGAAACCCACGCAGACACGGGGAGGACGTGCAGACTCCGCACAGACAATGACCCAAGCCGGAATCGAACCTGGGACCATGGATCTGTGAAGCAATTGTGCTATCCACAATGCTACCGTGCTGCCCTTAAGAACAAATAAATCTACACTATATCATTTTCCCGTAATCCATGTACCTATCCAACAGCTGCTTGAAGTTCCCTAATGTTTCCGACTCAACTACTTCCACAGGCAGTGCATTCCATGCCCCCACTACTCTCTGGGTAAAGAACCTACCTCTGATATCCCTCCTATATCTTCCACCTTTCACCTTGAATTTATGTCCCCTTGTAATGGTGTGTTCCACCTGGGGAAAAAGTCTCTGACTGTCTACTCTATCTATTCCCCTGATCATCTTATAAACCTCTATCAAGTCGCCCCTCATCCTTCTCCGCTCTAATGAGAAAAGGCCTAGCACCCTCAACCTTTCCTCGTAAGGCCTACTCTCCATTCCAGGCAACATCCTGGTAAATCTTCTTTGCACCTTTTCCAGAGCTTCCACATCCTTCCTAAAATGAGGCGACCAGAACTGTACACAGTACTCCAAATGTGGCCTTACCAAAGTTTTGTACAGCTGCATCATCACCTCACGGCTCTTAAATTCAATCCCTCTGTTAATGAACGCGAGCACACCATAGGCCTTCTTTACAGCTCTATCCACTTGAGTGGCAACTTTCAAAGATGTATGAACATAGACCCCAAGGTCTCTCTGCTCCTCCACAATGCCAAGAACTCTACCGTTAACCCTGTATTCCGCATTCATATTTGTCCTTCCAAAATGGACAACCTCACACTTTTCAGGGTTAAACTCCATCTGCCACTTCTCAGCCCAGCTCTGCATCCTATCTATGTCTCTTTGCAGCCGACAACAGCCCTCCTTACTATCCACAACTCCACCAATCTTCGTATCGTCTGCAAATTTACTGATCCACCCTTCAACTCCCTCATCCAAGTCATTAATGAAAATCACAAACAGCAGAGGACCCAGAACTGATCCCTGCGGTACACCACTGGTAACTGGGATCCAGGCTGAATATTTGCCATCCACCACCACTCTCTGACTTCTATCGGTTAGCCAGTTCGTTATCCAACTGGCCAAATTTCCCACTATCCCATGCCTCCTTACTTTGTGCAGAAGCCTACCATGGGGAACTTTATCAAATGCCTTACTAAAATCCATGTACACTACATCCACTGCTTTACCTTCATCCACATGCTTGGTCACCTCCTCAAAGAATTCAATAAGATTTGTAAGGCAAGACCTACCCCTCACAAATCTTCTTTCCTATCGGGCTGCATCACAGCCTGGTATGGTAACTGCTGGGCCCAGGACCGCAAAAAACTTCAGAGAGTCGTGAACACCGCCCAGTCCATCACACGAACCTGCCTCCCATCCATTGACTCCATCTACACCTCCCGCAGCCTGGGGAAATCAGAGGCCCCTCCCATCCGGCTTAACCAACTTCTTCCATCGGGCAGGAGATACAAAAGTCTGAGAACATGCACGAACAGATTCAAAAACAGCTTCTTCCCCGCTGTTACCAGACTCCTAAACGACTCTCTTATGGACTGACCTGATTATTACTACAGTCCTGTATGCTTCACCCGATGCCGGTGTCTATGTATTTACATTGTGTACCTTGTGTTGCCTATTGTGTATTTTCATTTCGTGTACTAAATGATCTGTTTGAGCTTCACGCAGAAAAATACTTTTCTGTCAGGTACAGCACAGCTAGATTTCTTACTCAATATCACATAAGTAGTAATAGAATGTTATCCTGTCCCATTCATGTGCAGGAATGTATGACAAGCACATGAAGGGTAAAAGGATAACTAGGGAAAGAGTAGGGCCCATTAAGGACCATGGTGGTAGGGACGTCCGGTGACGGCACGTGGGTGGAAGTCGCATGTTGGGTGGCTCCTGCTTGAGGAGCAGATTTTTGGAATTTAATGCCCGGTCCCAGGGACAGTTTTGGGATGAACTGGTGCAGTAAGACATTAGGAAGGAGGGGGATGTCGTAGAACCAGAAAAAGTCAAAGCGGGTGGAGGAGGCTCTGTTGCAGCGTAGTGACCAGTTTATCTCGATGGGTGAGGAGTTGAGGAGGGTAGTGGAGGCCAACAAAGGACTGAGAGTTAAGGTGGAAGACCTGGAGAACCGGTCGAGGCGACAGAACTTAAGAATTGTGGGCTTGCGAGTGGGTGGAGGGCCCGAGGCCAACTGAGTACTTTGCAAAGATGTTGGCAAAGTTGCTGGGGAGGGGGAAGACCCTCCCAGTAAGCACTGGATAGAGCTCATCGGTCGCTCAGGCCCAAGCTGAAGACAAATGAGCCGCCATGGGCGGTGATAATCTGCTTTCATAAGTATCACATTAAGGAGAAGGTCCAGAGTTGGACCAAAAAGAGGCACGAGGTGCAGTGAGACGGAGCTGGTATACGTATATACTAGGACTTAACTGTGGAGCTGGTAAGAAGGCAGCAGATGTTAGGAAAGAATAAGTGAAAATGCAGTGATCTTTCACTGGACTCCCCCAGGTATAGATCTATACCTGCACCAGGTATAGATCCCTTTCCCTCACGAGCTCCTATACATGCCCTCACCAGCTCCTATACATGCCATCCGTCTCCTCTGGCTTGAACCTGATGTTAACACCGACATCCTTTCTCTCCTAAAGTGTTTCCTCAGCTGGTTCCACACCCTAATCGTGGACTGTACAAACAGGTTCTCAGTATACCTCTCGGTACCAGCGGTAGCCCTGCCGTCACCATGGCCCTCAGGCTGGACCCCCTACACGACTCCTCCTCCATCCAACCCATTCTAACCCCTCTCCTTCCCACCACCGCCTCACTTTCTCCAAATTTGCTGCCCAGTAATAGTGCAGCAGATTCGGTAATGCCAACCCCCCTTTCTGCCTCTGAAGCAGGGCCCTCTTCACCCGAGATACCTTCCTCGCCCATATAAACTCCGAAATCGCTGCATCGTATTTCTGGAGAACGACCCTCAGAATGGAGATGGGGAGGGTCTGGAATACAATTGGGAACCTTGACAGGGCGTTCACTTTTACCACCTGGACCCTCCTCACCAGTGTCAGGTGTAACGTTTCCCATCGCCTAAAGCAGTCATTTTCAAAGTCGGTGTGTCGGGAGGGTCGTGGAGCCATCCATTGCGGCATTGCGGGAATTAACGTGCCGGCTTTTAAAAATGTTGGCTGCGAGCGGCTTTAAAAATGCGGGCGCACTGCGCATGCGTCACCGCTCATTAGTGCTAATGCTCGGAGTCCAGCGGGAAGCACCGCCTCCTCTTGACATCAGCGCCATGACTCAGGGGAAAATGTAAAAACGAAATTCAATCAGTCTTCCCGCCTGAAGTGAGGCAGATAGCAGGTCACGCGCCCCGAACACTGACGTCACGGGCTCTGGGTGCAATTGCGATTCCTCCATTTTGTCAGCAGCAAACAAGGCAACAGGACTGTAACATTTAAATGGATTTTTTGTAATAAGAAAGAGAGGGCCAGAGACACAAACCGGTCGGGATCTCAGAACTAAATCTGCCGGAGAGAGTGGCTCAGGAAAATCCACAACAGGACAAAGCAGAGCTGGTGTGAGTTGTTCAGGAGGTTCCACAACAGGACAAAGCAGAGCTGGTGTGAGCTGTTCAGGAGGGTCCACAACAGGACAAAGCAGAGCTGGTGTGAGCTGTTCAGGAGAATCCACAACAGGACAAAGCAGAGCTGGTGTGAGCTGTTCAGGAGACTCCACAACAGGTCAAAGCAGAGCTGGTGTGAGCTGTTCAGGAGGGTCCACAACAGGACAAAGCAGAGCTGGTGTGAGCTGTTCAGGAGAATCCACAACAGGACAAAGCAGAGCTGGTGTGAGCTGACCAGGAGAATCCACAACAGGACAAAGCAGAGCTGGTGTGAGCTCTTCAGGAGAGTCCACAACAGGACAAAGCAGAGCTGGTGTGAGCTGTTCAGGAGAGTCCACAACAGGACAAAGCAGAGCTGGTGTGAGCTGTTCAGGAGACTCCACAACAGGACAAAGCAGAGCTGCCGTGAGCTGTTCAGGAGGGTCCACAACAGGACAAAGCAGAGCTGGTGTGAGTTGTTCAGGAGACTCCACAACAGGACAAAGCAGAGCTGGTGTGAGCTGTTCAGGATAATCCACAACAGGGCAAAGCAGAGCTGGTGTGAGTTGTTCAGGAGGGTCCACAACAGGACAAAGCAGAGCTGGTGTGAGCTGTTCAGGAGAGTCCACAACAGGACAAAGCAGAGCTGGTGTGAGTTGTTCAGGAGAGTCCACAACAGGACAAAGCAGAGCTGGTGTGAGCTGTTCAGGAGGTTCCACAACAGGACAAAGCAGAGCTGGTGTGAGTTGTTCAGGAGAGTCCACAACAGGACAAAGCAGAGCTGGTGTGAGCTGTTCAGGAGAATTCACAACAGGACAAAGCAGAGCTGGTGTGAGCTGTTCAGGAGGGTCCACAACAGGACAAAGCAGAGCTGGTGTGAGCTGTTCAGGAGAATCCACAACAGGACAAAGCAGAGCTGGTGTGAGCTGTTCAGGAGGGTCCACAACAGGACAAAGCAGAGATGGTGTGAGCTGTTCAGGATAATCCACAACAGGGCAAAGCAGAGCTGGTTTGAGCTGTTCAGGATAATCCACAACAGGACAAAGCAGAGCTGGTGTGAGCTGTTCAGGATAATCCACAACAGGACAAAGCAGAGCTGGTGTGAGCTGTTCAGGAGAGTCCACAACAGGACAAAGCAGAGCTGGTGTGAGCTGTTCAGGAGAGTCCACAACAGGACAAAGCAGAGCTGGTGTGAACTGGCAAGGAGAGTCCACAACAGGACAAAGCAGAGCTGGTGTGAGCTGTTCAGGAGAGTCCACAACAGGACAAAACAGAGCTGGTGTGAGCTGTTCAGGAGGGTCCACAACAGGTCAAAGCAGAGCTGGTGTGAGCTGTTCAGGATAATCCACAACAGGACAAAGCAGAGCTGGTGTGAGCTGTTCAGGAGAATCCACAACAGGACAAAGCAGAGCTGGTGTGAGCTGTTCACGAGACTCCACAACAGGACAAAGCAGAGCTGGTGTGAGCAGTTCAGGAGAGTCCACAACAGGACAAAGCAGAGCTGGTGTGAGTTGTTCAGGAGAGTCCACAACAGGACAAAGCAGAGCTGGTGTGAGTTGTTCAGGAGGGTCCACAACAGGACAAAGCAGAGCTGGTGTGAGTTGTTCAGGAGAATCCACAACAGGACAAAGCAGAGCTGGTGTGAGTTGTTCAGGAGAGTCCACAACAGGACAAAGCAGAGCTGGTGTGAGTTGTTCAGGAGACTCCACAACAGGACAAAGCAGAGCTGGTGTGAGTTGTTCAGGAGAGTCCACAACAGGACAAAGCAGAGCTGGTGTGAGCTGTTCAGGAGTCTCCACAACAGGACAAAGCAGAGCTGGTGTGAGCTGTTCAGGAGTCTCCACAACAGGACAAAGCAGAGCTAGTGTGAGCTGTTCAGGAGAATCCACAACAGGACAAAGCAGAGCTGGTGTGAGCTGTTCAGGAGAGTCCACAACAGGACAAAGCAGAGCTGGTGTGAGCTGTTCAGGAGAATCCACAACAGGACAAAGCAGAGCTGGTGTGAGTTGTTCAGGAGGTTCCACAACAGGACAAAGCAGAGCTGGTGTGAGTTGTTCAGGAGAGTCCACAACAGGACAAAGCAGAGCTGGTGTGAGCTGTTCAGGAGACTCCACAACAGGGCAAAGCAGAGCTGGTGTGAGCTGTTCAGGAGAGTCCACAACAGGACAAAGCAGAGCTGGTGTGAGCTGTTCAGGAGAGTCCACAACAGGACAAAGCAGAGCTGGTGTGAGCTGTTCAGGAGACTCCACAACAGGGCAAAGCAGAGCTGGTGTGAGCTGTTCAGGAGAGTCCACAACAGGACAAAGCAGAGCTGGTGTGAGCTGTTCAGGAGAGTCCACAACAGGACAAAGCAGAGCTGGTGTGAGCTGTTCAGGAGAGTCCACAACAGGACAAAGCAGAGCTGGTGTGAGCTGTTCAGGAGAGTCCACAACAGGACAAAGCAGAGCTGGTGTGAGTTGTTCAGGAGGGTCCACAACAGGACAAAGCAGAGCTGGTGTGAGCTGTTCAGTAGAGTCCACAACAGGACAAAGCAGAGCTGGTGTGAGCTGTTCAGGAGGGTCCACAACAGGACAAAGCAGAGCTGGTGTGAGTTGTTCAGGAGGGTCCACAACAGGACAAAGCAGAGCTGGTGTGAGCTGTTCAGGAGAGTCCACAACAGGACAAAGCAGAGCTGGTGTGAGTTGTTCAGGAGGGTCCACAACAGGACAAAGCAGAGCTGGTGTGAGCTGTTCAGGATAATCCACAACAAGACAAAGCAGAGCTGGTGTGAGCTGTTCAGGAGAATCCACAACAGGACAAAGCAGAGCTGGTGTGAGCTGATCAGGAGAGTCCACAACAGGACAAAGCAGAGCTGGTGTGAGTTGTTCAGGAGACTCCACAACAGGACAAAGCAGAGCTGGTGTGAGCTGTTCAGGAGAGTCCACAACAGGACAAAGCAGAGCTGGTGTGAGCTGTTCAGGAGAGTCCACAACAGGACAAAGCAGAGCTGGTGTGAGCTGTTCAGGAGAATCCACAACAGGACAAAGCAGAGCTGGTGTGAGCTGTTCAGGATAATCCACAACAGGACAAAGCAGTGCTGGTGTGAGCTGTTCAGGAGAGTCCACAACAGGACAAAGCAGAGCTGGTGTGAGCTGTTCAGGAGAGTCCACAACAGGACAAAGCAGAGCTGGTGTGAGTTGTTCAGGAGAGTCCACAACAGGACAAAGCAGAGCTGGTGTGAGCTGATCAGGAGAGTCCACAACAGGACAAAGCAGAGCTGGTGTGAGTTGTTCAGGAGAGTCCACAACAGGACAAAGCAGAGCTGGTGTGAGCTGTTCAGGAGAGTCCACAACAGGACAAAGCAGAGCTAGTGTGAGCTGTTCAGGAGAGTCCACAACAGGACAAAGCAGAGCTGGTGTGAGCTGTTCAGGAGAGTCCACAACAGGACAAAGCAGAGCTGGTGTGAGTTGTTCAGGAGGGTCCACAACAGGACAAAGCAGAGCTGGTGTGAGCTGTTCAGGATAATCCACAACAGGACAAAGCAGAGCTGGTGTGAGCTGTTCAGGAGAGTCCACAACAGGACAAAGCAGAGCTGGTGTGAGTTGTTCAGGAGGGTCCACAACAGGACAAAGCAGAGCTGGTGTGAGCTGTTCAGGAGAGTCCACAACAGGACAAAGCAGAGCTGGTGTGAGCTGATCAGGAGAGTCCACAACAGGACAAAGCAGAGCTGGTGTGAGTTGTTCAGGAGGGTCCACAACAGGACAAAGCAGAGCTGGTGTGAGCTGTTCAGGAGAATACACAACAGGACACAGCTGTGCTGGTGTGAGCTGATCAGGAGAGTCCACAACAGGACAAAGCAGAGCTGGTGTGAGCTGATCAGGAGAGTCCACAACAGGACAAAGCAGAGCTGGTGTGAGTTGTTCAGGAGGGTCCACAACAGGACAAAGCAGAGCTGGTGTGAGCTGTTCAGGATAATCCACAACAGGACAAAGCAGAGCTGGTGTGAGCTGTTCAGGAGGGTCCACAACAGGACAAAGCAGAGCTGGTGTGAGTTGTTCAGGAGGGTCCACAACAGGACAAAGCAGAGCTGGTGTGAGTTGTTCAGGAGAATCCACAACAGGACAAAGCAGAGCTGGTGTGAGCTGTTCAGGATAATCCACAACAGGACAAAGCAGAGCTGGTGTGAGCTGTTCAGGAGAATCCACAACAGGACAAAGCAGAGCTGGTGTGAGTTGTTCAGGAGAGTCCACAACAGGACAAAGCAGAGCTGGTGTGAGCTGTTCAGGAGAGTCCACAACAGGACAAAGCAGAGCTGGTGTGAGCTGTTCAGGAGTCTCCACAACAGGACAAACAGAGCTGGTGTGAGCTGTTCAGGAGTCTCCACAACAGGACAAAGCAGAGCTGGTGTGAGCTGTTCAGGAGAATCCACAACAGGACAAAGCAGTGATGGTGTGAGCTGTTCACGAGGGTCCACAACAGGACAAAGCAGAGCTGGTGTGAGCTGTTCAGGAGTCTCCACAACAGGACAAACAGAGCTGGTGTGAGCTGTTCAGGAGTCTCCACAACAGGACAAAGCAGTGCTGGTGTGAGCTGTTCAGGAGAGTCCACAACAGGACAAAGCAGAGCTGGTGTGAGCTGTTCAGGAGGGTCCACAACAGGACAAAGCAGAGCTGGTGTGAGCTGTTCAGGAGTCTCCACAACAGGACAAAGCAGAGCTGGTGTGAGCTGTTCAGGAGGGTCCACAACAGGACAAAGCAGAGCTGGTGTGAGCTGTTCAGGAGTCTCCACAACAGGACAAAGCAGAGCTGGTGTGAGCTGTTCAGGTGAATCCACAACAGGACAAAGCAGAGCTGGTGTGAGCTGTTCAGGAGGGTCCACAACAGGACAAAGCAGAGCTGGTGTGAGCTGTTCAGGAGTCTCCACAACAGGACAAAGCAGAGCTGGTGTGAGCTGTTCAGGAGAATCCACAACAGGACAAAGCAGAGCTGGTGTGAGCTGTTCAGGAGGTTCCACAACAGGACAAAGCAGAGCTGGTGTGAGCTGTTCAGGAGAGTCCACAACAGGACAAAGCAGAGCTGGTGTGAGCTGTTCAGGAGAATCCACAACAGGACAAAGCAGAGCTGGTGTGAGCTGTTCAGGAGAGTCCACAACAGGACAAAGCAGAGCTGGTGTGAGCTGTTCAGGAGAATCCACAACAGGACAAAGCAGAGCTGGTGTGAGCTGTTCAGGAGAGTCCACAACAGGACAAAGCAGTGCTGGTGTGAGCTGTTCAGGAGGTTCCACAACAGGACAAAGCAGTGTTGGTGTGAGCTGTTCAGGAGACTCCACAACAGGACAAAGCAGAGCTGGTGTGAGCTGTTCAGGAGTCTCCACAACAGGACAAAGCAGAGCTGGTGTGAGCTGTTCAGGAGAATCCACAACAGGACAAAGCAGAGCTGGTGTGAGCTGTTCAGGAGAGTCCACAACAGGACAAAGCAGAGCTGGTGTGAGCTGTTCAGGAGAATCCACAACAGGACAAAGCAGAGCTGGTGTGAGCTGTTCAGGAGAGTCCACAACAGGACAAAGCAGAGCTGGTGTGAGCTGTTCAGGAGTCTCCACAACAGGACAAAGCAGAGCTGGTGTGAGCTGTTCAGGAGAGTCCACAACAGGACAAAGCAGAGCTGGTGTGAGCTGTTCAGGAGTCTCCACAACAGGACAAAGCAGAGCTGGTGTGAGCTGTTCAGGAGTCTCCACAACAGGACAAAGCAGAGCTGGTGTGAGCTGTTCAGGAGAATCCACAACAGGACAAAGCAGAGCTGGTGTGAGCTGTTCAGGAGGTTCCACAACAGGACAAAGCAGAGCTGGTGTGAGCTGTTCAGGAGAGTCCACAACAGGACAATGCAGAGCTGGTGTGAGCTGTTCAGGAGAGTCCACAACAGGACAAAGCAGAGCTGGTGTGAGCTGTTCAGGAGGTTCCACAACAGGACAAAGCAGAGCTGGTGTGAGCTGTTCAGGAGAGTCCACAACAGGACAAAGCAGAGCTGGTGTGAGCTGTTCAGGAGGGTCCACAACAGGACAAAGCAGAGCTGGTGTGAGCTGTTCAGGAGAGTCCACAACAGGACAAAGCAGAGCTGGTGTGAGCTGTTCAGGAGTCTCCACAACAGGACAAAGCAGAGCTGGTGTGAGCTGTTCAGGAGAGTCCACAACAGGACAAAGCAGAGCTGGTGTGAGCTGTTCAGGAGTCTCCACAACAGGACAAAGCAGAGCTGGTGGGTGTGAGCTGTTCAGGAGAATCCACAACAGGACAAAGCAGAGCTGGTGTGAGCTGTTCAGGAGTCTCCACAACAGGACAAAGCAGAGCTGGTGTGAGCTGTTCAGGAGAGTCCACAACAGGACAAAGCAGAGCTGGTGTGAGCTGTTCAGGAGAGTCCACAACAGGACAAAGCAGAGCTGGTGTGAGCTGTTCAGGAGAGTCCACAACAGGACAAAGCAGTGCTGGTGTGAGCTGTTCAGGAGAGTCCACAACAGGACAAAGCAGAGCTGGTGTGAGCTGTTCAGGAGAGTCCACAACAGGACAAAGCAGTGCTGGTGTGAGCTGTTCAGGAGAATCCACAACAGGACAAAGCAGAGCTGGTGTGAGCTGTTCAGGAGTCTCCACAACAGGACAAAGCAGAGCTGGTGTGAGCTGTTCAGGAGAATCCACAACAGGACAAAGCAGAGCTGGTGTGAGCTGTTCAGGAGGGTCCACAACAGGACAAAGCAGAGCTGGTGTGAGCTGTTCAGGAGGGTCCACAACAGGACAAAGCAGAGCTGGTGTGAGCTGTTCAGGAGGGTCCACAACAGGACAAAGCAGAGCTGGTGTGAGCTGTTCAGGAGAATCCACAACAGGACAAAGCAGTGCTGGTGTGAGCTGTTCAGGAGAGTCCACAACAGGACAAAGCAGAGCTGGTGTGAGCTGTTCAGGAGAGTCCACAACAGGACAAAGCAGAGCTGGTGTGAGCGGTTCAGGAGAATCCACAACAGGACAAAGCAGAGCTGGTGTGAGCTGTTCAGGAGAGTCCACAACAGGACAAAGCAGAGCTGGTGTGAGCTGTTCAGGAGTCTCCACAACAGGACAAAGCAGTGCTGGTGTGAGCTGTTCAGGAGAATCCACAACAGGACAAAGCAGAGCTGGTGTGAGCTGTTCCGGAGTCTCCACAACAGGTCAAAGCAGAGCTGGTGTGAGCTGTTCAGGAGAATCCACAACAGGACAAAGCAGAGCTGGTGTGAGCTGTTCAGGAGAGTCCACAACAGGACAAAGCAGAGCTGGTGTGAGCTGTTCAGGAGAGTCCCCAACAGGACAAAGCAGAGCTGGTGTGAGTTGTTCAGGAGGTTCCACAACAGGACAAAGCAGAGCTGGTGTGAGTTGTTCAGGAGAGTCCACAACAGGACAAAGCAGAGCTGGTGTGAGCTGTTCAGGAGACTCCACAACAGGGCAAAGCAGAGCTGGTGTGAGCTGTTCAGGAGAGTCCACAACAGGACAAAGCAGAGCTGGTGTGAGCTGTTCAGGAGAGTCCACAACAGGACAAAGCAGAGCTGGTGTGAGCTGTTCAGGAGACTCCACAACAGGGCAAAGCAGAGCTGGTGTGAGCTGTTCAGGAGAGTCCACAACAGGACAAAGCAGAGCTGGTGTGAGCTGTTCAGGAGAGTCCACAACAGGACAAAGCAGAGCTGGTGTGAGCTGTTCAGGAGAGTCCACAACAGGACAAAGCAGAGCTGGTGTGAGCTGTTCAGGAGAGTCCACAACAGGACAAAGCAGAGCTGGTGTGAGTTGTTCAGGAGGGTCCACAACAGGACAAAGCAGAGCTGGTGTGAGCTGTTCAGTAGAGTCCACAACAGGACAAAGCAGAGCTGGTGTGAGCTGTTCAGGAGGGTCCACAACAGGACAAAGCAGAGCTGGTGTGAGTTGTTCAGGAGGGTCCACAACAGGACAAAGCAGAGCTGGTGTGAGCTGTTCAGGAGAGTCCACAACAGGACAAAGCAGAGCTGGTGTGAGTTGTTCAGGAGGGTCCACAACAGGACAAAGCAGAGCTGGTGTGAGCTGTTCAGGATAATCCACAACAAGACAAAGCAGAGCTGGTGTGAGCTGTTCAGGAGAATCCACAACAGGACAAAGCAGAGCTGGTGTGAGCTGATCAGGAGAGTCCACAACAGGACAAAGCAGAGCTGGTGTGAGTTGTTCAGGAGACTCCACAACAGGACAAAGCAGAGCTGGTGTGAGCTGTTCAGGAGAGTCCACAACAGGACAAAGCAGAGCTGGTGTGAGTTGTTCAGGAGAGTCCACAACAGGACAAAGCAGAGCTGGTGTGAGCTGTTCAGGATAATCCACAACAGGACAAAGCAGAGCTGGTGTGAGCTGATCAGGAGAGTCCACAACAGGACAAAGCAGAACTGGTGTGAGTTGTTCAGGAGGGTCCACAACAGGACAAAGCAGTGTTGGTGTGAGCTGTTCAGGAGAATCCACAACAGGACAAAGCAGAGCTGGTGTGAGCTGTTCAGGATAATCCACAACAGGACAAAGCAGTGCTGGTGTGAGCTGTTCAGGAGAGTCCACAACAGGACAAAGCAGAGCTGGTGTGAGCTGTTCAGGAGAGTCCACAACAGGACAAAGCAGAGCTGGTGTGAGTTGTTCAGGAGAGTCCACAACAGGACAAAGCAGAGCTGGTGTGAGCTGTTCAGGAGAGTCCACAACAGGACAAAGCAGTGTTGGTGTGAGCTGTTCAGGAGAGTCCACAACAGGACAAAGCAGGGCTGGTGTGAGCTGTTCAGGAGAGTCCACAACAGGACAAAGCAGAGCTGGTGTGAGTTGTTCAGGAGAGTCCACAACAGGACAAAGCAGAGCTGGTGTGAGTTGTTCAGGAGAGTCCACAACAGGCCAAAGCAGAGCTGGTGTGAGCTGTTCAGGAGAGTCCACAACAGGACAAAGCAGTGTTGGTGTGAGCTGTTCAGGAGAGTCCACAACAGGACAAAGCAGGGCTGGTGTGAGCTGTTCAGGAGAGTCCACAACAGGACAAAGCAGAGCTGGTGTGAGTTGTTCAGGAGAGTCCACAACAGGACAAAGCAGAGCTGGTGTGAGCTGATCAGGAGAGTCCACAACAGGACAAAGCAGAGCTGGTGTGAGTTGTTCAGGAGAGTCCACAACAGGACAAAGCAGAGCTGGTGTGAGCTGTTCAGGAGAGTCCACAACAGGACAAAGCAGAGCTAGTGTGAGCTGTTCAGGAGAGTCCACAACAGGACAAAGCAGAGCTGGTGTGAGTTGTTCAGGAGAGTCCACAACAGGACAAAGCAGAGCTGGTGTGAGCTGTTCAGGAGAGTCCACAACAGGACAAAGCAGAGCTGGTGTGAGTTGTTCAGGAGGGTCCACAACAGGACAAAGCAGAGCTGGTGTGAGCTGTTCAGGATAATCCACAACAGGACAAAGCAGAGCTGGTGTGAGCTGTTCAGGAGAGTCCACAACAGGACAAAGCAGAGCTGGTGTGAGTTGTTCAGGAGGGTCCACAACAGGACAAAGCAGAGCTGGTGTGAGCTGTTCAGGAGAGTCCACAACAGGACAAAGCAGAGCTGGTGTGAGCTGATCAGGAGAGTCCACAACAGGACAAAGCAGAGCTGGTGTGAGTTGTTCAGGAGGGTCCACAACAGGACAAAGCAGAGCTGGTGTGAGCTGTTCAGGAGAATACACAACAGGACACAGCTGTGCTGGTGTGAGCTGATCAGGAGAGTCCACAACAGGACAAAGCAGAGCTGGTGTGAGCTGATCAGGAGAGTCCACAACAGGACAAAGCAGAGCTGGTGTGAGTTGGTCAGGAGGGTCCACAACAGGACAAAGCAGAGCTGGTGTGAGCTGTTCAGGATAATCCACAACAGGACAAAGCAGAGCTGGTGTGAGTTGTTCAGGAGGGTCCACAACAGGACAAAGCAGAGCTGGTGTGAGTTGTTCAGGAGAATCCACAACAGGACAAAGCAGAGCTGGTGTGAGCTGTTCAGGATAATCCACAACAGGACAAAGCAGAGCTGGTGTGAGCTGTTCAGGAGAATCCACAACAGGACAAAGCAGAGCTGGTGTGAGTTGTTCAGGAGAGTCCACAACAGGACAAAGCAGAGCTGGTGTGAGCTGTTCAGGAGAGTCCACAACAGGACAAAGCAGAGCTGGTGTGAGCTGTTCAGGAGTCTCCACAACAGGACAAACAGAGCTGGTGTGAGCTGTTCAGGAGTCTCCACAACAGGACAAAGCAGAGCTGGTGTGAGCTGTTCAGGAGAATCCACAACAGGACAAAGCAGTGATGGTGTGAGCTGTTCACGAGGGTCCACAACAGGACAAAGCAGAGCTGGTGTGAGCTGTTCAGGAGTCTCCACAACAGGACAAACAGAGCTGGTGTGAGCTGTTCAGGAGTCTCCACAACAGGACAAAGCAGAGCTGGTGTGAGCTGTTCAGGAGTCTCCACAACAGGACAAAGCAGAGCTGGTGTGAGCTGTTCAGGAGAGTCCACAACAGGACAAAGCAGAGCTGGTGTGAGCTGTTCAGGAGAGTCCACAACAGGACAAAGCAGAGCTGGTGTGAGCTGTTCAGGAGGGTCCACAACAGGACAAAGCAGAGCTGGTGTGAGCTGTTCAGGAGTCTCCACAACAGGACAAAGCAGAGCTGGTGTGAGCTGTTCAGGAGGGTCCACAACAGGACAAAGCAGAGCTGGTGTGAGCTGTTCAGGAGTCTCCACAACAGGACAAAGCAGAGCTGGTGTGAGCTGTTCAGGTGAATCCACAACAGGACAAAGCAGAGCTGGTGTGAGCTGTTCAGGAGGGTCCACAACAGGACAAAGCAGAGCTGGTGTGAGCTGTTCAGGAGTCTCCACAACAGGACAAAGCAGAGCTGGTGTGAGCTGTTCAGGAGAATCCACAACAGGACAAAGCAGAGCTGGTGTGAGCTGTTCAGGAGGTTCCACAACAGGACAAAGCAGAGCTGGTGTGAGCTGTTCAGGAGAGTCCACAACAGGACAAAGCAGAGCTGGTGTGAGCTGTTCAGGAGAATCCACAACAGGACAAAGCAGAGCTGGTGTGAGCTGTTCAGGAGAGTCCACAACAGGACAAAGCAGAGCTGGTGTGAGCTGTTCAGGAGAATCCACAACAGGACAAAGCAGAGCTGGTGTGAGCTGTTCAGGAGAGTCCACAACAGGACAAAGCAGTGCTGGTGTGAGCTGTTCAGGAGGTTCCACAACAGGACAAAGCAGTGTTGGTGTGAGCTGTTCAGGAGACTCCACAACAGGACAAAGCAGAGCTGGTGTGAGCTGTTCAGGAGAGTCCACAACAGGACAAAGCAGAGCTGGTGTGAGCTGTTCAGGAGTCTCCACAACAGGACAAAGCAGAGCTGGTGTGAGCTGTTCAGGAGAATCCACAACAGGACAAAGCAGAGCTGGTGTGAGCTGTTCAGGAGAGTCCACAACAGGACAAAGCAGAGCTGGTGTGAGCTGTTCAGGAGAATCCACAACAGGACAAAGCAGAGCTGGTGTGAGCTGTTCAGGAGAGTCCACAACAGGACAAAGCAGAGCTGGTGTGAGCTGTTCAGGAGTCTCCACAACAGGACAAAGCAGAGCTGGTGTGAGCTGTTCAGGAGAGTCCACAACAGGACAAAGCAGAGCTGGTGTGAGCTGTTCAGGAGTCTCCACAACAGGACAAAGCAGAGCTGGTGTGAGCTGTTCAGGAGTCTCCACAACAGGACAAAGCAGAGCTGGTGTGAGCTGTTCAGGAGGTTCCACAACAGGACAAAGCAGAGCTGGTGTGAGCTGTTCAGGAGAGTCCACAACAGGACAATGCAGAGCTGGTGTGAGCTGTTCAGGAGAGTCCACAACAGGACAAAGCAGAGCTGGTGTGAGCTGTTCAGGAGGTTCCACAACAGGACAAAGCAGAGCTGGTGTGAGCTGTTCAGGAGAGTCCACAACAGGACAAAGCAGAGCTGGTGTGAGCTGTTCAGGAGAGTCCACAACAGGACAAAGCAGAGCTGGTGTGAGCTGTTCAGGAGTCTCCACAACAGGACAAAGCAGAGCTGGTGTGAGCTGTTCAGGAGAGTCCACAACAGGACAAAGCAGAGCTGGTGTGAGCTGTTCAGGAGTCTCCACAACAGGACAAAGCAGAGCTGGTGGGTGTGAGCTGTTCAGGAGAATCCACAACAGGACAAAGCAGAGCTGGTGTGAGCTGTTCAGGAGTCTCCACAACAGGACAAAGCAGAGCTGGTGTGAGCTGTTCAGGAGAGTCCACAACAGGACAAAGCAGAGCTGGTGTGAGCTGTTCAGGAGAGTCCACAACAGGACAAAGCAGAGCTGGTGTGAGCTGTTCAGGAGAGTCCACAACAGGACAAAGCAGTGCTGGTGTGAGCTGTTCAGGAGAGTCCACAACAGGACAAAGCAGAGCTGGTGTGAGCTGTTCAGGAGAGTCCACAACAGGACAAAGCAGTGCTGGTGTGAGCTGTTCAGGAGAATCCACAACAGGACAAAGCAGAGCTGGTGTGAGCTGTTCAGGAGTCTCCACAACAGGACAAAGCAGAGCTGGTGTGAGCTGTTCAGGAGAATCCACAACAGGACAAAGCAGAGCTGGTGTGAGCTGTTCAGGAGGGTCCACAACAGGACAAAGCAGAGCTGGTGTGAGCTGTTCAGGAGGGTCCACAACAGGACAAAGCAGAGCTGGTGTGAGCTGTTCAGGAGGGTCCACAACAGGACAAAGCAGAGCTGGTGTGAGCTGTTCAGGAGAATCCACAACAGGACAAAGCAGTGCTGGTGTGAGCTGTTCAGGAGAGTCCACAACAGGACAAAGCAGAGCTGGTGTGAGCTGTTCAGGAGAGTCCACAACAGGACAAAGCAGAGCTGGTGTGAGCGGTTCAGGAGAATCCACAACAGGACAAAGCAGAGCTGGTGTGAGCTGTTCAGGAGAGTCCACAACAGGACAAAGCAGAGCTGGTGTGAGCTGTTCAGGAGTCTCCACAACAGGACAAAGCAGTGCTGGTGTGAGCTGTTCAGGAGAATCCACAACAGGACAAAGCAGAGCTGGTGTGAGCTGTTCCGGAGTCTCCACAACAGGTCAAAGCAGAGCTGGTGTGAGCTGTTCAGGAGAATCCACAACAGGACAAAGCAGAGCTGGTGTGAGCTGTTCAGGAGAGTCCACAACAGGACAAAGCAGAGCTGGTGTGAGCTGTTCAGGAGAGTCCCCAACAGGACAAAGCAGAGCTGGTGTGAGCTCTTCAGGAGAGTCCACAACAGGACAAAGCAGAGCTGGTGTGAGCTGTTCAGGAGGGTCCACAACAGGACAAAGCAGAGCTGGTGTGAGCTCTTCAGGAGAGTCCACAACAGGACAAAGCAGAGCTGGTGTGAGCTGTTCAGGAGGGTCCACAACAGGACAAAGCAGAGCTGGTGTGAGCTCTTCAGGAGAGTCCACAACAGGACAAAGCAGAGCTGGTGTGAGCTCTTCAGGAGAGTCCACAACAGGACAATGCAGAGCTGGTGTGAGCTCTTCAGGAGAGTCCACAACAGGACAAAGCAGAGCTGGTGTGAGCTGTTCAGGAGAATCCACAACAGGACAAAGCAGAGCTGGTGTGAGCTGTTCAGGAGTCTCCACAACAGGACAAAGCAGAGCTGGTGTGAGCTGTTCAGGAGGGTCCACAACAGGACAAAGCAGAGCTGGTGTGAGCTGTTCAGGAGTCTCCACAACAGGACAAAGCAGAGCTGGTGTGAGCTGTTCAGGAGTCTCCACAACAGGTCAAAGCAGAGCTGGTGTGAGCTGTTCAGGAGTCTCCACAACAGGACAAAGCAGAGCTGGTGTGAGCTGTTCAGGAGAGTCCACAACAGGTCAAAGCAGAGCTGGTGTGAGCTGTTCAGGAGAGTCCACAACAGGACAAAGCAGAGCTGGTGTGAGCTGTTCAGGAGAGTCCACAACAGGTCAAAGCAGAGCTGGTGTGAGCTGTTCAGGAGAGTCCACAACAGGTCAAAGCAGAGCTGGTGTGAGCTGTTCAGGAGAGTCCACAACAGGTCAAAGCAGAGCTGGTGTAGCTGTTCAGGAGAGTCCACAACAGGACAAAGCAGAGCTGGTGTGAGCTGTTCAGGAGAATCCACAACAGGACAAAGCAGAGCTGGTGTGAGCTGTTCAGGAGAGTCCACAACAGGACAAAGCAGAGCTGGTGTGAGCTGTTCAGGAGAATCCACAACAGGACAAAGCAGAGCTGGTGTGAGCTGTTCAGGAGAGTCCACAACAGGACAAAGCAAGCTGGTGTGAGCTGTTCAGGAGGGTCCACAACAGGACAAAGCAGAGCTGGTGTGAGCTGTTCAGGTGGTTCCACAAGAGGACAAAGCAAGCTGGTGTGAGCTGTTCAGGAGAATCCACAACAGGACAAAGCAGAGCTGGTGTGAGCTGTTCAGGAGAGTCCACAACAGGACAAAGCAGAGCTGGTGTGAGCTGTTCAGGAGAGTCCACAACAGGACAAAGCAGCGCTGGTGTGAGCTGTTCAGGAGAGTCCACAACAGGACAAAGCAGAGCTGGTGTGAGCTGTTCAGGAGAGTCCACAACAGGACAAAGCAGAGCTGGTGTGAGCTGTTCAGGAGAGTCCACAACAGGACAAAGCAGAGCTGGTGTGAGCTGTTCAGGAGAGTCCACAACAGGACAAAGCAGAGCTGGTGTGAGCTGTTCAGGAGAATCCACAACAGGACAAAGCAGAGCTGGTGTGAGCTGTTCAGGAGAGTCCACAACAGGACAAAGCAGAGCTGGTGTGAGCTGTTCAGCAGAATCCACAACAGGTCAAAGCAGAGCTGGTGTCAGTTGTTCAGGAGACTCCATAATAAGACAAAGCCTTCTCATTCAGCCGAATTGTAGCCCACCCAGGAACCGCCCCATGTCCCCCTCCTCACACCCCCCCGGATTGGCCCTATAGAGCTTCTCATAATACTGCCTGAACGCCTCATTGATCTTCCCCGGCTCCAACACGACCTCCCCCATCCCTGTCCCCTCTCTCGGGATTTCTCTAGACGCACCCTGCCTCTGTAGCTGATGAACTAACATGCGGCTCACCTTCTCTCCATAGTCGTACTGCACTCTCCTCGCCCTCTCTAGCTGCCCCACAACCTTTCCCGTCGTCAGCCTGTCGAACTGCCCTGTAACTGCTTTCTTTTCGCCAATCACTTCTTGGTGGGAGCCCTCGAATATTCCCTGTCCACCTCGACTATCTCATCCAATAACCATCCATATTCATCCCTCCTTCCCTTATCTCTGTGCACCTTGACCGAGATAATCTCCTCCCGAACCACTGTCTTCAATGACTCCCAGAATGTAGCCGCCGATACCTCCCCATTCTGGTTCAGCTCCACATTGTCCTTAATCACCGACCGCACCTTGTCACAGAACCCCTTGTCTGTTAAGAGTCTAACCTCAATCCCGGCCTCTGCTCCTGCCTTGAGGTAAGTCTAACCTCCAGCCAATGCAGTGCATGGTTAGAGATCATGATTTTCCGCATACTCCGCCCCCACCAACACCTCTCGGCTCACCACAAAGAAATCCATCCCGAAGAATGCCTTGTACGTGTGCGAGAAGGAGTACTCCCTCTCCCCCGGGGTTGCTAAACCTCCACAGGTCCATGATTCCCATCCTTTCCATAAACCCTCCCAGCTCCTTCGCCATCCTCGGCCTTCCCATTGACTTGGGGCTTGACCTATCCACCCTCGGTTCTAGTATGCAATTAAAATCCCCTCCCATGATCAACTGATGCGTATCCAAGTCTAGAATCGCTGCCAGTAACCCCTTCACAAACCCCACATTGTCCCAATTCACTAGCACCACTCCCCTCCAACACCCCATTCACTATCACTTATCTTTCCTCTGCATCCCGCACTTCCTTGGCACCTACAGACCCCATCTTTATTGTCGACAGAATGGCCACCCCTCGCGACTTTGAGTTGAAGCCCGAGTGAAATTCCTGACCTACCCATCCCTTTCTCAAACTAACCTGATCCTTAACTCTGTCTCCTGCAGAAAGACCACCCTCGTCTTCAAGCTCAAGTGCGCAAAGACCCGAGACCTCTTCACCCATGTTACGAACCTTACTGGAGGCTTATGCCTCTATTCCCTTCTACTGTCCACCATCCTCCCCTTCCGATTGTCCCATTTGATTTCACCCTAAACCAGGCCCATCCAAGATGGCCCCCTTCTTCATTCATGACCCCGCTCCTGCTCCAACACTGCCACGACACTTCCCTCCCCAACCTCCGAGGCTACCTCCCCCTTCTGTTCACCAGCATTACCTGCCAGAGTAGCAGATCCTGCCCGAAGGCTCCTCCTATCTACCCCTCCATTCCTCCCCCACCCTCCCCTCTCTGGTTTGCAAAAGGCTCCCTGTGGACCTCCTCCCCCCCCAACCAAACAAAGACACGTCCAAAACCACAGGTCACCTCCTCCAAAAAATAAAAACCACCACAGGCGGCTGTGGGGGGAGGGGGGGGGGGGGAGTCGGCAGTTGCCCCCTTACAGACTTATTATCCCTTACCGAACAACCATAATGACAGAACATCCCACCCGAGAAGAAAACGCCCTCTAGCCCCCTCACTACCCAGACCTTCCGAACTCCGTTGTTCCAACTCCTCCCACTCCCATCAACGTTCAGTTCTCCCCCAGTTTATGGTCCCTAATAAGGCCTCCTCTGGGGTTTCAAAATAATACTCCCGGCATTCAAACGTCACCCACAGTTTTGCCAGGTACAGCACCCCAAACATGATCTGCCTTCGGTAAAGAGCCGATTTGGCCTTGTTGAGCCCGGCGCGCCTTTTCGCCAGCTCCACTCCAATGTCCTGGTGTGTTCGGACCCTGTTGCCCTCCCATTCGCAGTTCCGCATCTCCCTGGCCCACCGCAGGATCTTCTCTTTCTCCACAAACCCGTGGAGCCTCACAATCTCCGCCCGCAGCAGCTCCCCCACTCCCGGCTTCTACCTTAAGGATCTGTGCACTCTATCCACCTCTGGGCCTTGTCCAGCACCCTCCCCATCACCAGCATCCTCGAGACATGTATCCCGTGGCACTCGTGCCTTCCACACCTTCAGACAATCCAACGATACACAGGTTCTGCTTTCTGGATCTGCTCTCTTGCTCCTCTATCTTTGCTCTTAACGACGTGCAAAGGTCCCCAGGAGCCTCACCTCTGCCTCCAATGTGACCACCCGATCACGGTGGTCAGACACTGCCCTCTCCATCTCCATATCTGCGGTCCCTCTACTTCTTGACTCTCGCCATCGAGCCTTTCAAGGGTGCTACTGCTCCCTCGATGGCCTTCGATTGATATTCCTGCATCTCCTTTCGTTGCTAGTGGAACTAGTCTCTGAACGCCATCAGCTGCTCCATCTGGGATTTTCCGACACGCGACAGCCCTCCCCCCTCCGCCATCTTCCCAACTGGTACTGCATCACAGGTCTCTTCCAATTCCTTGGCCAGGTCTTTCACCTTCCTCTGCCAGGTCTGATAACCAGCAGACATGTCACTCCCAGGGGAAAATTATTCTCCATACCTTCAGCTACACTTTCCTGAAAAATTCCCCTGCTTACGGGTATTAAAAGCTCAGATCCACGCCTTTGAGCCGGAGCTGGCCTGTGTGCGACCACTCACTCCATGGCCACCACTGGAAGTCATGTAATTAGGAAAGTTAATAAAATGTTATTTATTGTCAGGGGAATTACAAAGAAAAGAACAGGCCCTTCGGCCCTCGAAGCCTGCGCCGACCATGCTGCCTGTCTGAACTAAAATCTTCTGCAGTTCCTGGGTCCGTATCCCTCTATTCCCATCCTATTCATGTATTTGTCAAGATGCCCCTTAAACGTCACTATCGTCCCTGCTTCCACCACCCCCTCCGGCAGTGAGTTCCAGGCACCCACTACCCTCTGCGTAAAAAACTTGCCTCGTATATCTCCTCTAAACCTTGCCCTCGCACCTTAAACCTCTGCCCCAAACTTATGAATTGATTACAAAAGTAGGGAGGTTATGCTTCCATTGTACGGGACATTGGTGAGACTCCATCTGGAGTATTGAGTATAGTTTGGTCTTATTTAAGGAAAGATTAAATGCATCAGAAGCAGTTCAGAGAAGGCTTACTAGATTAATACCAGGAAAGGGTGGGTTGGCTTATGAACAAAGATTGGAGAGGTTAAGTTTGTATTTACTAGAATTTAGAAGAGCAAAAGGAGACGTGATCAGAACTTTGAGATCCTGAAGGGTATTGACAGGGTGGATGTGGAGAAGATGTTTCCCATGTCGGAGAATCTAGAAACTGCGGTCACTGTTTAAAAGGGCTCACTCGTTTAAGATGGAGATGCGGACAATGTTTTTCTCGCAGAAGGGCGTGAGTCTCTGGAACTCTCTTCCTCAAAGCCAGTGGAAGCAGAAACTTTCAATATTTTTAAGGAAGAGCTAGATAGATTCTTCACTAACAAGGGGGGTGGGGATGAAAGTTTATTGAGGGTTGGCAGGACTGTGGGGTTAAGGTTACAATCAGCTCAGCCCTGACCTTATTGAATGTGGAGCAGGCTTGAAGGGCCAAGTGGCCTCCTCCTGCTCCTAACTCTTATTGAAATATTGGCAGTATAGAACGTTCAGTTCAGAGGTAGCAGACATTGTGACACTGATATTTTCTGTTCATCACTAAAGACTGATTTTGCTTCTTGATACATTTTGTTGCTGAAGCGCAATATAGGAATTCACATTGGACAATGTATGACACCCAGTGAGTGAGACTGTCAGAAAGTGCAGACAAGGGACTTCCGGTTGCGGCTATGTGGAGCTAAGCCGCACGATTCGGCAGCTCCCACTATCACGGACTTTCGGGCTCTTTAGAGGAGTCCCAACGGGAATTTTGTTTGAAGACAACCCGTGGGGAAAAGAAGAGAGAGGTCTCCCTTCACCTTTTATGGACCGGACCAGAAGTGAAACGGCCAAAAAAAGCAGCATTGGAGCAGCGGGAGAAGCGAGGGAAGAAAAGCAAAATGGCGGCGGCCGGGGACAAAGTGGAGTGTGGGCCGGAGCTGCAGGAGTTCAGCAAGCGCTGCTTCGAGGAGCTGCGGAAGGAGATGCTGGCGCCGATGTTGTCGGCAATTGAAGGACGAGGGATGACCCAGAAGGCCCACGAGGTAAAGATCCAGGAGGTGCAGAAAAGAGTCAGTGAGAATGAGGACGAGATCTTGGGCCTGGCGGTGAGAGTGGAGCAGCACGAGGCGCTGCACAAGAGGTGGGCGGGACGATTCGAAGACCTGGAGAACAGGTCGAGGAGAAAGAACCTGCGGATCCTGATGGAGTGTAGGGGGCCGATGCCGGGGCATATGCGAGCACAATGCTCGAGGCGATGATGGGCGCGGAGGCACCTTCGAGGCCCCTGGAGCTGGATGGGGCACACCGGGTGCTGGCGAGGAGGCCTAAGGCCAACGAGCCGCCAAGGGCGATTGTGGTGAGGTTTCACCGTTTCACGGACAGAAAGAGCGGAGCAGCAGCTGGGAGAATGCGGAGATCCGAATATACCCGGACTGGAGCACGGAGGTAGCAAAGAGGAGAGCGGGTTTCAACCGGGCCAAGGCGGTGTTGCACCGGAAAGGAGTGAGATTCGGAATGCTGCAGCCAGCGCGACTGTGGGTCACACATAAGGATCAACACTATTATTTTGAAACGCCTGAAGAGGCGTGGACCTTTATTCAAACCGAAAAGTTGGACTCAAACTGAGGGTTTGTGAGGGTGGGGGGGATGTTTGATGTTTGTTGTATATAGGGTGTTAATCACGCACAGGAAATGTTACATGGGTTGGGGGAGAGGGGGATGGCGATGGGGGAAAAGAGACAAGGCCGTGGGAGCTGCGCCAGAGGGGACGGGGCAGTCTTAGGAAAGCGCGGGTTTTTTCCCACGCTAGGGAAGAAAGGCGGGAGGGGGAATGGAGGAACGCACACTGATTGGGAGACTCCCACACGGGGAGGTCAATGGGACGGCGGGGGAAGCCGGGGTCAGCAGGTGTCAGCTGACTTACGGGAGTGATATGGGGGAGCAAAAGGGTGGGGGGGGGGGGGAGCCCCCACAATCCGGCTGATAACGTGGAATGTGAGGGGCCTGAATGGGCCGGTGAAGAGGGCCCGAGTGTTCGCGCACTGGTCATGCTCCAAGAGACACATTTGAAGGTGGCGGACCAGGTCAGGTTAAGAAAGGGATGGGTAGGACAGGTATTCCATTCGGGGCTGGACGCGAAGAATAGAGGGGTGGCAATATTGGTGGGGAAGCGGGTGTCGTTTGAGGCCAAGAATATCGTAGTGGACAACGGAGGGCGATATGTGATGGTGAGCGGTAAGTTGCAGGGGACGTGGGTGGTATTGGTAAACGTATACGCCCCGAACTGGGATGATGCCGGATTCATGAAGCGCATGTTGGGGCCCATTCCGGACCTGGAGGTAGGAGGCCTGATAATGGGTGGGGATTTCAATACGGTGTTGGACCCAGCACTGGACTGCTCCAGATCGAGGACTGGAAAGAGGCCGGCGGCGGCCAAGGTGCTTAGGGGGTTTATGGATCAGATGGGGGGAGTGAACCCGTGGAGGTTTGCCAGGCCGCAGGCCAGGGAATTTTCTTTTTTCTCCCACGTGTACAAAGCCTACTCCCGGATAGATTTTTTTGTTCTGGGCAGGGCGCTGATCCCGAAAGTGGAGGAAACGGCGTATTCGGCCATAGCCGTTTCAGATCACGCCCCGTACTGGGTGGAACTGGAGTTGGGAGAGGAGAGGGACCAACGCCCGCTGTGGCGGTTGGATATGGGACTGCTGGCAGATGAGGTGGTGTGTGGGAGGGTGAGGGGGTGCATCGAAAGGTACTTTGAGGCCAACGACAACGGGGAGGTGCGGGTGGGGGTGGTATTGGAGGCGCTGAAGGCGGTGATCAGGGGAGAGCTAATCTCCATTAGGGCTCATAGGGAGAAGATAGAGGGCATGGAAAGGGAGAGGTTAGTGGGGGAGATTTTAAGAGTGGACGGGAGATACGCAGAGGCCCCTGAGGAGGGATTACTTGGGGAAAGGCGACGTCCCCAGACGGAGTTGACCACAGGGAAGGCAGAGGCACAGTGGAGGATAGCACAGGGGGCGACCTACGAGTATGGGGAGAAGGCGAGTCGGATGCTGGCACACCAGCTCCGTAAGAGGATGGCAGCGAGGGAAATAGGGGGAGTCAAGGATGGAAGGGGAGCCACGGTGCGGAGTGCGACGAAAATAAATGAGGCATTCAAAGCCTTCTATGAGGAGCTGTACAGATCCCAGCCCCCAGCGGGGGAAGAGGGGATGAGACGATTCCTCGACCAATTGAGATTCCCGAGGGTAGAGGAGCAAGAGGTGGCTGGTTTGGGGGCACCAATTGGGTTGGAGGAGCTGAGCAAGGGTTTGGGGAGTATGCAGGCAGGGAAGGCCCCGGGACCGGACGGGTTCCCGGTGGAGTTCTACAGTAACCTGTTGGCCCCGCTACTAGTGAGGACCTTTAATGAGGCAAGGGAGGAAGGGACCCTGCCCCCGACAATGTCGGAGGCGACGATTTCTTTGATCCTAAAGCGGGACAAGGACCCACTGCAATGTGGATCATACAGGCCGATCTCGCTCCTCAACGTGGATGCTAAGTTGCTGGCAAAAGTGCTGGCTACGAGGATCGAGGACTGTGTCCCGGGGGTGATTCACGAGGACCAAACGGGATTTGTACAGGGCAGGCAACTAAACACCAATGTGCGGCGGCTCTTAAACGTGATAATGATGCCATCGGTGGAGGGAGAGGCAGAGATAGTGGCAGCAATGGACGCAGAGAAGGCCTTTGACCGAGTAGAGTGGGAGTACCTCTGGGAAGTGCTGCGTAGGTTTGGGTTCGGGGGAGGGTTTATTAGTTGGGTTAAGCTCCTTTACAGAGCCCCGGTGGCGAATGTGGTGACAAACTGGCGGAGGTCGGAGTACTTTCGGCTGTACCGTGGGACGAGGCAGGGGTGCCCCCTGTCCCCCCTGTTGTTTGCATTGGCGATTGGACCCTTGGCCATAACATTGGGGGAGTCTAGGAAATGGAGGGGGGTGGTCCGAGGGGGAGAAGAGCATCGAGTGTCGCTTTATGCGGATGACCTGTTGCTGTATGTGGCGGATCCAGTGGAGGGGATGGTGGAGGTCATGCAGACTCTAAGGGAGTTTGGGGATTTTTCGGGCTATAAGCTCAATGTAGGGAAGAGTGAGCTTTTTGTAGTATAGGCAGGGGACCAAGAAAGGGGGATAGGCGATCTACCGCTGAGGAGGGTGGAGGGGAGCATTCGGTACCTGGGGATCCAGATAGCCAGGAGTTGGGGGGCCCTACAGAAACTGAATCTGACGAGGTAGGTGGAGCAGATGGAGGAGGACTTCAAAAGATGGGACATGTTACCGCTCTCGCTAGCGGGTAGAGTGCAGTCGGTCAAAATGGTGGTCCTTCCGAGGTTTCTTTTTGTGTTTCAGTGCCTTCCCATCGTGCTCACCAAGGCCTTTTTTAAGAGAGTAGGCAGGAGTATTATGGGGCTTGTGTGGGCGAATAGGACCCGAGGGTATGGAGGGGGTTTCTGGAACGCAGTAGGGACCGAGGAGGGTTGGCGCTGCCAAACCTAGGGAGCTACTACTGGGCAGCAAATGTGGCGATGATCCGCAAGTGGGTGATGGAGGGAGAGGGGGCGGCATGGAAGAGGTTGGAGATGGCGTCCTGCAAAGGAACGAGCCTGGGGGCGCTAGTGACAGCACCGCTGCCGCTCTCGCCGTCAAAGTATACCACGAGTCCGGAGGTGGCGGCAACGCTAAAGCTCTGGGGCCAGTGGAGACGGCACCGGGGTGCAATGGGAGCATCGGTGTGGTCCCCGATCAGGGGTAACCACCGGTTTGTCCCGGGGAGGATGGACGGGGTTTTCAGAGCTGGCATCAGGCGGGGATTAGAAGAATGGGGGACCTGTTCATTGATGGGACGTTTGCGAGCCTGGGAGCACTAGAGGAGAGGTTTGAGATACCCCCGGGAAATGCAGGTGAGGGCTTTTGTGAGGCGGTAGGCGAGGGAATTCCCGTTGCTCCCGGCACTGGAAATTCAAGACAGGGTGATCTCGGGTGTATGGGTCGGGGAGGGCAAGGTGTTGGCAATATACCAGGAGATGAAAGAAGAGGGGGAAGCATTGGTAGAGGAGCTGAAGGGTAAATGGGAGGAGGAGCTGGGGGAGGAGATTGAGGAGGGGTTATGGGCTGATGCCCTAGGTAGGGTTAATTCCTCCTCCTCGTGTGCCAGGCTCAGCCTGATACAATTTAAGGTGGTCCACAGAGCGCACTTGACGGGGGCGAGATTGAGTAGGTTCTTTGGGGTAGAGGACAGATGTGCAAGGTGCTCAGGGAGTCCGGCGAACCATGTCCATATGTTTTGGTCATGCCCGGCACTGGAGAGGAGTGGCGGGAACAATATCTCAGGTGATGAAAGTCCGGGTCAAGCCAAGCTGGGGGCTAGCAATATTTGGAGCAGTGGACGAACCGGGAGTGCAGGAGACGAAAGAGGCCGGCATTCTGGCCTTTGCGTCCCTAGTAGCCCGGCGAAGGATCTTGCTACTGTGGAAGGAGGCAAAGCCCCCCAGCGTGGAGGCCTGGATAAACAACATGGCTGGGTTCATTAAGCTGGAGAGGATAAAGTTTGCCTTGAGAGGGTCTGCGCAGGGGTTCTACAGGCGGTGGCAATCGTTCCTAGACTATCTCGCGGAGCGTTAGAGGAAGGTCGGTCAGCAGCAGCAGCAACCCGGGGGGGGCGGGTATGTCCTGTGAAGGGGGGGGGAAGGAGGGAGGGGGGAAGGGGGGTTTGCCTAGGGGGTGTTTGAGCAAGAAAACACATGAAAGATTTGGGAAACTGGCACGTACGGGAGGGAGCCAATGTACAAAGCTCTGTAACATATTGTTTTACCATGTATATATCTTGCTATGTGCATTTTCTTTCTATTTTGTTACATGGGGGGGGTTTATTGTTTGTTAGGGTGAAAAATTGTGTTAAAAAACTTTAATAAATATTTTTTTTAAAAAAAAGAAAGTGCAGACAAAATCTCCTGTGCGCTACCCGCAGGATGACAGACAATGTACTATTGAATGCGAACAGGCGCAATTACACCAATAAAAATATCATTCTGCTGTGTAAGAACAAAGAATAATACAGCACAAGAACAGGCCCTTTGGCCTTCCAAGCCTGTACCAGTCATGATCCCAATCCGAGGCCAAAACCCTCATAACTTTCTAGATCCTCTATACCCATCCTACCCATGTATTTGTCGAGATGCCTTTTGAATGCTGTTAATGTATCTGTTTCCACAACCTCCCCTGGCAACACGTTCCAGGCACTCACCTCTGTGTAAAACACCTGCCTCGCACATCTCCTCTAAACTTTGCCCCATGGACCTTAAACCTATGCCCCCTGGTGACTGACCCCTCCACTCTGGGAAGGAGTGCCTGCCCATCCACCCTATCCATGCCCCTCATAATCTTGTGTGGATGTGTGGCTCTTTAAGGTTACAAAGCTTTAAGCAACTATATGTTTTGTAGGGAGTTTGTCTGTACATTCCCAAAAAATGGTTACATTTCATTAAACTTACTCCCCAACATTGTAAAATGTACCACAGAAATTTGTATGAGAGTGTGTGCGACATTTGAAATGTGCTAGACAGGAAATGCAGGCAAATAAAGAGGGTTTTATACAAATCAAACTTCTTTGTAAGGATGCCTTTCCAGATCAGCTCTATATGTACAGCTTTTCATGCAGCATGTACGTGTTGTGAGATGTTACTTAATAAGAAAACATTTAAATCTATAATCACCGTTTATTAAAAGTTGAATGGTCCGAGAATTTACAATTCACCCGAACGTATTAGAATTGCAGTTCTGAAAAAGCTAACAGCGAATGTAATAAGGACACTTAAAACAGGAGTTTAAACATCAGCATTATAGTTTACAACAAAGGTTATTGGTGACTGGAAAAAATGGTGACAACAAACAGAGCTCACAGAGATGGCCAACACCTGAACAATACTGATTTACTGAGGAGAAAAATGATAGAATCTTCAAACGTGTCTATGAACAACCACGTGTTTTTATTCTCAAAATGCTTGAGCAAATCAAACCAGTGATCAAGCATCAAAGTCCACACCGTTCCTTTGTATCAAATTCCCAAAATAGATTCATCCCAAAGCTTTTCATCTTCTGTTCTCAAATCAACTTCCTTCTTCTTTTTTTGCTTTTTATGTTTCAGTTTTATTTCTTCTTTTTCTTGATAAACATCCTTTTTTTCCTTTTTAAGTTTTAGCTTTTCTTCTCTGCCCAGTACAAGCACCTCCTCTTTATCCTTCTGCTCAGCTTTCTGCTTTGACTGATCTTTACCTTGTTCCAAACCCGGTCCTTCAGGGCTTTTCTCTATTCTGCAGCTTGGATGCTCGCACTCTCTTTTAGATTCGGCCTCCTTGTTTCTTTTCTCCTTTCGGTGCTTCTTCTTCCTCCCACTCTTGTCTTTTTTGGACGGGCCAGTGCTGTCATCAGAGGCCTCCACGCTGGATGGATCTGGACTATTTTCTGGATGAGTTGGCATTTCTGTGTAGCACTCTATAAGCAAGTCGTTGTTTTGCTCGCACTTGTCCCTCGGGTGGTCATTCGGCAATGGAGGCCACCGTACAGCTTCGGCATCTGCAGCCGTTGGGAAAACCTGCTCGCCAGGGAAGCAACTTGAGTTGGCCATAGGCATGCCCTGCATGACTTCCAATGGGTATTCAGGAGACTGGGGGGGAGGGCTGCCTGAAGGTAAGACCCCCCTCTCCTCTTCTTCTGGAATATCCTCACATTTTCTGAAGGACACCTTTGGCACAAGACCCCTTGCTTTCTGAACTTTAATGAAGTCATAAAGTTCATCCTGGAATGAGTCATATATCTTCGACTTTGTATTCTTTACCAGGTTAACTACTTTATTTTCTCTGTAAATAAATAAAATGAATGTCAGCTCTCGTTTTTAACAAATCCTGTTCATTCTTTTGACAATATGATTCAGTAATGGATACAAGCTCGCAGATTAAGTACAGGTAAAGTCGCCATAGTCCCAAGTTGATCTTGGCTGCTTTCCCCTTTGAGGGGGGGGAGCTGACTGGTGGCGATTTAACCGGAGGATCATCACACCACAGGTGAGGGGCAAGGTTGAGAAAGGGGGGCCTTCATGAATAACCTCAGCCGATATGGGAATTGAACCGGCGCTGCAGGCCTTGATCTGCATCACGAATCAGCTGTCCAGCCAACTGTGCGAAACTGGCCCAGATTACAAGCTGATCATTTTACTGAATCAATGAGGAATCTTAAAGAACCGACAGGTATCTGATCCATCAAGGCACACACATATATTGCCTGGAGTTTAGTTGTTTGGATAGTCCCTATTCATAAGGAGATCTGCAATCTTTTGGGAGATGCAATGAATCAGACAATAAAGCAAAATTAATCCAATTGGGAACAAAACAAATCTAGAAACAAAGTATTATTCTGCCTGCATTTATATCGGCATGTCAAAAAGCAATGCAATTGTTGGAAAACTTTGCAACACAATAAAATATAATGTTATTTCAATGCCTCATACAGGTTGTCAGTTGGACAGGAACTTGCACTGAGTGCTGAATTTGGGTGCATTTGAGTGCGATAGTGAGTTTGGTGACTGAGGGAGTTAGGTGAGGAGGGAGTAAGGTGCTCCTTTCATTTCATTTCCTACATTTCGTCAAAGAGCATGAAGGGAGCCGGGAGTTTACAGAGAGTGCAGCTGACTGGGAGCAGAGTCGGAGGGCGGAGCTCCAGTTGCTCCACAGTGCAACTATATTCTGTAAGGTAAGAGGGGATGGAGGCTAGGGCAGTTGCATGCTCCTCCTGTAGGATGTGGGTGGTGAGGGATACCACCAGTGTCCCCGCTACTATACCTGCGGGAGATGCACCCAACTCCAGCTCCTCAGAGACCGTGTTAGGGAACTGGAGCTGGAGCTGGATGAACTTCGGATCATCCGGGAGGCAGAGGTGATAATAGAGAAGAGTTACAGGGAGGTAACCACACCAAAGGTACAGGACAAGAGTAGCTGGGTTACAGTCAGGGGAAAGAAAATGAACGGGCAGACAGTGTAGGGATCCCTCGTGGCCGTTCCCCTTCAAAACAAGTATACCGTTTTGGATGCTGTTGGGGGGGGGGGGGGGGGGTGACCTACCGGGGGAAGGCCCTAGCGGCCAGGTCTCTGGCACTGAGTCTGGCTCTGGGGCTCAGAAGGAGGGGGAGAATAGAAAAGTAATCGTGATAGGAGACTCAATGGTTAGCGGAATAGATAGGAAATTCTGTGGTCGCGAGTGAGACTCCCAGAAGGTACGTTACCTCCCGGGTGCCAGGGCCAGGGATGTCTCGGATCGTGTCTTCAGGATCCTTAAGGGGGAGGGGGAGCAGCCAGAAGTTGTGGTGCATATTGGTACCAACGACGTAGGTAGGAAAAGGGGTGTGGATGTAATGAGTTTAGGGAGTTAGGCTGGAAGTTGAAAGCCAGGACAGACAGAGTTGTCATCTCTGGTTTGTTGCCGGTGCCACGTGATAGCGAGGCTAGGAATAGGGGGAGAGTGCAGCTGAACACGTGGCTGCAGGAATGGTGTAGGAGGGAGGGCTTCAGGTATTTGGATAATTGGAGTGCATTCTGGGGAAGGTGGGACCTTTACAAGCAGAACGGGTTGCGTCCAAACCAGAGGGGCACCAATATCCTGTGAGGGAGGTTTTCTAGTACTCTTCAGGAGGGTTTAAACTAATTTGGCAGGGGAATGGGAACCAAACTTGTCGTCCAGCAACTAAGGTAGCCGATGCTCAGGACGTCAAAGCGTGTAGTGAGGCAGTGGAAGGTAACACTGACAAAGGAGAGTGCTTGCAGGAACGGAGATGGGTTGAAGTGTGTATACTTCAGCGCAAGACACATCAGGAATAAGGTGGGTGAACGTAAGGCATGGATCGGTACTTGGGACTACAATGTGGTGGCCATCATGGAAACTTGGATAGAAGAGGAGCAGAAATGGTTGTTGGAGGTTCCTGGTTATAGATGTTTCAATAAGATTAGGGAGGGTGGTAAAAGAGGTGGGGGGGGGTTGCATTATTAATTAGTGATAGCATAACAGCTGCAGAAAGGCAGTTCGAGGAGGATCTGCCGACTGAGGTAGTATGGGTTGAAGTCAGAAATAGGAAAGGAGCAGTCACCTTGTTAGGAGTTTTCTATAGGCCCCCCAATAGGAGCAGAGATGTGGAGGAACAGATTGGGAAACAGATTTTGGAAAGGTGCAGAAGTCACAGGGTAGTAGTCATGGGTGACTTTGACTTCCCAAATATTGAGTGGAAACCCTTTTGATCAAATAGTTTGGATGGAGTGGTGTTTGTGCAGTGTGTCCAGGAAGCTTTTCTAACACAGTATGTAGATTGTCCGACCAGAGGGGAGGCCATATTGGATTTGGTACTTGGTAATGAACCAGGGCAAGTGATAGATTTGTTAGTGGGGGAGCAACTTGGAGATAGTGACCACAATTCTGTGACTCACTTTAGTAATGGAGAGGGATAGGTGTGTGCAACAGGGCAAGGTTTACAATTGGGGGAAGGATAAATACGATGCTGTCAGACAAGAACTGAAGTGCATAAGTTGAGAACATAGGCTGTCAGGGAAGGACACAATTGAAATGTGGAACTTGTTCAAGGAACAGATACTACGTGTCCTGGATATGTATGTCCCTGTCAGGCAGGGAAGAGATAGTCGAGTGAGGGAACCATGGTTGACAAGAGAGGTTGAATGTCTTGTTAAGAGGAAGAAGGATACTTATGTAAGGCTGAGGAAACAAGGTTCAGACAGGGCGCTGGAGGGATACAAGATAGCCAGGAAGGAACTGAAGAAAAGGATTAGGAGAGCTAAGAGAGGGCATGACCAATCTTTGGCGGGTAGGATCAAGGAAAACCCCAAGGCCTTTAACACATTTGTGAGAAATATGAGAATGACTAGAGCGAGGGTGGGTCCGATCAAGGATAGTAGCGGGAGATTGTGTATTGAGTCTGAAGAGATAGGAGAGGTCTTGAACGAGTTCTTTTCTTCAGTATTTACGAATGAGAGGGGCCATATTGTTGGATTGGACAGTGTGAAACAGACCGGTAAGCTCGAGGAGATACTTGTTAGGAAGCAAGATGTGTCGGGCAATTTGAAAAACTTGAGGATAGACAAGTCCCCCGGGCCTGACGGGATATATCCAAGGATTCTATGGGAAGCAAGAGATGAAATTACAGAGCCGTTGGCAATGATCTTTTCGTCCTCACTGTCAACAGGGGTGGTATCAGGGGATTGGAGAGTGGCGAATGTCGTGCCCCTGTTCAAAAAAAGGAATAGGGATAACCCTGGGAATTACAGGCCAGTTAGTCTTACTTCGGTGGTAGGCAAAGTAATGGAAAGAGTACTGAGGGATAGGATTTCTGAGCATCTGGAAAGACACTGGTTGAATAGGGATAGTCAGCACGGATGTGAGGGGTAGGTCTTGCCTCACAAGTCTTATTGAATTCTTTGAGGAGGTGACCAAGCATGTGGCTGAAGGTAAAGCAGTGGATGTAGTGTACATGGATTTTAGTAAGGCATTTGATAAGGTTCCCCATGGTAGGCTTCTGCAGAAAGTAAGGAGGCATGGGATAGTGGGAAATTTGGCCAGTTGGATAACGAACTGGCTAACCGATAGAAGTCAGAGAGTGGTGGTGGATGGCAAATATTTAGCCTGGAGCCCAGTTATCAGTGGCGTACCGTAGGGATCAGTTCTGGGTCCTCTGCTGTTTGTGATTTTCATTAATGACTTGGATGAGGGAGAAGAAGGGTGGGTCAGTAAATTTGCAGACGATACGAAGATTGGTGGAGTTGTGGATAGTGAGGGCTGTTGTCGGCTGCAAAGAGACATAGATAGGATGCAGAGCAGGGCTGAGAAGTGGCAGATGGAGTTTAACCCTGAAAAGTGTGAGGTTGTCCATTTTGGAAGGACAAATATGAATGCGGACTACAGGGTTAACAGTAGGGTTATTGGCAATGTGGAGGAGCAGAGAGATCTTGGGGTCTATGTTCATAGATCTTTGAAAGTTGCCACTCAAGTGGATAGAGCTGTGAAGAAGGCCTATGGTGTGCTAGCATTCATTAGCAGAGCGATTGAATTTAAGAGCCGTGAGGTGATGATGCAGCTGTACAAAACCTTGGTACGGCCACATTTGGAGTACTGTGTGCAGTTCTGGTCACCTCATTTTAGGAAGGATGTGGAAACTTTGGAAAAGGTGCAAAGGAGATTTACCAGGATGTTGCCTGGAATGGAGAGTAGGTCTTTTGAGGAAAGGTTGAGAGTGCTAGGCCTTTTCTCATTAGAACGGAGAAGGATGAGGGGTGACTTGATAGAGGTTTACAAGGTGATCAGGGGAATAGATAGAGTGGACAGTCAGAGACTTTTTCCCCGGGTGGAACAAACCATTACAAGAGGACATAAATTTAAGGTGAATGGTGGAAGATATACGAGGGGATGTCAAGAGGTAGGTTCTTTACCCAGAGAGTAGTGGGGGCATGGAATGCACTGCCTGTGGAAGTAGTTGAGTCGGAAACATTAGGGACCTTCAAGCGGCTATTGGACAGGTACATGGATTATGGTAGAATGATGGGGTGTAGATTAATTTGTTCTTAATCTAGGACAAAAGTTCGGCACAACATCGTGGGCCGAAGGGCCTGTTCTGTGCTGTTTTTTTCTATCTTCTATATAGATTTTAGAAACTTTGCAGATAGTAAGAAAAAACATTGAAAAGCACTTAATACCATCAGAGGGCAGCCCGGGAGCACAGTGATTAGCACTGTTGCTTCACAGCACCAGGGGCCCGGGTTCGATTCCTGGTTTGGGTCACTGTCTGTGCGGAGTCTGCACATTCTCCCCGTGTCTGTGTGGGTTTCCTCTGGGTGCTCCAGTTTCCTCCCACAAATCCTGAAAGACACGCTGTTAGGTGAATTGGACATTCTGAATTCAAACAGGCGGTGGAGTGTGGTGACTGGGGGATTTTCACAGTAACTTCATTGCAGTGTTAATGTAAGCTTATTTTTGACACTAATAAAGATTATTATAAAAGTCAAAATAGAAACATAGATGATAAAAAAAACTTTGAAATGTTAAAATTAGAAATGTTCATTGAGTTTGAAAATGTATTTGTCTTTGAATTGGGAAAAAGCCTCTAACTTTTGTTCCATTTCAGGTAAAGTTGGCAGTAGAGAGCATTAAAACAAGGAATTTTTTAATATACAGGAAGTTTTTGAAAAATGCACGTTATCACAATGATGTGATTTATGCATGAGCGATATTAATTTGTAATTTTATCAGCTGATCAAACATATATTGAACTGTTTAAAAAGGACTTTATAAAAGCAAAAAAAAAGGCTGCCACACATCACGTGATGTCTGGTATTACAAGTTGACCAGTTTTTGGAAAGTTCCAACGTGAATGGCAATTCAGCATGCCATAACATTCTTCTGTGGAATTTCACATCTACTAATGTGAAGGCTACTTCAAAAATTTGTATTGGACTTCACATTTGCATTTCTACAAGGTTACCTCTCAAATGGAGAAGGGACGTTTACTACTACAGGTAAGGTAAAGTCGCCATAGTCCCAGGTGACCATGGGCTTCTTTAGCATTTGAAGGGGAGAGCTGACGGGTGGTGATTTAACCTGAGGATCACCGCACCTCAGGTGAGTAGCAAAGTTGAGAAGGCGGGGCCTTCATGAATAATCATGACCAGTTCAATAGCTACGTGGAAAGGTGTTCTTTCTATCTCATTGTTATGGGTAAAGGATACTCAGGGGTAATGGCTGGGACATTACAGAATTTGATCACCTCGGCAATGAAACAATAGCTACAGTCAATTCAGGTATCAGCTATGCAAATATGTTCAGAAATCATTATGGAAAGAGAGGTAGTGTGACTGAGGCAACCATTTTTGAAATCTTTGGAAATGAAGCAGTAATGAGTTCCTTTCTCGTCCAAGCTAAAGCCCTAGCTCTTAAAAATCCAGTACAGAGATACTGAATTTTCATTGACAGGATCCACAGGTACAAAATTCATCACCTTTTGGAAAAGACAGATTATGTTTTAAAAAGAAACTGGCTCCAAAAATTGCAGCCTACAGAGCCTTTCAGGGACGTAAAAGATGCCATGACATAATTTCATGGAAGAGCAAGTGTGCTCTCCCTGATATTTTGGCCAGTATTTATCCTTTCACCAACAGCACTAAAGAGCCAAACACAAGAAACAACTCGAGCATCTTCCAAGCAACAAGGGTCTAAATTACTTTCATTAAAATTAAAAATCAATCAGAATATTAACCCCAAAAATCTGACTTTTGAACACATTGTATATAAATGCGGTTTCAGTTCCAACCTGAACCAGCTTTGTCAACGAACACTGAAATTTAAGAAATAATTTGCATTGTGCAGTGCCTTCAAGCTGTCAGAACATTGCAAAGTGCTTCATGTTCAATGTCGTCACTTTTGCAATTTGGTAAATCAAGGTTCACATTGTGCAACAAGGCACTCTGTTTAAAATAAAGACACAAATGCTGGAAAAAAACTCAGGCCTGGCAGAATTTATGGAGAGAGAAACAAAGTTAATGCTTCAGGCTGATGGCCTTTCATCAGAACTGTTTTCCCAGCATTTGCTTTCTTTGATTTCCAGCATCCGCATTATTTTGCTTTAATAATAATAATCTTTATTAGTGTCACAAGTAGGCTTACATTAACACTGCAATGAAGTTACTGTGAAAATCCCCAAGTTGCCACACTCTGGCGCCTGTTTGGGTACATTGAGGGAGAATTCAGAATGTCCAATTCACCTAACAGCACGTCTTTCGGGACTTGTGGGAGGAAACTGGAGCACCCGGAGGAAACCCACGCAGACACGGGGAGAACGTGTCAACTTTGCACAGACAGCGATCCAAGCCGGGAATCGAACCTAGGACCCTGGCGCTGTGAAGCAACAGTGCTAACCACTGTGCTACCATGCCACCCTTGTGAAGAGGATATGTTTTGCTGACACTGATTGAGAGATTAATGTTGACCAGGACACCAGACAAATGAAATCAGTGCCGCATGCTAATTTACACATATCCGAGCAGGCAGTCGGGATTTCATGTCTTCGCCTGAGACACGGCTTCCCTGACAGTGCTGTGCTCCCTCAATAATGCTGTCCCTCAGCCTTTATTAAATGCTCAAGTGTCTGGCTCATTATCGCCAAGCCTTCACGCTGCATAAGACATTGTCATTCAATCTACTCATTAAGATTACATGTGTTTTTCTATCAAGGGGTTTGGGTGGAAAAAACATAAAAGTCTTACTTTAAGTGATGTTTGTATCCTTGCAGGTGACACTGGTATTGTTCAATGGAATTAAGTGTAACATTGCAGATAGCACACAGATAGTCGCCTGTTCCAACTACAAAACATGGACTGAATTATTTTTTCAATCATTTGTAAATGGCTACAAAATTAAGATTGTCACATAATTTACTTACTTTCAAACTTCCAAATGTTTAGAGGTTGTGTGTAAATTATAAGCTGTACAATCTACGCTGTTTCTAATGCTTCTAAATGTTTAATAATACAGTATATGACTACTGCATATTAGACAGCTGTGAAGGAGTCTGGAGTCTCTCACACAACTCTTCCCTCAGCCTTACATAGCTGAAGCAAACAGGTACATTATTGCATTACCAGTTCAGTTTAAATCTCTAGATTCTATTCTTGGATCTTTTTTGGATGCTCTCAATTGTAGGTTAAGGCAAGCAAACTGCTCCCTCTTACAAAAGGAGGGAATCCCGCTGCCAGCGAACGGCATCCCATTGAAAAACACGCGGCTGGGGGATCGGAGAATCCAGTCCATTATCATCATGCACTTATTGTCACTGGGATGAAAAGCTTGTGAATGAATACCTTGGCAAGGTGGTTGAAAGACGAGGACAGCAGATGGATAGAAACACCACCACCAGCAAGGTTCCTCCAAGACACTCATCATCCTTACTTAGAACTAAATCACCGTTCCCTCACTGTCGCTGGGTCAAAATCCTGGAACTCCTCCCCTAACAGGATTGTGGGTCTACCTGCACCAGATGGATTGCTGCATGTTATGAAATCCGACTTATTTTTAAAGTTGAGCGTGAGGGCCAGAAACTCCAAGACCTCACAGATCCCGGGTGTTTTGCGCATGCGCTGGCCGGGAGTGAGCATGCATGCGCAATTCAGCATTCTAACTTCTTCGGGCCAAAGACGGGCCCGGCGTGATCATACAAAAAGAGAATGGCATGTAAAACTGCCATGCGACCCTGAAGCGGGGCACCATATAAGAGATGGGTCCCAGTCAGGGGACAGGGAGAGGTCCCGGTTTAGTTTTTTTTTAATTTTTAAAATATATTTTATTAAAGTTTTTCGATCAAACTAAAACAAAAATTTCCCATTTTACAACTTTGTAATAATATATACATTGATCGTTTTTTAAATAAATAATATGCTAACTAACGGCAACTGCCAACAACAAAATAGGAAACAACAGAAATAGTAACTAAAATAGTAACTTCGTAAAATCTAATATAAATAACTAATATATAAACACACACATAAAACCCCTGAGGACCCAAATGAGTCCTCCCCCCCCCCCGGGCTGCCGCTGCTACCTTTCCTATTTTCCCTTATCGCTCTGCGAGATAGTCGAACGATTGCCACCGCCTGGTGAACCCTTGAGCCGAACCTCTTAGTGCGTACTTTATCCGCTCCAATTCTATGAACCCTGCCATGTCGTTTATCCAGGCCTCCACGCCCGGGGGTTTAGCTTCTTTCCACATAAGTAGAATCCTTCGCCGGGCTACTAGGGACGCAAAGGCCAAAACATCGGCCTCTCTCGCCTCCTGCACTCCCGGCTCATCTGCAACCCCAAATATAGCCAACCCCCAGCCTGGTTCGACCCGGACCCCCACCACCTTTGAAATCACTTTTGCCACACCCACCCAGGACCCATGCAATACCGGACATGACCAGAACATGTGGGTGTGGTTCGCCGGGCTTCCCGCGCATCTCCCGCACCTATCGTCCACTCCAAAAAATCGACTCAGCCTTGCTCCAGTCATATGCGCCCTGTGTAGAACCTTGAATCGTATCACGCTGAGCCTGGCACATGAGGACGAAGAGTTTACCCTACTTAGGGCATCTGCCCACAGCCCCTCCTCTATCTCTTCCCTCAGCTCCTCCTCCCATTTTCCCTTCAGCTCCTCCACCATCGTCTCCCCCTCGTCTCTCATTTCCCGATATATATCTGACACCCTGCCATCACCCACCCATGCCCCCGAAATCACTCTGTCCTGGATCTCTTGCGCCGGGAGCTCCGGAAATTCCCTCACCTGTTGTCTCACAAATGCCCTCACTTGCATATAGCGAAATGCATTCCCAGGTGGCAGCCCATATTTTTCTGTCAGTGCTCCCAGACTCGCGAACGTCCCGTCTAAGAACAAGTCCTTCAATTTTGCAATTCCTGCTCGCTGCCAAGATTTAAATCCCCCATCTATCCTTCCCGGGACGAACCTATGATTGTTCCTTATCGGGGACCACACTGAGGCACCCGTCACTCCCTTATGTCGTCTCCACTGCCCCAAATTTTCAGAGTTGCCACCACCACTGGGTTTGTGGTGTATTTCTTCGGCGCCGTCGCCAGTGCTTTTAGGTTAGTTCCCCTACAGGACGCCATCTCCACTCTTTTCCACGCCGCTCCTTCCCCTTCCCTCATCCACTTACATATCATTGACATGTTGGCGGCCCAATAATAATCACTTAGATTCGGCAGTACCAGTCCCCCTCTGTCCCTACTGCGCTGCAGGAACCCCCTCTTTACTCTTGGGGTCTTTCCAGCCCACACAAAGCTCATAATACTCTTGTCCACCTTTTTAAAAAAGGCCTTTGTAATCAGTACAGGGAGGCACTGGAACACAAAAAGAAACCTTGGAAGAACAACCATTTTAACCGCCTGCACCCTGCCCGCCAATGACAGGGGCACCATGTCCCACCTCCTAAAGTCCTCTTCCATCTGCTCTATCAGTCGTGCCAAGTTAAGCTTATGCAAGGTTCCCCAGTTCCTGGCCACCTGGATCCCCAAATACCGGAAATCCCTTGCTACTCTCCTCTGCGGCAGCTCGTCTATTCCCCTGCCCTGTTCCCCGGGGTGCATCACAAACAGTTCGCTCTTCCCCATATTCAATTTATATCCTGAAAATTCTCCAAATTCCCTGAGTGTCTGCATTATCTCAGGCATCCCCCCCACTGGGTCCGCGACATACAACAACAAATCATCCGCGTATAATGACACCCGATGCTCTTCTCCTCCTCTAAGTACCCCCTTCCACTTCCTGGAGCCCCTCAGCGCTATGGCCAGTGGCTCAATTGCCAACGCAAACAGTAACGGGGACAGGGGACATCCCTGTCTTGTACCCCTATATAGTGGTCAGATCGTTGCCTATTTGTAATCACACTTGCCACCGGGGCCCTGTACAGGAGCTGAACCCATCTAATGAACCCCTCTCCAAATCCAAATCTCCTCAGTACTTCCCACAGGTAGTCCCACTCCACTCTATCAAATGCTTTCTCTGCATCCATCGCCACCACTATCTCCGCCTCCCCCTCCGGTGGGGGCATCATCATCACCCCCAGCAGCCTCCGTATATTAGCATTCAATTGCCTCCCTTTAACAAACCCCGTTTGATCATCATGCACCACCCCATGGACACAGTCCTCTATCCTCATCGCCATCACCTTGGCCAAAAGCTTGGCATCTACATTCAAGAGGGAAATAGGCCTGTATGACCCGCACTGCAGCGGGTCTTTGTCTCTTTTCAGGATCAGCGATATCGTCGCCTCCGACATCGTCGGGGGTAGTGTCCCCCTTTCCCTAGCCTCATTAAAGGTTCTCGTCAGACGTGGGGCCAGCAGATCCACGTATTTCCTATAGAACTCCACCGGGAACCCATCCGGTCCCGGGGCCTTCCCTGCCTGCGTGTTCCCAATTCCTTTTACCACCTCCTCCACCTCAATCTGCGCTCCCAATCCTGTCATCTCCTGTTCCTCAACCTTCGGGAGCTCCAGCTGGTCTAGGAAACGCATCATTCCCTCTTTCCCTTCCGGGGGTTGAGCATTATATAGCCTCTCGTAAAATACCTTAAACACCCCGTTCACCCTCTCCGCTCCCCGTTCCATCTTTCCCTCCTTGTCTCTAACCCCTCCGATCTCTCTCGCCGCCCCCCTCTTCCTAAGTTGTTGGGCCAGCAGTCGGCTCGCCGTCTCTCCATATTCATACTGCACTCCCTGTGCCTTCCTCCATTGTGCCTCCGCCTTCCCCGTGGTCAACAAGTCAAAGTCCGTGTGCAATCTCCGTCTTTCCCTGTATAGCCCTTCATCTGGAGCATCCGCATATTGCCTATCCACCCTCAAAATCTCCCTCAACAATCTCTCCCTTTCTTTACCCTCTTGTTTCCCCTTATGGGCCCTTATGGAGATCAGCTCCCCTCTAACCACCGCCTTCAGCGCCTCCCAGACCACTCCCACCTGAACCTCTCCATCATCATTAATCTCTAGGTACCTTTCAATACATCCCCTCACCCTTACACATACCCCCTCGTCCGCCAACAGTTCCATATCTAATCTCCAGAGTGGGCGCTGTTCCTTTTCCTCTCCTACTTCCAGATCTACCCAATGTGCGGCATGATCTGAAATGGCTATAGCCGAATACTCCGTTCCTGCCACCTTCGGGATCAGCGCCCTTCCCAGGACAAAGAAGTCTATCCGGGAGTACACTTTGTGGACATGGGAGAAGAAGGAAAACTCTTTACTCCTTGGCCTAGTAAATCTCCAGGGATCCACTCCTCCCATCTGCTCCATAAAGGCCTTAAGCACCTTGGCTGCTGCCGGCCTCCTCCCGGTCCTAGACCTGGACCGGTCCAGCCCTGGGTCCAGCACCGTGTTGAAGTCCCCCCCCCATTACCAACTTTTCCATCTCCAGGTCCGGGATGCGCCCCAACATACGCTTCATAAAGTTCGCGTCATCCCAGTTCGGGGCATATACATTCACCAGCACCACCGCCTCACCTTGCAGTCTGCCACTCACCATCACGTATCTATCCCCACTGTCCGCCACTATGTTCTTCGCCTCAAACAATACCCGTTTCCCCACCAGTATAGCCACCCCTCTATTTTTCGCATCCAAGCCCGAGTGGAATACCTGTCCCACCCATCCTTTCCTTAATCTGACCTGATCCGCCAGTTTCAGGTGCGTCTCCTGAAGCATGACCACGTCTGCCTTTAGCTTCTTTAGGTGCGCAAGTACCCTTGCCCTCTTAATCGGCCCGTTCAACCCTCTCACGTTCCACGTGATCAACCGGGTTGGGGGGCTCTTTACCCCCCCCCCCCCCCCCCCCTCGTTGACTAGCCATCCCCTTTTTTAGACCAGCTCCTCACCCGGTTCCCACGCACCCGCTTTTCCCCCCGACGGCACCGTCCCGTCCCGACCATCCCATCCCGTAACAGCTCCCCCTTTCCCTTAGCAGCAGCAACCCAGTTAACCCCCCCCCTCCCCCCGCTAGATCCCTCTCTAGCTTAGTTGCTCCCCCCATATTGCTTCCGGAAGTCAGCAAAATCTGGCTGACCTCGGCTTCCCCCATTTATCCTTAGCCTCCCATCATGTAAGCCCCCTCCTTCCTGCGCCCCCTTATCCCGCCACAATTTCCATAGCGCGGGGACAAAGCCCGCGCTTCCCTCTCGGCCCCGCCCGATGGCGCAGCTCCCTCTCTCCTTCCCCCTCCCCTTCCCCACCGGCGCCCACATTTCTTCGTGTCCCCCCCTTCGAGGGGAAAGAATTTCCCCCCCCCCCATCTGATTCACAGTCCCTTGCCACCATCTCACTACTTCATTTCAAACACTCTTTCTCCAATCTAGTCCAACTTCTTCTCTTCGATAAATGTCCACGCCTCTTCTGCCGTCTCGAAGTAGTGGCGTTTACCCTGGTGTGTAACCCACAGTCTTGCCGGCTGCAACATTCCGAACTTCACTTTCCTCTTGTGGAGCACCGCCTTGGCCCGATTGAAACTCGCCCTCCTTCTCGCCATCTCCGCACTCCAATCCTGATACACGCGGATCACCGCGTTCTCCCACCTGCTGCTCCGTATCTTTTTCGCCCATCTCAGGACCATCTCCCTGTCCTTGTAGCGGTGGAACCTCACCACTATTGCTCGAGGTATTTCTCCTGCCTTTGGTCTTCTCACGAAGACTCGATACGCTCCCTCCACTTCCAGGGGGCCCATCGGGGCCTCAGCTCCCATTAAGGTATGGAGCATCGTGCTCACATACGCCCCAACATCCGCTCCCTCTGCCCCTTCGGGAAGACCCAAGATTCTTAAGTTCTTCCTCCTCGAGCTATTTTCCAGGGCTTCCAGTCTCTCCATACACCTCTTATGCAGTGCCTCGTGCGTCTCCGTCTTCACCACCAAGCCCTGTATCTCGTCCTCATTTTCGGCAGCTTTTGCCTTCACTCCACGGAGCTCCATCTCTTGGGTCTTCTGCGCCTCCTTTAACCCCTCAATCGCATGCAGCATTGGCGCCAGCACCTCCTTCTTGAGCTCCTCCACACATCACCGGAGGAACTCCTGCTGTTCCAGGCCCCATACCAACTGGCCTCCCTCCGCCGCCATCTTGCTTCTCACTTCCCTTCTTTGCCGCTGCTCCAGAGGATCCTCTGTAATCTGGCCACTATTATCTCTTCTGTCCATTCACATACGGGGGGACTCCATTCTATGTCGCCTCACAGTGGGTTTAGCCTTCGAAAATTGCCGTTGGGGCTCCCGATAAGAGCCCAAAGGTCCGTTAAAACGGGAGGTGCCGAAACGTGCGACTTAGCTGGTCATCGCCGCACCCGGAAGTTCGGTCCCGGTTTAGTTAAGGAGAAAGAGAAGCAAAAGTGCTGTGGTTGGCAGATTCTTAGTGCTGACGGCTCAGTTGAAGCGCTAGCAAGTGAAGAGGGCTCAGGAGAAGCCCTGGTGATCAAAGGACTGGTTGACTTGTAGTCGCTACTGAAGCCTAGGTGGGTTATTGAGAAATCTGTGGAACCTGTCTTGGTCCCATCTGCATTTATTGTGCAATGTGGTGTATTCGGCCAGAGTTTACCTGTAAATTTACATACACCTCATACTAACCCTGAATGTTGGAGCATAGAGAGATGTTGTAAATTGCTTTATCTTCCTGACCTTCTACAGTGAAGGGGGTGGAGAAAACTGTGCGGGATGGGGTACTTAGTTGGGGGGGGGGCATGTTGGGGAGGGGCATGTTGAGGGGGATGCGCTTGGGGATTCAGGAGTGTGGGACTTGTACCAGGCGGGGCTCAGTTGGAGTATTTAAAATAGTTGCTATGAAGTTAGATGTGCTATTTTTCCTTGTAACTCTTTTACATAAGGTTACCTTTACGTTTACTCTGTGGCCATTTCCACAAAGACTGCACAAGTGTTTTGTGATGAACAGATTTACAATGAGACACTAGGGTTTAATTGCTTTGCTTTCTTTCCTGCATTTTCCAGACCTTTTAAAATTTTGATTTAGAGTTAGTGAAGCCAGGAAACATAACCACAATCTGCGTAAATACATTCAGTTGTATCTGCACTTCCCTATCTTTTCAAATGATAATCACTAATAGTTACTAACCATTCTTTTCAGAATAATCTGTCTGCTTCCCCAGTTCCTCCATTAACTGTCTCCTTATGTCATTTTTCTTGTGCTTCTTGCCATTATAATGTTGCTGGGCCATTAATGGGTTGTTGAAGGAGGCACTACACAGTTTGCAGAACTTGTTGGGATCCTCCAGGTCCAAAGCTGTGGAAGCTGAGGAGACCTCATGAGCCATCTCTTGCTTGCCCTTTTCCAGTTGCTCACTCTGCACAGAGCTGTTCTCCTCTGAAGGTGGACTTGCTACATCCATGGACACTGTGATAGAACACAGCACTGAAATTCAAAGCAATAATGGCTGCAATGATTCAAGATAGCTCTCAAATGTTATCTTTCACATTGCTGTTTTTGAAAATTAAACAGTGTATATATTCTACAGGGTACAAAGGCCGCACTTATATTCCTAGTTCTGAGCAACTAACAGGTCGTACTTATAATCAGTGTATAATTCAAGTACTAAATTTGTGGTTTTAAAAAGGCAGAGGTACATTTGAAATGTTCAATCTAAAGAGTAAAGCCATAGTCATTTTCAAATATTTCATTTCAATGTTGAGTTAATCTGTGTTAGATCACAGTAACTTATCAACTCTTAAAAACAGTTTACTAATAAAACAGATCCATTACACGAGTATAATAATATCGTCAAAAACTATTTGCATTACAAAATTTATGCAGGTACAGTGTTAAAGAGAACCACTACATTGTCAACAAGCACTATCCAGGGTAATTACAGGCCTGTTATTTAGACATCTGTGGAGAAGGAAATTTTGGAACCCCTTTAATTAAAAGGTTAAATTCCTATATATTAGATGAAAAGGAAATAATTAAAAGCCACCAACATTGATTTCGGAAAGAGAGACAAAGAGATGTGGATAGGTTAAGTGAATGGGCAAAACCTTGGCTGATGGAGCAGTGGAAAATGTGAGGTTGCCCACTTTGGTAGGAAGAATAGAAAAACAGAGAATATTATTTAATGGCGAGAGACTGCAGAATCCTGTGGTGCAGCCGAACCTGCGCGTCCTTGTACATGAATCACAAAGTCAGCAGGCAGGCACAGCAAGTAATCAAGAAGGCAAACAGAATATTGGTTTCATTGCAAGGGGGAGTGGGGTATAAAAATAGGAAGCTCTTGCTACAACTGGACTGGGCACAGATTAGACCACAGCTCCAGTAGTTTTGATCACCTTATTTGCAGAGTGACATACTTGTCGGTTGGGGGCAGTTCAGAGAAGATTCACCTGGTTGATTCCTGGGATGACGGGGGAACGAGAGACTGTTTGAGGGGATGGATGAGCGGGAGATAACATGGAGGGGGGGGGGAAACTGGCACGTGCGGGCGAGAGCCAGTGTATAAAGTTATGTAAATATACCATTTTGCCATGTATATATCTTGCTCAATGCGATTTTGTGTTATTTTGTTACGGGGGGGGGTTATTGTTTTGTAAGGGGAAAAAATTGTGTTGTCAAAAAATCTGAATAAATATATATATTAAAAAAAAACTTTCCTCATCAGACAACCGTCCATTCAGGTATTAATGTGGTAAACATTCTCTGAACTGCTTCCAATGCATCTACATCCTTACGAAAATTGTATGAAAATTGGTGGGGTGGTGAATACTGAGGAGGATAGACTTAGATTACAGGAGGATAAAGAAGGGCTGGTCAGATGGGCTGATCAGTGGCAAATAGAATTCAATCTGGATAAATGTGAGGTGATGCACTTGGGTAGGACAAACAAGGCTGGGGGACACATGATAAATGGCAGGACCCTGAGAAGCACCGAGCATCAGAGGGACCTTGGTGTGCATGTACACCAGTCCCTTAAGGTAATACGGCAGGTGGATCAAGTGGTTCGAAGACATATTTATTGGTACACTTGCCTTTATTAGCTGAGGCATAGAATTTATGAGCAGGGAGGTTATACTGGAACTGTATAAATTGTTGTTTAGGCCACAGCTAGAGTAATGTGTGCAGTTCTGGAGTCCACATTATAAGAGGGATGCAAAAACACTGGAAAGGGTGCAGAGGAAATTTACCAGGATGTTGCCTGGGCTGGAGATTTTTAGTTATGAAGAGAGATTGGGTAGACTGGGCTTGTTTTCCTTGGAGCAGTGGAGACTGAGAGGGGATATGATTGAGATATATAAAATTATGAGGGGCATAGATAGACAGGAAGAAACTTTTCCACTTAGTGGAGGGGTCAATGACCAGGGGGCATAAATTTAAGGTAAGGGACAGGAGGTTTAGAGGGGATGTGAGGAAAACCTTTTCCACCCAGAAGGTGACGGGAGTCTGGAATTCACTTCTTGAAAGCCCCCTTCCATGATTATTCACTCAGCATAAGGGGCATAAGAAAACAGGAGCAAGATCAGGCCGTTTTACACTTAAAAATTGAATATTGCAGCTGATATTGTCAGAAAGCCCCCAGTGCATGAGATATTTCATGTGGCACATTTAACATAATTAGATTTCTCTGAAACACTTCAGTTGATAAGTTGCTCCCATTTATGCAAACCTCTGGCACCAAAATTCTGCTTCTGTAACTAATTTTGAAAAGAAAGTAGATATGAAAGCAGATATGGCACTCTGGGTAGCAGGCGCGAGTGTAGACTTGACTATTATACAATGAGCTCAATGTCTGCAATGAAGTTACGCTTAGGCTGGAGCGAGTGCTTGGAGAAGGTAAATGTTGAAGTGTATTGCAGATCTTTCAGGAGCCATGCGTAAGGTGTGACCAACAAATTGTTAGAAAAAAGCAAATTAAATTAATTATGCATTTAGGAACGTAGAACATTACAGCGCAATACAGGCCCTTCGGCCCTCGATGTTGCGCCGACCTGTGAAACCACTCTAAAGCCCATCTACACTATTCCCTTATCGTCCATATGTCTATCCAATGACCATTTGATTGTCCTTAGTGTTGGCGAGTCCACTACTGTTGCAGGCAGGGCATTCCACGCCCTTACTACTCTCTGAGTAAAGAACCTACCTCTGACATCTGTCTTATATCTATCTGCCCTCAATTTAAAGCTATGTCCCCTCGTGCTAGACATCACCATCCGAGGAAAAAGGCTCTCACTATCCACCCGATCCAATCCTCTGATCATCTTGTATGCCTCAATTAAGTCACCTCTTAACCTTCTTCTCTCTAACGAAAACAGCCTCAAGTCCCTCAGCCTTTCCTCATAAGACATCCCCTCCATACCAGGCAACATTCTGGTAAATCTCCTCTGCACCCTTTCCAATGCTTCCACATCCTTCCTATAATGCGGCAACCAGAATTGCATGCAATACTCCAAATGTGGCCGCACCAGAGTTTTGTACAGCTGCAAACATGACCCCATGGCTCCGAAACTCAATCCTCTACCAATAAAAGCTAACACACCGTACGCCTCCTTAACAACCCTCTCAACCTGGGTGGCAACTTTCAGGGATCTATGTACATGGACACCGAGATCTCTCTGCTCATCCAGGGGCAGCACGGTAGCACAAGTGGATAGCACTGTGGCTTCACAGCACCAGGGCCCCAGGTTCGATTCCCCGCTGGGTCACTGTCTGTGCGGAGTTTGCCCGTTCTCCCAGTGTCTGCATGGGTTTCCTCCGGGTGCTCCGGTTTCCTCCCACAGTCCAAAGACGTGCAGGTTAGGTGGATTGGCCATGCTAAATTGCCCTTAGTGACCAAAAAAGGTTAGGAGGGGTTATTGGGTTACGTGAATAGGGTGGAAGTGAGAGCTTAAATGGGTCGGTGCAGACCCGATGGGCCGAATGGCCTCTTTCTGCACTGTATGTTCTATGTCTATGTCTATCCACACTGCCAAGAATCTTACCATTAGCCCAGTACTCTGTCTTCCTGTTATTCCTTCCAAAATGAATCACCTCACACTTTTCTGCATTAAACTCCATTTGCCACCTCTCAGCCCAGCGCTGCAGCTTATCTATGTCCCTCTGTAACCTGTAATATCCGTCCACACTGTCCACAACTCCACCGACTTTAGTGTCATCTGCAAATTTACTCACCCATCCTTCTACGCCCTCCTCCAGGTCATTTATAAAAATGACAAACAGCAGTGGCCCCAAAACAGATCCTTGTGGTACACCACTAGTAACTGGACTCCAGTCTGAACATTTCCCATCAACCACCACCCTTTGTCTTCTTCCAGCTAGCCAATTTCTGATCCAAACTGCTAAATCACCCTGAATCCCATGCCTCCGTATTTTCTGCAGTAGCCTACCGTGGGGAACCTTATCAAACGCTTTACTGAAATCCATATACACCACATCAACTGCTTTAGCCTCATCCACCTGTTTGGTCACCTTCTCAAAGAACTCAATAAGGTTTGTGAGGCACTACCTACCCTTCACAAAACTGTGTTGACTATCTCTAATCAAATTATTCCTTTCCAGATGATTATATATCCTATCTCTTATAAACCTTTACAAGATTTTGCCCACAACTAAGGCTCACTGGTCTATAGTTACCGGGGTTGTCTCTACTCCCTTTCTTGAACAAGGGGACAACATTTGCTATCCTCCAGTCTTCTGGCACTATTCCTGTAGACAAAGATGACTTAAAGATCAAAGCCAGAGGCTCAGCAATATCCTCCCTAACTTCACAGAGACTCCTCGGATAAATCCCATCTGGCCCAGGGGACTTATCTATTTTCACACTTTCCAGAATTGCTGACACCTCCTCCTTATGAACCTCAAGCCTAATGGCTAATAGTCTAATAGCCTGAATCTCAGTATTCTCCTCGACAACATTGTCTTCTTCCTGTGTGAATACTGACGAAAAATATTCATTTAGCACCTCTCCTATCTCCTCGGACTCCAAGCACAACTTCCCACTACTGTCCTTGACTGGCCCTACTCTTACCCTAGTCATTTGTTTATTCCTGACATATATATATGTTTTGATCGATGTTGTCAGATCTAATTAAAGAAAGTGCATGACAGATACAACCTCCATGAGATTGATTAGACTGAATGTCTCAATAATTTGTAAGTTAGAGCCATCTCATGCATAGAGATACACATATAGCTGTCCTATTTCAAGCAGATGGAAGGTTTATTTTAGTAAGTTTGCCATAGTAATTTGTTCTCGGTTTTGTAACCCAAGCCCAAGTGTTCCAAACGGTGGCTAATACGAAGCAGAAATCATTTTCACGTAATATATTTTATTGTGAAAGGAGCTACAGAAATGTATGCGAGAACAAGCAAATATCTGAAGTCAGCACCAATGGTTTGTGCTGTTCGTCTTGAACCACAAACATAATAAGTCAAATGAGGCCAGAAAATATTCCGACAAAATCGTACACAGAACACAGACACAACACAGAAAACGGATTTGACAGGAACGTTCAACTTACCAGTCTGTGGCTGTGCGATACATGGCTGTTCTCCTGTGAGTTGTTTGAGCCGCTTTGTGTGGATCTTTCCTTGATAATGGGATTGAGCAACTATGGGGGATGTGAAAACCATATTGCACAGGGTGCAAAATTTATTCTTGTCCACTTCTCCAGTTCCAGCATCCTGCAATCAAGCATCAGGTACAATCTCAGTAAGTGTACTCGTGGCCCAATTATAATCTTTGTAATTGGGCCAACAGACTGCACTTTGAACACCCGACCACCATACAACAATTTATATATTTTTATCAACTTACGAACAAGGAGTAGGACATTCAGCCTCTCGAGCCTGCTCCGCCATTTAATAAGATCATGGCTGATCTGAGAGTGACCTAACATAGAACATACAGTGCTGAAGGAGGCCATTTAGCCCATTGAGTCTGCACCGACCCACTTAAGGCCTCACTTCCACCCTATCCCCCTACCCAATAACCCCTCCTAACCTTTTTGGGACACTAAGGGCAATTTAGCATGTCCAATCCACCTAACCTGAAGGCCCCGCTTTCTAAACCTTGCCCCTCGCCCGAGGTGTGGTGATCCTCAGGTTAATCACCACCAGTCAGCTCTTCCCCTCAAAGGGGAAAGTAGCCTATGGTCATCTAGAACTATGGCAACTTTACCGTACCTATTTATGTGGCTGGTCTAGTAGAGTTTCTGGGCAGTGCTGAACCCAGAATGATGATGATGGGGGAAATCTGATGATGCTAATGCCATTGAATGTCAAGGCGGTTCTCTCTTGCTGGGGATGGTCATTCCTGGCACTTTTGTGATGCAAGTGCTACTTTCCACTTATCACCCCAAGCCTGAACATTGCCCTGGTCTCCCTGCATGCAGGCATGGACTGCTTCAGAATCTGCAGACTTTCAAATGGATCTGAACATTGTGAAAACAGAAAACATACCCACTTCTGACCTTATGATTGTGTGAAGAAGAATATTGAAGCAGCTGAAGATCGTTGAGCTGTGGAATTTCTGCAATGGTGTGCTGGGCTGGAATAATTGACATCTGACAACTACAGCAGTCTTATAGTCTTCCTTTGCACTAAAAGTATGACTCCAGTGTTACGACACCCTGGACAACTGTGCGGTCAATTCCAGCGCCACCCGTCCCGGAGTCGTAACACAAGTGAATTAACCAATAATTCCTATAAACATTGCTGAAGTCTTTGGCCTTTAGCTGCTCAATGATTACAGTCACCAGGTTTGTAATACAGACAAACACAGGTGGGGGTGGGGGGGGAATGTAAATGAAAGAGAAGAGAGTCTTTGCTTCAGAGGATGGGTCCTCGCAGACTTTCTCCACAGTAAGCTTGAGAATCAGAGTCCTTGTTTTGCAGCCTGTACTCTAAATTCTCCTGGTGAGACGATTCCCTGTTTCTTCAGACTTTGCTCTCAGTTCGTGGCCTGCCTTTCAGGAATCCAACACCCCACAGGCTTATTGGAGAGAGAGTTAGCTGGATCCTTTTTGAAGAGGCCTAGCAGCAGTTTTCTGGAGAGGAATTTTCATAATCTTTCACCTCCGCGCCAGAATCAAAAGTGAAACTAAAATGGAACTTTGTGGCTCTGAGAAACATTCCAGTGGGATAATATTCAATCATCACCTGTTACTGGGCAGAGTACAGCCTTCTGGGCTCATTCATTGGCCACCAGCCAAATCAATCAAACCGAGTCATAACTGATATCAGCCAATCTCCAATCGCCGGTCTGAAACAGCACAGCTTTCTGGAAACTTCTGTTTGAATTAAAGGCACAGGCCACAGCTTCCTTCTGCTTGAATTAAAATGGCAGGTGCCTTAAAGGCACATGTCCATAAGTCATCCATGGATCAAAAGCGTAACCATTGTGGCAAAATAAAAGGGGGAAACAAGGAAATAGACATGGAGTAAACAAGAAGGATCCTTACCACTAGCCAGTAGGGACTTCTCCCCCTCATCACCCACTGACTTCAATTTTACTCGGACTCCTCGATAGTTCACTCAGCCAAATGCTGCCTTAACATCAAGAGTCCCCATTGCAACCCCACCCTGGAATTCAGTTATTTTGTGTGTGTTTGAATCATGACTGCGATGGGTTGTGGAGCCTCGAAGTCTGATAAAAACCAAACATAGAACATACAGTGCTGAAGGAGGCCATTTAGCCCATTGAGTCTGCACCGACCCACTTAAGGCCTCACTTCCACCCTATCCCCCTACCCAATAACCCCTCCTAACCTTTTTGGGACACTAAGGGCAATTTAGCATGTCCAATCCACCTAACCTGAAGGCCCCGCTTTCTAAACCTTGCCCCTTGGTTATTGTTATGAGTAAATGCCATTTGACAACATCCTCCAATACTGTGATGATTGAGAGTAGACTGAAGGGGCGATAATTAGTTGAATTGAATTAGTCATGAAACTACTTAAAAAAAAGGATTTAATAAAAATCTCAACTGAAATTTAAAATGAGACAAAGCAAACTACTTTAAACTGCGAGGCCATCTTCCAAGCTGATGAGAAAAGCAAATGAGATTTCACCAAGGAAATGTGAAGTGGGAGAGAGATTTCTGATAATCTACAAACATTAAAACTCAACACAAAGGAAGATATAAAAAAATGTCAATCAACTGTAATCTATTAAAACCATGGGGAACTGCAGGCAGGTTATACACCCAATAGATACTCAAAGTCCCTGCGGAGGATGCAAGAACACCCTCTCCTATTAGTTTCTCCTGTCTTGAAATGTGGTAAATGTTTCTGAGGTGAGATATCAAAATGTGATTACTTGCTCTACAATAAAGATAACAGAAGACATTTAATCAAATTCCTTGGCATTTACATCCACTTCTTTTTTATTTTTCCAATTTAGCGTGGCCAATCCACCTACCCTGCAAACACAGTCAGAGAGGTTTTGGAAAAATACTTAGCAAAGAAACAGGTGGAACAGCTCTCTCTCTCTCCCCCAGGAATAAGCACTTGTGGTTCAAGAAATCAGCATTCCCAAAATCTTCCAGTGAACCAAGATCTTGTAAGAATTGTAACATCTTTTACATCTACCTGCTCAAAGGAACCGGATAACATAAATTGGCCACAATGTTTAACAATCTACACTTCAAAGGCAAGTAAAGGATTTCTGACCATATTGTATTTGGACCCTAATTTCCCTACTTCTGATGGTGTGGGTGGTGTGTGTGTGTGGCGGGTGTGAGAGGATGTGTAGTGTGAGTGTGGGTGTGTGTCTCTGTATGGCGTGTGTGTGGAATGTGTCTGTGGTGTATGGTGTGCGCAGAATGTGTGCGTGCGGAGTGTGGTGTGCGCCGAGTGTGGGCCGTGCAGAGTGCGGTGCGCGCGGAGTGCAGTGCGCGCGGATTGTGGTGTGTGTGGTGTGAGTCAGGTGTGGGTGGTGTGTGTGAGGGTGTCTAGTGTGTGGGTGTATGAGATGTGGCCTCATTATTTTGTTCTCTGTGTTATGGGCGAGGCTTTTCAGAACCCCAAAATGTATCATGGAGTTCAACCAACCTCTCCCTTGAATGGATTTCTTGCTTTTCCGAGCATACGGCTTTTTCCCTCGGTGTGGGATTACAATTATGGACACGTGGGTTTTTAAACACAAAACACTGTTTATTCCATGAACTCAACTTAACATCTTAAATAAACATTGGATCTCTTAACACCCCTTACTTCAAAGATAACTCAGAAAATATTGCAACAGTAAATAATTCCTGAAAATGTTCCTTCAAACTTCCAAGAGACTTAACACCTTTAAACAGTATCACATCAGGTTAAAGGATATATATATATTTTCTGTAGAATGGCAGAGACTGTCGCAAACTGGTTTCTACTTTTAAACTGCTCTCAGCAAAACCAGCCAGGCACTTTTTAGCTACTCTCAGCAAAACCAAACTGCAAAACTTGCAGCTCTCTGGAAATACACAGACACTGCTTTTAAACTGAAACTAAAAACCTGCAAAATGGCTGACCTAAAGCTGAGCTCCCCCCACTCTATGACATCACTGTTTTCTTAAAGGTACATTGCTTAAACATCCAGTTCTTCCAAGGCATTCTCGCATGACATCTGGTTTAGTGGCTAATAAACTTGCTCTTTCTTTGACTCTAAGCTCGCCAACGAGAGGCGAGGCCATATTGGATTTGGTACTGGGTAATGAACCAGAACAGGTGTTAGATTTGGAGGTAGGTGAGCACTTTGGTGATAGTGACCACAATTCGATTACGTTTACTTTAGTGATGGAAAGGGATAGGTATATACCGCAGGGCAAGAGTTATATCTGGGGGAAAGGCAATTATGATGCGATGAGGCAAGACTTAGGATACATCGGATGGAGAGGAAAACTGCAGGGGATGGGCACAATGGAAATGTGGAGCTTGTTCAAGGAACTGCTACTGCATATCCTTGATAAGTATGTACCTGTCATGCAGGTAGGAAGTGGTCGAGTGAGGGAACCGTGGTTTACTAAAGCAGTCGAAACACTTGTCAAGAGGAAGAAGGAGACTTGTGTAAAGATGAGACATGAAGGTTCAGTTAGGGCGCTCGAGAGTTACAAGTTAGCTAGGAAGAACCTAAAGAGAGAGCTAAGAAGAGCCAGGAGGGGACATGAGAAGTCTTTGGCAGGTAGGATCAAGGATAACCCTAAGGCTTTCTATAGATATGTCAGGAATAAAAGAATGACTAGGGTAAGAGTAGGGCCAGTCAAGGACAGTGTTGGGAAGTTGTGCTTGGAGTCCGAGGAGATAGGAGAGGGGCTAAATGAATATTTTTCGTCAGTATTCACACAGGAAAAAGACAATGTTGTTGAGGAGAATATTGAGATTCAGGCTACTAGACTAGAAGGGCTTGAGGTTCATAAGGAGGAGGTGTCAGCAATTCTGGAAAGTGTGAAAATAGATAAGTCACCTGGGTCGGATGGGATTTATCCTAGGATTCTCTGGGAAGCTAGGGAGGAGATTGCTGAGCCTTTGGCCTTGATCTTTAAGTCATCTTTGTCTACAGGAATAGTGCCAGAAGACTGGAGGATAGCAAATGTTGTCCCCTTGTTCAAGAAGGGGAGTAGAGATAACCCTGGTAACTATAGACCAGTGAGCCTTACTTCTGTTGTGGGAAAAATCTTGGAAAGGTTCATAAGAGATAGGATGTATAATCATCTGGAAAGGAATAATTTGATTAGAGATAGTCAACACGGTTTTGTGAAGGACAGGTCGTGCCTCACAAACCTTATAGAGTTCTTTGAGAAGGTGACCAAACAGGTGGATGAGGGTAAAGCAGTTGATGTAGTGTATATAGATTTCAGTAAAGCGTTTGATAAGGTTCCCCATGGTAGGCTACTGCAGAAAATACGGAGGCATGGGATTCAGGGTGATTTAGCAGTTTGGATCAGAAATTGGCTAGCTGGAAGAAGGCAAAGGGTGGTGGTTGATGGGAAATGTTCAGACTGGAGTCCAGTTACTAGTGGTGTACCACAAGGATCTGTTTTAGGGCCACTGCTGTTTGTCATTTTTATAAATGACCTGGAGGAGGGCGTAGAAGGATGGGTGAGTAAATTTGCAGATGACACTAAAGTCGGTGGAGTTGTGGACAGTGTGGACGGATATTACAGGTTACAGAGGGACATAGATAAGCTGCAGCGCTGGGCTGAGAGGTGGCAAATGGAGTTTAATGCAGAAAAGTGTGAGGTGATTCATTTTGGAAGGAATAACAGGAAGACAGAGTACTGGGCTAATGGTAAGATTCTTGGCAGTGTGGATAGACATAGACATAGAACATACAGTGCAGAAAGAGGCCATTTAAGCTCTCACCGACTCATTTAAGCTCTCACTTCCACCCTATTCACGTAACCCAATAACCCCTCCTAACCTTTTTTGGTCACTAAGAGTACTGGGCTACTGGTAAGATTCTTTTTTTTAAAAAAAATATTTTATTCAAATTTTTTTCGGCCAAACAAAACAGTACAAATTTTTTTCCCTTTCTACAACAATAAAACAATATAAATAATAATGACCGTTTTTAAACAAATAAATAAATAATATATAAACTAAATGGCAACTGCCATAACAAAATATTAACTCTCCCAAATAATAAAGTCAAACAAGCCAATATACATATCCAAGTAAAAATATCCATACAAAAACACCCCTGAGGACCCACCCGAGCCCTCCCCCCCCCCCCCCCCCCCCCGGGTTGCTGCTGCTACTTTCCCAGTTCCTTTATCGTTCTGCGAGATAGTCAATGAATGGTTGCCACCGCCTGGTGAACCCTTGAGCCGAACCTCTTAGTGCGAACTTTATCCGTTCCAGTTTTATAAACCCTGCCATGTCGTTTATCCAGGCCTCCACGCCCGGGGGTTTAGCTTCCTTCCACATTAACAATATCCTTCGCCGGGCTACTAGGGACGCAAAGGCCAAAACATCAGCCTCTCTCGCCTCCTGCACTCCCGGCTCTTCTGCAACCCCGAATATAGCCAACCCCCAGCTTGGCTCGACCCGGACCCCCACCACCTTCGAAAGCACATTTGCCACCCCCACCCAGAACCCTTGCAGTGCCGAGCATGACCAAAACATGTGGGTGTGGTTCGCTGGGCTTCTCGCGCATCTCCCGCACCTATCCTCTACCCCGAAAAATTTACTGAGCCTTGCTCCGGTCATGTGCGCCCTGTGCAAGACCTTGAATTGTATCAGGCTAAGCCTGGCACACGAGGACGAAGAGTTTACCCTGCGTAGGGCATCTGCCCACAGCCCCTCTTCGATCACTTCCCCCAGCTCTTCTTCCCATTTTCCCTTCAGCTCATCCACCATGATCTCCCCCTCGTCTCTCATTTCCCTGTATATATCTGACACCCTACCATCCCCCACCCATGTCCCCGAAATCACTCTATCCTGAATCTCCTGCGTCGGGAGCTGCGGAAATTCCCTCACCTGTTGCCTCACAAAAGCCCTCAATTGCATATACCGAAATGCATTCCCCTGGGGCAACCCGTATTTTTCCGTCAGCGCTCCCAGACTCGCAAACGTCCCGTCTAGGAACAGATCCCTCAGTTGCACAATCCCAGCTCTCTGCCATGTTCTAAATCCCCCATCTATTCTCCCCGGGACAAACCTATGATTATTCCTTATTGGGGACTGCACCGAGGCACCCGCCATTCCCTTATGCCGTCTCCATTGCTCCCAAATTTTCAGCGTTGCCACCACCACTGGACTTGTGGTGTATTTCTTCGGGGAGAACGGCAACGGCGCCGTCGCCAATGCTTGTAGGCTGGTTCCTTTACAGGACGCCATTTCCAGTCTCTTCCACGCCGCTCCCTCCCCTTCTCCCATCCACTTACACACCATTGAGATATTGGCGGCCCAATAATAATCACTTACGCTCAGCAGTGCCAGTCCCCCCCTATCCCTGCTACGCTGCAAAAACCCCCTCCTCACTCTCGGGGTCTTCCCAGCCCACACAAAGCTCATAACACTCTTCTCAATTTTTTCGAAAAAAGCCTTCGTGACCATTACCGGGAGGCACTGGAACACAAAAAGAAATCTCGGGAGGACTACCATTTTGACCGCCTGCACCCTACCCACCAGTGACAGGGACACCATGTCCCATCTCTTAAAATCCTTCTCCATCTGTTCCACCAATCGTGTTAAATTAAGCCTATGTAGGGTTCCCCAGCTCCTGGCTATCTGGATCCCTAAGTACCGGAAATCTCTTATTACCCTCCTCAGCGGTAAATCATCTATTCCCCTGCTCTGCTACCCCGGATGCACCACGAACAACTCACTCTTCCCCATATTCAATTTGTACCCCGAAAATTCCCCAAACTCCCTGAGTGTCCGCATTACCTCAGGCATCCCCTCCACTGGGTCCGCAACATACAGCAATAGATCATCTGCATATAATGATACCCGGTGTTCTTCTCCTCCCCTGAGTACTCCCCTCCACTTCCTAGAGCCCCTCAGTGCTATGGCCAGCGGCTCAATTGCCAATTGCCAACAGTAACGGGGACAGGGGACACCCCTGTCTTGTCCCTCTATAAAGACGGAAGTAGTCGGACCTTTGCCTGTTCGTGATCACACTTGCCACCGGGGCCCTACATAGCAGCTGTACCCATCCAATAAACCCCTCTCCAAAACCAAATCTCCTCAACACTTCCCATAAGTAGTCCCACTCCACTCTGTCAAATGCTTTCTCAGCGTCCATCGCCACCACTATCTCCGCCTCCCCCTCCGGCGGGGGCATCATCATCACCCCTAGCAGCCTCCGTATATTCGTGTTCAGCTGTCTCCCCTTAACGAACCCAGTTTGATCCTCGTGGACCACCCCCGGGACACAATCCTCTATCCTTGTCGCCATCACCTTGGCCAGGAGCTTAGCATCCACGTTCAGGAGGGAAATAGGCCTGTAAGACCCGCACTGCAGCGGGTCTTTTTCCTTCTTTAAGAATAACGATATCGTCGCCTCCGACATAGTCGGGGGCAACTTCCCCCTTTCCCTGGCCTCATTAAAGGTTCTCGTCAAAAGCGGGGCCAGTAGGTCCATGTATTTCCTATAAAATTGCACCGGGAACCCATCCAGTCCCGGGGCCTTCCCCGCCTGCATGCTCCCAATTCCCTTTACCACCTCCTCCACCTCAATCCGTGCTCCCAGTCCCGCCCTCTCCTGCTCCTCCACCTTCGGGAATTCCAGCCGATCTAGGAAATGCATCATTCCCTCCTTCCCTTCCGGGGGCTGAGCCTTATACAGCCTCTCGTAGAATGCCTTAAACACCCCGTTCACCCTCTCCGCTCCCCGTTCCATCTCACCTTCCTCATCCCTCACCCCACCTATCTCCCTCGCCGCTCCCCTCTTCCTCAGTTGTTGGGCCAGTAACCGGCTCGCCTTCTCTCCACACTCATATTGTACTCCCTGTGCCCTCCTCCACTGTGCTTCTGCCTTGCCCATGGTCAGCAGGTCAAATTCCATATGTAGCCTTTGTCTTTCCCTGTACAGTCCCTCCTCCGGAGCCTCTGCATATTGCCTGTCTACCCTCAGAAGTTCTCTCAACAGTCGCTCCCTTTCTTTGCTCTCTTGACATTGAGGGACATTGACATCTTCCAACATTGAGGGCATTTAAAAGTTTATTGGATAAACATATGGATGATAATGGTATAGTGTAGGTTAGATGGCTTTTGTTTCGGTGCAACATCGTGGGCCGAAGGGCCTGTACTGCGCTGTATTGTTCTATGTTCTATGTTCTAGCTTCCCTTTATGGGCCCTTATGGATATCAGTTCCCCTCTGACCACCGCCTTCAGCGCCTCCCAGACCACTCGCACCTGGACCTCTCCGTTATCATTGAGCTCCAGGTACCTTTTGATACACCCCCTCACCCTTAGATATACCCCCTCATCCGCCAACAACCCCATATCCAATCTCCAGAGTGGGTGCTGCTCCTTTTCCTCTCCTATCTCCAGATCTACCCAATGTGGAGCGTGGTCCGAAATGGCTATGGCCATGTACTCCGTCCCTGTCACCTTCGGAATCAGTGCCCTTCCCAGGACAAAAAAGTCTATCCGTGAATACACCTTGTGAACATGGGAGAAAAATGAAAACTCCTTACTCCTAGGCCTAATAAATCTCCAGGGGTCTACTCCTCCCATCTGCTCCATGAAGTCCTTAAGCACCTTGGCCACTGCCGGCCTCCTCCCGGTCTTAGACCTAGACCGGTCCAGCCCTGGATCAAGCACCGTATTGAAGTCTCCCCCATTACCAGCTTTCCCGCCTCCAGGTCCGGGATACGCCCCAGCATGCGCTTCATGAAGTTTGCATCATCCCAGTTTGGGGCGTATACGTTCACCAGAACCACCGCCTCCCCTTGCAATCTGCCACTCACCATCACATATCTACCCCCACTGTCCGCCACTATGGTCTTTGCCTCAAACTGTACCCGTTTCCCCACTAAGATAGCCACCCCCCTATTCTTCGCATCTAAGCCCGAATGGAACACCTGCCCCACCCATCCTTTACGTAGTCTGACCTGATCTGCCAGTTTCAAGTGCGTCTCCTGCAACATGACCACATCTGCCTTTAATTTCTTTAGGTGTGCGAGTACCCGTGCCCTTTTAATCGGCCCATTCAGCCCTCTCACGTTCCACGTGATCAGCCGGGTTGGGGGGCTCTTTACCCACCCCCCATGTCGACTAGGCATCCCCTTTTCTAACCCAGCTCCTCACCCGGTTCCCACGTACCCGTATATCCCACCAACGGTGCTCTCCCGTCCCGACCACCCCGCCCCATAACAGCTCCCCCTTCCCCTGAGCAGCAACCCAGTTAACTCCCCCCCCCCCCTCCGCTAGATCCCTTTCTAGCGTAGTTGCACCCCCCATGTTGCTCCCAGAAGTCAGCAAACTCTGGCTGACCTCGGCTTCCCCCGTTTATCCTCGGCCCCTCATTGTGCGAGGCCCCCTCCTTCCTGCGTCCCCGTTCCCGCCACAATTACCATAGCGCGGGAGCGAAGCCCGCGTTTCCCACTTGGCCCCGCCCCTGATGGCACAGTTCCCTTCTCCTTCCCCTTTCCTTTCCACCGGCGCCCACAGTTCCCCATACTCCCCCACCCCCCCCCTCCACGAGGGGAAAGAGAAAAGTTACAAACTTGAAAAATTGAAAAAATCCCCCCCCCCCCCCCTTCCCACATAATCACCCCACCACTTTATTACAGAAGCTTTTTCTCTCGCCAGACTATTCCAGCTTCTCGTCCACAATGAATGTCCACGCCTCTTCTGCCATCTCAAAGTAGTGGTGCTTCCCTTGGTGTGTGACCCACAGTCTCGCCGGCTGCAACATTCCAAATTTAACCTTCTTTTTGTGGAGCACCGTCTTGGCCCGGTTGAAACTTGCCCTCCTTCTCGCCACCTCCGCACTCCAATCCTGGTACACGCGGATCACCGCGTTCTCCCACCTGCAGCTCCGAGTTTTCTTCGCCCATCTTAGAACCATCTCTCTGTCATTGTAGCGGTGAAACCTCACCACTATGGCTCGAGGTATTTCTCCTGCCTTTGGTCTTCGTGCCATAACTCGGTAAGCTCCCTCCACCTCCAAAGGGCCCGTCGGGGCCTCCGATCCCATTAGTGAGTGAAGCATCGTGCTCACATATGCCCCGACGTCCGCCCCCTCTATGCCTTCGGGAAGACCCAAGACTCTTAAATTCTTCCTCCTTGAGTTATTCTCCAGGGCTTCCAACCTCTCCACACACCTTTTGTGCTGTGCCTCGTGCGTCTCTGTCTTTACCACCAGGCCCTGTATTTCATCCTCATTCTCCGCAGCCTTTGCCTTCACGACCCGAAGCTCCAACTCCTGGGTCCTCTGCTCCTCCTTTAGCCCTTCAATCGCCTGTAGCATCGGGGCCAACACCTCCTTCTTCAGCTCTTCCACACAGCGCCGCAGGAACTCTTGTTGCTCCGGGCCCCATACCGAACAGCCACCTTCCAACGCCATCTTGCTGCGAGCTTCCCTTCCTTGCCGCTGCTCCAGTGGATCCACTGCAATCCGGTCGCTATCCTCTCCTTTATCCATATTTATACGGGGGGATTCCCTCCTATTTCAGCACAGTGATTTTGGCCGTTAAAAATTGCCGTTGGGGCTCTTAATAAGAGTATTGCGTGCAATTCTGGTCGCCGCATTATAGGAAGGATGTGGAAGCATTGGAAAGGGTGCAGAGGAGATTTACCAGAATGTTGCCTGGTATGGAGGGAAGATCTTCTGAGGAAAGGCTGAGGGACTTGAGGCTGTTTTTGTTAGAGAGAAGAAGGTTAAGAGGTGACTTAATTGAGGCATACAAGATGATCAGAGGATTGGATAGGGTGGATAGTGAGAGCCTTCTTCCTCGGATGGTGATGTCTAGCACAAGGGGACATAGCTTTAAATTGAGGGGAGATAGATATAAGACAGATGTCAGAGGTAGGTTCTTTACTCAGAGAGTAGTAAGGGCGTGGAATGCCCTGCCTGCAACAGTAGTGGACTCGCTAACACTAAGGACAATCAAATGGTCATTGGATAGACATATGGACAATAAGGGAATAGTGTAGATGGGCTTTAGAGTGGTTTCACAGGTCGGCGCAACATTGAGGGCCGAAGGGCTTGTACTGCGCTGTAATGTTCTATGTTCTATTATTGGCTTCTTATTCTCCACTGCACTAACAGTAAAAAAATACATTTTGGATTCAGAAAATAATTTTATTTTGTTTTGTGACCAATTGAGGAGTCTGAATGGAGGAGAGCTAGTTCACTCCTCCTCAGCTGGTCATACATTGGGGTTGGTTTAGTACAGGGCTAAAGAGCTGGCTTTTAAAGCAGACCAAGGCAGGCCAGCAGCACAGTTCAATTCCCATACCAGCCTCCCAGAACAGGTGCTGGAATGTGGCGACTAGGGGCTTTTCACAGTAACTTCATTTGAAGCCTACTTGTGACAATAAGCGATTTTCATTTCATTTCATTAACTGTTCTTTGTGATACACATTGAATTTTCCACTTTAAGTTGATGCCAAGTTATAGCTGTATTGGAACTTGAGGTGCACCTATCTCTGGCGCAAACATTTTCAATATTACAGCTGGGATATTGGCAAAGCTCATAGCCTTTGCTGTATCCAGCGCCCTTAGTCCTTTCTTGATATCACTTAGAGTGAATCGAATTTACTGAAGACCAGCAACTATGATGGTGGGTACCTCGCAGGTGGTTAAGGTGAATGTCTTCTCAGCACTTTTGGCTGAACGTGATTGCAGAAGTTTCAGCCTTGTTTTCTCCATTCCTCTGCTGCACTCTGCACAATTGAAAGTAGGGGTGTTCATGAAGCCTTCTTCTCTGGTTCTTTGTTTAATTGTCCACTGCCATTCATGACTGGATGTGGTAGGACTGCAGAACTTTGATCTGGAAAATCCCCAGGAACTGATGGGTGGTGAGTGCCTGGAACGCATAGCCAGGGGAGGTTGTGGAATCAGATACATTAACGGTGTTCAAAAGGCATCTTGACAACCACATGGATAGGATGGGCATAGAGAGATACAGCACAAGGAAGTGCTGAATGTTTTTTTTGGCAAAGGTTGGCATCATCATAGATCATCATAGATTATCATAGAATTTACAGTGCAGAAGGAGGCCATTCGGCCCATTGAGTCTGCACCGGCTTGGTACAGGCTTGAAGGCCAAAAGGCCTGTTCCTGTGTTGTATTGTTCTTCGTGCTTTGTACATCCTGGGGTTCTCAAAGTGATAGCTGCAGAGATAGTGGATGCTCTGGCTATGGTTTTCCAAAATCTCTAAAATCTGGAATGGTCCCAGGAGATTGGAAGTTAGCAAATATGACTGCTGATCAAAAAAGGAGGGAGAGAGAAAACAAAACTACAGGCCAGTTAACCTGACATCAGTCGTTGGCAAAGTGCTGGAACATGCAATGAAGGAAGTCTTAACAAAGCACATTGTATGATCAGACAAAGTCCACATGGTTTTACAAAACGGAAATATCATTTGACAAATGTATTAGTTTTTTGAGAATGGAACCAGTAGGGTGGATAAAGGGGAAACCAATGGATGTAATATATCTAGATTTCCAAAATGCATTCCATAAGGTTACGCACAAAAAAGGTTCCAAATAAAAGGTTAAAAGGGAAGTTAGGGCTCATGGAGTTGGTGGCAATATATTCACATGGAGAGAGGATTGGTTAATGTACAGGAAGCAAAGAATAGGCATTGTGGGGGCAATCTCAAATTGGCAGGCTATGACTAGTGGAGTGCCAAAAGCATCAGTACCGGGGCCTTAACTATTTCCAGTCTGTATTAATGACTTAAACAAAGGGAGAGAGTGCAATGCATCAATGTTTGCTGATGATACAAAGCAAGGTGGAAATTTAAGTTATGAGGACACAGAAGCTGCAAAAGATATTGACAGGGTAAATGGATGGGAACAGGATGGCAGATGGAGCATGGGGGGGGGGGGGGGGGCGGGGGGGAGCGAGGTTGTTCACTTTGGTGATAAGAATCGTAAAGTAGAATTTTTAAAAATTGTGTAAAACTTATAAATGTTGATGATCAGAGAGACTTGGATGTGCTCACACAAGCAACTCAAAGTTAGCATGCAGGTACAAAAAGCAGTTTAGAAGGCAAATGGTCTGTTGGCCTTTATTGCAAGGGGATCTGATTGCAAGAATAAAGCAGGTTTGTGTCAAGTGTACAGGGCTTTGGTGAGACCTTACCTGGAATACAGTGTGCAGCTTTGGTTTCCATATACAAGAAAGGATATATTTGCATTGGAGGCAATATAGCAAAGTTCACTAGATTGTTCCCCAGTTGTCTGATGATGAGAGGTTGAGTACATTAGGCTTATATTCCTTGGAATTTTGAATTATACAAAATTCTGAAGGGCCTGACAGGGTTGACACAGAGGTTGTTTCTGCTAGCTGGGGAATCTAGAACATGAGGCACAATTTCAGGATAAGGGGTTGATCATTTAGATCTGAAATGAGGATAAATTTCTTCACTCAAAGGGTTCTGGATCTTTGGAATTCTCTGCCACAGAGGGTTGTGGAAGTTCCATTGTTCAATGTATTTAAGGCTGGGATGGACAGAATTTTAAATTCTCAAGGAATCAAGGGATATGAGAAGTGGGCGGAAAAGTGGAGTTCAAGCCCAAGATTAGCAATGATTGTGTTGGATGGAGGAGCAGACGCGATGGTCTATAGTCAGGCCACCGTTCTGGAGGGGAAGCATCTCCAAAAGGCAGGCTTCAGGTGCACCTGAAACTAGTCAAGCCTGCCCGACCGGTCTGCTGCTAGAATGCTGTCTTCAGACAACTGGCCTAGTCCCTGAGGGGACCTGGAGGCTGAAATTTAGGCTCCAATAATAGGCCTTGAGAGAGTCTCAATTGGCTATCCACATCATGCAGGTGGATAGTTGTGTCATGCCTCAATCCACTTCTGGAAAATACCCCAGGGTGGGACAGTGCTGGGAAACCAGCATGATATTCCATGCCTGCCAAAATCCATGTTCGTCCCCATCAGGGCCCAGAAATCTAGCCTTTGGTTTCCAAGGAAATGTTGCTTTGATCCAGATTAATCCCAGCATATCTTGAATCAATGATCTTTTTGAACATTTCAGGGCAGGAAGTCTTTCCAACAGTAATTTAATGTCCATGATTATTAATTTAGAAAAATGCTTCAGGCAGCATATTCTAGATCATAGCAACTTACTGGATAGAATTATCTTCATGTTGTCTTTGATCTTTATTATCTTAAATTACTGACCTCCGGTTACTAACATTTTCTTCCTTATTTAGTCAATCAAAACCCTTTATGATTCTAAACACTTCTATCAAATTCCCTTATTTTTTAAAATAATCTCTATTGTCACAAGTAGGCTTACATCGAGCCCTGCCCCTCCCCCCATCCCAGCCCCTCCTCCCTCCCCCCAGCCCCTCCTCCCTCCCCCCCAGCCCCTCCTCCCCCCCATCCCAGCCCCTCCCTCCCCCCCCAGCCCCTGACCGCTCTGCTGGCGCTTGCTATGGCTGTCTCGGTCCCTGCTCTCTGTGTCTTGCTGCCGCTTCTCCCCCTCCTCCTGTTACCGACCTTTGGTTGCAGCTTCCTGTGCGCGCTGTGCGGGGCGGCGGCGGTGTGCGCGCTGCTGCTGGCCCGGGCCCGCGCCGCTCTGCGAGCTGCCCAAGGCCGCAGAGTGTGTGTACTGGTGCTCGGGGATGTGGGCCGCAGTCCGCGGATGTTGAACCACTCGCTGTCCCTGGCCAGGAGCGGCTTCAGGGTGGCTCTGCTCGGGTATGTCGGTGCAAAACCTCATCCAGATGTTGTAAATAATGATAAGATTAAGATTGTCTACATAACCGAGATGACAGGACTGAAATTTGGATCAAAGATTTTTCAGTATGGGATCAAAGTCTTTGTACAGACTTTACAGATATGTTACATCCTATTAAAGATTGATACACCTTCGCACATACTCCTACAGAATCCCCCGGGCCTTCCTGCTATTGCAGCGACATGGGCAGTATGTTTGCTAAGAGGAAGTAAATTTATTATTGACTGGCACAATTATGGTTACACAATTATGAGCTTGTCACATGCTGATCGTCATCCCATTGTGCTGATTGCCAAATGGTATGAACATTTTTTTGGAAAGCTCTCTGATTCAAACCTATGTGTCACTGAAGCTATGAAAGAAGATTTGAGGGTGAACTGGAATATCAAGGCCATCACATTATATGACCGTCCGTCTCCTATTTTTAGAGAAACACCTCTGGAATTGCAACATAAACTGTTCAAGAAGCTTGCTAATGATTTTGGCGCATTTAAAGGAAGGAGTGAATTTGTGCCTTCTGATTTGGAACAGACGGCCTTTACAGAACTGAATATTAGGACTGGCAATGTCACCCATGTCCAAGGAAGACCTGCATTACTGCTTAGCAGCACTAGCTGGACAGAGGATGAAGATTTTTCCATTCTGTTGAAAGCCTTGGAAGAGTATGAAGGCTTCATAACCAGTGGTATAACATTACCGTCCCTTGTTTGTGCCATTACAGGGAAAGGCCCACTCCAGGATTTTTATAATCGTCTGATTACGAAAATGCATTTTAAATATATTCATATCTGTACTTTGTGGCTTGAAGCTGAAGATTATCCAGTGCTGCTCGGTTCTGGTGATCTAGGAGTTTGTCTTCATAAATCAACCAGTGGGCTAGACTTGCCTATGAAGGTGGTGGACATGTTTGGTTGCTGTTTGCCTGTATGTGCAATTGATTTCCAATGTTTGGATGAACTTGTGAAACATGAAGAAAATGGTTTAATATTTAAAAATGCCCATGAACTGGCAGTGCAATTGAAGCTTCTCTTTACAGATTTTCAGAATGGAAAAAGTGCACTCGGCATATTTAAAAGAAACCTGAAGGAATCTAAGATGGTTCAATGGGATGAGAATTGGGATGAAACAGTTCTTCCACTTCTCACAAGTAATTGAAATTTGGGACTGACACTTTGGGATGAGTTATCATTCCTGACCATCAAGTTTGTTTGTTATTGTCTATGTAACAGGATTGTGGAACGCTGTGGACCAGAATCCAGTATTCAGAATAAACCCAGAATATAAGTGCTGATCAAAATATTATTGTTGGATGTTCTCTCAGTGGACCAATAAATACCTAATTTCTGGATTATAAAAAAAAAGTAGGCTTACATCAACACTGCAACGAAGTTACAGTGAAAAGCCCCTAGTCACCACATTCTGACACCTGTTCGGGTACACAGGGAAAATTCAGAATGTCCAAATTACCTAACAGCCTGTCTTTGGGGACTTGTGGGAGGAAACCGGAGCACCCGGAGGAAACCCATGCAGACAGAGGGAGAACGTGCAGACTCCGCACAGTGACCCATGCGGGAATCGAACCTGGGACCCTGAAGCTGTGGAGCAACAGTGTTAACCACTGTGCAGCTATCTTTCCCGCTCTTTGGAGAGCAACCCGTTTCTCTAGTCTCTCCAGATAACTGATGGCCCTTGTGCCTGGTACCATTTTTAAAAATCTGCTTTGCACCCTCTCCATGGCCTTGATGTCCTTCCTAAAATATGGTGCCCAGAAGTGCAGACAATACACCAGCTGGGGCCTTACCAAGTGTTTTTTGTAACAGTTTAGCATTGTTATAACTACTTGCCCATCTCAACTATAATTTCAGTTCTGAGAAAGATCTCCAATGTAAAAGTACCCACCTGAAAACTAACAGCAACATTCTCAGTTTTGAGTTTTTTTGACGGCGTCCCTTCTTCTTTATGCATTTGGAAATAAAACCGCACCTTGTTGGCATGTTTTTTGCTCTTTAAAACAAAAAGCACAGGGAGGAAGTTTCAAACTATTATTAATCACCATTAAACAGAAAGAAGCAGCAATAAGTAAAGGGTCAATGGTGAGGCAGGGAGAAGAGCAAAGTGGGTTTGGGGGGGGGGGGGGGGTGGAGCAGCCTACCATGGGACAACATACAAGTAGAGAGTTTCCCTTCAGTTTTGCCACACTGACACTCGGGTTCCAGGATGATCAGGTAAACCAACGCAAAAGAGCAGGGAATTTAAAATCTGAATCATACTCAAAATCAACAATGTTTGTGTTGTCCGCTGGTTCAAATTCCTTCTGATCAAGATCATCTCACACAACTGGTCAAGACCACCCTCCCCTGTGGAAAATTCTACCTGCTGCGCTGGTTCAGAAAGGCTCTTCAGATTGTGTGCATTTTCTTAGGCATTTTTTTCAAAAGTCTTCTTACATCAAAAATGTTTAATTTACTTTGAAACTGACTCACTGCTCTCCTGAAAATATGACATAGTTCAGTGTCATAGTTCAGATGGCTTTTAAATTTTGAACGTTCACAGGTGGAGGGTTTGACATGTTTATTAAAAATGCTCTGTTGATAAACCCATATTCAGCTGTGTTAATAAAACTTCACAGTTTACTCAATCTTAACTCTAAAGAATATTTTTTTCATGGGAAGAAAAGTAGACGATAACTGGCCCATGGAGGATTTTACATTTGTGATTGAGAGAACAAATTTTGAACTGTGGCCAAATCTGCACATCTTCAGTTGGAGTTTGGGCACAATGTCCCGAGTCTGCCTAAGGTGGAATCTCAGTCCGCACCATGGGATTTAACTGTTATTTTACCTCCTGGTTAACAGCTTAAGGCATACACAATCTGAGTGGATATTTTTACAGCACCTCAATGGAAGCATACTTCACAAGATCACAAAGAAAATGAAACAATTTTTCAATGAGTTAGCATCTAAGTTACACAGAAAATAAAGAATGGTTTAGCACTTGTTCGTGACACACACAAGAACATCAAGTTTCAATAGCAAAGCTTGACTGAATGGCACATCCCTTCAAAACTGAAGGCAGCACGCTAGCACATTGGTTAGCACAGTTGCTTCGCAGCTCCAGGGTCCCAGGTTTGAATCCCAACTTGGGTCACTGTGCGGAGTCTGCACGTTTGTTTTGTGTCTGCGTAGGCTTCCTCCGGGTGCTCCGGTTTCCTCCCACAGTCCAAAGATGTGCAGGTTAGGTGGCTTGGCCATGATAAATTGCCTTTAGTGTCCAAAAAGGTTAGATGGGGTTACTGGGTTTCAGGAATAGGGTGGAGGTGTAGGGTGCTCTTTCCAAGAGCCGGTGCAGACTCAATGGGCCGAATTCTATGATTCTATAAGAGCTTCAGGGGCCCTGGAAAGGCATTTTACAAAATGAAACTGATTATAATGGGGTCTTCAAAAGTTACTATTCTAGTGAATGAAAACAAAACAAATGTTGCACCCAAGGGGCAATATGTTGTTTCTACATGTTTATTATTCAAACCTATAAACTACCTCATAATGTGTGGTCCTTTGGACTTCTGAGATCAGCATGGCACAGCAAACCTTGCAGTAGTTATCCATGAAGAGTTCACCGTCATTGTGACCTCCCATTTTGTCTGAAAAGAAGAATTCATGTCAATGGTGCTGTTTTGGAACCAATACAAGTCTATCGATACGTGCAGTCCACACCCGTCGATTCAAAGTAATTTTCCAATTTTCCAATAACAAGTTAAGGGATGCAAATAACACAGCAAAGTGGGAATTGTAGTTTGAAAAAATTGACTGAATTAGGAGCAGATGGTTATCTGCAAAGTGCTACCCACAAGAGCGAAAAAAATGATTGTCTTCACACAATTTTATCGGTTAAAAATATGTGAAGAGATTTCATACTAAATCAGACAGCTATTAATCCCCCGCATTATGTTCTTGACATTGATTAAATCGATTCAGAACCATTGTTACTTTGTCAACAACCATAGCTGGGTCATAGAGAGAGACATTAGGAAGGATGATCGAAAGCCTGGTCAGAAATGGAGGTTTAAAGGAGGAAAGTGCGGTAGAGAGTTCTCAGGATGGTATTCCAGAGATTAGGGCCTATGCAGCTGAAGGAATGGCCACCAATGTGGGAACAATTAAAATCAGGAAGAGAACAGATGCGACAAAGCACAGAGATCTCAGAGGGAAAACCTAGGAAGACACTGCAGTGTGGCTTTTAATGCCGAATGTTCACTGGGCTGCACTCTGCAAGGAACAGTAAATTGAACCAGTCTGTTCGGCAGATGTTAAAGCTTTGCGGTACTGTTTGAAGACAAGCAGAGGAGTTCTCCCAGTGTACTGGTCAACATTTGTCTCGCAATGAAAACCACCGATTTCTCCGTGTGCGAAACAGCTACAGATGTTCACAAAATAACAATGGCTCTGAATCAATTTAACCAGGTGAAGTGGGGTGAAATGGCTCCCCTATTCTCACACTCCTTGTTTGACCGCAACAGGGTTTTTTGTTTAAGAAGAACTTGTCAGTTCTGTAAGCGTCCCACAATTTAGGTGTGGAGGTTGTAGGGAATTACTCAGGTTGGTTTCCCTAGGTTAAACAAAGACTGGGGTAAGCTTTTTGAAACTATTACCGAGGTAAAACATCCTTCATACTGTGACACACAACTGTCTGTGCTCACGCACATACAAGTACAGATGGCAGAGCTTGTTGGGCTTGTAATGAAGTCACAGTCCATGAAAGTAAAATGGAGTATACAGTTAGCTCTTCTTTGGTCAGTCTCAATGCGGTGATCAAATGTTGCAGACATTTAGCTTAGCCGGTCTCCTGTCTCCTGGATGCAGTCGTATCAAACAGATTTCCACGTTTTAAAAGATCTTGGTTTACGTTTTTTTCTTCTCAGCGTGGTCACTTTACAAACTGGGAGCTCTTCCAGACTTTCTTCCAGAGAGAGAGAGAGAGGGAGAAAGAGAAAAGGCAAGGGAGAGAGAAGAGATATGGCTCCCTCAGCCTGTTTCAGTACAGCACTGTACTTTTCACTTTTTTCTTTCTCCTGCATACATTGAAACATAAATGGAAAATAGAAGCATGAGGAGGCCATTTGGCCCTTCTAGCCTGCTCCTCCAGTCATTTTGATCATCAAATTCAATACCCTGATTCCTCCCCCCCCCCCCACCCCTCCCCCCGCCAAATATCCCTTGATCCATTTAACCCCAAGAGCTATATCTAATTCCTTCTTAAAATTACACTAAATTTTCATCTCAACTACTTTCTGTGGTCGTGAATTCCACAGATTTGCCACTCTCTGGGTGAAGAAACTGCTCCTCACCTCTGTCCTAAAAGTTTTAACCTTCATCCTCAAACTATGACCTCTAGTTCTGGACTCCCCCACCATCGGGAACATTCTGAATCTACCCTGTCAAATCCTGTTAGAATTTTGTAAGTTTCTAGAGATCCCCTCTCACTCTTCTAAACTCCAATGAATATAGTTCTAACCAATTTAATCTCTCCTCATGTGGCAGTCCCGCCATACCAGGAGTCAGCCTGGTAAACCTTCGCTGTACTCCCTCCATAGCAAAACCATCCTTCCTCAGATAAGGACACCAAAACTCCACACAACTACAGGTGTGGCCTCAGGAATGCGATATTAAATTATAGTAAAACATCCTTACTCCTACACTCTTGCTATGAAGACCAACATACCATTTGCCTTCTTTACTGACTGCTGCACCTGCGTGCTTACTCTCAGCGACTGATGCACAAGGGCACCAAAGTCTCGTTGAGTGACCACCTCCCTCAATTTAAACCCATTCAGAAAATAATCTGCCTTCCTATTTTTGCGACTAAAGTGGATAATCTCATATTTATCCATGTTATACTGCATCTGCCATGCATATGCCTACTCACTCAGCCTGTCCAAATCCCGCTGAAGCATCTCTGCATCCTCCTCACAGCTCACCCTCCCATTCAACTTTGTAACATTGGCAAATTTGGAAATACTACATTTAGTTCCCTCATCCAAATCATTAATATATAATGTGAACAGTTGGGGTCCTAGCACAGATCCCTGCGGTACCCCACTAGTCACTGCCTGCCAATCGGAAAAAGACCCATTTATTCCAACATTTTGCTTCCTGACTGCCAACCAGCTTTCTATCCATTTCAAGACACTACCTGTAATTCCATGCACTTTAACTTTACATATCGATCAGCTATGTGAAACCTTGTCGAAAGCCTTCTGAAAGTCTAAATAAACCACACCTACCAGGTCTCCCAGGTCAACCCGACTCGTTATATCTTCAAAGAATTCCAAAAGCATTATTTCCCTTTCATAAATCCATGCTGACTTTGTCTGATTACACCATTGCTTTCTAAATGCTGTGCAATGGAATCCTTGATAACGGACTCTAGCAACTTCCCTACTACCGATGTTAGGCTCACTGGTCTTTTGCTCCCTGTTTTCGCTCTACCTCCCTTTTTGAATAGTGGGGTTATATTAGCTACCCTCCAATCTGTAGGAAACATTCCAGAGTCCAAAGAATTTTGGAAAATGACCACCAATGGATCTACTATTTCTAGGGCTACTTCCTTAAGTACTGTGGGATGAAGATTATCAGGCCCTGGCATTTTATCACCTTCAATCTCATTAATTTCCCCGAAACTATTTCTCTACTAACTCTAATTATCTTCAGCTTTTCACTAAAACTTCTGTTTCTAAGAACATCTGGTACATTATTCATGTCTTCTTTTGTGAAGACAGAAGCAAAGTACAAATGTAGTTCCTCAGCCATTTCTTTGTTCTCTGTTATGAATTCCCCCGTTTCTGACGGTCAGGCTCCAATGGGGTCAGGAGCTGAGTGGCTCTGACAGAACCAAAACCGAGTGTCAGTGAGCAGGTTATTGTTACATAAGTGTCACTTGATGGCACCGTTGATGACCCCTTCTATCACTTTGCTGGTATTTTTTTTAGAAAATCCAATTAGGGGGCAATTTAGTGTGGCCAATCCACCTATCCTGCACATCTTTGGGTTGTGGGGCTGAGACCCACGCAGACACAGGGAGAATGTGCAAACTCCACATGGACTGCGAGACAATGACCTGGGGCTGGGATCGAACTCCGGGTCTTCAGCGCCGTGAGGTAGCAGTGCTAACCACTGCACCAACATGCCGCCCTTCACCTTGCTGGTTTAGCAGACACATGGAAACACCACCACCTGGAGACTCCCCTCCAAGCCACGCACTGCCCTGACTTGGAAATATATCATTCCTTCACTGTTTCTGCGTCAAAATCCTGCAAACCTCTCCATACCAGCACTGTGGGTGTATTTTGATTAGAATCTGTATTAATGCTACTGCTGAGTCTACTTGTTGTTTCAGCTGGTTTAGCACAGGGCTAAATAGCTGGCTTTTAAAGCAGACCAAGGCAGGCCAGCAGCACGGTTCAATTCCCGTACCAGCCTCCCCGAATAGGCGCCGGAATGTGGCAACTAGGGGCTTTTCACAGTAATTTCATTTGAAGCCTACTTGTGACAATAAGTGATTTTCATTTCATTTAATTTTCAACTTCAACTGAGTTTCATGTGTGTTTTATCCTATCTGGGGTTTGAACTGACTGACTGCTATCAAGGGAGTTATTGCTCCTGTGTGCCCTGTTATATTACTGGGTTTAAGTAATATATGGGGGGGGGGGGGGGGCAGGAAAGAGAGACACAAGCGAGTCATGGGACAAAAAGGAAAAGAGAGGGATTGGGAGGGGGAGCGATGGGGGGGGGGGGGGGGGGGGGAGAGAAGGCATGCAAAGAAAATGAGAGGAACAAAGGACAAAGCTGCAGGGCCCAAGGGCAAGCTGAAGCCCAAACAAAACTATAAAAAAACTCTTGTAAATACGTGCTCTGGACATACCAAGCATTGTAACATATATATGCCAACCACGGCCACAGTGGGAGGGAAGATCATTGCCTATAAATATATATGCTGATATTTGTTTGTCTTTTTTATTTTCCTTTCTTGCGCGGTTTTGTAATATCTAACTTATGAGCCGTGAAATACAAGATGTGAAAACCCAATAAAATAAAAACATTTCAAAAATTACAATTTTAACACTTTCTGCTGCTACCAACAAAGGTACTTATGAGTCTAGAAACTCATAAGTAAATATATTCAGAATGTGAGAATCTTATGAAGAAAAGCTGCACAGGTGGGGCCTAAACCCCTTGGAATTTAGAAGAATGAGAAGTGATCTCATTGAAACATAGAAGTTCATGAGGAATTTGACAAGAATATTTAAAAAAAAAATTTAGAGTACCCAATTCATTTTTTCCAATTAAGGGGCAATTTAGTGTCGCCAATCCACCTAGCCTGCACATCTTTGGGTTGTGGGATGGCAACACCCATGCAAACACGGGCAGAATGTGCAAATTCCACATAGACAGTGACCCAGAGCCGAGATGGAACCTGGGACCGGTGCCGTGAGGCAGCAGTGCTAACCACTATGCCACAGTGCTGCCCCAAGGAATTTGACAGAGTAGATATCATGAGACTGTTTCCGCTTGTGGGAGAAACTAGGACCAGGGACACAGTTTAAGAATAAGAGGTTTACCATTTCAGATGGAGACGAGGAGACTTTCCTTCAAAGGGTTGTCAGTACGTGAAAGTCTCTTCCTCAGGGAGTACTGGAGGCTGAGCCATTATCTAAGGCAAAGTTAGTCAGATTTTTGATAGACAAGGGTGTCAAAGGTTATGGGGGACAGATGACAAATCACAAGCAAATCAGCCATATCTAATTGAATGGTCGAACAGGTTTGAAGGGCTGAATGACCTACCCCTAATCCTAAACTCTATGCTCCCATGAATATACTCTTGTCAATGAAGGTTTAAAGTGAGGACATGGCATTTCCAATGCTCTGGATCAAGTTAAGAATAAAATGACATGTTTCAAGTCGCTGGTGGCTACACTGCTAATCAACGAAGTGACCTCTGGTGACAGAAACTGAAGCACATGAACAGTACAACTGCAGAGACCTGGGCCGAACATTCAGACAATAATATGTTTTGGATGCAGAACAAAACAGCAGTGAGTTGATATGTAAAAGCTCACAGTATTTGTGATGGAAGGTTCCAACAAAGAAAATGATCATGTTAAAATTTCTGAAGCAAATATACTGGAAGTAAAATAAAACCACAAAGTGCTGGAATTAATGTAAAGAGAAACAGAGCTAATGCTTTAAGTCAATGTAGCTTTGTCAGAACTGAAGGAAGGCAGCAATAATTACTTGGTTGCAGAGAACTTGAGTACAACTGAAACCACGAGGCATGCTGTCGAAGCCTTTCATCTTCGACTCATCAGGACAGATTCGCAAGATTATCAAATCTCAAGAGAAAAACTATTTTTTTTTAAAATAAAAATTTAGAGTACTCAATTTACAGAAAAAAACTATTTCTACTGCACTCGTTTCTCATGCAGTTTAAATTGTTCCTTTTGAGATTTGGTATTCTTGCGAATCTGTCCTGAGAAGTCCAAGATGAAAAGCTTTGACAGCATGTCTAGTTTATCAGCAATACTGAAAGTAGAAATGTAATGGGGTTAATGCCATTGGAATTAGAGACGGGCAGTAAGGAGGTACAAAACGGAAGGTTTAGGATAAGAGTAGAGGGTGTGAAAGATTAAATGACAAGGATGTCACAAAACAAAGGCAAAGTGAGTGGGTAATGATTGTGGTAAAGAAACAAAACATTGGTCCAAAGTGAGTGTGAATAGCAGAATAATGAACAGCTATCCTCCTCTCAAAGCTGTCCTGGTCCACAGATTCATTTAATCTATTGTCTCATCTAATGCTTTAACACAAAACATTTGCGCAATCTTTCAGGTGTTAAGGAATGCAAGCTCCAACAACTCATGGATAGCAACACCCCTCCAGATCACCTTCTCCTTCAATGTTAGGATTATATTCATTGGAATTTAGAAGTGAGATCTCCTCTCCCTGTCCAAGACCTCAAACAATCCTTCCAGATGAAGCAGTGATTTGCTTTCAATTTAGTCTACAATATTTGCTGCTCACAATGCAGTCTCCTCTACATAGGGGAGACCAAATGCAGATTGCATTTGCTGAAATTCAAGAGTCAGTCCACAAACATGACCCAATTGTTTGCCATTTTAATTTATCACCTTGCTCTCACGCACACATTTCTGTTCTCGGCTTGCGCAATGTTCCAGCACAAGCTTGGGGAACAGCACCTCATCTATCTATTAGGCACTTTACAGCCTTTTGGACTTATTACGATCCCAGACCAGCCCTCAACACTGGCTAGGATACTGGACAGAAACCCCAATATTTTACTTTAATTTTCTAAGAGTGTGAGTAAAGGATATCTCGCTCCAGGAGTGATTACACAAAGAAATAGGGATATGGTATATTAAAACAAACTTTATTACTAACATGGTATTAAAATCTTTAGCATCACACCAGAAAATAGAGTTACAATTACCCTTTAAAGAATGCTACTCAATACAGTGAATACAATACCCTTAATTGCTATCTTTATTCACACTTAAGCAACAAGAAAATAAACCATCTCAGCTCTCAATTCACTGTAACTACAGTAAGAAGTCTTACAACACCAGGTTAAAGTCAACAGGTTTGTTTCGAGTCACTTGCTTTCGGAGCGCAGCTCCTTCCTTAGGTGAATGAATCTTCAGGTCCTTCCTCAGCCTTCAACATGTCATTGATGAAGATGAACATCTTGCCAAGGTCATCCCCACACCCCCACTGTTTGCCTACAACAACCGTGCAACCTCAAACAAACCATTGTTTGCAGCAAACTACCCAGCTTTCAGAACAGCGACCACGACACCACACAACCCTGCCATGGCAATCTCTGCAAGACGTACCAGATCATCGATATGGGTATTACACGTGAGAACACGACCCACCAGGTACGCGGTACATACTCATGCGACTCAGCCAACGTTGTCTACCTCATACGCTGCAGGAAAGGATGTCCCAAAGCGTGGTACATTGGTGAAACCATGCAGATGCTGCGACAACGGATGAACGGACATCGCGCGACAATCACCAGGCAGGAATGTTCCCTTCCAATCGGGGAACACTTCAGCAGTCAAGAGCATTCAGCCTCTCATCTCCGGGTAAACGTTTGCCAAGGCGGCCTTCAGGACGCGCGACAATGCAAAATCGCCGAGCAGAAATTTATAGCCAAGTTCCGCACACGAGTACGTCCTCAACCGGGACCTTGGATTCATGTCGCATCACATTCATCCCCCACCATCTGGCCTGGCTTGCGAAATCCTACCAACTGTCTTGGCTTGAGACAATTCACACCTCTTTAACCTGGTATTACCCCTATCTCTGGATCTGTAAAGACTTAATTACCTGTAAATGCTCGCATTCAAAGCATTGTCTTGCATCTTTGACTTTGTCTATACATACGTTTCTGGAACCTACTTCTTCATTCACCTGAGGAAGGAGCAGTGCTCTGAAAGCTAGTGATTTGAAACAAACCTGTTGGACTTTAACCTGGTGTTGTAAGACTTCTTACTGTGCCGACAGTCCAACGCCGGCATCTCCACATCATGACCTGAGAAAGGAGCTGTGCTCCGAAAGCTAGTGACTCGAAACAAACCGGTTGGATTTTAACCTGGTGTTGTAAGACTTCTTACTGTGCCCACCCCAGTCCAACTTTGGCATCCCCACATCATCACTGTAACTACCTCTGACACATAGGAATATTTGCTTTACACAGATGTTCTTTGAGAAAGAGAGATCTTTTGACACTGTTTAAAGAAAAAATCTGACTCCTGTCAGGCCCATTTGGAAACTCTGGCTGTGTGTCTTCAGAAGCTGTTCTCAGCTTGTTTCAGTTCCCCCTTGTTCGCAGATAAGTCTGCACTGCTTTAAATACTGTTAATATCTTTTAACTGAACTGCAGAGAGCAATTTGTTTGACATCTGGTCACAGCTTCATCCGGAACTGCACTGGCCAGCTTTCCCTACAAAATGCCTCAGCTCCACACAGCAACGACATCACCTTACTAAGCTGAAATCTAATTAACTCCACTGGGAACCCCCTTAATAAAAAGAAAATTTGACTTCCGGTTGCAGCTATGCCTAGGTAGGTCGCATGTTCGGCAGCTCCCGCCGGGAACGGACTTTTGGGCTCTTCAGAGGGGCCCCAACGGCAATTGTTCGATGGCTTCCAGTGTGGGAAGGTGACAGCAAGGTCCCCCCAACATTATATGGATTGGACCAGGAGTGGAGCGGTTAAAAAAGTGATCCTGGTGCAGCGGAAAGTGCGAGGGAGGAAAAGCAAGATGGCGGTGGATGGAGACCAAGCAGCGTGGGCGCAGTGGTCGCAGCAGCAGCAGGAGTTTTCGCTGATGGGCACGGGAGCTTTCCCGAGGCCCCTGGAGCTGGATGGGGCTCATCGGGTCCTGGCGAGGAGACCCAAAGCCAACGAGCCGCCAAGGGCTGTAGTGGTGAGGTTCCACCGCTTTATGGACAGAGAGTGTGTCCTGAGATGGGCCAAAAAAGAGCGGAGCAGCAGGTGGGAGAACACGGAGATCCGAATTTACCAGGACTGGAGTGTGGAGATGGCTAAGAAGAGGGCTGGTTTTAACCGGGCTAAGGCGGTGCTCCATCGGAAGGGGGTGAGGTTCGGGATGCTGCAGCCAGCGCGATTGTGGGTCACGTTCCAAGTTCGGCACCACTATTTTGAAACGCCTGATGAGGCATGGAACTTTATCCAGGCTGAAAAGTTGGACTCAAACTGAGGGTTTGTCGTGGGGTGATGTTTACTGTGTTTGGGGAATGTTCTTTTTGTTTTGGTGCTGGGTGGGGATGGGTGAATGGATTTGATGTGGGGGCTGTGGGAGAGTGTGGGCGTCAGTGTTGGAGGGGCAGGGCCCCGTGGAGGAAGAGGGGGGTGGAGGCCTGGGGATGGGGAGTTGGGGTAAAGCCGCAAAAAGGAGCTGCGCCAGAGGGGGCGGGGCCGGCTGAGGAAAGCGAGTAGCCCCCCGATCCGGCTGATAACTTGGAATGTGAAGGGCCTGAACGGGCCGGTCAACAGGGCCCTGGTGTTCGCGCACCTAAAGGGACTGAAGGCAGACGTGGTTATGCTCCAGGAGACACATCTGAAGGTGGCAGATCAGGTTAGGCTGAGAAAGGGATGGGTAGGGCAGGTCTTTCATTCAGGGCTGGATGCGAAGAACAGAGGGGTTGCAATACTGGTGGGGAAGCGGGTGTCGTTCGAGGCACTGAATATTGTAGTGGATAATGGAGGTCGATATGTGATGGTGAGTGGAAGGTTGCAGGGGGTGCGGGTGGTACTGGTTAACGTATATGCCCCGAATTGCGATGATGCCGGATTTATGAAACGCATGTTGGGTCGGATTCCGGATCTGGAGGTAGGAAGCTTGATAATGGGGGGGGGGGGGGAAACATCAACACGGTGCTGGACCCAGCACTGGACCGTTACGTTCTAGGTCCAGGACGGGTAAGAGGCCGGCTGCGGCCAAGGTGCTTAGGGGGTTTATGGACCAGATGGGGGAAGTTGATCCATGGAGGTTTGCCAGGCCGCAGACCAGGGAATTTTCCTTCTTTTCCCACGTCCATAGAGCCTACTCCCGGAAAGACTTTTTCATTTTGAGTAGGGCGCTAATCCCAAAAGTGGAGGGAACGGAATATTCGGCCATAGCCATCTCGGACCACGCCCCGCATTGGGTGGAGCTGGAGTTGGGGGAGGAGAGGGACCAGCGCCCGCTGTGGCACCGCGATGTGGGACTGTTGGCGGATGAGGTGGGGTGCGGGGGTGTATTGAAAGATACTTGGAGGCCAACGACAACGGGGAGGTGCAGGTGGGGGTAGTCTGGGAGGCGTTGAAGGCGGTGGTCAGGGGAGAGCTAATCTCCATTCGGGCCCACAGGGAGAAGAGAGAGGGGAGGGAGATGGAGAGGTTGGTGGGGGAGATTTAAAGGGTGGACAGGAGGTATGCAGAGGCCCCCGAGGAGGGGTACTTAGGGAGCGACGGAACCTCCAGATGGAATTCGACCCGTTGACCACGGGGAAAGCAGAGGCACAGTGGAGGAAAGCGCAGGGGGCGATGTATGAGTATGGGGAGAAAGCGGGTCGGATGCTGGCACATCAGCTTCGTAAGAGGGAGGCAGCGAGGGAGATTGGTGGAGTCAAGGATAGAGAGGGGAATACGGTGCGGAGTGCGGTGAGAATAAACAAGGTATTTAGGGACTTCTCTGGCGATCTGTACAGGTCTGAGCCCCCAGAGGGGTAGGAGGGGATGCGACGATTCCTGGATCAGCTGAGGTTCCCGAGGGTGGAGGAGGAGGAGGTGGCTGGTTTGGGGGTGCCGATTGGGCTGGAGGAGCTGGTTAAAGGATTGGGGAGCATGCAAGCGGGGAAGGCCCCGGGGCCGGATGGGTTCCCGGTTGAATTTTACGAGGAAATACGTGAACCTGCTGGGCCAGTTGCTAGTGAGGACTTTTAATAAGGTGAGGGAGGGGGGGGGGCCCTTGCCTCCGACAATGTCCAGGGCGCTGATTTCTTTGATCTTGAAGCGGGACAAGGATATTGCAATGTGGGTCGTATAGACCGATCTCGCTCCTCAATGTCGACGCTAAGTTGCTGGCGAAGGTGCTGGCTACGAGAATTGAGGACTGTGTCCCGGGGGTGATTCATGAGGACCAGACGGGATTTGTGAAGGGTAGGCAGCTAAATACAAATGCGCGGAGGCTCCTCAATGTGATTATGATGGCCTCGGTGGAGGGGGAAGCGGAGGTAGTGGCAGCTATGGACGCGGAGAAGGCCTTTGATCAGGTGGAGTTGGAGTATCTTTGGGAAGTGTTGCGGAGGTTTGGGTTCGGAGCGGGGTTCATCAGTTGGGTCAGGCTGATATATAGTGTGGGGCTACGAACCGGCGGAGGTCGGAGTACTTTCGGCTGTACCGGTGGACGAGACAGGGGTGTCCCTTGTTGTTTGCACTGGCAATTGAGCCACTGGACACAGCACTGAGGGAATCTAGGAAATGGAGGGGATCGGTCCGGGGAGGGGGGGGGGGGGGAGGAACACCGGGTGTCGTTGTGTGCCGATGACCTGTTGTTGTATGTGGCGGATCCAGTGGAGGGGATGGCGGAGGTCATGCGGATCCTTAGGGAGTTTGGGGACTTTTCGGGGTATAAACTCAACGTAGGGAAGAGTGAGCTCTTTGTGGTGCATTCAGGGGACCAGGGAAGGGGGATAGACGAGCTACCGCTGAAGAGGGCGGAAAGGAGCTTTCGGTACCTGGGGATCCAAGCAGCTAGGAGCTGGGGGGCCCTGCACAAGCTCAATTTGACGTGGTTGGTGGAGCAGATGGAGGAGGATTTTAAAAGATGGGATATGCTGCCACTCTCACTAGCGGGTAGGGTGCAGTCGGTCAAAATGACGGTGCTCCCGAGGTTCCTCTTTGTGTTCCAGTGCCTTCCCATTTTGATCCCCAAGGCCTTTTTCAAACGGGTAAGCAGGAGCATCATGGGATTTGTGTGGGCGAATAAGACCCCGAGGGTGAAGAGTGTGTTTCTGGAGCGTAGAAGGGACAGGGGGGGCTGGCACTGCCAAATTTGTGTGGCTATTATTGGGCTGCCAATGTGGCGATGAGCCGTAAGTGGGTAATGGAGGGAGAGGGGGCGGCGTGGAAGAGACTAGAGATGGCGTCATGTGTGGGCACGAGGCTGAGGGCGCTGGTGACGGCACCGCTGCCGCTCTCACCGCCAAGGTACACCACGAGTCCTGTGGTGGCGGCGCGCTGAAGATCTGGGGGCAGTGGAGGCGACACAGGGGCGAGGTGGGAGCCTTGGTTTGGTCACCAATTCGGGAGAATCATCGGTTCGTCCCGGGAAGGATGGATGGGAGGCTTCGGAGCTGTCATCGGGCAGGGATTAGAAGATTGGGGGACCTGTTCATCGATGGGACGTTTGCGAGCCTAGGGGCGCTGGAGGAGAAGTTTGGGCTACCCCTGGGAAACGCTTTCAGGTAGATGCAAGTGAGGGCATTTGTGAGGCAGCAGGTGAGGGAATTCCCGCTGCTTCTGGCACGTGGGATTCAGGACAGGGTGATTTCGGGTGTATGGGTTGGAGAAAGCAAGGTTTTGGCGATTTACCAGGAGCTGAAGGAAGAGGAGAAGGCCTCGGTGGAGGAGCTAAAGGGCAAGTGGGAGGAGGAGCTTGGGGAGGAGATAGATGAGGGTCTGTGGGCTGATGCCCTGAGTAGGGTTAATTCTTCCTCCTCTTGCGCCAGGCTCAACCTAATACAGTTCAAAGTTACTCACAGAGCGCATATGACAGGGGCGAGGTTGAGTAGGTTCTTTGGGGTGGAGGACAGATGTGGGAGGTGCTCGGGGTGCCCGGCAAATCACATCCAAATGTTCTGGTCGTGCCCGGCGCTGGATGGGTTTTGGAGGGGTTTTGCGAGGACGATGTCCAAGGTGGTGAACGCCCGGGTCAAGCCGAGCTGGGGATTGGCATTATTTGGGGTATTGGACGAGCCAGGAGTGCAGGAGGCAAAAGGGGCCGGTATTCTGGCCTTTGCGTCCCAGGTAGCCCGGCGGAGGATTTTGCTACTATAGAAAGATGCAAAGCCCCCCAGTGTGGAAGCTTGGATTAATGACATAGCAGGGATCATCAAGTTGGAGAGGATAAAGTTTGCCTTGCGAGGGTCTGTGCAAGGGTTCCTCAGGCGGTGGCAACTGTTCCTAGACTATTTCGCGGAGCGTTAGGAGGAGGTCAGCAGCAGCAGCAACCCGGGGGGGGGGGTGGTTGGGGGCGAGGTTTTTTTCCCCCTATTTGTGCTTTTAAATGTTATATGGGAGGTTATTGTATATGGGGGAATCCAATGTATCATTTCTGATTGTTGTGTTTTTGTTTCTTTTTTCTTGTTGGGGGGGGGGTGGGGTTTGTTGAAAATTCCATTAGCCCAAGCTTTTTACGATGCTTTAATTACACCCCTGGCTTTCATAACTGGGATTTATTTGAAAACATTTTTTTTTTAAAATTCTAATTAAGGGGCAATTTAGCATGGCCAATCCACCTAACCTCACTTCTTTGGGTTGTGGGGGTGAGACCCACGCAGAAACAGGGAAAATGTGGAAACAACACACAGACAGTGACCCGGGGCCAGGATCGAACCTGGTCCTCGGTGCTTTGAGGCAGAAATGTTAACCACTGCGCCGCCATGATTTATTTTAAAACATGACTGCAGCAGTCACACGTTAACCTACGGGCAGCACGGTAGCATAGTGGTTAGCACAGTTGCTTCGCAGCTCCAGGGTCCCGGGTTCGATTCAGGGCTGGTCGCTGTCTGTGCGGAGTCTGCACCTTCTTCCCGTGTCTGCGTGGGTTTCCTGCGGGTGCTCCGGTTTCCTCCCACAGTCCAAAAATGTGCGGGTTAGGTGGATTGGCCATGCTAAATTGCCCTTAAATGTCCAAAAAGGTTAAATGGGGTGACTGGGTTACAGAGATAGGGTAGATAGGGCTCGAGTAGGGTGCTCTTTGTAAGGGCCAGTGCAGACTCGATGGGCCAAATGGCCTCCTTCTGCACTTAAATGCTATGATTCTATGAACCCAGGCTATTAACTCTTACTGCACCAAATACATATAAAACAATACATCTGAAATTCCTACATTCATCACAGACTCAACACTGAGTTCCACAATTTCAGACCATGAACTCTGACCCCATTTTGATTCTGTTGTTTTGCCATAGGTGTGGAACTTGTTTTTCATGATTTGCTTTCTCACGGAGCTGTTCGTTATTCTGCCATTCACACTCACTCTATGCAAATGTTTTGTTTCTTTACTGCAACCATTACCACTCCCTTTGTCTTTTGTTTCATGGCATCTTTGTCATTTAGTCTATCCCGCCTTCAAATAATAATAATCTATATTGTCACAAGTAGGCTTACATTAACACTGCAATGAAGTTACTGTGAAAATCCCCTAGTCGCCACACTCCGGCGCCTGTTCGGGTACACGGAGGGAGAATTCAGAATGTCCAAGTTACCTAACAGCATGTCTTTCGGGACTTTGGGAGGAAACCTAAGCACCCGGAGGAAACCCACGCAGACACGGGGAGAACGTGCAGACTCCACACAGACAGTGACCCAAGCCGGGAATCAAACCCGGGACCCTGGAGCTGTGAAGCAACAGTGCTACCCACTGTGCTATGTGCTGTCCATGCTCTACTAAAGAAATGATGTGGAGATGCCGGCGTTGGACTGGGGTGAGCACAGTGAGTACTCTACTAAAGAAAGAAAGAATACAAAGAACAGTACATCACAGGAACAGGCCCTTTGGCCCTCCAAGCCTGCGCGGAGCATGGTGCCTGTCTAAACTAAAACCTTCTGCACTTCCAGGATCTGTATTCCTCTATTCCCAACATATTCATATATTTGTCAAGATGCCTCTTAAAGGTCGAAATCGTATCTGTTCCGATGCCTCTTAATCGTTGCTATCGTATCTGCTTCCAACACCTATGCCGGCAATGCGTTCCAGGCACTCACCCCCCTCTATGTAAAAAAACTTGCTCACACATCTCCTCTAAACTTTGCTTTTCGCAACTTAAACCTTTGTCTCCTAGTAATTTTCCACCCTGGGAAAAAGCATCTGACTGTCCACTCTGTCCATGCCCCTCATCATTTTATATACCTCTCAACCTCCGTCGTTCCCGGGAGTATATAATATACAATACTTTATATCTTCCCTTTTGTTCTGCCTCCTCTTTCCCCATTTCAACAGAATAAAACGCATCACATTTCCATAGAACATAGAACAATACAGCGCAGTACAGGCCCTTCGGCCCACGATGTTGCACCGAAACAAAAGCCATCTAACCTACACTATACCATTATCATCCATATGTTTATCCAATAAACTTTTAAATGCCCTCAATGTTGGCGAGTTCACCACTGTAGCAGGTAGGGCATTCCACGGCCTCACTACTCTTTGCGTAAAGAACCTAGACCTCTGTCCTATATCTATTACCCCTCAGTTTAAGGCTATGTCCCCTCGTGCTAGCCATTTCCATCCGCGGGAGAAGGCTCTCACTGTCCACCCTATCTAACCCTCTGATCATTTTGTATGCCTCTATTAAGTCTCCTCTTAACCTTCTTCTCTCTAACGAAAACAACCTCAAGTCCATCAGCCTTTCCTCATAAGATTTTCCCTCCATACCAGGCAACATCCTGGTAAATCTCCTCTGCACCCGTTCCAAAGCCTCCACGTCCTTCCTATAATGCGGTGACCAGAACTGTACGCAATACTCCAAATGCGGCCGTACCAGAGTTCTGTACAGCTGCAACATGACCTCCTGACTCCGGAACTCAATCCCTCTACCAATAAAGGCCAACACTCCATAGGCCTTCTTCACCACCCTATCAACCTGGGTGGCAACTTTCAGGGATCTATGTACATGGACACCTAGATCCCTCTGCTCATCCACACTTTCAAGAACTTTTCCATTAGCCAAATATTCCACATTCCTGTTTTTCCTTCCAAAGTGAATCACCTCACACTTCTCTACATTAAACTCCATTTGCCACCTCTCAGCCCAGCACTGCAGCTTATCTATATCCCTCTGTAACCTGCTACTTCCTTCCACACTATCGACAACACCACCGACTTTAGTATCGTCTGCAAATTTACTCACCCACCCTTCTGCGCCTTCCTCTAGGTCATTGATAAAAATGACAAACAGCAACGGCCCCAGAACAGATCCTTGTGGTACTCCACTTGTAACTGAACTCCATTCTGAACATTTCCCATCAACCACCACCCTCTGTCTTCTTTCAGCTAGCCAATTTCTGATCCACATCTCTAAATCACCCTCAATCCCCAGCCTCCGTATTTTCTGCAATAGCCTACCGTGTGGAACCTTATCAAACGCTTTGCTGAAATCCATATACACCACATCAACTGCTCTACCCTCGTCTACCTGTTCAGTCACCTTCTCAAAGAACTCGATAAGGTTTGTGAGGCATGACCTACCCTTCACAAAGCCATGCTGACTATCCCTGATCATATTATTCCTATCTAGATGATTATAAATCTTGTCTCTTATAATCCCCTCCAAGACTTTACCCACTACAGACGTGAGGCTCACCGGTCTATAGTTGCCGGGGTTGTCTCTGCTCCCCTTTTTGAACAAAGGGACCACATTTGCTATCCTCCAGTCCTCTGGCACTATTCCTGTATCCAATGATGACATAAAAATCAAAGCCAATGGTCCAGCAATCTCTTCCCTGGCCTCCCAGAGAATCCTAGGATAAATCCCATCAGGTCCCGGGGACTTATCTATTTTCAGCCTGTCCAGAATTGCCAACACCTCTTCCCTACGTACCTCAATGCCATCTAATCTATTTACCTGGAGCTCAGCATTCTCCTCCACAACATTATCTTTTTCCTGAGTGAATACTGACAAAAAATATTCATTTAGTATCTCGCCTATCTCTTCAGACTCTACACACAACTTCCCATCCCTGTCCTTGACTGGTCCTACTCTGTCCCTAGTCATTCGCTTATTCCTGACATACCTATAGAAAGCTTTTGGGTTTTCCTTGATCCTTCCTGCCAAATACTTCTCATGTCCCCTCCTTGCTCGTCTTAGCTCTCTCTTTATATCCTTCCTCGCTACCTTGTAACTATCCATCGCCCCAACTGAAACTTCACACCTCATCTTCACATAGGCCTCCTTCTTCCTCTTAACAAGAGATTCCACTTCTTTGGTAAACCACGGTTCCCTCGCTCGGCACCTTCCTCCCTGCCTGACCGGTACATACTTATCAAGAACACGCAGTAGCTGATCCTTGAACAAGCTCCACTTATCCAGTGTGTCCAACACTTGCAGCCTACTTCTCCACCTTATCCCGCCCAAGTCACGTCTAATGGCATCATAATTTCCCTTCCCCCAGCTATAACTCTTGCCCTGCGGTGTATACTTATCCCTTTCCATCCTTAACGTAAACGTCACCGAATTGTGGTCACTGTCCCCAAAGTGCTCACCTACCTCCAAATCCAACACCTGGCCTGGTTCATTACCCAAAACCAAATCCAATGTGGCCTCGCCTCTTGTTGGCCTGTCAACAAACTGTGTCAGGAAACCCTCCTGCACACACTGTACAAAAAACGACCCATCTAATGTACTCGAACTATATCTTTTCCAGTCAATATTTGGAAAGTTAAAGTCTCCCATAATAACTACCCTATTACTTTCGCTCTTATCCAGGATCATCCTCGCCATCCTTTCCTCTACATCCCTAGAACTATTTGGAGGCCTATAGAAAACTCCCAACAGGGTGACCTCTCCTTTCCTGTTTCTAACCTCAGCCCATACTACCTCGGAAGATGAGTCCCCATCTAGCATCCTCTCCGCCACCGTAATACTGCTCTTGACTAGCAACGCCACACCTCCCCCTCTTTTGCCTCCTTCTCTGAGCTTACTAAAACACCTAAACCCCGGAACCTGCAACATCCATTCCTGTCCCTGCTCTATCCATGTCTCCGAAATGGCCACAACATCGAAGTCCCAGGTACCAACCCATGCTGCCAGTTCCCCTACCTTATTTCGTATACTCCTGGCATTGAAGTAGACACACTTCAAACCACCTACCTGAACACTGGCCCCCTCCTGCGACGTCAAATCTGAGCTCCCGACCTCTATACTCTCATTCTCCCTTACCCTAAAACTACAATCCAGGTTCCCATGCCCCTGCTGCATTAGTTTAAACCCCCCCAAAGAGCACTAACAAATCTCCCCCCCCAGGATATTTGTGCCCCGCAGGTTCAGATGTAGACCATCCTGTCTGTAGAGGTCCCACCTTCCCCAGAAAGAGCCCCAGTTATCCAGAAATCTGAATCCCTCCCGCCTGTACCATCCCTGTAGCCACGTGTTTAATTGCTCTCTCTCCCTATTCCTCATCTCACTATCACGTGGCACGGGCAACAACCCAGAGATAACAACTCTGTTTGTTCTAGTTCTGAGCTTGCATCCTAGCTCCCTGAAAGCCTGCCTGACATCCTTATCCCCTTTCCTACCTATGTCGTTAGTGCCAATGTGGACCACGACTTGGGGCTGCTCCCCCTCCCCCTTAAGGACCCGGAAAACACGATCCGAGACATCACGTACCCTTGCACCTGGGAGGCAACATACCAAACGTGAGTCTCTCACGCTCCCACAAAATCTCCTATCTGTGCCCCTGACTATAGAGTCCCCAATTACTAATGCTCTGCTCCTCTCCCCCCTTCCCTTCTGAGCAACAGGGACAGACTCTGTGCCAGAGGCCCGTACCCCATGGCTTACCCCTGGTAAGTCGTCGTCCCCACAAGTATCCAAAGCGGTACTTCCATCTTCCCGCAGTTCTGAAATGTCATATTTGACTTGAGACGTTAACTCAGTTTCTTTCTCCACAGATGCTGTCAGACCTGCTGAGTATCTCCAGCTTTTATTCAGATTCTCAGCAGCTGCAGTATTTTGCTTTCATATTGGCAGCTAATTATGTTCACTGGCTTTCTTTTTAAAAAAAAATATATTTTATTCAAGCTTTTTGGCCAAACATAACAATACGTAGTGTTTCTTTTACACAACAATAAAGGAATATAAATAAGTGTGGCCAGTTTTAAACAAATAAATAAATAATATATAAACAAAAACAAAAACAAAACTAAATGGCAACTGCCTTGTCCAAAATAAATACTCTCCAAAAATACAATCCAACAATCCAATATACAATTACATATACCAAATACCTATACATATACATATACAATAACATCCCTGAGAGTCCATCCGATTCCTCCCCCCCGCCCTTCCCCCCCTCCCCCTGGGTTGCTGCTGTTGTCTACTTCTTTTCCATTCCCTCTATCTTTCTGTGAGGTAGTTGACGAACGGTTGCCACCGCCTGGTGAACCACTGAGCCGAACCCCTTAACATGAACTTAATCCGCTCTAGCTTTATAAACCCTGCCATATCGTTTATCCAGGTCTCCACCCCCGGGGGTTTGGCTTCCTTCCACATTAACAATATCCTGCGCCGGGCTACGAGGGACGCAAAGGCCAACACGTCAGCCTCTCTTGCCTCCTGCACTCCCGGCTCTTCTGCAGCCCCAAATATAGCCAATCCCCAGCTTGGTTCGACCCGGACACCCACCACCTTCGAAAGCACCTTTGTCACCCCCACCCAGAACCCCTGTAGTGCCGGGCATGACCAGAACATGTGGGTGTGATTCGCTGGGCCTCTCGAGCATCTCGCACACCTATCCTCTACCCCAAAAAATTTACTAAGCCGTGCTCCAGTCATATGCGCCCTGTGTAGCACCTTAAATTGTATCAGGCTTAGCCTGGCACACGAGGACGATGAGTTTACCCTACGTAGGGCATCAGCCCACAGCCCCTCCTCAATCTCCTCCCCCAGTTCTTCTTCCCATTTCCCTTTCAGCTCATCTACCATGATCTCCCCCTCGCCCCTCATCTCCCTGTATATGTCCGCCACCTTACCGTCCCCCACCCATCCGTCCCCCACCCATGTCTCTGAGATCACTCTATCCTGCACTTCCTGCGTCGGGAGCTGCGGGAATTCCCTCACCTTAGGCCTCGCAAAAGCCCTCAATTGCATATACCGAAATGCATTCCCTTGGGGCAGCCCATATTTCTCCGTCAGCGCTCCCAGACTCGCAAACGTCCCATCTACAAATAGATCTCTTAATTGTACTACCCCAGCTCTTTGCCATGCTCCAAATCCCCCATCCATTCTCCTCGGAACAAACCTATGATTGTTTCTTATCGGGGACCACACCGAAGCTCCCATCCCTCCCCTATGCCGTCTCCACTGCCCCCAAATTTTCAATGTAGCCACCACCACCGGGCTTGTGGTGTATTTCTTTGGTGAGAACGGCAACGGCGCCGTAACCATTGCTTGCAGGCTAGTCCCCCTGCAGGACGCCCTCTCCAATCTCTTCCACGCCACTCCCTCCTCTTCTCCCATCCACTTACACACCATTGAAACATTGGCGGCCCAGTAGTACTCGCTGAGGCTCGGTAGTGCCAGCCCCCCCCTGTCCCTACTACGCTGCAAGAATCCCCGCCTCACTCTCGGGGTCTTCCCAGCCCACACAAAACTCATAATGCTCTTCTCAATTCTTTTGAAAAAAGCCTTCGTGATCACCACTGGGAGGCACTGGAACACAAAAAGGAATCTCGGGAGAACCACCATTTTAACCGCCTGCACCCTCCCTGCCAATGACAGGGACACCATGTCCCATCTCTTGAAATCCTCCTCCATCTGTTCCACCAACCGTGTTAAATTAAGCCTCTGTAATGTACCCCAATTCTTGGCTATCTGGATCCCCAGGTACCGGAAGTCCCTTGTTACCTTCCTCTACGGTAAATCCTCTATCTCTCTGCTCTGCTCCCCCGGATGCACCACAAATAGCTCACTTTTCCCCATGTTCAGTTTATACCCTGAAAAATCCCCAAACTCCCCAAGTATCCGCATTATCTCTGGCATCTCCTCCGCCGGGTCCGCCACATATAACAACAAATCATCCGCATACAAAGATACCCGGTGTTCTTCTCCCCCCCTAAGTACTCCCCTCCACTTCCTGGAACCCCTCAGTGCCATGGCCAGGGGTTCAATCGCCAATGCAAACAATAACAGGGCCAGAGGACATCCCTGCCTCGTCCCTCTATGGAGCCGAAAATATTCAGACCCCCGTCCATTCGTGACCACACTCGCCATCGGGGCCCTATACAGCAACTGTACCCACCTGATATACCCATCCCCGAAGCCAAATCTCCTCAACACCTCCCACAAATAATCCCACTCCACTCTATCAAATGCTTTCTCGGCATCCATCGCCACCACTATATCCGCTTCCCCCTCTGGTGGGGGCATCATCATTACCCCTAGCAGCCTCCGTATATTTGTATTCAGCTGTCTGCCCTTCACAAACCCAGTTTGGTCCTCATGAACCACCCCCGGGACACAATCCTCTATCCTCGTTGCCATTACCTTGGCCAGAATCTTAGCGTCCACATTCAGGAGGGAAATAGGCCTATAGGACCCGCATTGCAGCGGGTCTTTTTCCTTCTTTAGGAGGAGCGATATCGTTGCCTCTGACATAGTCGGGGGCAGCTGCCCCCTTTCCTTCGCCTCATTGAAGGTTCTCATCAGTAGCGGGGCCAGCAAGTCCATATATTTCCAATAGAATTCAACTGGGAATCCGTCTGGTCCCGGGGCCTTCCCCGCCTGCATGCTCCCAGTCCCTTTCACTACTTCCTCCGTCTCAATCTGTGCTCCCAGTCCCGCCCTCTCCTGCTCCTCCACCTTAGGAAATTCCAACTGATCCAGAAAGCACATCATTCTCTCCTTCTCATCCGGGGGCTGAGCTTCATATCATCTTTCATAAAATGCCTTGAACACTCCATTCACTCTCTCCGCTCCATCTCTCCCGCCTCATCTCTCACCCCCCTATCTCCCTCGCTGCTCCCCTCTTCCTCAGTTGGTGGGCCAGCAACCTGCTCGCCTTCTCCCCATATTCGGACTGTACACCCTGTGCCTTCCTCCATTGTGCCTCTGCGTTACCCGTAGTCAACAAGTCAAATTCTACATGTAGCCTTTGCCTTTCCCTGTACAGTCCCTCCTCCGGTGCCTCCGCATATTGTCTGGCCACCCTCAGAAGTTCTTTCAACAACCGCTCCCTTTCCCTACCTTCCTGCTTTCCTTTATGTGCCCGAATAGATATCAGCTCCCCTCTAACCACTGCCTTCTGCGCCTCCCAGACCACTCCCACCTGAACCTCCCCATTATCATTGAGTTCCAAGTACCTTTCAATACATCCCCTCACCCTTAAACACACCCCCTCATCTGCCAATAATCCCATGTCCATTCTCCAGGGTGGACGCTGTTCTTTTTCCTCCCCTATCTCCAGGTCCACCCAATGTGGAGCGTGATCCGAAATAGCTATAGTTGTGTACTCCGTCCCCGTCACCTTCGGGATCAGTGCCCTTCCCAAAACAAAAAAGTCTATCCGTGAATAAACTTTGTGGACATAGGAGAAAAACGAAAACTCCTTACTCCTAGGTCTACTAAATCTCCAGGGGTCTACTCCTCCCATCTGCTCCATAAAGTCCTTAAGCACCCTAGCTGCAGCCGGCCTCCTTCCGGTCCTGGACCTCGATCTGTCCAGCCCTGGGTCCAGCGCCGTATTAAAATCTCCACCCATTACCAACTTCCCCACCTCTAGGTCCGGGATACGTCCTAACATACGCCTCATAAAGTTGGCATCATCCCAGTTCGGGGCATATACGTTCACTAAGACCACCGCCTCCCCTTGCAATTTGCCACTCACCATCACGTATCTGCCCCCACTATCCGCCACTATGGTCTTTGCCTCAAACATTACCCGCTTCCCCACTAGTATAGCCACCCCCCTGTTTTTTGCGTCTAGCCCCGAATGAAACAACTGCCCCACCCATCCTTTGCGTAGTCTGACCTGGTCTATCAGTTTCAGATGCGTCTCCTGCAGCATAATCACATCTGCCTTAAGTTTCTTTAGGTGTGCGAGTACCCGTGCCCTCTTTATCGGCCCGTTCAGCCCTCTCACATTCCACGTGATCAGCCGGGTTGGGGGGCTCTTAACCCGCCCCCCCTTGTCGACTAGCCATCTCCTTTTTCAATCCAGCTCCTCACCCGGTTCCCACGTAGCCGTATCTCCCCCCAACGGCGCCCTCCCGCCCCGACCACCCCACCCCATACCAGCAGCAGCAACCCAGTTAACCCCCATCCCCCCACCCCCCCCGCTAGATCCCTCACTAGCGTAATTGCACCCCCCCTGTTGCTCCCAGAAGTCAGCAAACTCTGGCCGACCTCGGCTTCCCCCCGTGACCTCGGCTCCCACTGTGCGAGGCCCCCTCCTTCCTGCTTCCCTGTTCCCGCCATGATTACCATAGCGCGGGAACAAAGCCCGCGCTTCCCATTTGGCCCCGCCCCCAATGGCCGGTGCCCCCAGCTCCTCATCCTCCCTCCCCCCCTCCCCCACGACATGGGGAAGAGAGAAAAGTTACAGGGTCGCAGGATTGACAACTTGGGAAATCATCTCTTCCCCCTTTTCCCCCTCTTCACCCCACATATTCGCCCCACCACTTTGTCCCAAACGTTCTTTTTCTAGCCCGCTTATTCCAGTTTCTCCTCGACAATAAATGCCCACGCCTCTTCTGCCGTTTCAAAGTAGTGGTGTTTCCCTTGATGTGTGACCCACAGTCTTGCCGGCTGCAGCATTCCAAATTTAACCTTCCTTTTGTGCAGCACCGCCTTGGCCCGATTAAAACTTGCCCTCCTTCTCGCCACCTCCGCACTCCAATCTTGATATACGCGGATCACCGCGTTCTCCCACCTACTGCTCCGAGTTTTCTTTGCCCATCTGAGGACCATCTCTCTGTCCTTATATCGGAGAAATCTCACCACTATGGCTCGAGGAATTTCTCCCGCCCTCGGTCTTCGCGCCATAACTCGATAGGCTCCCTCCACCTCCAACGGGCCCGTCGGGGCCTCCGATCCCATTAACGAGTGCAGCATCGTGCTCACATATGCCCCGACGTCCGCCCCTTCTGCACCTTCGGGAAGACCAAGAATCCTTAAATTCTTCCTCCTCGCATTATTCTCCAGCACCTCCAGCCTTTCCGCATACCTTTTGTGTTGTGCCTCGTGCATCTCTGTCTTCACCACCAGGCCCTGTATGTCGTCCTCATTCTCAGCAGCCTTTGCCTTCACGACCCGAAGCTCCTGCTCCTGGGTCTTTTGCTTCTCCTTTAGCCCTTCAATCGCCTGTAGTATCGGGGCCAACAGCTCCTTCTTCATTTCCTTTTTAAGTTCTTCCACGCAACGCCGCAGGAACTCTTGTTGGTCAGGGCCCCATGTTAAACTGCCTCCTTCCGACGCCATCTTGCTTTGTGCCTGCCTTCCTGGCCGCTGCTCTAGAGGATCCACCGCAATCCGGCCACTTTCCTCTCCTTTTTCCATCCGTGTCCAGGGGGGATTCCCTTCTGGTTTATCGCACAGTGTTTTTAGCCGTTAAAATTGCCGTTGGGGCTCCTATTAAGAGCCCAAAAGTCCTTTCCACCGGGAGCTGCCGAAACGTGCGACTTAGCTGGTCATCGCCGCACCCGGAAGTCGTTCACTGGCTTTCTATCGTCTAACCTGACAACACCATATTTCATAGTTCATAGAATCCCCACATGCAGAAGGAGGCCATTTGGCCCAGCGAGTCTGCACCTACCCTCTAAAATAGCACCTCACCTAGACCTACTCCCCCACCCTGTCCCGTAACTCCACTAAACCTGCACATATCTGGACAATAAGGGGCAATTTTAGCATGGCCAATCCAACTAACTTGCACAACCAGAGCACCCAGAAGAAACACACACAGACATGGGGAGAACGTGCAAACTCCACACAATCATCCAAGGCCAGAATTGAACCCAGGTCCCTGGGGCTGTGAGACAGCAGTGCTAACCACTGTGCCACCATGCTGCCCACATAAAATGTTTGGGTCATTACCGCAGATGTCATGTGGCAGAAAAATTCCGGTCAATCGTGAAAGCTTAAAAGGATTATACACCTTATACACCTACTGTTGTAATCTGTCAGCAGCTGCTAGTTAAATAAAAAGGACTGGAAAATGTACATCCAACCCATTAACTTAAAAAGTACACTCTGAATCCAGCAATGGAGATTTTGGTTCTGAAAATCATAGAAGATTCAATATGCTTTCAAGTTTTTGTTGCAGACTTCAATTCCCCGAGATTTCCTTTCCAAGGCACTGACTGCTGGTGCAAGGTCGCACAAGCAGGGTCGGCCTTGGTCACAGGCAGGCTGCTTGAAATGCAAACCTTTTCTTTTTCCTTCTCACAGATTGGAATTGCACAGCAAGTCTATATTTTTTTTGAGGTTTGTGTTCTTGTTAAGACTGCAAAGCTACATCATCTGCGTTTACATACACTGAAAGACTATCATAAAAGCAAATTACTGCGGATGCTGGAATCTGAAACCAAAGAAAACCCCAGCAGGTCTGGCAGCATCAGTAAGGAGAGAAAAGAGCTAACGTTTCGAGTCCAGATGACCCTTTGTCAAAGCTGAAAGACTACAACTTTCTTAAAGCTTAATTGTGAGAGTAGAAGTTTTAGCCTGCTTTGTACCGCACTTTGCAGGTTGACTGGCTGTGAAATTGGCTGCAATCCAATCTCACATGCACTGCGTAACTGACTGGATTCACAGGTGCTGAACCCATGTTGCCGTAACGTAGATTCAATTAGATATGATTTTACACTGGCAAAGGTTGAGACACATACTGAATGAACTTAGTAGAAATGCAGAAACTTTGATAATCCGCTCAGCCTTTCGGCACACTCGGGTCAATTACAACAGCGGCCTCTTGTGGTAACTCTTGGAACTAAACTTTTTAAAAAATGGAACCCAAGCTATCCATTGCTGTCTCGTAGGATCAAACCCTCTGGGCTATATTGTATATAACCTCATAAATATTATGTTTTTCCAGTTGGGCACCAGGAGAGCTGGATCAGTTGATTTAGAGTACAAAGCCGTCAGGCCACTTACAATTTCTAACGTTATGTAATTTGTAAAAATAATATTCCCTCTTCTTTTGTTTTACTTTTTCCCATCAAATTAATGTTTTCCAATCTGCAGTCACTATGAGAAAACTTGCATCTATATAGCACCTTGCATTATCTATCGGAAACATCTAAAATTCTTCACGTATCATGTCTACTCTGAAAGGTGGCAGCTCCAAAAGGCTAGTCTTTCCTGCCCCATGCTGCTAGTTTAGACCTTGGAGTGGGATTGAACCTACAACCTCTGGTTCAGAAGGGTGGATACTATCCATTGAGCCACAATGGCCTTCGCTCTCACAAGGCAAAATGATGCAGATGCTGCAGACCTGAAATAGAAATGGATAATGCTGGAAACCCTCAGCTGAGCAGTCAGTATTTACTGCTGGAGGGAGAGATAGTTAATATTTTAGGTCACTGACTTCTCATCAGAGTTTTCACTCTCTCCTGTATTGCACAGTGTGCGCCATATTCAAAGCACATAGTTTAACCTTTCAGGATTCATTAGGATGATCAACATCGCCATAAAGGCACAATAATATCAAAAAGGTACAGCTTCGTACATCAATGTGATTATCAAATAGGCAGTAATTATTCTACTACTAATAATAATATTTTATTGTTACACGTATTAAGATACTGTGAAATGCCCCTAGCCGCCACATTTCGGCCCCTGTTCGGGTAAGCCAGTACGGGAATTGACCTGCGCTGCTGGCCTTGTTCTGCATTACAAACCAGCTGTCTAGCCCACTGAGCTAAACCGACCCATACTAAAATAAGTCCTGGATGTTCATGGTAAAAGGTTTTGTTGTGATATTCTGAATTGTTTTTGACACTTTCACGATTATCGTGTGATTTTCACTGAAACTATTGCTGATCATATGATTGTTTTATAAAATGCCGGATATCTTAGCTTATACTTATAATGCATCTTCTGCTTTACGAGATAGTACAATAGTCACCTTTATCAAAAGTAAATCTGCTCTGACAAACGAAAAAGCCATTTGATTTTAATGCATAAATCTAGGTTATACAGTGCTTATCAAAAGACTTTTGGATACAATTCTTGTATTTGTTAGCAATGTGCATCCGAACATCTGGTGTTACTATGGGTGGTTTATTGATGCATGATATAAAGAAAAAGAGGACACACTGTGTACTATACAAACAACAAGGGTAATTACTTCAGATTGTAAAGTGATAAAGCTCTCATTATATGACCAAGGTAACTAAAAGGTATTTACTACCACTCCCATAATGATTTCATATGTCCAACCCCCAAAACCCCAAATCGTTGAAGCAATCGGTACAGGAACAGATTCTCTTCATTCCAACAACAGGCAAAGATGAGAAGGGGCAATTTAGCCCCCTCTAGTATCCTGCTGCATTTTGAAATTTCTAACTATGATTATTTTCTTTGTTTTTTTTTCTGCTCAACTCTGTCAGAGATTACTATGAGACAAATTGAACACTTTCTCGCTTCCAGTGCCGTTGGGTAGCATTCAAGGAGCTGGCGGAGAAAAATGGGCTGAACTTTTCTGAAAACTTGTGCAGTAGTAATGGTGCAGCTGTGTGGCATGTCATTATTGTAACAGAGCGTAATGGTGATGTTACTGAACTAGTAATCCAGAGGCCCAGCTAATGCTCGGAGGACATGGGTTCAAATCCCACCGCCGGAGCTGCTGGAATTTGAGTTCACTCAATCAATCTGGAGGATAAAGCTAATCTCAGTAACGGTGACCATGAAGCTATCCTCAATTGTCAAAAGCGGTAGCACAGTGGTTAGCACAGTTGCTTCACAGCTCCAGGGTCCCAGGTTTGATTCCCGGCTTGGGTCACTGTCTGTGCGGAGTCGGCACGTTCTCCCCGTGTCTGCGTGGGTTTCCTCCGGGTGCTCCGGTTTCCTCCCACAGTCCAAAGATGTGCAGGTTAGGTGGATTGGCCATCCTAAAAATGGCCCTTAGTGTCCAAAAAGGTGGGGTGGGGTTATTGGGGATAGGGTGGATGTGTGAGCTTGGGTGGAGTGCTCTTTCCAAGGGCCCATGCAGACTCGATGGGCCAAATAGCCTCCTTCTGCACTGTAAATTCTATGATTTTATGAAAAGCTCATCTGGTCGGTAATATCCATTAGGAAAGGAAATCTGCCGTCCTCAACCTGTCTGGTCTACATGCGACTCCAGACTCACATCAATGTGGTTGACTTTTAACTGTCCCCCTCTGAAATGGCCTAGCAAGCCTCTCAGTTCAAGGGCAATTAGAGATGGGCAACAAATGCTGGCATTATCATAGAATCCCTACAGTGCAGGAGGAGGTCATTCAGCCCATCGAGTCTGCACCCACCCTCCAAAAAAGCACCCTACCTAGGCCCAACTCCGCTATTCCCATAACCCAGCAGAACCTTTTGATACTAAGAGGCAACTTAAAATCAACATTTAAAACTCACATACCTTTGGACTGTGGAAGGAAACCAGAGCACCGGGAGGAAACCCTTGCAGACACGGGGAGAATATGCAAACTGCACATAGTCGCCCGAGGCCGGAATTGAAACCGGGTCCCTGGAGCTGTGAGACAGCAGTGCTAACCACTGTGCTGGTGTGCCACTTTGCCTGTGACACCCACATCCCACGAAAGAATACATTTTGAAAAGTGACAGGAAATTTGGCAGAGGTGTGCTACGCTAGCTTTTATACTATGCCAATATTTCCTGAGCCACTTGCACCACCATTACCCTCGCCCAAACAATATCATAGCACTCCACCCATCAAGATCAATCATTTAAAAAAATATATATATTTATGAAAGTTTTTTTAAACACAATTTTTCTCCCTTACAAACAATAATCCCCCCCCCCCCCCCCGTAACAAAATAACATAACAAGAAATTGGACTGAGCAAGATATATACATGGCAAAATGGTGTATTTACATAGCTTTGTACACTGGCTTTCTCCCGCACGTGCCAGTTTCCCCCACCCTTCATGTTATCTCTTGCTCATCCGCCCCTGCAGGCAATCCCCCATTCCACCCCCTCTCCCAGAACGTCTCTCCCCCCCCCCCCCCCCCCCCCAAGGTTGCTGCTGCTGCTGACCGACCTTCATCTAACGCTCCTCGAGATAGTCTAGGAACGGTTGCCACCGCCTGTAGAACCCCTGCGCAGACCCTCTCAAGGCAAACTTAATCCTCTCCAGTTTTATGAACCCAGCCATGTTGTTTATCTAGGCCTCCACGCTAGGGGGCTTCACCTCCTTCCACATTAGCAAGATCCTTCGCCGGGCTACTAGGCAAACTCTGGCAAAGGCCAGAATGCCGGCCTCTTTCGCCTCCTGCACTCCCGGCTCGTCCACTACTCCAAATATTGCTAGCCCCCAGCTTGGCTTGACCCGGACTTTCACCACCTGAGATATTGCTCCCGCCACTCCTCTCCAGAACCCCTCCAGTGCCGGGCATGACCAAAAAATAGGGGCATGGTTCGCCGGGCTCCCTGAGCACCTTCCACATCTGTCCTCTACACCAAAGAACCTACTCAACCTCGCCCCCGTCAAGTGCGCTCTGTGGACCACCTTAAATTGTATCAGGCTGAGCCTGGCACACGAGGAGGAGGAATTAACCCCACCCAGGGCGTCAGCCCACAAACCTTCCTCAATCTCCTCCCCCGGCTCCTCCTCCCATTTACCCTTCAGCTCCTCTACCAGCGCTTCCCCCTCTTCTTTCATCTCCTGGTATATTGCCGACACCTTGCCCTCCCCGACCCATACACCCGAGATCACCCTGTCTTGAATTTATTGTACCGGGAGCAACGGGAATTCCCTCACCTGTCTCCTCACAAACGCCCTCACCTGCATATATCTAAAAGCATTTCCCGGGGGTATCTCAAACTTCTCCTCCAGTGCCCCTAGGCTCGCAAACGTCCCGTCAATGAACAGGTCCACCATTCGTCTAATCCCCGCCCGATGCCAGCTCTGGAACACCCCGTCCATCCTCCCCGGGACAAACCGGTGGTTACCCCTGATCGGGGATCACACCGAGGCTCCCATTGCATCCCTGTGCCGTCTCCACTGGCCCCAGATCCTTGGCGTTGCCGTCACCACCGGACTCGTGGTGTACCTTGTCGGCGAGAGCGGCAGCGGTGCCGTCACCAACGCCCCCAGGCTCATTCCTTCACAGGACGCCATCTCCATCCTCTTCCATGCCGCCCCCTCTCCCTCCATCACCCACTTGCAGATCATCGCCACATCGCTGCCCAGTAGTAGCTCCCTAGGTTTGGCAGCGCCAACCCTCCTCGGTCCCTACTTCGTTCCAGGAACCCTCTCCTTACCCTCGGGGTCCTATTCGCCTACACAAACCCCATTATACTCCTACCTATTCTCTTGAAAAAGGCCTTGATGATCACGATGGGAAGGCACTGAAACACAAACAGAAACCTCGGGAGGACCACCATTTTGACCGACTGCACTCTACCCGCTAGCGAGAGCGGTAACATGTCCCATCTTTTGAAGTCCTCCTCCATTTGCTCCACCAACCTCGTCAGATTCAGTTTATGTAGGGCTCCCCAACTCCTGGCTATCTAGATCCCCAGATACCGAAAGCTCCCCTCCGCCCTCCTCAGCGGTAGGTCTCCTACCCCTCTTTCTTGGTCCCCTGCCTGTAATACAAAGAGCTCACTCTTCCCTACATTGAGCTTATAGCCCGAAAACTCCCCAAACTCCCTTAGAGTCTGCATGACCTCCACCATCCCCTCCACTGGATCCGCCACGTACAACAACAGGTCATCCGCATATAGCGACACCCGATGCTCTTCTCCCCCTCGGACCACCCCCTCCATTTATTAGACTCCCTCAATGACATGGCCAAGGGTTCAATCGCCAATGCGAACAACAGGGGGGACAGGGGGCACCCCTGCCTCGTCCCTCGGTACAGTCAAAAGTACTCCGACCTCCGCCGGTTCGTCTCTACACTCGCCACCGGGGCTCTGTAAAGGAGCTTAACCCAACTGATAAACCCTCCCCCGAACCCAAACCTACGCAGCACCTCCCAGAGGTACTCCCACTCTACTCGGTCAAAGGCCTTCTCCGCGTCCATAGCTGCCACTATCTCCACCTCTCCCTCCTCCGATGGCACCATTATCACGTTTAAGAGCCGCCGCACATTGGTGTTTAGTTGCCTGCCCTTTACGAATCCCGTCTGATCCTCATGGATCACCCCCGGGACACAGTCCTCGATCCTCGTGGCCAGCACTTTTGCCAACAACTTAGCATCCACATTGAGGAGCGAGATCGGCTTTTACGATCCACATTGCAGTGAGTCCTTGTCCCGCTTTAGGATCAAAGAAATTGCCGCTTCTGACATTGTCGGGGGCAGGGTCCCCTCCTCTCTTGCCTCATTAAAGGTCCTCACTAGTAGCGGGGCCAACAGGTCTACGTACTTCCTGTAGAACTCCACCGGGAACCCGTCCGGTCCCGGGGCCTTCCCCGCCTGCATACTCCCCAAACCTTTGCTCAGCTCCTCCAACCCAATTGGTGCCCCCAAACCAGCCACCTCTTGCTCCTCCACCCTCGGGAATCTCAGTTGGTCTAGGAATCGTCTCATCCCCTCTTCCCCCGCTGGGGGCTGGGATCTGTACAGCTCTTCATAAAAGGCCTTGAATACCTCATTTATTTTTGTCGCACTCCGAACCGTGGCTCCCCTTCCATCTTTGACTCCCCCTATCTCCCTTGCTGCCGTCCGCTTACGGAGCTGGTGTGCCAGCATCCGACTGGCTTTTTCCCCATACTCGTAGGTCGCCCCCTGCGCCTTCCTCCACTGTGCCTCCGCCTTCCCTGTGGTCAACAGGTCAAACTCCGTCTGGAGCCGTCGTCTTTCCCCAAGTAATCTCTCCTCCGGGGCCTCTGTGTATCTCCTGTCCACTCTCAAAATCTCCCCCACTAACCTCTCCCTTTCCATGCCCTCTGTCTTCTCCCTGTGAGCCCTGATGGAGATTAGCTCTCCCCTGATCACCGCCTTCAATGACTCCCATATCACCCCCACCCGCACCTCCCTGTTGTCGTTGGCCTCCAAGTACCTTTTTATACACCCCTCACCTTCTCACACACCACCTCATCTGCCAGCAGTCCCACATCCAGACGCCACCTCAGGCGTTGGTCCCTCTCCTCTCCCAGCCCCAGTTCCACCCAGTGCGGGGCGTGATCCGAAACGGCTATGGCCGAATACTCCGTCCCCTCCACCCTCGGGATGAGCGCCCTGCCCAGAACAAAAAAATCTGTCCGGGAGTAGGCTTTGTGCACATGGGAGAAGAAAGAAAATTCCCTGGCCTGCGGTCTTGCAAACCTCCATGGGTCCACTCCCCCCATCTGATCCATAAACCCTCTAAGTACCTTGGCCGCCGCCGGCCTCTTTCCAGTCCTTGATCTGGAGCGGTCCAGTGCTGGGTCCAACACTGTATTGAAGTCCCCTCCCATTATCAGGCCTCCTACCTCCAGGTCCGGAATGCGCCCCAACATGCGCTTCATGAATCCGGCATCATCCCAGTTCGGGGCGTATACATTTACCAACACCACCCACGTCCCTTGCAACCTACCACTCACCATCACATATCGCCCTCCATTATCCACTACGATAGTCTTGGCCTCAAATGACACACGCTTTCCCACCAATATTGCCACCCCTCTATTCTTCGCGTCCAGTCCCGAGGGAAATACCTGACCTACCCATCCCTTTCTTAACCTGACCTGGTCCGCCACCTTCTGGTGTGTCTCTTGGAGCATAACCACGTCTGCCTTCAGTCCCTTAAGTGCGCGAACACTCGAGCCCTCTTCACCGGCCCATTCAGGCCCCTCATGTTCCACGTTATCAGCCGGATTGGAGGGGCTCTCATTTCCCAACCCCCACCCCCCCGGCCGACTAGGCATCTCCTTTTCTGGGCCAGTCCAGTGTCCGCGTCTCTCTCACCCTCCAGTCCCCCAGCCGGGGGACCCCCGTCCCAACCACCTCTTTTGTGTCCCATTCCCTTTCGGCCAGTGCAGCAGCAACCCTTCCCCCCCCCCCCCGCTAGACTCCTGTCTAGCTTTTTTGCTCACCCCATATCACTCCCGTAAGTCAGCTGACACCTGCTGACCCCGGCTTCCCCCGCCATCCCTTTGACCTCCCCGTGTGGGAGTCTCCCAATCAATATACGTCCCTTCGTTCCCCTTCCCGCCTTTCTCCCCGCGCTTGGGAAAAAACCCCGCGCTTTCCAGAGCTTGCCCCGCCCCCTCTGGCGCAGCTCCTGTTGTGGCCTTGTCTCTCTCCCCCAGCCCGTGTAACATTTCCTGTGCGTGATTGGCCCCCTATATACAACAACCATCACACATCAAACCTAAAACATCCCCCCCACCCTCAGTTAGAGTCCAACTTTTCGGTTTGTATGAAGGTCCACGCCGCTTCAGGCGTTTCGAAGTAATAGTGTTGGTCCTTGTATGTGACCCACAGTCGCGCTGGCTGCAGCATTCCGAATTTCACTCCTTTCCGGTGCAGCACCGCTTTGGCCCGGTTGAAACCCGCTCTCTGCTTTGCAACTTCCGTGCTCCAGTCCGGGTAGATTCGGATCTCAGCATTGTCCCACTTGCTGCTCCGCTCCTTCTTGGCCCATCTCAGGACCCACTCTCTGTCCGTGAACCGGTGGAACCTCACCACGATCGCCCTTGGAAGCTCATTTGCCTTGGGCTTCCTCGCCAGCACCCGGTGTGCCCCGTCCAGCTCCAGCGACCTCGAAGGGGCCTCCGCGCCCATCATCGCCCCGATCATCGTGCCCGCGTATGCCCCGGCATCGGCCCCCTCCACTCCTTCTGGGAGACCCAGGATCCACAGGTTCTTTCTCCTCGACCTGTTCTCCAGGTCTTCGAATCGTCCTGCCCATCTCTTGTGTAGTGCCTCGTGCTGCTCCACTCTCACAGCCAGGCCCAAGAGCTCGTCCTCATTCTCACTGACTCTTTTTTGTACCTCCTGGATCTTCACCGCTGGGCCTTCTGGGTTATCCCTAGTCCGTCAATTACCACCAGCATCTCCTTCCGCAGCTCCTCGAAGCAGCGCTTGATGAACTCCTGAAGCTACGGCCCGCACTCCGCTTTGTCCCCAGCCGCCGCCATTTTGATTTTTTTCCCTCGCTTCTCCCGCTGCTCCAATGCCACTTTTTTGGCCGTTGCACTTCTGGTCCAGTCCATAAAAGTTGGAGGGGGACCTCTCTCTTCCTTTCCCCACGGGTTGTCTTCGAAAAAATTCCGTTGGGCCTTCTCCAATGAGCCCGAAAGTCCGTAATAGCGGGAGCTGCCGAATCGTGCGGCTTAGCTCCGCATAGCCGCAACCGGAAGTCTTCCATCAAGATCAATCATGATCTCAAAATTCCTGAATGAAGTTTTATAAAGATATTCAAACGATAAGCAGGTAAAGTTCAGCTGGTTCATCACCTCTTCCCACCACTCAGCTTGCCTTGAGCATTGTGACCAGACATTTCCTACCCTCCACCCCCTGCAGCCTTGTCAGTTCTGCAGTGAAACCAAAAGAGAACTGGAGAGAAATGTTTCTTCTCCCTAACTCCAAAAACAAAACTAAATGGCTCAAATCTTGCTTCTACCTTATACAAGTATTAAACTGTATTGTCTGCACATAAGTGTCAAAAAGTGCTGAGCTTTTGCGACTAATCATTTGGTGCACTTCTGGTTTGTTGACCAAAGACCCCTCGTTTCCAATTTAAGATGCTCACCCGAAACTCACAGAGCAACACAAATACAAAAGTCTATCGAAGTCCAGGTAATATCATGCAGAATGGGCGTACTTCTTCCTCAATTAAATCCTTTGAACGGAGGTCCACCTTGATGCATAATAGATGTAATTTCCTGTCAGTACCAGGTTGAGACAAAATTTGGTTCCACAGAAAACAGTAGGAAAAGTTTTAAAACATTCCAATATGAATTGTGCCATTTGTAGCCTTATTAGAACATAGAACATAGAACAATACAGCGCAGTACAGGCCCTTCGGCCCACGATGTTGCACCGAAACAAAAGCCATCTAACCGACACTATGCCATTATCATCCATATGTTTATCCAATAAACTTTTAAATGCCCTCAATGTTGGGGAGTTCACTACTGTAGCAGGTAGGGCATTCCACGGCCTCACTACTCTTTGCGTAAAGAACCTACCTCTGACCTCTGTCCTATATCTATTACCCCTCAGTTTAAAGTTATGTCCCCTCGTGCCAGCCATATCCATCCGCGGGAGAAGGCTCTCACTGTCCACCCTATCCAACCCCCTGATCATTTTGTATGCCTCTATTAAGTCTCCTCTTAACCTTCTTCTCTCCAACGAAAACAACCTCAAGTCCATCAGCCTTTCCTCTTAAGATTTTCCCTCCATACCAGGCAACATCCTGGTAAATGTCCTCAGCACCCGCTCCAAAGCCTCCACGTCCTTCCCATAATGCGGTGACCAGAACTGTACGCAATACTCCAAATGCGGCCGTACCAAAGTTCTGTACAGCTGCAACATGACCTCCCGACTCCGGAACTCAATCCCTCTACCAATAAAGGCCAACACTCCATAGGCCTTCTTCACAACCCTATCAACCTGGGTGGCAACTTTCAGGGATCTATGTACATGGACACCTAGATCCCTCTGCTCATCCACACTTTCAAGAACTTTAGCCAAATATTCCGCATTCCTGTTATTCCTTCCAAAGTGAATCACCTCACACTTCTCTACATTAAACTCCATTTGCCACCTCTCAGCCCAGCTCTGCAGCTTATCTATATCCCTCTGTAACCTGCTACATCCTTCCACACTATCGACAACACCACCGACTTTAGTATCGTCTGCAAATTTACTCACCCACCCTTCTGCGCCTTCCTCTAGGTCATTGATAAAAATGACAAACAGCAACGGCCCCAGAACAGATCCTTGTGGTACTCCACTTGTGACTGTACTCCATTCTGAACATTTCCCATCAACCACCACCCTCTGTCTTCTTTCAGCTAGCCAATTTCTGATCCACATCTCTAAATCACCCTCAATCCCCAGCCTCCGTATTTTTTGCAATAGCCTACCGTGGGGAACCTTATCAAACGCTTTGCTGAAATCCATATACACCACATCAACTGCTCTACCCTCGTCTACCTGTTCAGTCACCTTCTCAAAGAACTCAATAAGGTTTGTGAGGCATGACCTACCCTTCACAAAGCCATGCTGACTATCCCTGATCATATTATTCCTATCTAGATGATTATAAATCTTGTCTCTTATAATCCCCTCCAAGACTTTACCCACTACAGACGTGAGGCTCACCGGTCTATAGTTGCCGGGGTTGTCTCTGCTCCCCTTTTTGAACAAAGGGACCACATTTGCTGTCCTCCAGTCCTCTGGCACTATTCCTGTAGCCAATGATGACATAAAAATCAAAGCCAAAGGTCCAGCAATCTCTTCCCTGGCCTCCCAGAGAATCCTAGGATAAATCCCATCAGGTCCTGGGGACTTATCTATTTTCAGCCTGTCCAGAATTGCCAACACCTCTTCCCTACGTACCTCAATGCCATCTATTCTATTAGCCTGGGGCTCAGCATTCTCCTCCACAACATTATATCTTTTTCCTGAGTGAATACTGACGAAAAATATTCATTTAGTATCTCGCCTATCTCTTCAGACTCCACACACAATTTCCCATCCCTGTCCTTGACTGGTCCTACTCTTTCCCTAGTCATTCGCTTATTCCTGACATACCTATAGAAAGCTTTTGCGTTTTCCTTGATCCTTCCTGCCAAATACTTCTCATGTCCCCTCCTTGCTCGTCTTAGCTCTCTCTTTAGATCCTTCCTTGCTACCTTGTAACTATCCATCGCCCCAACCGAAACTTCACACTTCATCTTCACATAGGCCTCCTTCTTCCTCTTAACAAGAGATTCCACTTCCTTGGTAAACCACGGTTCCCTCGCTCGACGCCTTCCTCCCTGTCTGACCGGTACATACTTATCAAGAACACGCAGTAGCTGATCCTTGAACAAGCCCCACTTATCCAGTGTGCCCAACACTTGCAGCCTACTTCTCCACCTTATCCCCCCCAAGTCACGTCTAATGGCATCATAATTGCCCTTCCCCCAGCTATAACTCTTGCCCTGCGGTGTATACTTATCCCTTTCCATCATTAACGTAAACGTCACCGAATTGTGGTCACTGTCCCCAAAGTGCTCTCCTACCTCCAAATCCAACACCTGGCCTGGTTCATTACCCAAAACCAAATCCAACGTGGCCTCGCCTCTTGTTGGCCTGTCAACATATTGCTGAGAAGGGAAAGCTCGATTGTGTTCATCATTGGGTGGCAGCAGAGTATTATTCACCATGAATCGAGATCAGCCAAGCACACCACAGTTGCTACATGATAAGCATTCCTCCCACCCTTTAAGCAACAGACACGTGTGCAATTGCTTTTTAGCAATTGTTTGCTTCGGCGAGTGCCCTCTTTTCCATCAGGAGCAGCCATCGGTTGATCAGCGATCAGAAGGGAGGAGGAGGATAAACACTGGGATGTTTGCTTTATTTAAATCCTGGAAAATGGTACTAAGAGCCCAGGTTTTGTTTTGGATATTACGTCAAGGGCGAATGTGCATGACGATACTAATGTGTAAACAACCCAGCAATTCATGGTGAATTGATTTGTATCATGAGTTGCGAATTGCCGCAGGTTTTGTGCTACTCCAACGTTCATCTCAAGAAACAGTCACTCACCCGCAAACTCACTGAGTTTAAAGAAACGTCTCCATTTGCCCAGTGAATTCAAAATACATGTGACACATAAAATTAGGGCTGGTACTTAACGATGAAAGTGAAAGTCACCTTAGTCCCCTTTTTGAGAGAGAGCTGACTGGTGGCGATTTAACCTGAGGGTCACCACACCTCGGGCGAGGGGCAAGGTTGAGAAGGCAGAGTCGTGGATAATCTCAGCGGTACGGGAATTGAACCCGTGCTGTTGGCACCGCTCCGCATCACGAACCAATCAACTGAGCTAACCGTTGGGACCCTACTAATTACTATTCAACCACCAGGGCCCGTAAAGCCTGTAATTGAAACTAGGGACCTTAAAACCTGCAAACAGTAAAGTCTTCTTCAAGATTCTTTAAAATTGTAATTCTTTTTCTCACTTTTAAATAAGGTCTTTTCTTTTCTCGCTCTCTTTTTTCTTTTTTTATTAATTTAGAGTACCCAATTAATTTTTTTCAAATTTTTTTTGTTAGGGGCCAATCGTGGCCAATCCACCTGCACATCTTTGGGTTGTGGGGGCGAAACCCACGCAAACATGGGGAGAATGTGCAAACTCAGCACAGACAGTGACCCAGAGCCGGGGTCGAACCTGGGACTTCAGCGCCGTGAGGCAGCAATACTAACCACTGTGCCACCTTGGTGCCCCTTTTCTCTCTCTCTTAATCCGTTCTTCCCTATCCTCTAGTTAGTTGTCTTTGTATTTATTTTGACTTGAATTCATTCTTCCCATCGGTTGCGAAGGTAGGCTCTTGGTCGCATCATTCACCAAGATTCCAGATGCCCTGATAACCTCGCCACACCATCATCGCCTCACAATTGCAGCAAGTTGAGGGGCAACATTTTTTGAGCTGTACTATTGGGGGGAGGGGGAGAAAACCACCAAGATGGTCCACTCCAGAAAACGCTGGGCCTACATCTGTGAGATCAGCAATATCAAATACCTCTTTGGAAAATAGAAAACATTGCTGTTCTCTGCAGGGAATTACATGATATGTCTCTAATCTTGACATTACAGTGAGTCCTAGGCCAGTATGGTCATCCGAGATTAATGCATTAGGTCCAGGGAATTTGTTCATTTCTCTCCTCCTGGCTTTGTTGATGATATCATCCTCCAACAAGGTTCAGGAACACTCATTGGTTTGTCTAATGGTTAACTTCAACAAACACTGACTTCCATTATTAGTTCAGTAAGCTGTCAAAAGCTAAACAAGGCCAAGCCTGCTTTTCAAAATCTCATTTTACTGTTAAGTTGCTGCACGGGGATTGTGCACTGACATTGGTCGACACTTTTGAGGACGAATATTTGTTGAAGATATGTTGCCAGGTTACCATCAAATTGGGTTTTGGGAGTGGAGGGGGGTGCTGGTGAGAAAGGCGAGAAAGTCTCCCACACTTGTGTGGTTTGGAAAGTTAGAAAAAGATTAAAAAGGCAGAAGTACCCCATCCTGAATAATCACATGATGCTACTGTGTTCCCTAAATATCTAACTTTCTGGAGGGAGCAGCCTGTGCAGAATAAGGCTTTTTAGAAAAAGACCATTTGAATCAGCAAGGTTTAATCTTAGAGGATTTTGTTTGTAATAGCTGTTACCCTATTGAGTGAGCATGACTATCCTTATCAGACTCCTGAATGATCCACTTCTGGACTGAAATGATCTCTCTTCTACTGTTGCAGCACTATACCCCTTATGTTTCACCCGATGTCTATGTATTTACATTATGTATTTATCGTATGTCCCAGAGGACACTGAAAGTCTGCTTAATAATAAGTCTTTATTAGTGTCACAAGCAGGCTTACATTATCGGGCAGCACGGTAGCACAAGTGGCTAGCACTGTGGTTTGGCTGTAATCAATTACCATCCAGAACTTTTCCCCGGTCTTGACGACCACCACCTGAGCTCTCCAGGGGCTATTGCTGGCCTCAATGACCCCCTCCCGCAAGAGACGCTGGACCTCGGACCTAATGAACGTCCTGTCCTGCATACTATACCGCCTGCTTCTGGTGGCGACTGGCTTGCAGTCGACGGTGAGGTTTGCGAAGAGAAGTTTAAACTAATGCAGCAGGGGCATGGGAACCTGGATTGTAGTTTTAGGGTAAGGGAGAATGAGAGTATAGAGGTCAGGAGCACAGATTTGACGTCGCAGGAGGGGGCCAGTGTTCAGGTAGGTGGTTTGAAGTGTGTCTACTTCAATGCCAGGAGTATACGAAACAAGGTAGGGGAACTGGCAGCATGGGTTGGTACCTGGGACTTCGATGTTGTGGCCATTTCGGAGACATGGATAGAGCAGGGACAGGAATGGATGTTGCAGGTTCCGGGGTTTAGGTATTTTAGTAAGCTCAGAGAAGGAGGCAAAAGAGTGGGAGGTGTGGCGCTGCTAGTCAAGAGCAGTATTACGGTGGCGGAGAGGATGCTAGATGGGGACTCTTCTTCCGAGGTAGTATGGGCTGAAGTTAGAAACAGGAAAGGAGAGGTCACCCTGTTGGGAGTTTTTTATAGGCCTCCTAATAGTTCTAGGGATGTAGAGGAAAGGATGGCGAAGATGATTCTGGATATGAGCGAAAGTAACAGGGTAGTTATTATGGGAGACTTTAACTTTCCAAATATTGACTGGAAAAGATATAGTTCGAGTACAATAGATGGGTCGTTTTTTGTACAGTGTGTGCAGGAGGGTTTCCTGAAACAATATGTTGACAGGCCAACAAGAGGCGAGGCCACGTTGGATTTGGTTTTGGGTAATGAACCAGGCCAGGTGTTGGATTTGGAGGTAGGAGAGCACTTTGGGGACAGTGACCACAATTCGGTGACGTTTACGTTAATGATGGAAAGGGATAAGTATACACCGCAGGGCAAGAGTTATAGCTGGCGGAAGGGCAATTATGATGCCATTAGACGTGACTTGGGGGGGATAAGGTGGAGAAGTAGGCTGCAAGTGTTGGGCACACTGGATAAGTGGGGCTTGTTCAAGGATCAGCTACTGCGTGTTCTTGATAAGTATGTACCGGTCAGACAGGGAGGAAGGCGTCGAGCGAGGGAACCGTGGTTTACCAAGGAAGTGGAATCTCTTGTTAAGAGGAAGAAGGAGGCCTATGTGAAGATGAAGTGTGAAGTTTCGGTTGGGGCGATGGATAGTTACAAGGTAGCGAGGAAGGATGTAAAGAGAGAGCTAAGACGAGCAAGGAGGGGACATGAGAAGTATTTGGCAGGAAGGATCAAGAAAACCCAAAAGCTTTCTATAGGTATGTCAGGAATAAGCGAATGACTAGGGAAAGAGTAGGACCAGTCAAGGACAGGGATGGGAAATTGTGTGTGGAGTCTGAAGAGATAGGCGAGATACTAAATTAATATTTTTCGTCAGTATTCACTCAGGAAAAAGATAATGTTGTGGAGGAGAATGCTGAGCCCCAGGCTAATAGAATAGATGGCATTGAGGTACGTAGGGAAGAGGTGTTGGCAATTCTGGACAGGCTGAAAATAGATAAGTCCCCGGGACCTGATGGGATTTATCCTAGGATTCTCTGGGAGGCCAGGGAAGAGATTGCTGGACCTCTGGCTTTGATTTTTATGTCATCATTGGCTACAGGAATAGTGCCAGAGGACTGGAGGACAGCAAATGTGGTCCCTTTGTTCAAAAAGGGGAGCAGAGACAACCCCGGCAACTATAGACCGGTGAGCCTCACGTCTGTAGTGGGTAAAGTCTTGGAGGGGATTATAAGAGACAAGATTTATAATCATCTAGATAGGAATAATATGATCAGGGATAGTCAGCATGGCTTTGTGAAGGGTAGGTCATGCCTCACAAACCTTATTGAGTTCTTTGAGAAGGTGACTGAACAGGTAGACGAGGGTAGAGCAGTTGATGTGGTGTATATGGATTTCAGCAAAGCGTTTGATAAGGTTCCCCACGGTAGGCTATTGCAAAAAATACGGAGGCTGGGGATTGAGGGTGATTTAGAGATGTGGATCAGAAATTGGCTAGCTGAAAGAAGACAGAGGGTGGTGGTTGATGGGAAATGTTCAGAATGGAGTACAGTCACAAGTGGAGTACCACAAGGATCTGTTCTGGGGCCGTTGCTGTTTGTCATTTTTATCAATGACCTAGAGGAAGGCGCAGAAGGGTGGGTGAGTAAATTTGCAGACGATACTAAAGTCGGTGGTGTTGTCGATAGTGTGGAAGGATGTAGCAGGTTACAGAGGGATATAGATAAGCTGCAGAGCTGGGCTGAGAGGTGGCAAATGGAGTTTAATGTAGAGAAGTGTGAGGTGATTCACTTTGGAAGGAATAACAGGAATGCGGAATATTTGGCTAAAGTTCTTGAAAGTGTGGATGAGCAGAGGGATCTAGGTGTCCATGTACATAGATCCCTGAAAGTTGCCACCCAGGTTGATAGGGTTGTGAAGAAGGCCTATGGAGTGTTGGCCTTTATTGGTAGAGGGATTGAGTTCCGGAGTCGGGAGGTCATGTTGCAGCTGTACAGAACTTTGGTACGGCCGCATTTGGAGTATTGCGTACAGTTCTGGTCACCGCATTATAGGAAGGACGTGGAGGCTTTGGAGCGGGTGCTGAGGAGATTTACCAGGATGTTGCCTGGTATGGAGGGAAAATCTTATGAGGAAAGGCTGATGGACTTGAGGTTGTTTTCGTTGGAGAGAAGAAGGTTAAGAGGAGACTTAATAGAGGCATACAAAATGATCAGAGGGTTGGATAGGGTGGACAGTGAGAGCCTTCTCCCGCGGATGGATATGGCTGGCACGAGGGGACATAACTTTAAACTGAGGGGTAATAGATATAGGACAGAGGTCAGAGGTAGGTTCTTTACGCAAAGAGTAGTGAGGCCGTGGAATGCCCTACCTGCTACAGTAGTGAACTCGCCAACATTGAGGGCATTTAAAAGTTTATTAGATAAACATATGGATGATAATGGCATAGTGTAGGTTAGATGGCTTTTGTTTCGGTGCAACATCGTGGGCCGAAGGGCCTGTACTGCGCTGTATTGTTCTATGTTCTATGTTCTATGTTCTATAAGGGGACGGTCGACTTTGAGGGTCGCGAGGCTGCATATGGTGAGTGGGGGTAGGGCCCCCCGAACTTAAGAGTAAGGCTCCTGAGGTTACATTGGAAGTCGAATCCCAATAGGAGAGGAGCGCAGAGGTCTGGGAGCACATATAGTTTAAAATTAGCGTACTCAGCGCCCTGTATTGCTAGGGTTGCAGTAGTGCACCCTTGGATTTGCACCGTGCGACCCAGAGGCGAGGGAGATGGTTTGTTGCATCGGGAAAATTGGGAGCGAGCAGCATCTTACCATTTCCGTGTGAATGAAGCTCTCAGTGCTCCCGGAGTCGAAAAGGCAGGGGGTCTCGTGCCCGTTAACCCGGACGGCCATCATGGAGCTCCGGAGGTGCTTGGGTTGCGACTGGCCCAGGGTGACCGCGCTGAATTGCAGGTAGCCGGCGGCGTGATCGGAGGTGCTAGGGCGGCCCCGCGATGACTGTCCGTGTAGACCCCGTGTCGAGCGGCGTAGCAGATGGCGGCCCCCGTTGGTCAAGCGTGGCGGGCAGTGAGGAAGATGGCGTCCAAGATGGCGGCCCCCATGGATTGCACGTGGCTGGCCGCGTGGGGGAGGATGGCCAAGACGGCGGCCCCCGTGAGTCGCACGTGTTGTGAGGGGGCGGAGTCGGCAGACACGCTGCCACATTGCGTCTGAGGATCGGGTCTGTGAGTTAGAGTTCTTAGACCTGGCCAGGCAGACCTTGGCGAAGTGTCCTTTTCGCCCGCAGTTCGCGTTACAGGCCAGACAGTGCTGCCGGGGGTGTTGAGACTGGCCGCAAAAATAGCAGGGTAGCCCCCTCCATGATGGGCGGGCGGCCGCGCGGCACAGGCCTGGGGTAGTCTCTAGTCGGGGGCCGCGTGGTCGGCCGGGAATGCAGTAAGGCTCTGAAAAGCAACCTCCAGAGAGGTAGCTAACTTTACCGTGTCGACCAGGTCCTGGGCCCCTTTTTCGAGCAGGCGCTGTCTCACATTATTCGACTGGACTCCCGCCACGTAGACCTCTCGGACGGCGAGCTCCATGTGCTGAGTGGCTGTAACGGCTTGGTAATTATAGTTGCGTGCGAGGGCTTTGAGGTCGCGTAGGTAGTCATCTAGCGACTCTCCGGGGCGCTGGCGGCGAGTGGTGAAGACGTGTCGCGCGTAGACCTTGTTCACAGGCCATATGTAGAGGCGTTCGAGCAGCGCGAGGGCATTTGTATAGGAGTCGGCCTCGTTGAGCTACACAGAAATGCGATGGCTCACCCGTGCGTGGAGGAGGCTCAGCTTCTGTTCGTCAGTGATGGATGGCGTGGACGATGCGGTGAGGTAGGCCTTGAAGCATCGAAGCCAGTGCAAAAAAGTTTATTTCGCCTCCGCGGCCTGCGGATCGAGTTCCAGTCTGTCAGGTTTGAGGGCTGATTCCATAGTTGTATTTAAGCTGATTAAATTGATGCGACCATCAATTCACTCAAAGAGACGAGGAGAAGTAAACCGTGGTTTTAATCAGCTTAGAACAGTGCCTGCCTGCGACTGGTACAATACTGGGAACTGCCTGCAGGTCAGCTGCTCTTTATACTTCCTCTTAAGGGGAGGATGCCCCAACATATCCCCCTGAGGGTGAAGCCACACAGTGGCCCATAGGTGGAGCCCACAGGGTTAACATAACACAACAGCAGAACATGATACAAATGCATTGGTGAATTATTAGCACTATACATTCACCACAGAAGGATGGCAGGAACTATAGAGATACAAATACATTAACACCATATTTTGACATTGTCAATAATAATAATAATAAATTGCTTATCGTCACAAGTAGACTTCAAATGAAGTTACTGTGAAAAGCCCCTAGTCGCCACATTCCGGCGCCTGTTCAGGGAGGCTGGTACGGGAATTGAACCCACGCTGCTGGCCTGCCTGGGTCTGCTTCGAAAGCCAGCAATTTAGCCCAGTGTGCTAAACCAGCCTCTACATATGGCCTGTGAACGAGGTCTACGCGCGACACGTCTTCACCACTCGCCGCCAGCGCCCCGGAGAGTCGCTAGATGACTACGTACGCGACCTCAAAGCCCTCGCACGCAACTGTAATTACCAAGCCGTTACGGCCACTCAGCACTCAGCAACGCCGTCCGAGAGGTCAGCCGTATATCAAATCCTCCCCCTCCCTTTCTATCTCCTACCTTCTTATCATTTCCTCCTCGCCCTTTATCATCCCCTTTCCAAATTAACTTGTTCAGCTGGGGGGGGGGGGGTAGCAGGAAGGGGTGGTGCTGAAGTAAAATTCAGGATGGTGTCAAGTTTTATCACCAAGGGGAAGGGAGTAGAGGAGTGATTGTTTCATACCCCATTTCACAAGAGCAGCTTGAAGCTGGGTCAGATTGCATCACATCGAAACACAGAAAATAGGAGTAGGCCATTTGACCCTTCGAGCCTGCTCCACCATTCATTATGATCATGGCAGTTCATCCAGTTCAGTAACCTGCTCCCTCTTTCCCCCACATCCATTGATCCCTTTAGCCCCAAGTGCTGTGTCGAACTCTTCCTTGAAAACATAGAATGTTTGGCCGCAACTGCTTTCTGTGATGGCAAATTCCACAGGCTCACCAAGCTCTGGGAGAAGAGATTTCTCCTCATCCCTGTCCTGAATGGTTTACCCAGTTTCCTCGGACTGTGGCCCTTAGTTCTGGATTCCCCTATCATCAGGAACATCCTTCCTGCATCGACCCTGTCCAGTCCTGTTAGAATTTTATAGGTTTGTATGAGATTCCCCCTCATTCTTCTAAACTCCAGCAGTACAACCCTAACAGACTCAAAATCTTTCCTCATAGTTCAGTCCCGCCATCCCAAGAATCAGTCTGCTAAACCTTCGCAGCACTCCCTCTATAGCACCAACATCCTTGCTCAGATAAGGAGACCAAACCTGCACACAATATTCAAGGTGTGGTCTCACCAAGGCCCTGTACAATTGCAGCAAGACATCCCTGCTCCTGTGCTCAAATCCGCACGCTATGAAGGCCAAACATACTGGGTATCAAATTACTTGGCTCCTAAGTGCCGTTGTTTCAAGGTTCCTATACACTGCAATAATGATTACAATGTGTCAATCATTTTTCCCACTGTTGCTATGGATTGCCGATCTTCAAATGTAAAAAAAAAGTCCCTGCGTTCCTGTTCTTTCAAAGAACATAGGCCAGTGGGGAACACAGTGTTTCAGCAGGACTTACTTACAGGAGAGCGAGCTTCAGGGCAGAACGTTCACCCAGCTTTTAGAAAGAGATATGGATTCATTAAGATTCTGGAACTTGAATTCAATTTTCCCTATTGCTATTATCAGAAAAAAGAGACTCTAAGTGCTAAAGAACCTCAGGATAAGGAGTTGGTGAGGATGAGTGAGAGAGTGTAAAAAGTGTTGGAAAAAGGCAACTGAAACTTCATTTTACTATTTGACAAAAAAAAGTTTCTAACATTCTATGCAAAGAAAATAAGTTATTTTATTAAAATTGAATTACAAGAGAACATGGAGGAAAACAAAATTTTAAGAAAGGAGATCATAGAATACCTACAGAGGCTATTCGGCCCATTGACGCTGCACCGACCCTCTTAAAGAGCACTCGAGCGAGGTCGCTGCCTCGCCCTATCCCGATAACTCCACCTTGGGACTCTAAGGGACAATTTTATCATGGCCAATTCACCTAACCTGCACATCTTTGGACTATGGGAGGTAACCGGAGGAAACCCACGCAGACACAGGGAGTCCACACAGTCACCCAAGGCTGGAATTGAACCTGATCCCTGGTGCTGTGAGGCAGCAGTGCTAACCACTGTGCCAGCGTACTAGAGAGGGTTCTTGAAGACGTTCATGGATTGAACAAATAGCCAATTATTGGCCAGGCTTTGTAATTATTGTGTAATATTGTTTATATAAGCAAGAACCATGTTAAGCAAAGAAACATGGATTAATAAGGGAAATGGTAGTCTGCACAGACCAACATTTTTTAACATGTTCTTGGCAAACTGGCCCGGGATTTACAACAGTAATGACAGCAAAACTGTCAGTGTTCATCACTGTTTTGCCTTTGAGATTTGACATCAGCTTCTGAAGTCTGCATTTGTGCAGTTAAACCCAGAAATCGGGAAGCTGCTGTCAGTGATTCTATCCTTCTCCAGAGGGTGCACTGCTGAAGTTCCCCCAAGATGCAAACAACTAGAAATCACTGAACTGATGCGAACTTCCACTCTGACCGGCGCAAACGTGATGGGCCAAAGGGCCTTTTCTGTGCTGTCGACCTCTATGACTATGACTCTTATGCCCTTAGCCATAGAAAAGTTACAGCACAGAAGGAGGCCATTCGGCCCATGTTGTCCAAGCCAGCCCGAGGACACCCAGGTGCCTTTCCTAATCCCACCTTCCTGCACCCGGTCCATAGCCCTGGATCTTAGAGCACTTAAGGTGCAGATCCAGGTACTTTTTAAAAACGTTAAGGTCTCTGCCTCTGCCACCAACTTGGGCGGCAGATTCCAGACTCCCACTACCCTCTGCGTAAAAAGGTTTTTCCTCATGTCCCCTCTACACCGTCTGCCAATTATCATGAATCTATCACCCCCTGGTTCTAGAATTCTCCACCAAGTGAAACAATTTTATCCTGCCCACTCTATCTCTTTCCCTCAAACTTTTATATATCTCAATCAAGTCACCCCATAGCCTTCATTGTTCCAAGGAAAATAACTCAAACCTATCCAATCTGTCCTCCTAGCTATACTTTTCTAGCGGTGCAGAATCCTCCGCACCTTCAGGGGCTAGGTCGGCGGCGGAATGTTTGGCGGCGTGCCAACTGGGGCCGAAGGGCCTCCGCCGGCTGGCGTGAGTTGGCGCATGCGCGGGAGCGCCAGCGTGTGCTGGCGTGATCCCAGAGCATGCGCAGGGGGGTTCTTCTCCGCACCGGCCATGGCGGACCGGTGCGGAGGGAAAGAGTGCCCCACGGCACAGGCCCGCCCGCGGATCGGTGGGCCCAGATCACGGGTGAAGCCACCTTGGGGGCACCCCCAGATCCCCCCCCCACCCCCCCCCCCCCCCGAGGACCCTGCAGGCTGCCCGCAGAGTCAGGTCCCGCCGGTAAGGACTTGGTCTAATTTACGCCGGCGGGACCGGCTGAAAACGGGTGGCCGCTCGGCCCATAGAATCGCCGGGGGGCCGCCGCTAGCGGCCGTCGACCGGTGCGGCGCGATTCCCGCCCCCGGCACCGGAGAATTCGGCAGCGGGCGTCGAGGCGGGATTCACGCCCCCCCCCCCCCCCCGCCGATTCTCTGACCCGGCAGGGGATTGGAGAAAACGGGCGGCCGCTCGGCCCATCGCGGGCCGGAGAATTGCCGGGGGAGCCACTGCCAGCGCGGCGCGATTCCCGTCCCCGCCAATACCCCAGCACCGGAGAATTCGGCAGCCAGCGTTGGGGCGGGATTCACGCCGCCCCTCAGCGATTCTCCGACCCGGCGGGGGGTTGGAGAATCACGCCCTATAACTTGTTGAATGTTGTATTAATGAGTTTTAAAGGCATATGAAGTTCGTAGAGTCTCAGTGGCCATGAAAGTGTTGAGTGCCAAATATCTCCACTGTAATAGCACATATTTCTGTTTGTGTTATTTTAGTTTCTCCCTTAATCCCACTGGTATGTCACATTCAGTTATCACATTCTGTGATGTTTATTTCCCGCATCGCTATCCATGAGAATAAAATCTCTCGAGTGCAGAAGGAGGCCATTCTGCCCATTGAGTCTGTATCAAGTCTTCAGTGTGACTGGCTGCTTACCCTGCTTGATGACATCACTGCTGCTGGATGCCTGGGGCTGCCATTGGCTTGGCACCAGATTCAAACTGATGTCAGGAAAGGGCAAGTCGGTGCCACAGAGATCACTAGGTCTTTGTGGGCAACTTTCTTCAAGGTCAGTGGCAAGTGCTGTTGCTTCGTCGCTGATCATGAAATCCAGCCCACGGAGTCCCTAATCCTTTTCTGAGAAAGCTGCTCACTACCATTTTTAAACGTATATTGAGAGTACCCAATTCTATTTTTTTTCAATTAAGGGGCAATTTAGCGTGGCTAATCCACCTGGCCAGCACATCTTTGCGTTGTGGGGGTGAGATCCACGCAGGCACGGGGAGAATGTGCAAATTCCACACAGACAGTGAGCCGCGGCCGGGATCGAACCCAGGTTATCGGCGGCGTGAGGCAGCGGTGCTAACCACTGCGCCACGGTGCTGCCCTGAGACCCTAATCTTTTTGATGTGCATGCAATAGTTTGGTATAATTTCTGCAGATAGATAAACACACACAAGGAATTATTTTAGCCTTTTTTAGCAAAGGTTGGCTGTTGAACAAGTAAATCAAGACGGTCATACAGCACGCCTCATGGTGTCATGTGATGCGGCCCTGTGTGTGCTGCACTCTTAATTTGAATTTGTAGCTTGCAGAGAGGGCTCATTTAGAAAAGGTGTTATTGCCTCGCTGATCGCCCAAAGGCGGATCCCGTTAGGGTGGAGGTCAGTTTCTCCACCCTGTGCCCTGGCATGGCGGGAGGATCTGTTAGAGTTTCTAACACTCGAGAAGGTGAAGTTTGAGTGAGGGGGAAGGATGGAAGGGTTCTACAATTCCTGGGCTTTGTTTATTACGCACTTTCAAGAATTGGATGACATTGAACATTAGGTGGGGGGTTTCGGACTGTGTATGTTGTTGGTGACTCTGTATGGGTGGATGGTGGATTCCTGAATCCTTTGCTTTGATGTTTGTATTTAAAATGTTGAGGGTTGTTTGGGGGTTGGTGGGAGGGAGGAATTGTTGGCCAGGGGATTGACATTGTATTTGTTATCGTTGATTGTTTGTTGGTGGGTGTAAATTTAGATGAAAATGTGAAAAGGAGGAGAATAAACATTTATTAAAAAAAGAAAAGGTGTTATCAGATTATGCCAATGAGGGCTTTTAACAATATTTCTGTCAGGGGCTCGAATGTAAAAGTAAAGCAACAAACTCCTACACAGACCATTTACTTTTTTTTTTTACACACGACGCAAGCTGCACACGCATGCCAATAATGGTTTGGTAAATGTTCCAATCACTCAGTGGGAGCATATATCTGCTCGATTGAGAGAGAAACAGACACATAGAGTTATAAAGCTATGTATTTATTGAAGAGTTACACTGCAGCATTTAAGTCAATGCTCAATGGTTTCAACTTGTTATCAATGCAAAAAATTGTGTAATCCAATGCAAAGATACTCAAGCTTACTCAGGAAAGAGATGTGAAGCTACCTCGGACCTGATACGGGTTTGGCTTTAATGTATAAATGGTGCAGAGTCAAGTTTGTAGAATTTCTGAAGTGTCCAAACGAGCACTCACGGCCACAGCTTTCTTTATTTGGCCTGAGCGAGATGCTGAAATTTGATGTATAACTTCAGTCTGCCAACCTCATATTGTCCAAACATGTGCTTGATGGTTACCTATTCAATGGTTAATGATACTCTTCCTAGACACACCTGGACATGGAGTCAACTCATGGTCACAGATTTGACAAACCAGTGACCGGATCAGATACATTAACAATACTCTGGGCCACTGCCTAGCAGGACAAGCATCCCACAATGTTATGAGCTGCATTTTCAGCCAATGAAAATCCACCTCGCCTCTTGGAAGTCCTAAGCCTTGTTCTCTGGGATTAGATAAATGTACACCATCGGAAGAAAACACGCCCATCATGGCAGTCAAACAATAATCCATTGATGATGGGTTTTCATGCGTGCCAGACATACCAACTAATCAAACCAGACAATGATTTCAAAACTGTACATGTAGTGTAACATGCCTCAACTGAGTTTTGAGAATTTTACAAGTATACTGGCAGATTTAAAGAAAGAACAACCTTGAATCCTTCTGACCTTAGGACGTCCTCAAGTGCTTCAGTGTCAATGACTGATCTTTGAAATGAAATGAAATGAAAATCACTGATTGTCACAAGTAGGTTTCAAATGAAGTTAATGTGAAAAGCCCCTAGTCGCCACATTCCGGTGCCTGTTCGGGGAGGCTGGTACGGGAATTGAACCGTGCTGCTGGCCGTCCTTGGTCTGCTTTAAAAGCCAGCGATTTAGCCCTGTGCTAAACCAGCCCCTGTATATATTCACTGTCACAGAGACTGATGGCACCCAATCTGTGCACAGCAAGGCCTCACAAACAGAAAGGAGATAACTGACCAAAATAATGTTTTCATATTGGGATGCATGTTGGTCAAGACAGTGGAGAAACTCTTCTTGAGATAGTATCAGGGAACCTTTTACACCCAAGACCATAAAATTCCCAGAAAGCTGACAGATCCACATGTCAGCAGATAAAAATGGGAGCACATCCTAATCTTTAACAAGATGATGTGAAGATGTCGGCGTTGGGCTGGGGTGGGCACAAAAAGAAGTCTTACAACACCAGGTTAAAGTCCAACAGCGCAGCTCCTTTATCAGGTGAATCTGAGGAAGGAGATGCGCTCTGAAAGCTAGTGATTCAAAACAAACCTGTTGGACTTTAACCTGGTTTAACAAGATGAGGATTCACTGTACAACTTACTAAAAAATGTTGCTTTGTACTAAGGTCTACATAGAAAGTAGATCAAAAATGACAAAATTTCTTCAGTTTTTCAATTTGAAATGAAATTGCTGTCATACCCGACATCTCAGAAGTAATTTTTTAACTCGCATATGGCTAATTACAGAAAGAGTGTGCTGGTCCTCAAACTACTGCAGTCTAAACTCTGCAGTAAACAATCCAATAAATCTGCGTTTTTCCAATATTTCACAGATAATTTGTTTTCTAAATGATAGACCACGGGCTGGAATTTCCTCTTTGAGCTGGGAAACAGGAGTCAGGCCACTTCCCAACGTGGTATGTTATCCACTGCAGAGTCGGGGGATGGCTGGCTGGAGCTAGGGCTGCCACCTCCTGAAGCAGTGTGGAGGTGGGGACAGAGGTGGGTGGCTGCTAAGGCAGCCAAATCAGAAGGCTCACCTCCATTCGCATGACCCAGTTATAGAATTTAGAATCATAGAATTTACAGTGCAGAAGGAGGCCAATCGGCCCATCGAGTCTGCACAGGCCCTTGGAAAGAGCACCGCTGCTATTCCCACACCTCCACCCTATCCCTGGAACCCAGCATCCCCACCTTACCTTTTGTTTTGGACACAAAGGGCAATTTAGCATGGCCAATCCACCTAACCTGCACATCTTTGGACTATAGTAGGAAGCCGGAGCACCCGGAGGAAACCCATGCAGACACGGGAAGACTGTGCAGACTCCGCACAGAAAGTGATCCAAGTCAGGAATCGAACTTGGGACCCTGAAGCTGTGAAGCAACTGTGCTAACCACTGTGCTACCGTGCTGTCCCTGGAAAACTGAGGCCCCCTAATCCACATCTACCTCACACACCATGCAACCCGCATCCCCTGCTTTTACCAAGCGCCGACACCCCCCACCCACACTCTCACCCCTTCATGCACATTCACTCACTCCATAACCTTTCATGTAATGCCCATTATTTAGAGAACTCTCAAGGGGTTGAATTATCTGTTTCGCGACCCCTGAAACACAAATCGCGCTCAGGCGGAGAATTGTGCAAATTTTTAAAATCAAGGTTTGCGCCCCGTGCCAGCGGACAAATGGTTTTGCATGGATTTAAATTTCATCAGCTCCATTGGATTGGATTTGTTTATTGTCACGTGTACAGAGGTACAGTGAAAAGTATTTTTCTGCGAGCAGCTCAAAAGATCACAAAGTACATGAGAAGAAAAGGGAATAAAAGAAAATACATAATAGGGCAACACAACATATACAATGTAACTACATAAGCACCGGCATCGGATGGAGCATACAGGGTGTAATGTTAATGAGGTCAGTCCATAAGAGGGTCATTTAGGAGTCTGGTAACAGCGGGGAAGAAGCTGGTTTTGAGTCTGCTCGTGTGTGTTCTCAGACTTCTGTATCTCCTGCCCGATGGAAGAAGTTGGAAGAGTGAATAAGCCGGATGGGATTATGCTGCCCAGGCAGCGGGAGGTGTAGATGGAGTCAATGGATGGGAGGCAGGTTCGTGTGATGGACTGGGCTGTGTTCACGACTCTGAAGTTTCTTGCAGTCCTGGGCCGAGCAGTTGCCATACCAGGCTGTGATGCAGCCAGATAGGATGCTTTCTATGGTGCATCTGTAAAAGTTGGTAAGAGTAAATGTGGACATTGCAGAGGAAGCAGGGGATCAGCAGAGCTCACCACAACCAGAGGACACCTGTGCCAGGACCTATGGAGCCCTCCCTGGTTAGCTGTCCCTCACAGGGCAGAGCCCGCACCAGTGACCCCTACCCCTCCGGATCACCAGCTGTCTCCTCCTGGTGAGACTGGTGGCACTGACTGCCTCTGCCACCACTCACCAGGCGGTGTTCAGGAGGGCAGACTTGAGTCTGCGGCTCACCCTGGGGAAGAGGGTGTCTGTCCCTGCTCTTCTCACTGGCATGGAGCACTGGATCCACCTCAGACTCCCGGCCTTGGGGGGAGCTGATCTTCTGTTAGCCATCTTCCTGGGAGTGTGTGGTAAGTGGAGTGCTTTAAAACAGCTCCAGTTGCCAGGTTCCTTAGTGCCAACTCCGACCCTCGTGGTTAGATCGCCCGCTGGGCAGGAAGCGCACTAACCGAAGGCCAGCAGAGGGCTGGTCCATTGACATGTCCTGACTCGCTTTTCGACAAGTACTCCCAACAGGAATGGAAATTGCATACAATTCAGTCCCAGCAGCAACACTTAAGTCTCCCAAACGGAGAATCCTTTCCAAGTCCCATAACACTGGAAAGTCCTTGAGATGTTCATGAAACTGTCAAGATAAACAAACTGAGTCCCCTTGACAGCAGTCCCAAGATCCCGTGAGGAGCTGAATCCATTCGTTGAGTTTTGAGTTCAGTCAAGCATGCATAATGAGGTTCTACTGAATGACTGTGCCAACAACCTGTGCTAAGCTCAATTCATTAATGGAACCTGGTGTCAGGCAAATATTCATAATGGAATTCTATTGCACCGTTGTATCAACAAAGCTTCCAGAGCTGAATACATCAAAACCGTTGTAAGACATTGAAGGACCTGTCATTTGCTTTAAAGCAGAGGAACAGATGTAAAAGCTGTCAAAGGCTTCATCCATATATTTATAATAATAATAATGTCACTTACATCAGCACTGCAATGAAGTTACTGTGAAAAACCTCTAGTCGCCACACTCTGGCACCTGCTCGGGTACACTGAGGGAGAATTCAGAATGCCCAATTCACCTAACAAGCACGTTTTTCCTGACTTGGAGGAAACCGGAGCACCCGGAGGAAACCCACACAGACCCAGGGGGAACGTGCATGCTCCGCACTGACAGCGACCCAAGCCAGGAATCGATCCTGGGACTCTGGCGTTGTGAAGCCAACAGTGCTACCCACTGTGCTACCGTGCCGCTTAAGAGCAGGCGAACAGATGTCTAAGCTGTCATCATGAAAGGATTAAATCACAGGGGATCACTGATAAAGTTAAATATGAATAAATATGTTCAATGCAGAAGAGCACTTGATCCAAAGAATAATGTACATTTGTGCATCTGAACGTTTTCCACTGGATTTGGATTTTGTTTATTGTCATGTGTACTGAGGTACAGTGAAAAGTATTTTTCTGTGAGAAGCTCAACAGATCATTAAGTACATGAAAAGAAAAGAAAAGAAAATACATAATAGGACAACACAAGGTATACAATGTAACTGCATAAAAACTGGCATCGGGTGAAGCATACATGGGTGTAGTGTGTTAATGCGGTCAGTCCATAAGAGAGTCATTTATGAGTCTGGTAACAGCAGGAAAGAAGCTGTTTTTGAGTCCGTGTGTGTTCTCAGACTTTTGGATCTCCTGCCCGATGGAAGAAGTGCACTTTCACAATACTGGGCAATTTAATGGTCAATTGCCATTTAAAGGTGTGGCAGCACGGTAGCATGGTGGTTAGCACAGTTGCTTCACAGCTCCAGGGTCCCAGGTTCGATTCCCCACTGGGTCACTGTCTGTGCGGAGTCTGCACGTTCTCCCAGTGTCTGCGTGGGTTTCCTCCGGGTGCTCTGGTTTCCTCCCACAGTCCAAAGATGTGCAGGTTAGGTGGATTGGCCAAGCAAAATTGCCCTTAGAATCCAAAATTGCCCTTAGTGCTGGGTGGGGATAGGGTGGAGGTGTGGACTTAGGTGGGGTGCTCTTTCCAAGAGCCGGTGCAGACTCGATGGGCCCAATGGCCTCCTTCTGCACTGTAAATTCTATGTAAATTCTATGTAAAACAAAGTTGTATCATTAATCACTGCATTAAAACATATTTAACATCATACAGCATTTAATTATGGCAAAATATTCTCGGCTCCAGTCCATTGTTTCATGTGAAGATCAAGAGAGCTGGAAATGGGAATGTGGGCAGGACTTCTGCCTGCTTCTTCTCCCACCCACCAGACACTTGCTTTCCCTGCATTAGGGCGGAAAGGTCCATCCCAAACTTCTAGCATTAATGTAAATTAATTGCCTGGCTTGATACCGACCAAATGGAATTTTAAAACCAAACAATATCATAAATGTTATTACTACTTCTTCTAAATATTTGACATTAGGAGTAATTCGAATGAAACTGTCTTTGGATTGTTGGAAAGGAGATTTTAGGATCATGATGGGCCATATTTTCATCGGTGGCAAAGTGGCAATGGCACTGAACTAGCAATCCAGAAGCTGAGGCTAATGTTCTGGGGACATGGGTTCAAATCCCACCACAGCAGGTGGGGAATTTAAAACCAATGATCAAATCTGGGATGGAAAGCTAGTCTCTGTAATAATGACCATGAATCTATCAATGATTGTAAAAAAAAACATCTGGTTCACTGATGTATTTTTGGGAAGGAAATCTATCATCCTTACTTGGCCTACATTGGATTCCAGACTCCAGTAATGCAGTTGACTCTTAATGGCCCTCTGAAACGGCCTTGCAAACCACTCAGTTCAAGGGGAGTTAGAGATGGGCAAATAATGCTGGACTTGCCTGCAGCACCCACATCCCATGAAAGACAAAATAATCTTCTGGTAAGAGACAGGAATGGGGTCAGGAAAGTTAAAAAATTTGGATTTTGGGCTGAAAATTCAATTTTCAAGTGCCTTCCTGACCCTGCAATATTTTTGGTGGCCTTTTCACAGGTCAGGAAGTCCTCGAGTGCGAATTCTCTAGCAGTTCTTCTGAGATCGGAATTACCATCGTGAGGATCATTGGAAATTTGAATTTACTTCTCCATGCTATTTTTGTGTGCTGGTAAGGGCATTGATAACCCTAAAGAAAAACCCTGCCAGGCTTGAGAGATCATGGCCAGTAGTGAAAGGCTGCTGTGGATTTGAGAACATTCTGATAGTCAAATATTAAATTTTTTGACACCTTCAAATATCACTATTAAATTATAATGTAGACGTGATTTAATGCAGTGTTTTATCATCGGACTCTATCCTGCAAGGGTAAGTTGTTCATTGCATTGACTGGCATTGGGCAAATTTTGAAATGCATTACTGTATTTGTCCCATTGGGGAAAGTATCACACTGCATTCAAAACTGTAGAAAGCAGTGCTGGGAAACTCTGTTGTCATCCTCTAGTCAATGATTTAATATTTCCAGAGAATATTAACCTAAAAAATAACACCTCACTGATGGAAGTTAAAAATAAAGCTGCTCCAATTCACTGATTGATAGGGAATCTACATTGAAATGGAAATGTACCACCACCTGTCTTTCAGTTTCAGGATCTAGAATTGCAAGTTAATGTTTTGATAGCTATGGCTATTATGAATGCTTGGCCAAGTTCCAAACGTTTTGCAGCATTGAGTTCAAATGGTCCTTCTGACCTCAGGTTTCCCTCGTGGGAGTCATGTCCCACCTCCATATTGCATCAATCCTCCCCCCCCCCACACGAAAGATAGGGGCTGGGATTGTCCATCCTGCCACACCTGTTTTCTGATGCGCTGCGGCCCAGATTCTCTGTCCCGCCAGCCAGCCAATGGGGTTTCCCATTGTGGGCACCCCCTTGCCGTCAGGAAATCCACGGGATTGAGTGTGCTGCTGGCGAAACGGAGGCTCCCGCCGATGGAGAATCTAGCCCAGGATCTGTTAGAAGGACAAGACTTCCGGATCCAGGTCCCACCCACCATTTTGAAAAGATCCCTCAAGTTTCTAAGACTCTGCGAAAATCCAGGCCTTAGTTTTTACTTAGTATCTCTCCTGCTGACTTATTAGAGAACCAGAAACAAGCCAACAAACATACTGAAATGAAATAATTCATCATAAAAGAAACCATAAAAGCTGTAACAATGGGATTAATTAAAAAACAAAATCTTCCATAAACAAAGGGGTTCACCTTAAATGCTGTGTACAATATCACTGTGTTAATGTCAATTGAATTATATTTCTAGAAGCAACCAGGTCCTGTCCAGTTGCAAACTGTGTGTTCAAAACATGGGACCCCTTCATGGAAAATGCCCACAGTCACAATAAAAAACATTTAAACACCCCTCCTCATTATGACCAAAAAGACATCAAATAGATCAATTATTTTACACTTTACTTACATACTGCAATGTTGCTCAGAAGGTGCAACAGACTGAATTAACAGGCAATGTGAAATGACATACCCCTCAATGGCCCAAGATGATGACTATCATTTTTTATTCTAAACTTGTACCTCATACTGAACGTTTAAATAGTTTTATAAAGTGAAAGCACTGTCCCATATTTCTTAAAAATGAGAGAATTTGTTGGGTCAGAAACTCTTCTTTTGCCTCCGTGACTTGAAGCCAAAGTTAGCCCAAACCGATGGAGCGGAAACTTTGCCTGTGGACTGGAAGCACGCTACGTGAAATGAATTTGAATGATCTTATTTCCGCAGAAATTGGTAACCATATTGAAAAAGGATGAAGGATGGTTGGTTATGGGGATGTGCAACACTCAGTGTGAATATATATGAATTAGGAACAGGCCATTTGGCCCCTCGAGCCCGCTCCATCACTTGATAAGATCAGAGCTGATCTGATTGTGACTTCAACTACTTTTTTTTTTAACTCCATCGCTAAGCAAGAATCTAACTCAGCCTTTAAAATATTCATCTCAGAAACTATCATTACACTCTACACAGAAGAGAAGTGAGCTAATCCACAACATATCTAATTCCCCCTAAGCACCCGCAAGCAGTCAATGGTACAGTGCAGACACCTGGAACAAATGGCAGATGTCACCAAACCAGCTAGTGAAGCTGAAAGCTGAACAACAGACTTTGTGGCTGCAGCTGGAGATTTTGATAGGTCCTCACCATCAGAATAATACAAGTTGACAGATGTAATTTTCAACAACAAATGAAAAGCTATTCCGAGGAATATTCTCTGCCTAGCATTCAGTTCCCTTTCTGATTTACAAGTAAAACCTCTCTATGCCAGGCCAGAAATTCATATTCCCATTCGCCCGAGAGTTTCAAAACCCTTCAGAATGAGAAACGAGAATAGTCTTTCTTTCAAAAATTTTTTTTAAGAGTACCCAATTCATTTTTCCAGTTAAGGGGCAATTTAGCATGGTCAATTCACCTAACCTGCACATCTTTGGATTGTGGGGGCGAAACCCACGCAAACACGGGGAGAATGTGCAAACTCCACACGGACAGTGACCCAGAGCCGGGATCGAACCTGGGATTCTGAGAAAAGAAAATGGACAATTCTAACAACATTTGAACAGCTTCTCTACAACAAGATGATCAGAGGATTGGATAGGGTGGACAGTGAGAGCCTTTTTCCTCGGATGGTGATGTCTAGCACGAGGGTCATACCTTTAAATTGAGGGGAGATAGATATAAGACAGATGTCAAAGGTAGGTTCTTTACTCAGAGAGTAGTAAGGGCGTGGAATGCCCTGCCTGCAACAGTAGTGGACTCGCCAACACTAAGGACATTCAAATGGTCATTGGATAGACATATGGACAATAAGGGAATAGTGTAGATGGGCTTTAGAGTGGTTTCACAGGTCGGTGCAACATTGAGGGCCGAAGGGCCTGTACTGCGCTGAAATGTTCTATGTTCTAACACGACAAGGACTGCAAAACCAATCAAAAGGACTGCAAAACCAATCAGCAGTGATGTGAACTATTTCTGGTATGAAGCACAAGAGATAAATATCTGCTTATGAGATGAAAAAAGAACAAACTAATAATAGTGTAGGTTGGGCAATGGAACAAGAGGTGATAGCATCCAATTTGTATGCGGAGTTGATCAAATTACGGGTCGCATTTCCTTATAAAATATATTTCCATATCATAAAGCAGTTTTAACTGATATTCTTGATCTGCATAATTTCTTCTCATCATAAACATCAATATTTTCAAAATGTTAGGAGTCATGGCTAGACATTTATGATTAATAGCCATAAAGCTGACAATAACTTAGTTCATCGTTCACAAACTATTCTATAATGAATCTAACCTGTGAAGATGTTCAATATATCATTAGCTGGGACATATTTGCCAGTCTAGACTCACTTGATTCAATAGAATTCATCCCACAAAACTATTTATGACCCTCGCATTACGCAAGAAATTGTAAATTTAAATTTTAGTACCAAATATTCTTCTTACATTGGTTGTTGAGAGAAACACGAGTGCAAGTAAAAACATTTTGGCTCTTGTATTATTATGGCAACACTGTTATCAGAACTTGATGCTATGGCATAATTGTGTGCTATGAAAGATTTACTTTGTAAATGTTTTGATTAACAGGCGGGTTGGTAACCAGGAGATATATTACAAATAATTGGGAACAAAGCCCAGTGGGAGATGGGAAGAATTTTTTTAAAAACTTGTTACGGTGATCTGGAATGCAGTGCCCGAAAGGGTGGCGGAAGCAGATTCAATGGTAAGTTTCAAATGGGAATTGGATTTTAACTTCCGGAGAAAGAACAGGGCTGTGCGACTAATTGGTACCCCTTGCAAAAATATGGTGCAGGCACAGTGAGTCGAATGATTCCGCAATTCTATGACTCACAGGCAGCAAATAAAACCAGATAATGCTGGAAATGCACAGTACATTGATCTGAATCTAAAAGAGAAAGATAGGTTGCTTTGGCCAACACAAAGCAAAACCTGCCGTCTTAATGGTTTATCGATTCCTGTCAAATTCACTTTGATAGCAGGGAAATAGAGAAACATTGCAAGTGATAGGAACACTTTGTGTTTAATCAGAATAATCTCAATGATTTTCATCCCAGCCCTTCACTTTTATCCTTCATTTCTGAGAGCAAGTTAGACCCTAAGCTTGGTCACCCTCGAACTCTTTCCAACTCTCTTCCCTGACCCTCCACCTGACTCCACTAAATTATTTATCTGCTGTCTTGCCATCATATCCGACAGCCTCTTCCCTCCAAGAACTCCCAATGCCCTACCTTTCGTTCCTCCAGCATAATACATCCCTACCCATTTTCAAATCTACACAGCCACAAGCTTTTGCATTTATGATGCACAGCAAATATAGGCAGGCATCCATTGTCAAATCTGGCTAGAGAGGCTAAAAAGAAGAATCAAATCTCGTTCTCTACAATTACCCCAGTTTTGCATTTATATAGAGTTTTTCATGACCTTGGGTTGTCCCAAAGTACTGTGCAGTTGATGAATTAATGCTGAACTTCAGGCATTGCTGTACTGTAGGAAAAAGTGCAGCCAGTTTGTGCAAATAAGCTCCCATGAACTGCAATGTGACAATAGCCAAATTATCTGTTTTTGGGTGTTGATTAAGAAATAAGTATTGGCCAGGGCAGCAAAGAAAACTCGACTGCTCTTTTTCAGGACAGTTCTGTCAAGATGCTCTGCATCCACTCTAGGAGGTTAAAGCCACCTTGATTTAATGCCTCATTATAAAACACTGCATCAATCAAAATATGCTCCTCCACACCACCCCTTTGTTGACCTATTCCCTCATGAATCCCGGATTTGCCTCCAAATATTTCTACTCAGATATGTACATGGTCACTTCTCCACCTAAATGCTTTCCCACTTCTTTTGAGGAATGCGGGCTTCGCTGGAAAGGTCAGCATTTTTTGCCCATCCCGAACTGCACCTGAACCGAGGGCTTGCTGGGCCATTTCAGAGGGCAGTTAACAGTCAGCCACATTACTGTGTGTCTAGAATCACATCTAGGCCAGAACAGGTAAGAATCTCCTCCCCTAAATGACATTAGTGAACCAGATAGATTTTTACACCAATTGATGATAATTTTCATGATCACCAGTAAGGGGACCAGCTTCATATTCCGAGATGGGATACTTGAATTACAACAGCTACCATGGTGTGGGATGAGAACCCATGTCTGCACAGCATGCGTTTGAACCTCTGGATTATTAGTCCAGTGAAACTGCCATTACACCACCACCTCATCTCAGCTTCCTTGCATATTGCAATGATACTCAGCTTTACCTCTCCATTTCCACCTAATTCCGTCACTGCTGCCATGATTTTTTTTTAGACAATATTTTATTAAGGCATTTATAATGTTAACAATTTTAAACATCAAATTTCAATAAAAACAAAACCACAATAATATACCCAACAAACCCCTCCAGGCACAAACCCCAGCCATTATGGCTTACACAAACAGTGCGACCTTCCACAACCACCTCCCATGCCTCCTCTTTTCCCCCCTCCCCACCCTCCCTGCTGACAGCTTAATTTTTCTCAAAGAAATCAATGAACGGCTGCCACCTCCGAGCAAGCCCCTGCAACGAACCCCTCAAGACGAATTTTATTTTTTTGAGTCTGAGAAAACACGCCAAGTCGCTAACCCACACCCCCGACTTTGGGGGCTCCGAGTCCCTCCAACCTAGCAAGATCCGTCCGGCCCACCAGGGAGGCAAAGGCCAGGACGTCGGCCTCAATCGCCCCCTGGGCTCCCGGGTCTTCGGACACACTGAAGATGGCCACCTCTGGACTCGGCACCACCCTTATTTGTAATACCTCTGACATGACATCAGAAAACCCCTGACAGAAACCCCTCACCTCATGTCAAACATATGGACATGGTTTGCACGCACAGTGCCCACATCTATCCTCCACCTCCTCAAAGAACCTGCTCATCTGGGCCACAGTCATGTGTGCCCTATGGACCACCTTAACCTGCATCAGGCTGAGCTTGGTGCACGACGAAGATGCATTAACTCTCCTCAGGGCCTCCTCCCATAATCCGGCCTCCACCTCCCCACCCAGTGTCTCTTCCCACTTCCTCTTCACCTCCCCGATCGGGGCCCCCTCCCACTCCATCAGCTCGTCATCAATCTCTGAGACCTTCCCCTCTCCTACTCCTGTTCTTGACACCACCTTATCCTGTAGCCCCTGGGGCGGCAGGTACAGGAAGGTCGAAACCTGCCTCTGCACAAAATCCCTCACCTGCAGGTACCGGAACCCATTCTTCCCTGGCAACTCAAACTCCTCCTCCAGGCTCGGAAAACCCTCATTGATAAAGAGATCCCCAAATCTCTCAATTCCTGCCCGCACCCACCTCCAAAACCCCCCGTCCAGCAACCCCCCCCCGGAGCGAACCGGTGATGATCACATATCGGCGCTCGCACCGATGTCCCCTCTAATCCCACATGCTGCCACCACTGTCCCCATACACTCAGGGCTGCCACTGCTACCTGGCTTGTGGAGTACCAAGCCGGAGAAAACGGCAGAGGTGCTGTGGTGAATGTATTGCTGTAACAATTCACCATGTACATATCTGTATTACACTGTTGCCCATGTAGGCTCCACCTCTGGACCATTGTAAGGTATTGCCTATGATGTAGCATGTTGGGGCCTGTGTGGGCTCTGCCCCTGGCTCCACCCCTTGAGGGGAGGTATAAGAGCAGTCGACCTGTTGGCGGCTCCCACTAACAGATCAGTCACAGGCAGGCACTGTTCTAGTTGATTAAAGCCACAGTTTACTTCTACTCCTGGTTTTGTGTGAAATGATGGTCGCATCAATTTAATCAACTACAACGCCACTATGGAATCGGCCCTCAAACTTGACCGACTGGAACGCGATCCGCAGGCCGAGGAGGCGAAAGAGATTTTTTCGCACTGACTCCGCTGTTTCAAGGCCTACCTCGCTGCCTCCTCCTCGTCTTCCGTCACCGACGATCAGAAGCTGAGTCTCCTCCACGCACGGGTGAATCATCGAATCTCTGTTCAACTCGAGGAAGCCTCCACCTATGCAGACGCCCTCGCGACGCTACAGCGCCTCCACGTAAGGCACTTGAACGAGGTATACGCACGGCATCTCTTCACCACTCGCCGCCTGCGTCCCGGGGAATCGCTGGAAGAGTACCTACGCGACCTCAAAGTCCTTGCACGAAGCTGCAATTACCAAGCCATTACAGCCACTCAACATATGGACCTCGCCATCCAGGACACCTACGTGGCTGGAGTCAGGTCCAACTACGTGAGACAGCGCCTACTCGAAAAAGGTGCCCTAGACCTGGAAGAGATGGTAAAATTTGCCTCCTCTCTGGAAGTAGCGTTCCAAAGCCTTAACGCGTTCCCGTCCGATCACGCGACCTCCTCGTGGACCCCCGACTAAAGAATACCCAAGGCCTGTGCCGCGCAGCTGCACGCCCACCATGGGGGGCTACGCTGTTGTTTCTGTGGCCAGCCTCAACACCCCCGGCAGCACTGCCCGGCCCGGAACGTGAATGCAGCGACTGTGAGAGAAAATACATTTTGCTAGAGTTTGCCTGGCCAGGTCCCAAAACTCTAAATCGCAGGCCCGACCCTCAGACTCACAGGCCTGCAGATCCCACAGTGTGGCAGCGTGTCTGCTGGCTCCGCCCCCCCCCCGGACGAGTCATTGGCTTTGTGTTGTCCGTGGGGGCCGCCACCTTGGCCATCCTCGCCACGCGGCCCGCCACGTGAGATTCATGGGGGCCGCCATCTTCCTCACCACCCGACACGTGCGACCGACGGGGCCGTCATCTTGGCCGCCATCTGCAATGCCGACCGACACATGCGACCAACGGGGGAAGCCATTTTGGAACCGCCCCAGCACCTCTGACTACCCACAACCCAGCGCGGTCACCCTTGACCCAAACACCTCCGGAGCTCTATGATGACCGTCCGGGTAAAAGGACACGAAACGCCTTGCCTCATCGACTCCGGGTGCACAGAGAGCTTCATTCATCCAAACATGGTAAGACGCTGCTCGCTCCCAAGCTTCCCGGCGCATCAAACCATCTCCCTCACCTCCGGGTCGCACTCGTGCAGGTCCAGGGGTGCACTACGGCAACCCTCGCAATACAGGGCGCCGAATACACCAACTTTAAATTATATGTACTCCCCGACCTCTGCGCTCCTCTTCTATTGGGACTGGATTTCCAATGTAACCTCAGGAGTCTAACCCTGAAGTTCGGCGGGCCCCTGCCCCCACTCACCGTATGTAGCCTCGCAACCCTAAAGGTCGACCCTCCCCCCCACTCTTCGCAAATCTCACCGCCGACTGCAAACAAGTCACCACCAGAGGTAGGCGGTACAGTATCCAGGGTAGGACTTTTATCAGGTCCGAGGTGCAGCGACTCTTGCGGGAGGGAATCATCGAGGCAGCAATAGCCCCTGGAGAGCCCAGGTGGTGGTCGTCAGGACCGGGGAAAAGAACCGGATGGTAGTAGATTACAGCCAAACCATAAACCGGTACACGCACCTCGATGCGTACCCCCTTCCCCGGATCGCAGACATGGTTAATCAGATCGCGCACGACCGGGTGTTCTCCACGGTGGATCTGAAGTCTGCGTACCACCAGCTCCCAATCCACCCGGGGGATCGCCACTACACGGCTTTTGAGGCAGACGGCTGCCTTTTCCACTTCCTCCGGGTTCCCTTTGGCGTCACGAACGGGGACTCGGTCTTCCAAAGGACAATGGACCGAATGGTGGACCAGTACTGGTCCACATGTGCGGGCCACATTTCCGTAATTGGACAACGACACCATCTGCGGCCATGATCAGCAGGACCACGATGCCAACCTCCAGAGATTTCTCCAATCTGCCCGGACCCTTAACCTCACTGACAACAAGGAGAAATGCGTTTTCCGCACAACCAGACTAGCCATCCTCGGCTATGTTGTGGAAAACGGGGTTCTAGGACCCGACCCCAACCGTATGCGCCCCCTCCTGCAACTCCCCCTCCCCCACTGCCCCAAGGCCCTGAAAAGGTGCCTCGGGTTCTTTTCATATTACGCCCAGTGGGTCCCCAACTTTGCGAACAAAGTCCACCCACTAATCAAGGCCACCATCTTCCCACTGGTGGCTGAGGCCCACCAGGCCTTCAGCTGCATCTAGGCGGATATCGCCAAAGCTGCGATGCGCACGGTGGACGAGTCCGTCCCCTTCCAGGTGGAGTGCGACGCATCAGAGGTTGTCCTCGCCGCTACCCTCAATCAGGCAGGCAGACCAAAAGCGTTTTTTTTACGAACCCTCACCACCTCCGAAATTCGACACTTCTCAGTCGAAAAGGAAGGGGAAGCCATCGTGGAAGCCGTGCGACACTGGAGGCACTACCTCGCTGGTAGGAGGTTTACACTCGTCATCGACCAACGATTGGTAGCCTTCATGTTTGATAATACGCTGCAGCGCAAGATCAAGAATGATAAGATCTTGAGGTGGAGGATCGAACTCTCCACCTATAATTACGATATAGTATATCGTCCTGGGAAGCTCAATGAACCCCCAGATGCCCTGTCCCATGGCACATGCGCCAGCGCGCAAGATGACTGACTACATGCTATCCAAGATGACCTCTGCCACCTGGGGGTCACCCGGCTTCTCCACTACACCAAGGTCCACAACCTGCCCCACTCCACTGAGGAGGTCAGAGCCATGGCCAGGGACTGCCAAATCTGTGCGGAGTGTAAGCCGCACTTCTATCGACCGGATAAGGCCCACCTGGTAAAGGCATCCCGGCCCTTTGAGCGCCTCAGTATCGATTTCAAAGGGCCCCTCCCCTCCAACAACCGCAACACATATTTCCTCAACATCATCGACGAGTTCTCCCGCTTCCCCTTTGCAATCCCTTGCCCCGACATGACCGCAGCCACCGTCATTAAAGCCCTACATAGTGTCTTCACCTTGTTTGGTTTCCCCACGTACGTTCACAGTGACCGGGGCTCATCGTTCATGAGCGACGAACTGAGTCAGTACCTGCTCAGTAAGGGCATCGCCTCGAGCAGGACTACCAGTTATAACCCCAGGGTTCTCCCTCTCCACCTGCCCGTTTCCCCTGGGATTATAACTGGTGCCATCAATAATGCCCCCAAACACATGTCCTTACATGAGGCCACCTCCACCCGTTCCCATACCGACCCCTCCCCCACTATCCACTTCCTGACCATCGCAATATTCGCCGCCAAGCAATAGTTGATGAAAGTCGGGAGGGCCAACCCCCCGCCACCCCACTCCCCACCCCTCCTGCACCCCCCCCTCCTGCCGCACCCTTTTCACCAGCGGGGTTTTACCCGCCCAAACAAATGCCGAGATCTCTGCATTCACCTTTTTGAAGAACACCTTGGGAATAAAAATTAGGAGACTCTGGAAAACAAATAAAAACCTTGGGAGGACCGGCATTTTAACTGTCTGTACCTACCTCGCCAATGAAAACGGAAGTGCATCCCACCTCCGAAAATCCACATTTAACAGGGAGATCGGCCTATATGACCCACAGTTTTCCGGGTCCTTATTCAGTTTTAAAATGAGAGAGTTTGACACCTGTGACAACATCGGGGGAGCATACCCAACTCATTGAAGGCCCTTACCAATAGCGGCCCCAACACCCTCGAGAACTTCTTATAGAATTCCACCGAGTACCTGTCCGGTCCCAGGGCCTTATCCGATTGCATCGACCCCAACCCATCTGCTACGCTACAAGCCTGATTTAGGGCTCCCAAGCCCTCCACCAACTCCTTGTCCACCTTCGGGAACTCCAACACTCCCAGAAACCTCCTCATCCCCTCCTCCCCAGCCGGGGGTTCCGACTTTTACAATTTACTGTAAAACACCCTAAACACCCCATTCACCCCCGCCGGGCCCAAGACCATATTCCCACCTGCGTCCTTCACTTTCCCAATTTCTCTCGCCACCTCCTGCTTCCTCAACTGGTGCGCTAACATCCTGCTCGCCGTCTCCCCGTACTCGTATACCGCCCCTCTCCCTCTTCACAGCTGCCCTACTGCCTTACCCGTGGTAACCAACTCAAATTCCATTTGCAGCCTCTGGCGTTCTTTTAGCAGCCCTTCCTCCGGGGTTTCTGCATATCTCCGGTCCACCTGCAGGATTTCCTCCATTAGCCTTTCTATCTCCACCCGCTTTGCCTTCTCCATATGAGCCCGAATCGAAATGAACTCCGCCCTGACCACTGCTTTCAGTGCCTCCCAGACCGTAACTGCCAAAACCTCCCCCTTCTTAATCTCAATATATCCCCGGATGACCTTCCTCACCCGCTCACGCACCTCCTCCTCCGCTAATAGTCCCAGTCCAAAATTGCCCTTAGTGTTGGGTGGGGCTACTGGGCTATGGGGATAGGGTGGAGGTGTGGACCTTGGGTAGGGTGCTCTTTCCAAGAGCCGGTGCAGACTTGATGGGCCGAATGGCCTCCTTCTGCACTGTAAATTCTATGATAATCTATGATCATAATAACATCTCCACAAAAATGTACAAGGTCCACCTTCTCTTGCCAGTCCATTGTCTCGGACAAATTCTACCACCTCCTCCTCCGATCCAAAGTACAATTCCCGATCTTCATAGGTCACCGGGTACAACAGTCCGAACTTCACCCCCTTCTTGTAGCGGACTGCCTTGACCTTGTTGAAACTCGCCTTCCTCTTGGCCAACTCTGCACCCAAGTCCTGGTATATTCAAATTTCACTGCCCTCCCAGGTGCAGCGCCTCGCCTGCCTGGCCCACCTCATAATCTGCTCCTTGTCCAGGAACTAGTGTAGCAGCACCACACTCGGCGGCTCTCTCCCCTGGGGCTTCCTCATTAGCGCCCGGTGCGCTCGATCCACCTCCAACGGCCAGGCGCCACACCAGCTCCAAACGACTGATTCCCTCTCGACCGATTCTGGCCCTCAGCTCCATACACCAGAGGGTAAATCTTTTCCTCTCACTCTCCTGCACCTTTAATCTGTCTCAGGAACAAAAAAAAAACGCCATGAGCGGGAGCCACCAAATGTGCGACAACTCACTCCATGGTCGCCACCGGACGTCCACTGCTGCCATGATGTTGAATATTCGCTCTGACATCAAGCTCTGGATGAGCCACAAATTTTTTCAGCTGGACAAAAGCACATCGCCCTATTTGCTCACAGCAGTATTCCCTGCTGCTGAAAAAACCCTGAACTGTGAAATGTCTGGGGCTTTTGCTGTGTTAACATTCGAATTAGGAGGAGATCATTTGGTATCTCAAGCCTGATCCGCCATTTGAAAAGATCATGGCTGATCTAATTGTGGTCTCTACGTTTCTGTGCATCCCCCATACCCTTTGACTCCTTTTAGTCAGTCAAAAAATCTATCCAACTTTGATTCAGAAATATTCAATGACCCTGCCTCCACTTCTCTCTAGGAACAGAATTCCCGGTCTCCACTTCTCTCTCGGGACAGAATTCCCAGCCTCCACTTCTCTCTCGGGACAGAATTCCCGGCCTCCACGTCGCTCTCGGAACAGAATTCCCGGCCTCCACTTCTCTCTCGGAACAGAATTCCCGGCATCCACCTCTCTCTCGGAACAGAATTCCCGGCACCCACTTGTCTCTCGGAACAGAATTCCCGGCCTCCACTTCTCTCTCTAGGAACAGAATTTCCGGCCTCCACTTCTCTCTCGGAACAGAATTACCGGCCTCCACTTCTCTCTCGGAACAGAATTCCCTGTCTCCGCTTCTCTCTACGAAAAGAATTCCCTGCCTCCACTTCTCTCTAGGAACATAATTCCCTGCCTCCACTTCTCTCTCGGAACAGAATTCCCTGCCTCCACTTCTCTCTCTAGGAACAGAATTCCCGGCCTCCACTTCTATCTCGGAACAGAATTCCCTTCCTCCACTTCACTCTAAGGAACAGAAATCCCTGCCTCCACTTCTCTCTAAGGAACAGAATTCCTGGCCTCCACTTCTCTCTCAGAACAGAGTTCCCGGCCTCCACTTCTCTCTCGGGACAGAATTCCCGGCCTCCACTTCTCTCTTGGAACAGAATTCCCGGCCTCCACGTCGCTCTCGGAACAGAATTCCCGGCCTCCACTTCTCTCTCGGAACAGAATTCCCGGCATCCACCTCTCTCTCGGAACAGAATTCCCGGCACCCACTTCTCTCTCGGAACAGAATTCCCAGCCTCCACTTCTCTCTCTAGGAACAGAATTTCCGGCCTCCACTTCTCTCTCGGAACAGAATTCCCGGCCTCCACTTCTCTCTCGGAACAGAATTCCCTGTCTCCGCTTCTCTCTACGAAAAGAATTCCCTGCCTCCACTTCTCTCTAGGAACAGAATTCCCTTCCTCCACTTCTCTCTCGAGGAACAGAATTCCCGGCCTCCACTTCTATCTCGGAACAGAATTCCCGGCCTCCACTTCACTCTAAGGAACAGAAATCCCTGCCTCCACTTCTCTCTAAGGAACAGAATTCCTGGCCTCCACTTCTCTCTCAGAACAGAATTCCCAGCCTCCACTTCTCTCTTGGGACAGAGTTCCCAGTCTCAACTTCTCTCTCGGGACAGAATTTCCGGCCTCCACTTCTCTCTCGGGACAGAATCCCCGGCCTCCACTTCTCTCTCGGGACAGAATCCACGGCCTCCACTTCTCTCTCGGGACAGAATTCCCTGCCTCCACTTCTCTCTAGGAACAGAATTCCCTGCCTCCACTTCTCTCTCGGAACAGAATTCCCTGTCACCACTTCTCTCTAGGAACAGAATTCCCTGCCTCCACTTCTCTCTAGGAACAGAATTCCCGGCCTCCACGTCTCTTGGAACAGAATTCCCTGCATCCACTTCTCTCTAGGAACAGAATTCAATGCCTCCACTTCTCTGTCGGAACAGAATTCCCGGCCTCCACTTCTCTCTCGGGACAGAATTCCCAGCCACCAGATCTCTCTCGGAACAAGATTCCCGGCCTCCACTACTCTCTAGGAACAGAATTCCCTGCCACCACTTCCCTCTCGGGACAGAATTCCCAGCCTCCACTTCTCTCTCCAGGAACAGAATTCCCTACCTCAACTTCTCTCTCGGAACAGAATTCCCTGCCTCCACTTATCTCTCGGGACAGAATTCCCAGCCACCAGTTCTCTCTCGGAACAGAATTCCCGGCCTCCATTTCTCTCCAGGAACAGAATTCTCTGCCTCCACTTCCCTCGCAGGACAGAATTCCCAGCCTCCACTTTTCTTTCGGGACAGAATTCCCAGCCTTCACTTCTCTCTCGGGCAGAATTCCAGGCCTCCACTTCTCTCTAGGAACAGAATTCCCGGCCTCCACTTTTCTCGGCACAGAATTCCCTGCATCCACTTCTCTCTCGGGACAGAATTCCCGGCCTTCAATTCTCTCTCGGGACAGAATTACCGGCCTCTACTTCTCTCGGAACAGAATTCCTGGCCTCCACTTCTCTCTCTCGGAACAGAATTCCCTGCCTCCTCTCTCGGGACAGAATTCCCTGCCTCCTCTTCTCTCTCGGAACAGGATTCACTGCCTCCACCTCTCTCAAGGAACAGAATTCCCAGCCACCACTTCTCTCTCGGTACAGAATTCCCTGCCTCCACTTCTCTCTCTGAACAGAATTCCCTGCCTCCACTTCTCTCTCAGAACAGAATTCCCAGCCTCCACTTCTCTCTCGGAACAGAATTCCCTGCCTCCACTTCTCTCTGGCAACAGAATTCCCTGCCTCCACTTCTCTTGGGACAGTATTCCCTGCCTCCACTTGAAATGAAAATCGCTTATTGTCACAAGTAGGCTTCAAATGAAGTTACTGTGAAAAGCCCCTAGGTGCCACATTCCGGCGCCTGTTCAGGGAGGCTGGTACGGGAATTGAACCCGGCTGCTGGCCTGCTTTGGTCTGCTTTAAAAGCCAGCGATTTAGCCCAGTGTGCTAAAGCCAGCCCCTTCTCTCTCGGGACAGAATTCCCTGCCTCCACTTCTCTCTCGGAACAGAATTCCCGGCCTCCACTTCTCTCTTGGAACAGAATTCCCAGCATCCACTTCTCTCTAGGAACAGAATTCCCGGCCTTCACTTCTCTCTCGGAACAGAATTCCCAGCCTCCACTTCTCTCTGGGAACAGAATTCCCGGCCTCCACTTCTCTCGGATCAGAATTCCCTGCCTCCACTTCTCTCTCAGAACATAATTCCCTGCCTCCACTTCTCTCTACGAACAGAATTCCCAGCCTCCACTTCTCTCTCAGAACAGAATTCCCGGCCCCCACTTCTCTCTCGGAACAGAATTCCCTGCCTCCACTTCTTTCTAGGAACAGAATTCCACAGACTAATGACCCAATGAGAAAGAAACTCTCATGTCCCTCTTAAATGGGAGACCCCTTGTTTTTGAACTGTGCCCCTGGCTTTTGTCTCTTCACTAGGGAAACATCCCTTCAACATTCACTCTATCAAGTCCCCGCAGGATCTTATATGTTTCAATAAGATCCCTTTCATTCTTCTAGACTCCAATGGATATAGGTCCAATCTGTCCAGTCATTCCTCATAGAACAATCCCTTCATCCCAGGGATCAGTTGAGTGAACCTTCTCTGTACTGCTACTAATGCAAATTTATATCTTCTTAAATAAGGAGATCAAAACTGTACAGGGTATTCCAGATATGGTTTCACCAATGAAACATAGAAAATAGGAACAGCAGTAGGCCATTATGATCATGGCTGATCATCCAAATCAATAACCTGTTCCTCCTTTCCCCCCCATAGTCTTTGATTTTTTTTAGCCCCGAGAGCTATATCTAACTCCTCCTTGAAACATATACATAGAAAATAGGAGCAGGCACTTGGCCCATTCATTATGATATACATATACATACATAGAACATACAGTGCAGAAGGAGGCCATTCGGCCCATCGAGTCTGCACCGACCCACTTAAGTCCTCACTTCCACCTTATCCCCATAACCCAATAACCCCTCCTACCCTTTTTGGTCACTAAGGGCAATTTATCAAGTCCAATCCACCTAACCTGCATGTCTTTGGACTGTGGGAGGAAACCGGAGCACCCGGAGGAAACCCACGCAGACACGGGGAGAACGTGCAGACTCCGCACAGACAGTGACCCAGCGGGGAATCGAACCCGGGACCCCGCCGCTGTGAAGCCACAGTGCTAGCCACTTGTGCTACCGTAACATTGTACCGTCTCCAATATATATGTACTATACACTTCATAATAGGTACTTGTTATGGATGACATATATTTATGCATTCTGGGAGAGCAGGTTAATAAGAGAAGCTTTACTTTGTACCCAGCCTGAAGGAGGCTCAATCTGAGAATGCCTGACGTTGAGATCAAGTTGGAAAGTGCTTGGGTAGCACAGTGGCGCAGTATGATCATGGATGATCATCTAACTCAATAGCTTAATCCCGCCTTCCACCCATATCATTTGATCCCCTTCACTCCAATTGGTATATCTAACTGTGTCTTGAAAACGTACAATGTTTCGGCCTCAACTACTTTCTGTAGTAATGAATTCCACAGGCTCACCATTCTCTGGGTGAAGAGATTTCTCCTCATCTCTGTCCTAAATGGTCTACCCCATGTCTGAGTATCCTCAGAGTGTGACCCCCAGTTCTGGAGATCCTCACCATCGGAAATATCCTTCCTGCATCAACCCTGTCTAGTCCTATTAGAATTTTATAGGTTTCTATAGGTTTCCCTTATTCTTCTGAACATCAGTGAATACAATCCTAACCGACTCAATCTCTCCTCATACCCTGGTCCTGCCATCCCAGGAATCAGTTTGCTGAACGTTCGCTGTACTCCCTCTAGAGCACGAACATGCTTCCTCAGAAAGGGAGACCAAAACTGCACACAATATTCCAGGTGTGGCCTCACGAAGGTCCTGCGTTATTGCAGCAAGACAGGATACTTTTATACTCGAATTCTCTCTCTGAGAAGGCTACCATACCGTTTGCCTGCTTTATCACCTGCTGCACCTGAATGCTTACCTTCGGCGACTGGGGTACAAGGACACACAGGCCTCATTGCACAGTCCCCTCTCCAAATTTATGGCCATTCAACTAATAGCATGCCTTCTCATTTTTGCTACCAAAGTGGATAACCTTGCATTTATTTTATCCACATTATACTGCATCTGCTATTCATTTGTCCACTCACTCAACTTGACCCAATCACATTGAAGGGCCTCTGCATCCTCCTCACAGCTCACCCTCCGACCCAACTTGGTGTCATCTCAAATTTGGAGATATGATATTTAGCTCCCTCATCTAAATCTTTAATATATATTGTGAATAGCTGGGATCCTAGTACCGCACTAGTCACTACCTGCCAATTTTAAAAAGACCCTTCAATTCCTACTCTTTGTTTCCTATCTGCCAACTAGTTTTCTATCCATCTCAATATACTACCCCCAATCCCATGCACTTTAATTTTGCACGCTAATCTTTTAAGCGGGAATTTGTCAAAAGTCTTCTGAAAGTCCAAATACACCACATCCACTGGTTTCCCCTTCATCCATTCTACTAGTTACATCGTTGATGAATCCCAGTAGATTTGTCAAGCATGATTGTCCGATCCTGCCACTGTTTTCAAAGTACTCTGCTATAAAATCTTTGACAATGTATTCTAGAATTTTCCCCACTAACGTCAGGCTTGCTGGTCTATAACTGTACAAATATCTATGAATGGTACAAATGTCACAAAAACTCATTACTTTTATATTCCATTCCTCTTGCAGTAAACAACAGCACTCCATTTGCCTTGCTGTCATCTGCATGCTAGACTTTTGTGATTCATGCATCAGAAACACTCAGATCCCTCCATTTAAATATGTTGCTTTTCTACTCTTGTCCGAAGTGCACAAATTCACATATTCCCACATTAGACACCATCGATCACATTTTTGCCCACTCACAACCTATTTCTATCCCTTGGCAAACTCCTTCAGTTCTCCTCATAACTTACTCTCCTACCTATCTTATATGCAAACTTAGCAACCATATATTAATTCAGTCCCTTCATCGAAGTCATTGATATAAATTGAAAATAGTTGAGGCCTCAGCACTGATCCCTTGCTACCCGACTTGTTACAACTTGCCAACCTGAAAATTACCCATTTATGATCACTCTGTTTCCTGTTAACTAACCAACCCTCTATCCATGTTACATTACCCCCTGATACCATGAGCTCGCCATGAGCTATTATTTTGACATGCCACCTTGTCAAGTCCTTCTGGAAATTCAACTAGACCACATCTGCAGGTTGCCTTTATCCTTCACTGGTGCATAATATCAATGCAAATTGTTATTAACCAACTGATAGGCTATAGTGCATTTCCAGCATTTGCGAATGTTATCTCAGATTTTCAGCATTCACTGTTCTCCTTACAATTCACAAATAAAGAAATGTGCTATATATAGAAATGTGCTATATTGTTTGGCTGACAATGGAGTTACCTCCAAAATTGACGTTTCCAAACTTCTTTTAATTGGCCTCTGCTGTTTAAAGCTGCATGAGTCCCAGTGCATTCAGAACTGTATTGCCCGCATCCTGTGCCTTACAAAATCCTGCATGCTTATCAGCCAATCCTTGTTGCTCGCTGCTGGCTGGTCCAAAAGCATCACATCAAAATCCTACCTCCCTTTGTGGCCCCTCCTTGACTTTGTAGCTTCTATGGGCCCAGCCTGCACTAAGGCTGGCTTACTGAACTGGAAGCAAACATTTTTTGATATCTTGCTGCTGCACTTTAGAATTCCTTATTTTAAACCTCTTCTTTCCATAATCTCCCAATTTTAAAATTCTTCTTAAAAGTTACCCCTTCAACAGCTCTTCCAGACACCTTCCCTGAACTGTGAAGTACATGGGGTGATTACTACATTAAAGGTGTGATATAAATGCTGTGGTGCATTTACAGCATTTGCTGGTTTTATTTCAGATTTCCAGCATTCACTATTTCTCTTTCAACTCACGAGTTGGTTGTGGGGTTTGTATTAAATTGCACGACTAGTTATGGTGTACTCTGTTCAGAATACTCAGGTTTAAAACGGAAGGATATATATTTAAAATTATATTTTTCCCTTAATTTTTGAAGCCCAAGTTGCTTTGTGGTCTCACAATCACTTTGAAGCCTTACCTACGAAGAGGGGATTTTTAATTGCACTAGTGTCTTCCCTTTTGAAGCAGCATAACATACACTACCTGTGTTAATTTTCTGAAATTACCTACAGGGTAAATTCTGGTAATATTTGCAGTGATTACGTTAGTTTTACAACTTCACGGAGTGTCGTGCTCACTGTCCACCTAACTCGGCGAGAATAAAACTGTCCCCACCAAGTCCAAAACATGTACCGCAAAAGGAGATGTTTACATGGCATTAATTTACCAGCAATAATTTCATCTTAGTGTTGAGATAACTGCTCGAAACAGCTCAACCTTTGTTTGTCGTTTGTGACATCATTTGACCCACTGATGACACTTCTGCCTAATAATTACTCCCTCAATCATCATTTCCTCTTCGGTGATTTTTTTTCAAAGTTGCAAAGCCTGCAGAAATTCTTGATTTTGTAAGAATGTTTTTAAAAGGAATATGGTGTGGTTAGGCTTTGACAAAGAGATGGGAAGAGGCTTGGTTGGAGCATCAACTCTGGCATAGACCAGTTGGTGGCCCATTCTGTGCTGGACGTTCTATATAAATCTAGCCAAGTATGATAAATATCCACTCATGGAATGAGCACAGCTTTTGCACTCATGGGTTACCCAGTCAATTTCAGTTTTGAAGATATACCAAAATGCCATGGCTGGTTATTATTCTTTAATATTCACAAAATAATTAGACCTCTCATTAGCATGTCGCATTTCTACACTCAGGGACATGACTATTGTAACATATATAATTCCTGCTGTTTAATTTTTGCAGTTACCAGTTGGGAACAAAACAAACTATCTTCGACAGTTTATTTCTGGAATTGGGCACTCACAATGTCACCAATGGATCACAGATCATTACCCTGATTGTTATACCATTATCGAAACTAACAATAAACCAGTTACCGGACGGGGAAGCTCAGTTACACCATCCAAAAAGGTTTGATCTATATTGTAACGATTGGATGCCCTGCCATGGCAGCAAACATTGTCCCCATTTACTCTACAAAATACTTGTGGGGTTATCTCTTGAATTGTTCAGTTTAGTGAATGCTTAGCCTACATATGTCGTAACTTTTTAATTAACCGGTGTAACTCACTACTACTGTGCGTGGCGCAAGCCTGCCCTATACTGTTTTTCTGCACCACAGCGGTGACCCTGAAATCTACCAATTAATATGTAGACTGTAATGTCAACCACTATATCTCTGGAAAAAACGTACCTCCTAAATTTTAAGCTGTCAGGGGTAGGAGTGAGGGGCTGGTTTAGCACAGGGCTAAATCGCTGGCTTTGAAAGCAGACCAAGGCAGGCCAGCAGCGCGGGTTCAATTCCCGTACCAGCCTCCCCGAACGGGCGCCGGAATGTGGCGACTAGGGGCTTTTCACAGTAACTTTATTTGAAGCCTACTTGTGACAATAAGCGATTTTCATTTCATTTTTTCATTTCAAATGGACTGTGTCCACAGAGGCTCAATGAACAAATATCTAGAAACAAAAACCATACCCAACGTCATTTTCATTCTCTGAAGAAGAGTCATGCGGACTCAAAACGTTAACTCAATTTTTCTCTTCACAGATGCTGCCAGATCTACTGAGTTTTTGCGTTTTCTGTTTTTGAGCACGATTTAACTAAATGGGAACAAGTCTCATAGCAAGCGCGTTTAGCTGCACGTTTCCTGCTGCCCATGTTGCTGTTAAACGCTCCATTCAGTTGGACTTTGTTTTGCCACCTGTTCCCTCATGGAAAAGTTTGTGCAGAGAAACGTCTTTGATCACCTAAGATCCTCAAGGCTTTGTGGGAAAAGCATATCCAACATCACCCTGATGGGGGATCCTGTTGGATGGTTCAATGAGCAGACTGCTACAGTCATTGGGCAAGATGCCCAATTTAAATAAGGACCAAGATGTGCTTGGGCTGCTGGTTTGAAAGGACCTTCCAATCAGATGCTTCATGCACACCCGGAGTCTCAGTACCCCGCACATTGCCCTGAGGCAGGAGTGATAGGCAAGAGAATGTTGCCCACCTTCTACTGAAATCTGCGTTTGCGAAGCAGGACTGGAGAAAAATGCAGGGGTTTTCGTCCAGGTGTATCCTGAGCAGCTCAGTAATGTAGGGCTCTGCTTATGTACTGTTCCCAGGGATGTACAGCAAAGCAAACATTCAACTGGGCCATCAACTCAGTGAAAGATTTGCTTTGGTCTGCCTGAAATTCTCTGGATTTCCAGTGCAAAGAGGTGCCCATGATCAATGAATGAAAATGAAATGAAAATCGCTTATTGTCAAAAGTAGGCTTCAAATTAAGTTACTGTGAAAAGCCCCTAGTCGCCACATTCCGGCGCCTGTTCGGGGAGGCTGGAACGGGAATTGAACCGTGCTGCTGGCCTGCCTTGGTCTGCTTTCAAAGCCAGCGGTTTAGCCCTATGCTAAACCAGCCAATATTGCAGAGAGGCCCATTCAAAGGTCCAAGAAGACACACTAAGGGATACACTAATGCTTTGGGGAAAGGCTACAATCAAGGGCCCTCCCATCATGGTACACCCATGTAAAATGCCTCAGGGCTGCATGCACCAGAGAATTTTGACATGAAATGAATACTATGAATATAACCTGCAACTGTAGCGAGGCACCTCAGAATGCCAAATACTGTATACAAAATGTTTATGTAGTTACAATACTGTGACTTCCAAATGTTTAAATTCCACTCTGATGGTATCTTGAGAGTATTCAACAGCTTAAAATTTAGGAGGTACGTTTTGATCTTTTTTTCCAGAGATATAGTGGTTGACTTTACAGCGCAGTCTAAAGGAGTGCTGCTCGGTTGAACGTGTGGTCTTTGAGATCGGATGTTACATAAGAACTAGGAGCAGGAGTGGGCAATTCAGTCCCTCGAGCCCGCTCCTCCATTCAATACAATCATGGCTGATCTCCTCTCACCTTAACTCCATTTTCCTGACCATTCTCCATAACCTTTCAACCCATTATTAATTAAAAATCTGTCTCCTCCTTAAATTTACTCAAAGACCGGGCATGCACCATACTGTGAGGTAGTGAATTCCACAGATTCACAACCTTTTGAGAGAAGTAATTTCTCATCTGTTTAAAATCTGCTACACCTTATCCTCAAACTATGACCTCTCGTTCTAAATTGCCCCACAAGAGGAAGCATTCACTCTACATCTACTTTGTCAATACCTTTTGTCATCATATCAGATCAATTAGATCTCTCATTCTTCTAAACCAAATATAGGCCTAAATTGCTCAATCCTTCTTCATAAAACAAACGCCTCGTCTCCAGAATGAATCTCATGAACCTTCTCTGAACTGCCTCATATGCAACTACATCCCTCCTCAATGGGGGGCCAACACTTTCCTACACCTAACCTATCTATGTAAATTTCTGATTTCCTTATTGCAATTTACCATCCCATCTATTTTAGTGTCATCTACAAATTTGGCTCTAGTACCTTCTATCCTTACATCCAAGTAATTAAGTTATATTGTAAGTAGTTGGGGCCCCGAGGACAGAACCCTGTGGCACCCCACTTGTTGCATGTCACTGTCAACCAGAACCATTTATCTCGATTCTCTGCCTGCTGTCAGTTAGCCAGTTTTCTATCCACGCTAATAAACTTCCCCTAATCCCATGCGATCTTACCTTGTAGATTAACCTTTTGTGTGGCATCTTATCAAATGCCTTCTGGAAGTCTAGGTATACTATATCTACAGGATCCCATTATCCACTTGACTTGCTACATCTTCATAAATTGAAACATATTCTTCCCTCTCACATGGATGTAAAGGATTCCATTGCGCAATTAAAGAAGAGCAGGCAAACCCTCCCCGTGTCATGGCCAATATTTATCCTTTAATCACATCAAATCCAATTACATCCATCACCCTGCGTTTGCTGATCTACATCGTCTCCTGGCGACCTGATTTTAAAATTATCATCCTTATTTTCAAGTTCTTTCATGGCCTTGCCCCTTCCTATCTCTATGTTCTCCTCTAGCCCGACAACCCTGAGACATCTGTGTTCCTCCCATTCTGGCCTTTTACTCATCCCCCATGGAAATCGCTCCACCATTGGTGACCATGCCTTCAACTGCCCATGCCCTAAACTCTGGAATCCCGTCCCGAAACCTCTCTGCCTCTATTCCCTTTTAAGGCACTCCCTGATACCTACCCCTGATTTAATGCTAGTAGCCATCTGCCTATCATCTCCTCATGTGATTAAGTGGAAAATCCTGCCTGATAACACCCCTGTGAAACATCTTGGGATGTTTTACTGTGTTAAAGGCTTTATACAAGTATAAGTTGTTGTCGAACAATCAGAGCATTAAATAAATGTAACTGCAGTTTCGGAGAGTCAGGAGCTCAAAGTACATGTGTGGTGAAGGTGACATTTCTGGAAGCGTTAAGAAACAGTTAGGTCATGATGGTTGGAGCAGGGAGTAGGGTGGAAATGATTTATAAATGAGTAAAATAGCATTATTTGATTGTATCTACTTTGTGCTTCTTCCTGGAAATTGCGAGAGACCAAGATCAGATTCAGCTAAGGTTCGCCACAGGCTGCTTAGATGATAGATTGCAGAGAATGAACATAAGAACTAGGAGCAGGAGTAGGCCACCTGGCCCCTCGTGCCTGCTCCGCCCATTCAATGAGATCATGGCTGATCTTATGTGGACTCAGCTCCACTTTCCGGCCCGAACACCATAACCCTTAATCCCTTTATTCTTCAAAAAACAATCTATATTTATCTTAAAAACATTTAATAAAGGGGCCTCAACTGCTTCACTGGGCAAGGAATTCCATAGATTCACAACCCTTTGGGTGAAGAAGTTCCTCCCAAGCTCAGTCCTAAATCTACTTCCCCTTCTTTTGAGGCTATGCCCCCTAGTTCTGCTTTCACCCGCCAGTGGAAACAACCTGCCCGCATCTATCCTAGCTATTCCCTTCATAATTTTATATGTTTCTATAAGATCCCCCCACATCCTTCTAAATTTCAACGAGTACAATCCCAGTCTACTCAACCTCTCCTCGTAATTCAACCCCTTCAGCTCTGGGATTAACCTAGTGAATCTCCTCTGCACACCCTCCAGCGCCAGTACGTCCTTTCTCAGGTAAGGAGACCAAAACGGAACACAATACTTCAGGTGTGGCCTCACTAATACCTTATACAATTGCAGCATAACCTCCCTAGTCTTAAACTCCATCCCTCGAGCAATGAAGGACAAAACTCCATTTGCCTTCTTAATCACCTGTTGCACCTGTAAACCAACTTTTTGCGACTCATGCACCAGCACACCCAGTCTCTCTGCACAGCAGCATGTTTTAATATTTTATCATTTAAATAATAATCCCTTTTGCTGTTATTCCTACCAAAATGGATAACCTCACATTTGTCAACATTGTATTCCATTTGCCAGACCCTAGCCCATTCACTTAAACTATTCAAATCCCTCTGCAGACTTCCGGTATCCTCTACACTTTTTCCTTTACCACTCACCTTAGTGTCATCTGCAAACTTGGACACATTGCACTTGGTCCCCAACTCCAAATCATCCATGTAAATTGTGAACAATTGTGGGCCAACACTGATCCCTGAGGGACACCACTAGCTACTGATTGCCAACCAGAGAAACACCCATTAATCCCCACTCTTTGCTTTTTATTAATTAACCAATACTCTATCCATGCTACTACTTTACCCTTAATGCCATGCATCTTTATCTGATGCAGCAACCTTTTGTGTGTCACCTTGTCAAAAGCTTTCTGGAAATCCAGATATACCACATCCATTGGCTCCCCGTTATCTACCGCACTGGTAATGTCCTCAAAAAATTCCACTAAATTAGTTAGACACAACCTGCCCTTTATGAATCCATGCTGCGTCTGCCCAATGGGACAATTTCCATCTTCAGTTAAGCTAACTGACCTATAATTACCCGCTTTCTGCCTACCTCCTTTTTTAAACAGTGGTGTCACGTTTGCTAATTTCCAATCCGCCGGGACCACCCCAGAGTCTAGTGAATTTTGGCAAATTATCACTAGTGCATTTGCAATTTCCCTAGCCATCTCTTTTAGCACTCTGGGATGCATTCCATCAGGGCCAGGAGACTGGTCTACCTTTAGCCCCATTAGCTTGCCCATCACGACCTCCTTAGTGATAACAATCATCTCAAGGTCCTCACCTGTCATAGCCTCATTTCCATCAGTCACTGGCATGTTATTTATGTCTTCCACTGTGAAGACCGACCCAAAAAACCTGTTCAGTGCCTCAGCCATTTCCTCATCTCCCATTATTAAATCTCCCTTCTCATCCTCCAAAGGACCAATATTTACCTAGCCACTCTTTTTTGTTTTATATTTTATATATTTGTCAAAACTTTTTGTTTTATATATTTGCAGAAATATATAAAGCTGGTAATGTCCTCAAAAAATTCCACTAAATTAGTTAGGCGCGACCTGCCCTTTATGAATCCATGCTGCGTCTACCCAATGGGACAATTTCCATATATGTTTTATATATTGATTGATTTTTGTGTTTTCACATATAATCTAATCTAAGTACTGTGCGCTCCTGCCCTCATTTAATAATCGAGTCATACAACACAGAAAAGGCTCTTCGGCCCACTGTGTCTGCACCGGTCAAAAACACCCACCTAACTATTCTAATCCCACTTAGCCCATAGCCATGTGTGCCTTGCTATTGTAAGTGCACATCTAAATACTTAAATGTTATGAGGGTCTTTGCCTCCACCGCCCTTTCAGGCAGTGAGTTTCAAACTCCCAACACCCTCTGGATAAAAAGGTTTTTCCTCACACCCCCTCAAAACCTCCTTCCCCTTACCATAAATCTATGCCCCCCTGATCACTGATCCCTCCATCAAGGGGAAAAGTGGACCTACTTATTTCTAAAATTACAATGAGATACAAGGATTACATTTAACAATTATAGCAGCCATGCATAAAAATTACATTTTTCCTTCAGCGATTTATTTTGTCCTTTGTAAATCGAGATAATCTACTCAAGATTATGTTCTGACAGATACAGAATTTGGGATGATAGCTTCATCTCTCCTACTCCTATTTTCCCTATTCTTTCCACTTTTGAGGTACATGATTTCTTTCGAGGATATTATTTCACAATTGGAGATAAGCATCTGATGGTTCACTCATTCGTATGGTGAACAAGTTTTTCAAAGCTAGTGATTCCAAACAAACCTGTTGGACTTTAACCTGGTGTAAGACTTCTTACTGTACTCATACTGGTCAGTGATAATGATCGAAGAACTGTAACATCCCTCTCAATGCACTCTGCTGACTGTATGTAGCTCAGATTTGGGCTACTCCTGACATAGAATCCCTACAGTGCAGAAGGTGGCCATTCGGCCCATCGGGTCTGCAACGACCCTCTGACAGAGAACCATAACATAGAACATTACAGCACAGTACAGGCCCTTCGGCCCTCGATGTTGCGCCGACCTGTGAAACCACTCTAAAGCCCATCTACACTATTCCCTTATCGTCCATATGTCTATCCAATGACCATTTGAATGCCCTTAGTGTTGGCGAGTCCACTACTGTTGCAGGCAGGGCATTCCACGCCCTTACTACTCTCTGAGTAAAGAACCTACCTCTGACATCTGTCTTATATCTATCTCCCCCTAGGCACAATCCCCCACCCTGTCCCTGTAACCCCACCGACAGACAATTTAGCATAGCCAACTCATCCAAATTGCAAATCTTTGGACTGTGGGAGAACACTGGAGCACCCGGAGGAAACCCACGCAGACACGGGAAGAACGCGTGACGTCCATACAGTCGCCCGAGGTCGGAATCGAACCCGGGTCCCTGGCGCTGTGAGGCAGCAGTGCGAACAACTGTGCCATAGTGCCGCCCCTAAATGTAACACTTTATACCACAAGATGAGTGAGCCTTGCCAAGACAAATCCATTACATATAGAAGACTGGCAGACGGACAAGAGACAGAGAGTCGGGTTAAATGGGTATTTTCTGGATGGCAAGATGTAACTAGTGGGGTGCCACAGGGTTCAGTCCTTGGGCCCCAGCTATTTACAATCTTTATTAATGACTTGGATACAGGGATAGGAGGTTCTATAACCAAATTAGTAGATGACACGAAAATAGGTGGAACAGTAAGTTGCAATGAGGAAATAAGAACCTTACAATTGGATATAGATAGGTTAGGAGAGTGGGCCAAAATGTGGCCGATGGGGTTTAACGTGGATAAGTGTGAGGTCATGCATTTTGGTCAAAAAAATGGAAAGGCAACTCATTATCTAAATGGGGAGAGACTTCGGGGTGCTCCGGTGCAGAGGGATCTGGGTGTCCTTGTGCATGAGTCACAGAAAACCAGCATGGAGGTGCAGCAGCTAATAAGGAAAGCAAATGGAATGTTGGCATTTATAGCAAAAGGAATTGAGTATAAAGGTAAGGAAATGTTGTTGCAACTATACAAGGCATTGGTAAGACAGCACCTGGAGTATTGTGCATAGTTTTGGTCCCATTATTTGAGGAAATATGTACTGGCATTAGAGGCAGTTCAAAGGTTCACTAGATTGATTTCAGAAATGAGGGGTTTGTCATATGAGGAGAGATTGAACAGTTTAGGCCGATACTCTCTAAAGTTTAGAAGAATGAGGGGAGATGTAATTGAGAGATACAAGATGCTAAAAGGTATGGATAAGGTTGATGTGGAGCTGATGCTTCCTCTTGTGGGGCATTCTAAAACAAGAGGTCATAATCTTAGAATAAGAGGTAACAAATTTAAAACAGATTTGAGGAGAAACTATTTCTCCCTAAGGGTTGTGAATCTGTGGAATTCGCTACCTCAGAGTGCGGTGGATGCTGCGACAGTGAGTAAATTTAAGGAGGAGTCAGATTTTTAATTGGTAATGGGTTGAAGGGTTATGGAGAACGGGCAAGACGGTGGAGTTGAGGCTAAATTGCCTGCTCCTGGGTCATCTGTTCTAGGGAGGAGATGCTCTGGCTGATTTCGCAATCCAGTTCTTGGTCTGTAACATTGTAGGTGGCAGAGGAGGAACATATCAGCCATGATAGAATGGCAGACCAGACTCGATAGGCCAAATGGCCTAATTCTGCTCCTATATCTTATGAACTTATGAATGCATATGTGCTGAAATCTTAATTTTCTTTTTCTTTGGTAATCTTTTACTGTGCCAGTGTTCACATACTTGAAAATGCAGGGTACCAGGAATGCAATCAAGATAAAAGCAAAATACTGCAGCTGCTGGCAATCTGAAATACAAACAGAAAGTACCTGAAAAACTCAGCAGGTCTGGCAGCATCTATGGAGAGAGAAACAGAGTTAACGTTTCAAGCCCAATATGACCTGAGAACTGAAGGTAGAAATGTGATGAGTTTTATGTTGTTGAAAAGGGGGGAGGTTCAGGTGGGTCAAAAGGAAAGGTCAAGGATAGGTTAGAAGGCAGAGGAGATTAAATGATAAAGATTTCATGGAACAAAAGACAAAGTAATGGTAGTAACAAAGCACTTGTCCAGAGCAGGTGTTAATAGCAGAATAAAGGTCAGTGCTATCTGAAAGTAAACATGAGAACAAGTTACAGACAAGCACTAGGGTGGGGAAAAAACAAACTGAAGGACAGAGTTCACGGACTGAAGTTGTTGAACCCAATGTTGAGTCCAGAAGACTGTGAAATGTCTAATCACAAGATGAGGTGCTCTTCGTCAAGCTCGTGTTGGACTTCACTGGAACACTGCAGCAGGCTGAGGACAGAACTGCGAGCATGAGAGCAAGATGGTCATGCTTGTAGACAGAATGGAGGTGTTCTGCAAAGCAGTCATCCATTCTGCACTTGGTCCCCCAGTGTAGAGGTGGCTGTATTGTGAGCAGCCAATACAGTAAACTAAGTTGAAAGCAGTACAAGTAAATTGTTTTCTGCTTCCATTTTGTTTTTTTCATCTAGTGCCAGTTCTCATGTTTTGTTTTGAGACAGCACTTACCTTTATTCTGCGATTAACACGTACTCTGGATCAATGCTTTGTTCCTTTACCATTTTCTTTTCCTTTTGTTGCATGCCATCTTTGTCATTTAATCTCCGTGCCATCTAACCCATCCCTGCCCTTCTCATTTGCTCCAATTAACCGTCCCTCGTTTTTCAGCAGCTGAAAATCCATCACATTTCTACCTGTCTTCAGTTCCGAAATCATATGGGAGTCAAAATGTTAACTGTTTTTCTCTCCACAGATGCTGCCAGACCCGAGTTTTCTGGCATTTTCTGTTTTTATATGCAATCTCCAAGGTTACTTCGCTAAATTCTCAATTTACTCAGATTAAATGTTGCTGCTGGGCAGGCAAAGCACCAAATTAAGATGGCATTTGTGCATTCATACATGTAGCATTTTACTGACAAGCTCAATCAGTTAGACCTGGAAGATTAAGCCATTTGAAAGCCAGTTGCATTATTCATTGCCCTTGATTTCCAAGGAGAGTAGCCACATTGTCAATATGCAATGCACAAATGTTCGGGCTGTAAACCATTATAAAAGTCTGAATGTGCCCTAAAGCTCGTTACTTAAATTAAAGCACACGTTTGCAGCGGTATCCCATATTTTTGTGCCCCCAGAGTGAGAATTTCCTATTTTTAGTACTCTTCCATATTAAGGAGAGTACTCCCATATTTATGGGATACATCATGCCAAGCTGCTTTGTTAATTGAAATGATGTGGAGATGCCAGCGTTGGACTGGGGTGGGCACAGTAAGAAGTCTTACAACACCAGGTTAAAGTCCAACAAGTTTTGTTTGGAATCACGAGCTTTCGGAGTGTAGCTCCTTCATCAGGCGATGAAGGAGCTACGCTCCGAAAGCTAGTGATTCCAAAAAACCTGTTGGACTTTAACCTGGTGTTGTAAGACTTCTCATTGTTAATTGAAAGCTTGGAGTCACTAATAGGAATACTGTCCAAGTTGAGAGTAATTGTGTGTGAAGTTGAGCTAGTCTGGGAATCAATCTAGAGCCACCTAATCCTAGGAATGCAGGTTAATATGGTTTCCTGAATTAGGTTTCTTCAAATCACTTCCCAACGCAAATAGGTCTGCAGTTGTGGCTCTCAGTGTAATCCACATAGCTGCACTGCCTTATTTGCATTAGAGGCATCATCACAGCAATCATCATAGCAATGAATATTTGACATTGCAGACTTCTGTGCAGATCATAAAATTAGAAATCTACTCTTTCAAGAATCTAAGAACTTTCCCGATGGTTTCCATCTGCATTCATAACTATAATTCCAAGGTTTGGGGATCATAAACTAAAGGAGTAAAGCTAGAACAATTTGAAAATATGAAGCTGCTTTTGAAAATACACTCCCAATTATGTAATTAGGTAAAATTGGGAAAGCAAACTAACATTTTTTGCTTGCATTAGGCTTTTGAGGCATTATAATGAATGCTCGGGTAGGATCTTTACTTTCGGTTACGCTAGATTCAGATGTGTAATGAAGGGTACCACTTTTGCTATTATACGTGATGGCAATCCATTTTAAGTTGACGATATCTTTTGCGATTTACATCAACCTTTCTAACCTTGCACATATTTGAACACTAAAATAAATACCATGCAACATGCATGGGTTTTTACTGCTTGAACAAATTACAATCATATTATCTGATCATAAGAATGTTTTGCAAAAAACAAATCCCTCCCATTTTACAGAGCTACATGAACAATGTCACTGGATTGTTTCTGAAAGATGATTGTGTTGTGATAACCTGGATGAGATTGTCTCTAACAACTAGAGTAGGCTACTGTAATTAATGTTTATTCAGAAGTTTAGCTTAAAATGCAGGAAGTCCTTGGCACTAAAGTGTTTTTCTTTCCACTATTCGAGTTTTGTTATTTTGAATGTCATTGTTAAATTAAGCAAATAAATTAGATTTAATGGAGAAGAAAACTTGGAAGAAGTACAACATTTTCAATTTGATACACTGCACCCAGAAGGTGTGGAACACATTGTCTTCCCAAGGACTGATGTTATATAGAGTTATTTTGAATATACAGCATAGTATCAGGCCACTTAGCACAAGCACAAACACATTCTGGTGCGTTATGACACCCTGGGTTGGGCACGGGTCAATTCAAGCCCCCTTTGACCTGCAGTGGCAACACAATTGAATTAACCAATAATTGTTAGAAAAACACCCAAAGTTGTTGGCCCTTGGCTAACCAATAATTACAGTCACCAGGTTTGTAAATTTAAACACAATTACTTTTTATTAATAAAAAGAACTATACTGAAATATGCAGCAAATACAACTGTTAGCTATTATCTAATTCCTAATGCACCACTTCAACTTGCTGCTATCTGTAATGATTTTCATTGTACATTCATTCAGGTCTCACAACTACAGTAGCTTTACTGGAGAAAACGCGAGCGTGAGAGAGAAGATAGTTTTTCCTGAATGTCCAGGATTAAAACTCTTTTATCCTTAGGTCTCTGGAAATCAGCCCACTCAGGCAGAATCCAAGGATGTAATCAACACAAGTTACCAGGCAGAATACAGCCTTTTGGTCAATTCATTGGCCACTAGCCAATCCATTGAACTGAGTCCCACCCCATCTCTCGGGTGCAAAAGAGTCTGAGTTCTGCTCTCCAAAGCTAGCACAGTGTACCATGTGCAACTTCTCGAATTCCTCCTTCTCTCTGCAGCTCAACTTAAAGACATATGTCCATTAAAAATCCATGGATCAAATATGATAATGGCAAATATAAAGGGGAAATAAGGGAAGGACCTTTACAGGAGCATTGTGGGCAGTTTTGGGCCCCCTATCAAAGGAAGGATGTGCTGGCCTTGGAAAAGGTCCAAAGGAGATTCACAAGAATGATCCCTAGAATGGTTGAGGACTCTGGGTCTGTACTCGTTGGAGTTCAGAAGGATGAGGGGGGGGGGGGGGGGAAGAACTTATTGAAACTTACAGGATACTGCAAGGTCTGGATAGAGTGGATGTGGAGAGGATGTTTCCACTTGTCGGAAAAACTAAAACCAGAGGACACAATCGCAGACTAAAGGGGCGCTCCTTTAAAACAGAGATGAGGAGGAATTTCTTCAGCCAGAGAGTGGTGAATCTGTGCAACTCTTTGCCGTAGAAGGCTGTGCGTGGAGGCCAAATCACTGAGTGCTTTTAAGACAGAGATAGATAGGTTCTTGATTAATAAGGGGATCAGGGTTATGGGGAGAAGGCAGGAGAATGGGGATGAGAAAAATATCAGCCATGATTGAATAGTGGAGTAGAATTGATGTGCTGAGTGACCTAATTCTGCTCCTATATCTTATGGTCTAAGGTGTTTGTGCTTCACGAGTCTTCCTCATCTCATCGGCATAACCTTCACCTTCACACTGGGTATGTCCTCTATTATGTTATGTGGTACTACTAAGGTGTTAAATGGGATAGCATCTGACCTGTGCCCTAACCCAGGGTGTCATAACGCACCAGAATGTGTTTGTGCTTGTGCTAAGTGGCTTGATCCTATGCTGTATATTCAAAATAACTCTACATAACATCAGCCCTTGGGAAGACAATGTATTGTACACCTGCGTGCAGTGTATCACATTGAAAATGTTGTACTTCTTCCAAGTTTTCGTCTCCGTTAAATCTAATTTATTTATTTAATTTAACAAGGACATTCAAAATAACAAAACTCTAATAGTGGAAAGAAAAGCACTTTAGTGCCAAGGACTTCCTGTATTTTAAGCTTAACTTCTGAATAAACATTAATTACAGTAGCCTACTCTAGTTGTTGGAGAGACAATCTCATCCAGGTTATCACGACAATCATCTTTCAGAAACAATCCAGTGAAATTGTTCATGTAGCTCTGTAAACTGGGAGGGATTTGTTTTTTGCAAAACATTCTTATGATCAGATAATATGAAAACTGGCATTCATATGGTAGTGTGGGGCAGCAACAGAACTGTGTTCAATCTCAATCTGTAGCCTCATGGCTAGGCATATCACTCACTCTGCCATTACCACAAGCTCGGAGACTAATCCTAGTTCAGAGAGGAGTGCAGAAAGGGATGGCAGGAACAGCTCCAAGTGTACAAAAAATAAGGTGCCAACCTGGTGAAGCGACAACACAGCCAACTATCAGAAGCAGCATGTCATAGAGCTGAGCAATCTCACAACCAAGGGATTTGATCAAATCTTTAAGTCATGCCGTATCCAGTTATGATTAGTAGTCAACAATTAAATAACCCATAGGAGGTGGAGCCTCCATAAATATCCCCATCCACAAAATGACACAACCCAGCACATCAGTGCAAAAGACAAAGCTAAAGCATTTCGAACTACATTCAAAGAAAAGTGTGAAGTGGATGAAACACCGCAACCTCCTCCAGAGAACCTCACCATCTTAGAAGCCAGTCTTCTGCTAATTCAAGTCAGCCCACACAGTATCAAGAAACAGCTAAGTGCGTGGACACAGCACAAGTTATGGGCGCAACAATAATTTGGTTATAGTGCTGAACATGTGTTCCAGAACTAGTGGACATTTAGCTAAGCTGTTCCAATGCAGCTGCAGCACTGGTTTCTACCAGACAAAGGGTTACATTTCCCAGGTATGTTATCTTTGGTAGCCTTCCATCTTGTGGGATGGTTTGCTCCATGATGATCAACTGTGTTAATTATCACCTCATGTATCTTTGTGTATTTGCTGCAGATGAAGATAATAAGCTGTGAAGGTGCAGGATTTGCTGGCCTGTGTTATCCCTGGGCCCACTTCTTTGCCAATTGAGCTTCTTGTTTCACCTTGCTTCTTGCAATGTACATCCAAGCAGTCAGCCTCCACAGGTCATAGACAGTCTTCAGTTGTCTGTGTCGATGGCCGCCATCTTCATATGTCACTTGCAGGTGTCCTTATAGCGTAGGTATTAGCCTAGTTCAACGTAGAGAAGGTCTTTGGCTATCTGGCCACCATCCATCTGATGGAACGTGGCCGAGCCAGCGCAAATGTCATTGGCTTAGCAATGAGTTTATGCTGATTAGCAAACTTTAGGAGCTAAGTTCAGCTTAGTCTTCTGCCTTGCATTTGTTGTCTATCTCTCAGTACTGTAAAGAAGTGCACTCAGAATGCAGGCTTGGCAGATTCATAATTTGGTGTTCTCCATCAGGTTCCTGTTGTTCTACACTCGCTTACCCAGCTTGGGCATACCAGCTGCAGCTTTTGATATGTGCGTATTAATTTCACAAAAGAGATGGCTAGGGAAATTGTAAACGCACTAGTGATAATTTATAAAAATTCACTAGGCTCTGGGGTGGTCCCAGAGGATTGGAAAGTAGCAAACGTGACACCACTGTTTAAAAAAGGAGGTCGGCAGAAAGCGGGTAATTATAGGCCAGTAAGCTTAACTTTGGTTGTAGGGAAAATGCTGGAATCTATCATTAAGGAGGAAATAGCGGGGCACCTGGAGGGAAATTGCCCCATTGGGCAGACGCAGCATGGGTTCATAAACGGTAGGTTGTGTCTGACTAATTTGGCAGAATTTTTGGAGGACGTTACCAGTGCAGTAGATAATGGGGAGCCAATGGATGTGGTATATCTGGATTTCCAGAAAGCTTTTGACAAGGTGCCACACAAAAGGTTGCTGCATAAACTAAAGATGCATGGCATTGAGGGTAAAGTGGTAGCATGGGTAGAGGATTGGTTAACTAACAGAAAGCAGAGAGTGGGGATAAATGGGTGTTTCTCTGGTTGGCAACCTGTAACTAGTGGGGTCCCTCAAGGATCAGTGTTGGGCCCGCAGTTGTTCACAATTTACATTGATGATTTGGAGTTGGGGACCAAGTGCAATGTGGCAAAGTTTGCAGACGACACTAAGATGAGTGGTAAAGCAAAAAGTGCAGAGGATACCGGAAGTCTGCAGAAGGACTTGGATAGGTTAGGTGAATGGGCTCGGGTCTGGCAGATGGAATTCAATGTTGCCAATTGTGAGGCTATCCATTTTGGGAGGAAAAACAGCAGAATGGATTATTTAAACGGTAAGATGTTAAAACATGCTGCTGTGCAGAGGGACCTGGGTGTGCTGGTGCACGAGTCGCAAAAAGTTGGTGCGCAGGTGCAACAGGTGATTAAGAAGGCTAATCGAGTTTTGTCTTTCATTGCTAGAGGGATGGAGTTCAAGACTAGGGAGGTTATGCTGCAATTGTATAAGGTGTTGGTGAGGCCACATCTGGACTATTGTGTTCAGTTTTGGTCTCCTTACCTGAGAAAGGACATATTGGCACTGGAGGGAGTGCAGAGGAGATTCACTAGGTTGATCCCAGAGTTGAGTGGCTTAGATTATGACGAGAGGTTGAGTAGACTGGGACTGTACTCATTGGAGTTTAGAAGGATGCGGGGGGATCTTATTGAAACATATAAAATTATGAAGGGAATAGATAGGATAGATGCGGGCAGGTTGTTTCCACTGGTCGGGGAAAGCAGAACTAGGGGGCATAGCCTCAAAATAAGGGGAAGTAGATTTAGGACTGAGTTTAGAAGGAACTTCTTCACCCAAAGGGTTGTGAATCTCTGGAATTCCTTGCCCAGTGAAGCAGTTGAGGCTCCTTCTTTAAACGTTTTTAAGAAAAAGATAGATACCTTTCTAAAGAATAAAGGGATTCGGGGATATGGTGTACGGGCCGGAGAGTGGAGCTGAGTCCACAAAGATCAGCCATGATCTCATTGAATGGCGGAGCAGGCCCGAGGGGCCAGATGGCCTAATCCTGTTCCTAGTTCTTATGTTAAGTGACAGATTGGTGGTGATTGTGATATGTGAAACTATCAACAACCTCCAGCATCACATTGTCAATGTTGATTGATGGTGATATGCTCAGGTACGTCCTGGCCATATAAAGCAGGACAAATCCAATCTGGCCAACTATCCTCAATCATCAAGCGACTGAAGGTATTGTCAACAGTGCTATCAAGTGCTGTTATTACTCACTAATAACCTGCTCACTGATGCTCAGTGCATGTTCTGCCAGTGACATGCTCCAGACTTCATTACTACAATGATCCAAACGTGGACTAAAGTACTGAATATCAGAGATGAGGTGAGAGTGGCTTTCTTGATATCAAGGCAACAGTTGATCAAGTGTGGCATCAAAGTAGGGCAGCACGGTGGTGCAGTAGGCTAGCCCTGCGGCCTCACGGCGCCGAGGTCCCAAGTTCGATCCCGGCTCTGGGTCACTGTCCGTGTGGAGTTTGCACATTCTCCCCGTGTTTGCGTGGGTTTCGCCCCCACAACCCAAAGATGTGCAGAGTAGGTGGATTGGCCATGCTAAATTGCCCCTTAATTGGAAAAAATTAATTGGGCACTCTAAATTTAAAAAAAAAGTGTGGCATCAAAGAGCCTGAGTAAAATTGAAGTCAATGAGAATCAGGGGAAAAACCTTCCACTGGTCACTGGCGTCTCATTCCCAGGACATCACCACAGAAACAGGGTAGTATCCCAGGCCCAGCCATCTTCAGCTGCTCCCTCTCTCATAAGGTCAGAAGTGGAGATCACAGTGGTCAATTGCATTTGTGGTTCCTCACAGAAGGAAACAGCCGGTACTTATATGCAAGAAGAATTTGGCAGCTTTCTGGCATAGGCTGTTAATTAGCAAACAACATTCATGTGACAAAAGTTCCAGGCAATGATCACTTCCAATAACAAAGAGTCAAAATTGCCTGCTCTTGACATACAATTCCATTGGCATCACCAAATGCCCCAATATCCTGCTGTCTCGGAAAGGCAACCAACATAATTAAGGACCCCACGCAACCCAGACATACTCTCTTCCACCTTCTACTGTCAGGAAAAGGAAACAAAAGTTTGAGGCCACGTACCAACCGCCTCAAGAACAGCTTCTTCCCCTGCTGCCATCAGACTTTTGAATGGACCTACCTCGTATTAAGTTGATCTTTTCTCTACACAATAGCTATGACTGTAACATTACATTCTGTAGTCTCTGCTTCCTTCCCTATGTACGGTATGCGTTGTCTGCATAGCATGCAAAAAAACAATACTTTTCACTGTATACTAATACATGTGACAATAATAAATCAAATCAAATCAAATACATCAACAACCTGGTGGCCACCATTGAGCAGAAACCCAAGTGGAGCAGCCACATAAATGCTGTGGCTGAAATAACAGGCCAGAGGGTGTGAATTCTACGGCAACACACTTTCTTTTTTAAAAAATAAATTTGAGTACCCAATTATTTTTCTTTTCCAATTAAGGGACAATTTAGCGTGGTCAATCCACTTAACCAGCACATCTTTGGGTTGTGGGGGTGAAACTCATGCAGACACGGGGAGAATGTGCAAACTCCACACGGACAGTGACCCAGGGCCGGGAATCAGTGCTCTAGTCCCAGTGCTAACCACTGTGCCACATGCCCCCCCCTGAGTAACTCACTTTCTGATTCTCCAAAGCCTATTTATTATCTGCAAGGTACAAATCAGGAGTGCGATGGAATGCTCTTCCCTTGCCAGGATGAATACAGCTCCAACAACACTCGAGAAACTCCAAACCATCCACGGCAAAGCAATCCATCAACCATCTTAAATAGTCAACTCCATCCATCAATGGTGCACCATGCTTGCAGTGTACACTAAAAACAAGATGCTCCCCCAATTTGTTAATTTGGTCTAATTAGTTCACCCCAAAATAGTATAAACAAGATGTACCGCAGCAACTAACTTTGTTACTGAAAAACTACTGTTCGGGATACCTACCATGTGAAATCAATTGGTTGAAAACTTATTGGGAGATATGTGTTGTGCTCGTCTTCAGCAACATGGTGGCACAGTGGTTAGCACTGCTGCCTCACAGCTCCAAGGACCCAGGTTCAATTCCAGCGGTGTTTGCACTTTCTCCCCGTGTGTGCGTGGGTTTCCTCCGGGTGCTCCGGTTTCCTCACACAATCCAAAGATGTGCAGGTTAGGTGGATTGGCCATGTTAAATTGCCCCTTAGTATCCTAAAGGTTCGGTGGGATTACTGGGTTATAGATGGAGGCGTGGGCTTAATTAGGGTGCTCTTTCCAAGGGTCGGTGCAGACTCGATGAGCCGAATGGCCTCCTTCTGCACTGTAGATTCTATGAACGTGTCATTGAGGTGAGTAGGCATTGTCATGCTTCCAGATACCTGGATATTAATTTTAGCGTTTCAAAGCAACTAATAAATCCAATTGGGAATTCAGGGGAACTTCCTTATTTAGAGAGGGAGAGAATGTGGAACTTACTACCACATGTGCATTTCAGGAAAATAGTATCAATACATTTAAGGAGAAGGTAGATACGGACCTGAGGGAGAAAAGAACACACTAATGGAGTTAGCTGAAGGAAAGTTGCATGATACCACCAGCATAGATAAGGTGGGTTGAATGGCTTGTTTTTGTGCTGTAAGTTGTATGTAACTAAGTATGACATTCAATGGTATTACCATCGCTGAATCCCTCACTATCAACATTCTGGGGGTTACCATTGAGCAGAAACTGAACGGGACTAGGCATATAAATACTGTGGGTGCCAGAGCAGGTCAAAGGCTAGCGATCCTGCGGAAAGTAACTCACCTCCTGACGCCACAAAGCCTGTCCACCATCTTCAAGGCTCAAGTCGGGAGTGTGTTGGAATACTCTCCACTTACCTGGTGAGTGCAGCTACAGCAACACTCAAGAAGCTTGACACCATCCAGAACAAAGCAGCCTATTTGACTGGAATCCCTTCCACAAACATTCATGCCTCCACCACCAATGCAGTGGTAGCAGTGTGCACCATCTACAAGATGCACAGCAGGAACTCACCAAGGCTCCTTCCAAACCGCCGACCACTGCCATCTAGGACAAGGGCAGCAGGCACATGGGAACATCACCACCTCCAGGTTCCCTTCCAAGCCACTCGACATCCTGAATTGGAAATATATCGTCATTCCTTCACTGTCGCTGGGTCAAAATTCTGGAATTCTCTCCATAACAGTACTGTGGGTGTACCTACACCACATGGACTGCAGCAGTTCAAGGCAGCTTTGCAAGGGCAAATATAGATGGGTAATAAATGCTGACCTAGCCAGTGATTCCCACAACACAGGAATGAAGAAACAAATTTAATTTCAGTGCCAGCTGGGTCTCATAAACTTAAAATCAGAATTAGGCCATTCAAGAGAGAAGTTATTAAACACTTTATGAAAAGGGTGGATTAAGTGTGAGACTCTCCCACAAAAATAGTAGATGATAGCTCAATTATGTTAAATCTGAGATGGAAGATAGAACAAGAAGTCAAGGCACTTGGATACAGCCATGATCACATTGAATGACAAGACAGGCTTGAGGGGCTGAATGGCTTAATCCTATGTTTAAGTCACATTGGATTTCAAGCAGGTTGTGTTTTCAATAATGACATCACCTCGTCATATCCGAGCTGAAAATTCTGCTGGGGTTTTCTTTACCCGATTATAATGCAGTTTCGGAGCAAGGTCCTCTCTTACCTCTGATAATGTAGATAGAAAAATAACTGTTTCAGGGAAGTCTAGAGCTAGGGAGCATAACCTAAATATTGGAGCCAGGCCTTTCGGCTGTGAAGTCAGGCAACACATCCACATGCAAAGAAGTAGAAGTTTGGAACTGTACAATTACTGCAACCCTTGGCATGGAGTCGAACTGGGAAGTATGTTTTTTTTTTTGCATTACTTCTATGAACAAAATATAAAATCCAGTAGCTATAAAAAGATATTTTAGAAAGCACAGCATTCGCTCTAAATATGGACCTGAGTGTTGCTGAAAAAAGACATGCTGTCAAAGCCTTTTGTCTTAACTCATTCGACCAAATAGAAGGATGCCAAATTTCAAAGGGAGCAAATTCATACTGCATGAGGTAGAGTGCTGATTGATTAGAAAGTTGACTCAAATTGGTCTTGGCGTTGCCATGGAGAGTGCACCAGAGAACTATGGCCCCCATACATTTGTTTAATTCAAAAAAGCACAATGCCTGGACATGTTCCTTTTTCCCACAAAGTCAGGTCCCCACGTGAGTATATATGTAGCTTCTGCAAGCCTAAGTGAGCCACTTTGTGAGCCCAACTGATAATCTTAAATTGGTGGTTAGTATAATTTTTGGCACTCTCAGGATTGTTCCGCAAATGCTGTCTAATCACGATATCGAACATCAGACAGTTACAAGCATGGGCCGTGTTGAGTATGGTCAGTACGTTTCCTATTGCAAACAGTCAAAGCGATGGGATATTTGACACGATTGTCAATAGTCAGGACATTCAGCCTATCCAGCTGGCATCACACTGGTACTGAAATTCATATTACTCATTTGTGAAGGTCTTTTTGGCTTGATGGCAGCATCCTGTTAGTGGAAAACACCACTTGTGTTGCTACTGCATAGTAGCAGTGTGAAAGTCAACTTTTTGAGAAATTTATGCTCGCTGTTTCACACTGCTCTTAATATTAAAATGTTTAATTCACTCTTCCAGTTAGTTACATTTAATATGAACGTAAAGACTTTTGTGTTATGTGCTGCAAGGAAGATCAAGGGGTGGAGGAAAGATTTGAGTATCGGCAATATATCCATCCCATAATAATCTCTTAAAATGTTACTAGTTTCTTCCCCTACCTGTGAGGAGAAAAAGCAAATTTTATTTCACTTGTCTCCTAAAGCACCTACTAAGTTAGGTCTTAGAGATGGAAGAGAAGTAGACGCTTTTGGACCAGTTGCACTACCTCATTTGTTAATCACCTACAGGATCACTTTACAAGTATTAACCATACTACACCATTCATTATGACTACTATTGAACACATTATGACATAACCACTGAGCTGTGACACTTGAGTTGGCACTCAGACACCCACATATTTGCTACACCACTGGTTAATTAATTCATTATATGATCAATGGTGGAGATTAAAACAGCTCATGAGGAAATGCAACCTGGCTGCCGAGGTGTTCAGATATCATTACGGTCTTTAAACTACCATCTGACCCATTGGATTAGATTACTGCCATGTAATTGGCTAAGCTATCAGGATATTGATTGCATTTGTTGAGGCAAAAAATATTGCAAAGAAGCAGAAAATTCTTCACTCTTGGCAGCAGCGCCCATTGCAAACACCAGCGACCAGCACGTTCCATGCTACTAACACATGCAGACAGACAACAGTTGTGACTTAATTGCTGCCAAGTTGCCCATAGAAGTTAACAGCTGTTCAGAGAGATATTAAAATGTAGCAAATATTGAATTGGAAAAGTACTCACTATTTACAACGTCAAATGTCGCTTTCTCAAAATATATTATACAAGAACTCATTCCAAAGGCAAACATATATTAGAAATAGCATCATATCTTGCTGGACCAGAGAGTAGACAATGCCTTCACATTCCCTCTTGGCTTCACACACCTACTGCCATTGCCACCAGCCTACCGTTCCTCAGGCCACAGCCATTCAATCGCGGGTAAACAGACAGGCAAGCTGACTTAGTAGGTTAGAGTTTGAACAATGAACACAAGCACAAAATCTCTGGAACCAGCTTGTTAGCCACAAGAACAAGAGGCAAAATGCTGTGGATTCTAGAATCAGAAATACAAGCAGAAAATGCTGTAAGTCAGGCTGCATCTGGGTCAAGAAACAACATTAACCATAGATGATGATAGAATTTAGAGTGCAGGAGGCCATTCGGCCCATCGTGTCTGCACCGGCTCTTGGAAAGAGCACCCTACCCAAGGTCAACACCTCCACCCTATCCCCGTAACCCAGTAACCCCACCCAACACTAAGGGCAATTTTGGACACTAAGGGCAATTTATCATGGCCAATCCACCTAACCTGCACATCTTTGGACTGTGGGAGGAAACCGGAGCACCCGGAGGAAACCCACACACACACGGGGAGGATGTGCAGACTCCGCACAGACAGTGACCCAAGCCGGAATCGAACCTGGGACCCTGGAGCTGTGAAGCAATTGTGCTATCCACAATGCTACCGTGCTGCCCCGTTTCAGGACAGACTTGACGCACTAGTTGCTTCTCTCCTCAACGATGCCGCCTGAGTATTCCCAGCAAGTTCTGTCTATATTCCCTTTCTATAAAGACATGACTTACGGTTATTTTATATTGCTCCCAGACTGGATTCAGGAGCAGGGAGGTTACAATGGAGTTGTATAAAACGCTGATTAGGCCACAGCTATAGTACTATGTGTAGTTCTGGTTGCCACACTATAGGAATGTTGGGATTGCACGAGAGAGGGTGCAGAGGGCATTCACCAGGATGTTGCCTGGGCTGGAGTGTTTCAACGATGAAAAGCGGCTGGGTAGGCTGGGGTTGTTTTCCTTGGAGCAGAAAAGGCTGAGGGGGACCTGATTGAGGTGTACAAAGTTATGAGCGACATAGATAGGGTGGATAGAAAGGAACTTTTCCTCTTAAGTGGAAAGGTCAATAACCAGGGGAATAGATTTAAGGTCAGGGGCAGGCGATTTAGAGGGAATTTGAGGAAAAAACATTTCACCCAGAGGGTGGAAGGTGTCTGGTAGAGGCAGGAATCTTCACAATATTTAAGAAGCATTTAAATAAGCACTTGAAATACCAGTCTACAAGGCTACGAACCAAGTGCTGGAAAATGGGGTTAGGACAGGTGCTTGATGGTTGGTAAAGACACGATGTGCTGAATGGCTTCTTTCTGTGCTGTGAAGCTCCATTTTATCTATATTCTCATATGAAGCAAAATATACTTTCTTTTTGAATGGTAAATTCTCACACTAGAGACTACTCAATTCACTGGCTTCCGAACACACCGTTTGTTCGGAATTATTTCAATTTGTATTAATGCAGTTATTCGGAAGAAATGTTACTCCCCAACTAGCTGCTGCACCAACCCCATACCATCAGTGGGTGCAATGAACTTGCCACAACTAGAAGAATGTTTCCCTGGTTGAGATGTTTCAGAACAAAGTAACTGGCTCTAAAATACCATACAAGACATTGATAGAAGTAGGTTCTTGCAACAACTTATAAGAGAGGGAATCCAATTTTAAAATTAGAGCTCGGACATTCAGGAGTGATATCAGGAAGATTTTAAAGGGTAGAGAAAATTGGAAAGGTTGTGGATGTTGGGTTAACCACAATTTTCGATACTGTGACTGACCAAATTTTATTAGGTACAGTTCGGTGGCATTCTTGTCATGTCCCACTCCAGAAATCGGAGTACAAATGAAAATAATTGACTGACACCCCACTGCAGTTATGAGGAGTGCTACATTGTCGGGGCTGTCATTTTTTCAGATAAGATGCTAAATTGAGACCTCCCCTGCTCTTTCTCAGGTGGATATAAAAGATCCCATGCATTATTCTGAAGTAGAGAAGCGGAATTATCACCGATGACCTGACCAATATTTATTCCTCCATCAACATCACAATTACACACTATCATTATCACACTGAGGTTTTTGGCAGATTGCTGTGCACATAATGGCTGTTGCGTTTTCAACAGCGACTTGTCAAAAGTACTAACTTGGCGATAAAACTCTTTTGGACATTTTGAGGTCATGAAAGATGCGATACGAATGCGAGTTTTGTTTTTCATTTTTGTCCTACATTCTTGCGCAAAGGAAAGTTGGTAATCATTTAGAAACTCACATATGATGGATCTTTTGTGGTGATAGCTCAGGTTCACTGGCAAGTTGCGTCATAATAATAATAATCTTTATTGTCACAAGTAGGCTTACATTAACACTGCAATGAAGTTACTGTGAAAATCCCCTAGTTGCCACATTCCAGCGGCTGTTGGGTACACAGAGGGAGAATTCAGAATGTCCAAATAACCTAACAGCATGTCTTTCGGGACTTGTGGGAGGATACCGGAGCCGGAGGAAACCCACGCAGTCACGGGGCGAACGTGCAGACTCCACACAGACAGTGACCCAAGCCGGGAATCAAACCTGGGACCCTGGAGCTGTGAAGCAACAGTGCTACCCACTGTGTTAGTGAAGCAGTCTTACACTATTAAATGCACAATATGCTTTCCACTTCACAGATGGAACTATGGCCCTCCAAGACTAAAACATAGCCTCAGGGCAATCAGTGTTTAATGTTGCCTAAGCAGAGAACTTTGCAGATTTGGAAGTGATTATAAGTTTCAAGCTGCAAATAAACTCCTAGCAATGAGTTTACAAAAACTCCTAGCAATGAGTTTACAGGGTACAGATGTTTTGATACATTAATCAACTTCCTGTTACCCTAAATAGCTTAAATGGTTGGATTTCTCTACAATATTGTTTGACCGAGTGATATAGAAAATGGGGGGTGGGGTGAGGGATGATTAGCTCAGTTGGCTATATGCCTCGTTACAGCTGAGGTAGATTTGGAACCTGCATCCTTGCACTGCCCAAGATTGGAAGGCAACAGCAAACCATTACCAAGGAAACAATGGAAGTGAAGCATCAGCAGACAATAAGACAAAGACCTGCCTTTGGTCTGTTGCTAATTTTGCCTTAGTTCAATCGCTCTGTTTTATTACCTTTGCTCTTGAGTCGCCAGGTATCTTTATGATACCGCCACGAGGTTCAAGTCCGAGTAATGATCAATAATCCAATACACCGATTAGTAAGGTTTAAATCAAAGCACATTTATTATACAGTAATCGCTACTCATGCACAAATTCTGCGTCTAAGCTACTTCTACAACTAACAGGCCTATACTTAACTTGGAACTGGCCTACCAGGTCAGGGAAACAAATGGCCTTTCGTTCAGGTTCTGAGCCTGCGGGATTCGAAGTTGGTACAGATTGGTAGCTAGGAGCGCCTATCTCGTAGCGAGCGTTGTATTAAACTTACAAATCGATCTTCACTGCTCCGGTCACGGTCAATGTTGGTTCGTTGTTGCTGGGTGACCCGGGCAGGACGAAGAGCGCGAAGAGGTGGAGAGGAAGGGAAGAGGAAGAGAGCGATTTGAACTTGGGGCTCAATTCTTATAGTCCCCAGGGGCTTCCCGCCTTTCGGGGCGGACCCTGTACCTGGTTCCAAGTGATTGGACTTTGTCCCAATCGCTTGGTTCGATTTTCTCCAATGCTGGAGCGGTTCCCTGATCGATGGGCGGTCTTGAGGTGCTCGTTCACCTCCTTTTGTGTAGGCTCCTGCTGGCACCGAAGAGTCTGGTTTGGCTTTGTGTGTCTAAATGTTGCTTACTGTTCCCGGGGATTGCTCATTAGTATGCAGATGGCTGTTGTTTTGTTATGCTGATGGTTGCTGGTATCGATATTGTCTGGCCTTTCCAGAGATAAATACACAGTCAACCTGCAGCTGCTCGTTTGTGTCTTGTTGGCTGACTTTCCCATCAGCCTTTGCCGTTCGCCATTCTGAATCGGGAGTTGGCCATTTTAAGTGGCTACAGGTCAGAGCACAGAGCAGAATGGATATAGAAAACTAATTTGCATATAGATAATTCATGCCCTTATTTTGCATCGATACGAGTGGATTTTGTTTATCGCATTAAATTGGATAATACCCTGTTCATCAGGATCAGAATAATGAAGCATCTACTGCTCAGCTAAAGAGCCACAAAATCAATTTCAGCAACACTGGGTGACGTCACTTAATTTAGTTTCTGCTGAGGTAATGGATCACAGCCATTGCCTTGTCTATTTTAACTGTGATTGGTCATTCAAGAGGACACATTCTGACTGTAAGGTTTTCTGTTGGTGTGGTGATTCTTTAAAAACTGATCATCACCTTTCATGTAATTACATAACACTTAAAAATCCTGAAAGATGTTGATAAGGTAATTGAGTACCATCTCAAACTTCTCTGTTGTAGTAAAAAGACCACCAGTTTCTCTAATCTCTTCTCCGAACTAGGTAGCACAGTGGTTAGCATTGTTGCTTCACAGCGCCAGGGACCCGGGTTCGATTCCTGGCTTGGATCACTGTCTGTGTGGAGACTGCACGTTCTTCCCATGTCTGCGGGAGTTTCCGCCGGGTGGTCCGGTTTCCTCCCCCAAGTCCCGAAAGGTGTGCTGTTAGGTGAATTGGACATTCTGAATTCTGCCTCTCAGTGTACCCGAACAGGTGCCGGAGTGTGGCAACTAGGGGATTTTCACAGTAACTTCATTGCAGTGTTAATGTAAGCCTACTTGTGGCTCAAGACTATTATTATCATAACTGGAGCCTCTGAAAGCCGCTATATTGTGATTCTTTTCCATTCATTCCGTGGCTTTTGCATTATTGCTGAAGTTGGAAAGCCAAAGTTAAACACAGTGGCCGGGATTCTCTGATCCAAGTTCACCCCACCACTGCTGCCAGCGAGAACGGAGAATTTGACGCTCAGCCAAAACCCCATCCACTGCAGTGGGACTGGAAAATACCGCCGGCATGAACGGACAGAGAATTCCGGCCAGTATTCAAACCATGGCCTAATCAATGATTTGTTTTGTTCCTGTTTTACAGGCAACGATTGACATACATTGTCCTTCTCAAATGATACAGCCAAAGTACTTTGCAGCGAACATGAGAATTATGTAAGCAAAATACTGCAGATGTTGGAACCTGAAACAAGAACAGAGGATACTGCAGCGTTAACTCTTGGAGTCCTTTAACTGCATGTTAGAATTGAAGAGATAATGTGTTAGAGCTGTAAGAGATTGCAACAAAAAGTAGCAGCAACTTTAAGAACAATAGACAGATGGCTTGGTATGATAGATATTTATTGTCACAAGCACCAAAGTACAGTGAAAAGTATTTTTCTGCGGCCAAGAGAACGTATACAGTATGTACATAGTAGACAAAAGAATAATCAACAGAGTACATTGACAAATGGTGCATCAACAAATAGCGATTGGTAACAGTGGGGAACAAGGGCCAAATAAGCAATACATGAGCAAGAGCAACATTGGGCGTCGTGAATAGTGTTCTTGCAGGGAACAGATCAGTCTGAGGAAGAGTCGTTGAGGAGTCCAGTAGCTGTTCCTATATCTGGATGCGCGGGTCTTTAGACTTCTGTATCTTCTGTCCGACGGAAGGCTCCAGAAGAGGGTAAAGCCTGAGTGTGAGGGGTAACTGATAATGCTGTCTGCCTTTCTGAGGCAGCGGGAGGTGTAGACAGAATCAATGGGAGGGTGGCAAGCTTGTGTGATGCGTTGGGCTGAGTTCACCACACTCTGCAGTTTCTTGCAATTTTGGACCGAGCAATGACCATACCAGGCTGTGGTGCAGCTGGATAGGATGCTCTCTATTGTACATCTGTCGAGGTTTGTGAGAGCCGATGCAGACATGCCAAATTTTTTTAGCTTCCATAGGAAGTAGAGACATTGTTGGGCTTTCTTTAATGTTCACCGATGTGAGTGGACCAGGACAGACTGTTGGTGATGGTGACCCCCAGGATCTTAAAGCTGTCGACCATCTCCACTTCGGAGCCATTGATGTAGACAGGCGGGGGGAATGTTGTGCTACGCTTCCTGAAGTTGCTGATCAGTTCCTTGGTCTTTCTAACATTTAAAGAGGTTGTTTTCGGTACACCATGCAACTAAGTTATCTATCTCCCTTCTGTAGTCTGATTCGTCATTGTTTGAGATACGATCCATCACAATCATATCATCCGCAAACTTATGATGGAATTGTTGTTAAATCTTGCCACACAGTCGTGTGTGTATAGGGAGTACAGTCGAGAACTGTGCACACATCTTTGCGGGGCCCCGGTGTTGAGGACTATTGTGGAGGAGGTGCTGTTGCCTATCCTGACAGATTGCAGTCTATTGGTGAGGAAGTCAGGAATCCAGCTGTACAGGGAGGGGTCAAGTCCAAGATTGCAGAGTTTGGTTATTAGTCTTGTCGGGATAATGGTGTTGAAGGTGGAACTGTAGTATATGAACAGCTGTCTGACAAGTAGGTGTCGTTGTTGTCAAGATGTTCGAGTGTTGATTGTAGAGCCAGGGAGATAGCATCTGTTGTGGATCGGTTGCGGCGATAGGCGAACTGCAATGGATCGAGACTGTCTGGAAGGCTGGCGTTGATCTGTACAAGGGGGATGAGAGGCTTGCATTGGGGCAATAGATCTTTGAGATATTCTAAAATGGTGTTTCAGATGGAGGAGGAAGGTCACAATCTAAAGTTGCTGAACTCAACGCCGAGTCCCTGGGGCTGCCACCAGAAGATGAGATGCTGCTTCTCCAGCATGCGCTGGGCTTCATTGCAACAGAATTATGTAAATATGCCACCAGCTGACCCAGTAATGCAAAGGTGTCGAAATTAAGCTTGCAGAAAGTTTCATTTTAGTGAACAAATTTTAATTTCAGTAGTGATACTCTGATGATGAATCTTTGTTTACAACCATGTAATATTTAATTTAGATCTCCATTTTACAAAATGTTTTTAAATCTGCAATCCTGGAACCATTTTGCTCAAAATGGAAGAAGATTTGAACCGGAACAAACATGGAATTATGGCCTGTTGATAATTTGCCTTTAGATTTTCCCATCTCTCCTTAGCCAGACCTTTTACTTACGAGTCTGGTGCTTCTCATAGGAAGACCAGAAACTTAGTATGGAGAACAAAACATGTGCCTGCATTTTCACTCCTGAGTCAGATGCACAGAGTCAAGATATTTCTCACTGCTTCCCAAAACCAACTCGGGAGAAACTTCCCCAAACTGCTGGATTCTTGTTCTGGAGGGGGCACTGGTGCATGCTGGAGTTGGGCCTGCGGAAACAGTTCAGAGGCAGGTACAATGGCAGCAAGTGCCAAGGCGGAACTTTGTCCCAGTTATAATAAAAGTAGCTAGGCCCTCTGACCCTCAGCACTCACACAGTTCCCATGGTCCATTCATGCCAACTCATTCCCCCCATTCACCACTACCTCACTCCCCCCACCCCAGGTTCATAGAATTTACAGTGCAGGAGGAGGCCATTTGGCCCATCGAGTCTGCACCGGCTCTTGGAAAGAGCACCCTACCCAAGGTCAATACCTCCACCCTATCCCCATAACCCAGTAACCCCACCCAACACTAAGGGCAATTTTGGACACTAAGGGCAATTTATCATGGCCAATCCACCTAACCTGCACATCTTTGGACTGTGGGAGGAAACCGGAGCACCCGGAGGAAACCCACGCACACACGGGGAGGATGTGCAGACTCCGCACAGACAGTGACCCAAGCCGGAATCGAACCTGGGACCCTGGAGCTGTGAAGCAATTGTGCTATCCACAAGGCTACCGTGCTGCCCCTGATGGACTCAGGATCCCCTGAGGTTCTCATATCCTTCATGCTAACCTATGTCCCTCTACCCAAGGGATGGGCAGAAAATGCCAGCGACCCCACATCCCATGAACAAATAAAAAAATTACAATTATTCTTTCAAAAGGGTCAACATCATTTGATGTGCAAGAAGATAGGTTGTTGTGTGCTAAGCTCATTCAATTAATAAAAAATTCAGTGCACAAATGTAACCGCATCTTTTCTCTTTTGGCTATAGCTCAGCTGGTAGGTAGTTCACTTGCCTGAGTAAGGAGGAGTCAGAAGCCCCACTCCAGAGGACAAAAATCATAGCTGAAACTCCAGCAAAGTACTCCGTAAGTGTTGTACTATTGGAGGTGCTGTCTTTCAGACGAGACTTAAACTTGGGTCCCTTCTCCTATCTCAGGTGGATATGAAAGATCTAATGGGACTACTTTGAAGAGGATTAAGGGTGTTAACCCTGGTGTATTGGCCATTTATAATCGCTCAATCAATATCATAAAAACATGATTATTTAGTATTCACATTGTAGTCTGTGGGAGCTTGCTGTGCACAAACTTTCTGCCATATTTCCTACATCACAACAATGACTACACGCCAAAATTACTTTATTGTTGTCACAAGTAGGCTTACATTAACACTGCAATGAAGTTACTGTGAAAATCCCCGAGTCGCCACACTCTGGCGCCTGTTCGGGTACACAGAGGGAGAATTAAGAATGTCCAATTCATCGAAGAGCACGTCTTTCGGGACGTGTGGGAGGAAACTGGAGCACCCGGAGGAAACCCACGCAGACACGGGGAGAACGTGCATATTCCGCACAAACAGTGACCCAAGTGGGAATCGAACCCGGGACCCTGGCGCTGTGAAGCAGTAGTGCTAACCAGTGTGCTACCGTGCCACCCAGTTTGGTTCATTGGCTATTCAGCACTTTGATAAGTCCTGTTTGTGAAATGTTAATTTTTCTTTTTCTCTTTTAAGATGCTAGTGGAATGAATGCTTATTGTTCATTTGCTAATATTTCAAATTACTAATTTTACAGTAACGACCTGCCCTGACCAATACTACTCCTAATAATACTTTGTGCAATCCTTCCTTCCTACTCCCATTTTCCTAATGACCAAAGGAAAGTACACGAGATTTAATCTACTGAAATCTTGGGATTCTGATTATAATACATCTCCTTTTCATCCTAATTTATTACATGATCTCAGATTCTTAATGAAATTCCTGTGCTGGGTGGGTTGGAGAAGGCAGGGTCTGGGCAATCTACCAGGCGATGCAGGAGGAGGAGGAGACCTCGGTGGAGGAGTTAAAGGGTAAATGGGACGAGCTTGGGGAGGAGCTAGATGAGGGTACGTGGGCGGACGCCCTGGGTAGCGTTAATTCTTCCTCCTCTTGCGCCAGGCTTAGCCTGATACAATTTAAGGTTCTTCACAGAGTGCATATGACAGGGTCGAGGCTGAACAGGTTCTTTGGGGTGGAAGACAGGTGTGTGAGGTGCTGGGGGAGCACAGCAAATCACGCTCATATGTTCTGGGCATGCCCAGCGCTGGATGGGTTCTGGAGGGGCGTTGCGAGGACGGAGTCTAAGATGGTGAACACCCGGGTTAAGCCGAGCTGGGGGTTAGCACTATTTGGGGTATCGGACGAGCCGGGAGTGCAGGATGCGAAAGGGGCCAGTATTCTGGCCTTTGCGCCCCTGGTAGCCCGGCAGAGGATTCTACTACAGTGGAAAGATGCGAGGCCCCCAAGCGTGGAAGCCTGGGTCAGCGACATGACAGGATTCATTAAATTGGAGAGGGTAAAATTTGCCTTGAGAGGGTCTGTGCAAGGGTTCTTCAGGCGGTGGCAACCGTTCCTAGACTTTCTAGCGGAGCGTAAGGAGGTGGTCAGCAGCAGCAGCAACCCGGGGGGGGGGGGGGGGGGGGGGGGGGTGTTTACTACTGTGTTTAGTATTGCTTAATGGGGGGTTTGTATATTGGGAGAATTTGTGATGTAGTTGTAAGATGTTTATTTACGTGTTCTTTGTTTTTCTTTTTTCTGTACGAAGTCTTGCACCAGGTTAAAGTCCAACAGGTTTGTTTCGATGTCACTAGCTTTCGGAGCGCTGCTCCTTCCTCAGGTGAATGAAGAGGTATGTTCCAGAAACATATATATAGACAAATTCAAAGATGCCAAACAATGCTTGGAATGTGACCATTAGCAGGTAATTAAATCACCAGGCAGGAATATTCCCTTCCAGCCGGGGAACACTTCAGCAGTCAAGGGCATTCAGCCTCTGATCTCCGGGTAAGCGTTTTCCAAGGCGGCCTTCAGGACGCGCGACAACGCAGAATCGCCGAGCAGAAATTTATAGCCAAGTTCCGCACACATGAGTGCGGCCTCAACCGGGACCTGGGATTCATGTCACATTACATTCATCCCCCACCATCTGGCCTGCGAAATCCTACCAACTGTCCTGGCTTGATACAATTCACACCTCTTTAACCTGGGGTTACCCCATCTCTGGATCTGTAAAGATTTAATCACCTGCTAATGGTCGCATTCCAAGCATTGTTTGGCATCTTTGAATTTGTCTATATATATGTTTCTGGAACATACCTCTTCATTCACCTGAGGAAGGAGCAGCGCTCCGAAAGCTAGTGAGATCGAAACAAACCTGTTGGACTTTAACCTGGTGTTGTAAGACTTCGTACTGTGCTCACCCCAGTCCAACGCCAGCATCTCCACATAATTTCTTTTTTCTGTAAGGGGGGTGGGGTTGTTGAAAATATGTAAACATTTGAATAAAAATATTTTTTTTAAAAATAAATTCCTGTGCTGGAATCTTTCCCAGGTATGATTATATTCTCTACACCTTGCTATATTCTGCAGTCTCTCCTTCCGTCCCTATGTACAGTATGCATTGTTTGTACAGCATGCAAGAAACAATACTTTTCACGATATCCTCATCCATGTGACAATAATAAATCAAATCAAATCAAAAATATTCTTTATGTCTCATTAGTATTTTGAAAAATGGCCTTTCGCCTGCACATCTCCCCAAAAGGTTTCAGTGGCTGGGTGTTGCAAGGCAACGATTTTCAACTCACTGGCAGCCACTCTGAGGATAAACCATTGTGTCCCATTTGAAGTGAAGGGAATCTGCAACGGGTCTTTTAGGGGAATAGGATTAAAAAGAAGCAAAAACTATTAATGCACCGGGAAGTGCTAATATTCTAGCTGCAAGTCCACAGCACAATACTGCTCACAATTGTGCATTATTTTCCAATCTCAATCAAGAGTAGTCATTTAAGAAGCTGAATCATTTACACTGGTGAAGTAGAAGGTACCATTCGAGTACATAGATATGTATAGAACATACAGTGCAGAAGGCCATTCGGCCCATCGAGTCTGCACCGACCCATTTAAGCCCTCACTGCCACTTTATCCCCGTAACCCAATAACCTCTCCTACCTTGCTACACTTCTTAAACAGAGGAACAACATTGGCTATTCTCCAGTCCTCCGGGACATCCCCTGAAGACAGTGAGGATCCAAAGATTTCTGTCAAGGCCTCAGCAATTTCCTCTCCAGCCTCCTTCAGTATTCTGGGGTAGATCCCATCAGGCCCTGGGGACTTATCTACCGTAATATTTTTTTAAGACGCCCAACATCTCGTCTTTTTGGATCTCAATGTGACCCAGGCTATCTACACACCCTTCTCCAGACTCAACATCTACCAATTTCTTCTCTTTGGTGAATACTGATGCAAAGTATATGAAAATCGCTTATTGTCACAAGTAGGCTTCAAATGAAGTTACTGTGAAAAGTCCCTAGTCGCCACATTCCGGCGCGGCTGTTATCGATTCCCGTAACAGCCGCGCCGGAATGTGGCGACTAGGGACTTTTCACAGTAACTTCATTTGAAGCCTACTTGTGACAATATGCGATTTTCATATACTTTGCATCAGTATTCACCAAAGAGAAGAAATTGGTAGATGTTGAGTCTGGAGAAGGGTGTGTAGATAGCCTGGGTCACATTGAGATCCAAAAAGACGAGATGTTGGGTGTCTTAAAAAATATTAAGGTAGATAAGTCCCCAGGGCCTGATGGGATCTACCCCAGAATACTGAAGGGTCTGGAGAGGTAATTGCTGAGGCCTTGACAGAAATCTTTGGATCCTCACTGTCTTCAGGGGATGTCCCAGAGGACTGGAGAATAGCCAATGTTGTTCCTCTGTTTAAGAGGGGTAGCAAGGATAATCCAGGGAACTACAGGCCGGTGAGCCTTACTTCAGTGGTAGGGAAATTACTGGAGAGAATTCTTCGAGACAGGATCTACTCCCATTTGGAAGCAAATGGACGTATTAGTGAGAGGCAGCATGGTTTTGTGAAGGGGAGGTCGTGTCTCACTAACTTGATAGAGTTTTTCGAGGAGGTCACTAAGATGATTGATGCAGGTAGGGCAGTGGATGTTGTCTATATGGACTTCAGTAAGGCCTTTGACAAGGTCCCTCATGGTAGACTAGTACAAAAGGTGAAGTCACACGGGATCAGGGGTGAGCTGGCAAGGTGGATACAGAACTGGCTAGGTCATAGAAGGCAGAGAGTAGCAATGGAAGGATGCTTTTCTAATTGGAGGGCTGTGACCAGTGGTGTTCCACAGGGATCAGTGCTGGGACCTTTGCTCTTTGTAGTATATATAAATGATTTGGAGGAAAATGTAACTGGTCTGATTAGTAAGTTTGCAGATGACACAAAGGTTGGTGGAATTGCGGATAGCGATGAGGACTGTCAGAGGATACAGCAGGATTTAGATTGTTTGGAGACTTGGGCGGAGAGATGGCAGATGGAGTTTAATCCAGACAAATGTGAGGTAATGCATTTTGGAAGGTCTAATGCAGGTAGGGAATATACAGTGAATGGTAGAACCCTCAAGAGTATTGAAAGTCAAAGAGATCTAGGAGTACAGGTCCACAGGTCATTGAAAGGGGCAACACAGGTGGAGAAGGTAGTCAAGAAGGCATACGGCATGCTTGCCTTCATTGGCCGGGGCATTGAGTATAAGAATTGGCAAGTCATGTTGCAGCTGTATAGAACCTTAGTTAGGCCACACTTGGAGTATAGTGTTCAATTCTGGTCGCCACACTACCAGAAGGATGTGGAGGCTTTAGAGAGGGTGCAGAAGAGATTTACCAGAATGTTGCCTGGTATGGAGGGCATTAGCTATGAGGAGCGGTTGAATAAACTCGGTTTGTTCTCACTGGAACGAAGGAGGTTGAGGGGAGACCTGATAAGAGGTCTACAAAATTATGAGGGGCATAGACAGAGTGGATAGTCAGAGGCTTTTCCCCAGTGTAGAGGGGTCAATTACTATGGGGCATAGGTTTATGGTGAGAGGGGCAAGGTTTAGAGTAGATGTACGAGGCAAGTTTTTTACGCAGAGGGTAGTGGGTGCCTGGAACTCGCTACCGGAGGAGGTGATGGAAGCAGGGACGATAGTGACATTTAAGGGGCATCTTGACAAATACATGAATAGGATGGGAATAGAGGGATACGGATCCAGGAAGTGTAGAAGGTTGTAGTTCAGTCGGGCAGCATGGTCGGCACGGGCTTGGAGGGCCGAAGGGCCTGTTCCTGTGCTGTACATTTCTTTGTTCTTTGTACCCTTTTTGTCACTAAGGACCATTTATCATGGCCAATCGACCTAACCTGCTCGTCTTTCGACTGTAAGAGGAAACCGGAGCACCCGGAGGAAACCCAGGCAGACACGGGGAGAACGTGCAGACTCCACACTAACAGTGACCCAGCGGGGAATCGAACCTGGGACCCTGGCAATGTGAAGCCACAGTGCCAGCCACTTGTGCTACCGTAACATTGTACCATCTGCTATATATAATATACACTTCATAATAGGTACTTGTTATGGATGACGTATATGTGTGTATTCTGGGAGAACAGGTTAATAAGAGCTTTACTTTGTACCCAGCCTGAAGGGGGCTCAATCTGAGAATGCCTGATGTTGAGATAAAGTTGAAAAGTGCTTGGGCAGTATGGTGGCACTGTGGTTAGCACTGGGACTAAGGACCCGGTTTCGAATCCCGGTCCTGGGTCACTGTCCGCGTGGAGTTTGCACATTCACCCTATGTCTGTGTGGGTTTCACCCCCACAACCCAAATGTGTGCAGGTTTGGTGGACTGGCCAGGCTAAATTGCCCCTTAATTGGAACAAAATTGGGTACTCTAAATTAATTTTTTTTAAAGTTGAAAAGTGCTCCATTTCCCTACACTAATGTTCCATGGCTTGCCAAACATGAAGATAAAATAATCTTAGCAATAAGGCACATCTTAGTTCTGATCTTTTAAAAAAATAATGTGCTGCTCCATTAAGGGACAAGAGTATAGTGATAATGCTGCAGGGTTAGTGATCTAAAGGTCCAGGCAAATATCCCGGAAAAACAAGTTCAAATCCCACCATGGCAGCTGAGGGAATTTAAATTCAATTAATAAATCTGGAATCTATAATTAATATAATTAACTTATTTGATTGTCAGAAAAAACCTGTCTGTCTGGTTCACAAAATGGAGGTAATCCACTGTTGCTGTCCTTATCTAGTCTGGCCTACATGTAGAGATCCACAGCACTGTCATTGATACTGAACTACCCTCTGAAATGGCTTAGCAGGCCACTCAGTTGCTCAAAGGGCAATTATCAAAGGGTCTTGCCAGCAATGCTCATAGAACAAAGAACAGTATAGCACAGAACAGGCCCTTCGGCCCTCGATGTTGTGCCGAACATTGCCCAAAACCAAGATCAAGCTATCCCACTCCCTGTCATTCTGGTGTGCTCCATGTGCCTATCCAATAACGCTTGAAGGTTCCTAATGTGTCCGACCCCACTATCACAGCAGGCAGTCCATTCCACATCCTAACCACTCTCTGAGTAAAGAACCTACCTCGTACATCCCTCCTATATCTCCCACCCTGAACTTATAGGTATGCCCCCTTGTAACAGCTACATCCACCCGAGGAAATAGTCTCTGAACGTCCACTCTATCTATCCCCCTCATCATCTTATAAACCTCTATTAAGTCGCCTCTCATCCTCCTCCACTTCAAAGAGAAAAGCCCTAGCTCCCTCAATCTTTCCTCATAAGACCTATCCTGCAAACCAGGCAGCATCCTGGTAAATCTCCTTCGCACCCTTTCCAATGCTTCCACATCCTTCCTATAGTGAGGTGACCAGAACTGCACACAATACTCCAAATGTGGTCTCACCAGGTCATGTACAGTTGCAGCATAACCCAACGCTCTTAAGCTCAAGCCCCCTGTTAATAAACGCTAACACACTATAGGCCTTCTTCACGGCTCTATCCACTTGAGTGGCAATCTTCAGAGATCTGTGGACATGAACCGCAAGATCTCTCTGCTCCTCCACATTCCTCAGAACCCTGCCGTTGACTCTGTAATCCACATTTCCAAAGATAAAAGTCTGTTGCAATAATTTCCCATTTGATCTCAAGAGGGCATCTCTCAACATTGTCTAATTAATCTGGACTCTGACGAATTGTCACAATTTATGCCAATTAAGTGTCTGTTGAATATATAGATATATAGTTTTGGGGGTGAGGACAGATGTGTTAGGTGCTCAGGGAGCCCAGCAAACCACACCCATATGTTCTGGGCATGTCCAGCGCTGGAGGAATTTTGGAAGGGCGTAGCGAGGACGGTGTCGAGGATGGTAGGATCCAGGGTAAAACTGGGCTGGGGGCTCGCAATATTTGGGGTTGCAGGGGAGCTGGGAGTGCAGGAGGCGAAAGAAGCCGGTAATCTGGCATTTGCGTCCCTGGTAGCCCGGCGAAGGATTCTTCTTCAGTGGAAAGATGCGCGGCCCCCAAGCGTGGAATCCTGGATCAACGACATGGCGGGGTTTATTAAATTGGAGAGGGTGAAATTTGCCTTAAGGGGATCGGTGCAAGGGTTTTTCAGGCGGTGGCATCCGTTCTTGTACTTCCTGGCAGAACGGTAGGCAATGGTCAGCAGCAGCAGCAACCGGGGCGGGGGGTTCTATTTTATTTTTGTTTGTCTATACTGGGGGATCTGAGGGGGTGTATATATTTGCTATGTGTTAATTCGGGGTGCCAAGTTATTATTTATGTATAGGGGAGGGAGGGTACGGGGTTGTTTTGTTTTGTACTTAATTCTATTGGGTTCCTTTTACATTTTGTTGTTGATATTTTGTGAAAACTTTAATGAAATTTTTTTTAAAAAAAAGAATATATAGATATATAATGTAATGTTGGACTCTGATTCTGTAGAGGTATTGATAGAATACATTGACCAGATATGACGGCAGTTTATTTAAAATTGTAAAACTTCAAAACAAAAACAAAATGACAATTAGGTGCTGATTATTATGCTTAACAAGTGCAAGAGAAGTCAGTGCTTTCATTATAGAAATTGGAACTGATGATTTTGCAAAAGCAGCCAGCTCACCACTCATTATAAACAATTGAAGAATTATCAAAGAACATCCTTCGTGGCCTTTGTACTTGCTTTATAAAGTAGAGTTGTTTAAGTAATCTAATCAGCTGAGCTGACTGCAGAAGGCAGTGTGGCAGCAGAAAAAAGACAAAACATGTGGAATGTACACAGATTAATTATATTTTGGTGCAAATTCAACTCTCATACACTGCTATGCCCACAAATTCATCCAAGTTGATTCACTTGATTAGGCTTTGCACTGTTTAAACAATAATATTAACGACCAAAGAATAATATTAATGATAGATATTTCTGGCTCATTCAATTAGACTAGAACATTAATGTACCTCAAATGTACTTTTAAGATTTTGTTGTTTTACTTAGTAAGCTATGGAACATCAGTATAGGGATACTGAACACTTCGCCACTCAATCTCAACATTAAACATTCACACACTAAGCAAATTACAGGCTTGGGGCGGCACGGTAACACCATGATTAGCACTGTTGCTACACAGCGCCATGGACCCGGGTTCGATTCCTAGCTTGGGCCACTGTCTATGCAGAGTCTGCACTTTCTCCCCATGTCTGCGTGGGTTTCCTCCAGGTGTTACGGTTTCCTCCCACAAGTCCGAAAGACATGCTTGTTCGGCCAATTGGACATTCTGAATTCTCCCTCAGTGTACCCGAACAGGTGCCGGAATGTGGCGACTAGGGGATTTTCACAGGAACTTCATTGCGGTGTTAATGTAAGCCTACTTGTGACACTAAAAAGATTATTAAAGCTTTTTCAATGTTTGTAACCATCCCCTCACCCCCATGTAGTTATCCTTCAGAGTATTGTTTGCAAAGAATTTATGAGTCTCAGCAGGAGACTCTAACCTGTACATTCTACTTCACCAATGTAAATGGTTCAGCATCTCCAATGACCACTCGGAGGCTGAAAATGGTGCAGAATTGTGAGCAGTTTTGTCCGTGGACCCATACCTCACTCATAATACAACATACTTACTCAAACTTGGACACTTTACTGAGATGAGATTTTCATCCTATTAGGCTGGATTCAGTGAAGCAACATTGTGCGAACCAACTGTCTTGGAAATCTCCCAGATTATTTGGGAGACTTTATCTTTAAAAATAAGTAGTGTTTACAGACAACAACTTGCACTCACATCGCATCTTTAACATAATAAAATGTCCCAAAGCGCTTATAGAGTAATATTTGACATAAAAACACAAGGTGAGCATGTTAGAGGAAATAGCAGTAGGAAGGTGGAGAGAATTCAGGAGCTTAGGGCCTAGGCAACTGAAGGCACACCCATCAATGATGCAGTGATTAAATCAGGCTGTTCATAAGGCTAGAATTAGAAGAGTGCAGATACCACTAAAGGTTTTCAGGCTTAAGGAGATTAAATAGTTCAGGAAAAGTGAGGCCATGGAGTGGAGTCTTTAAAGATCAGCTGCTGCCTAAAGGGTTGAGATGGTGCTTTGCATCAAACTACAGCTTTCAACGTAATCATAGTCAATACTTTATTTTGTGCATTACAACCTATTCCATATTCATCTATTCCTTTCTATTGCACCATGAAATGGCTGACAATTCCAGTTTGGAGAGAAGAACTGAAAGGCAAGAACCGTTGTGAACTATTTTGAAAGTTAAACAAACAATTCTTAGTCACTAGGAATGTTCAACGGCAGAATTTTATGAGTGAGATAATTTTCCATAGGCACTATCAAGCTATAAAAGATAATGCAATCACCTAGAAAAAGAGAATATTCAGACTTGGCAAACTTCTTTGCACATTACTATTCATGTCCATATACCATCTGCAGTATTTTTTTCACTTCCATATTTCTATACAGTACTTTTATAAAAGGATGGTTTTGTTGAGGAAACATCTCATCCCCATTTTAAAATTACCCTGGTTTGGCCCTACCCGACATATGCAATCTCCTTTGCCTTTCATTCCTGCACACTCTCCTCTACGCCATTACTGGTGGATACTTGTTCAGTCTGTGTACTACTGCTGCCACCTGAAATGCTCTACCCGGGCTCTCTGTTTCATCTGACCACATTCTGTTTTTAAAAAAAAATAATTTGCAGGATGTGGCTCTTGCTGGCAAGACCAATATTTATTGCTCCTCCCTCGATATTCCTTCAACCATATTGACGTAGGATTGGAATCATGCCTGAGCCAGATTAGCCCAGTCATTATTCTTCGCTAAATGACATTAATGATCCAGCTGGATATTTCTAACAATCTGACAGCTTAATAGTCACTTTTTACATCTAGTTCTCAATCTATCATGATGTTATTCAAAATTACACCACTGGATTACAAGTCGAGTGACATAACACATACCAGCCTCCCCGAACAGGCGTCAGAATGTGGCGACTAGGGGCTTTTCACAGTAACTTCATTGAAGCCTACTTGTGACAATAAGCGATTTTCATTTCATTTCACGTGCTATTAGTAAAAACCCATTGTGCCTTCAGATCCCTATTTCTCTCCATTGTTTTCCTTTCTTTCCAGTTCTGTGTGCACTGCACCCTCCTTCTTTATTATGAAGCAGCATGATGCCTACTGCATGAGGCATGCTTATATTAACGTACATTTCTGCTCAAACACACAGATACGATCAATCACCAAAAAATAAACTTGCTGAAATATGGAAAGCATCTTTCAAACCAAACCTTTCCTCGTTGTTTTTAAACAGGAATCCATATATTCCAAAAACTCCTTTGCACAGAGCCCTTCCTTTAGAAACAGTACACATATATGTTTGGGTGGTTAATTTACATTTGCATCTTAGTCACTTGGCAGTACAGAACTTGAATGTTGCTTAAGAGAGACATGATGTCAAAGTTTTTGCTTTACACTCATCAGTCAAATGCAAGAATGCAAAATTTCAACCAATATTTCTCCAGCTCAGCTTTGGGAAGACTGAAGCTGTTGTTTTCAGTCTCTGGAACAACTGATTATCTTAAATTTGTTGTTAAGAGTGGCTATGAGTGTACTCAGGATTGTTCAGCAAATGGTGCATTGTCACAGAATCACATCTAACAGGTACATTTTGTTTTGGGTTTTACAAGTGAGGGTTGGTGGAGTACAGTCTGCACTCTGCCTATTATGAACAACTGAAAAACCTACAAATTGATAACAAGGTGTTATCTATTGCAAGCTTATTTTCAAATATGCTGCTAAAGGATGCCATTGATATTTGCACCACAATGCTGTCACGCCAATATAGGCATGTCCCAAATTCATGAATCTGTATTCATTGAATTTATGAACTTAGCAACTTGTGCAGTCAAGTTCAGTTTTAATGACACCATGTATTACCAAATAGATGGTGCAACAATAGGGTCTTCTCCAGGTTCAGTACTCGCTAACATTTTCATCAGTTTCAACAGGAAAAGTGGTTTTGATGGAATGGGCCCAGTACCCTGTGCATATTTCCGATATGTAAATTACACATTCGCGATCTTTAAATCTGGAGCCGTGTTAACAATTTTATTACAAACCTTAATATACTCCATCCCACGCTCAAATTCATTTTTGAGATGGAGAAGTCTAATATGCCCCCTTTCCTCAATGTGCTAGTTGAGAAATCCATTAATTATTTCTTCACCACTGCAAACCCACCTTCAAGAGTCAATATACACATTGGGGTTCATATAGCTCCACACACTATAAGATTGGCCTCATCAGCAATCTTGTAAGTAGGGTCCTGGCAGTTTGTTCACCCGGCAAGCTTAATGGATCAAAGCTTTCCTGAGGGACAATGGCTATACTGATCAAATCATTGTTTGCTGTATGTTACGCAAACGGGCCAAAGGTTGTAACTTTCAGGCCTGAAAAGTGTACAGACTACCTCAAATTACCCTAGAAAGACAAAGTATCACAAACCATTCGAACAAGTTAAACTGTTTCACACTGTTGCTATGCAGTAGCTACACGAGTGGTATTTTGAAATGAAATGAAAATCGCTTATTGTCACAAGTAGGCTTCAAATGAAGTTACTGTGAAAAGCCCCTAGTCGCCACATTCCGGCGCCTGTTCGGGGAGGCTGTTACGGGAATTGAACAGTGCTGCTGGCCTGCCTTGGTTTGCTTTCAAAGCCAGCGATTTAGCCCTGTGCTAAACAGCCACTAACTGGATACTGCAGTCAGTCCAATAAGATGCTCGGTCTACCACACAACTGAGTAACGTTGCTTATGAATTTCAGTGCCAGTGCGATACCAGGTACGTAAACTATACATCCTAATGATTGCTTGATTGCATCAAACAGCATAGACCTTGGTTTGTTTGTAATAGGCAGAGTACAAGCCATATTCAACCAGCCTATGTTTGCAACACCTCTACTGTTGGATGGTGATGCCACGATTGAGCAGCACTTGCTGAACAATCCTAAGTGCACGACTAGCTACCCTAACAATCAATTTAAGATAAATCAAGCTTGTAACATGGTTTATTTATGCTTGTTTGAAGCGACATTCATTCATATGCAGGGACCCTTTGTTTGCAAATAAAACGAATAAGTTTAAGCCTTGCACCTTTTTTGAACAATTCAGGAGGTTGGGAGCCTATTGTATTGTGTTGCTTGCTCCATGTCTACCCCTCGCGTCAGTTGACATATCAACCAATGAGCACCCTTTCCTCCTGTAGTATAAATTGTTGTGATTGTTTGAACTTTTGCATTTGTCCCAATGGGTGCAAAATCAAAAGCTTAAGTAACAGGTCTCGCTTTTCAGTACTACGCACCAAACCTAAATCAGTCAAAGCATCTACACAGGGTGTGATCATGAAAGGTAGGAATATTGATTCTTGTATGTTGTCAAGAAAAAGGATTGTCAGTCACTGATACTCATCCCTCTAATATCACTACCTGAAATATTAGATAAATGTTTAAACTTTATTTGAAATTATAAGCAAATCATTCCATTCCACTCATATTATATGTTTGCGAAACAATTAATAATAGTATTTAATTAAAAATTCATTCAGAACATTAAATCAGGGTAACTTGGTACTGTTGAGGTTCTGTTTTTTTCATTCTTACATGGGATGTGCATATCACTGGCAAAGCCTACTGTTGCACATCCTTAATTGCCTTGAACTAAATGGCTTGCTAGGCCATTTCAAAGAACAGTTGAGATTAAACCACATTGTTATGGTTCTGAAGTCACTTGCAGGTCAAGCGTGGCAGATTTCCTTCCATAAAAAGACATTCGCGAACTGGGTGAGTTTTTACAATTAATAGTGTTGTTGCAATTGTACTGGGTAGTGTTGTTGCAATTGTATAGGGTGCTGGTAAGACCACATTTGGAGTAGTGTGTCCAGTTTTGGTACCCTTATTTGAGGAAGGATGTGGTGACATTTTAGGCGGTTCAGAGAAGGTTCACCGGATTGATTCCGGGGATCAAAGGGTTGACCTATGAGGAGAGATTAAACAGTTTGGGCTTATACTTGCTGGAGTTTAGAAGAATGAGGGGATCTGATCAAGGTATATAAAATACTAAAAGGGATTTATAAAGTAAACGTAGATGAAATGTTCCCCCTTGTGGGGCAATCTAGAATGAGAGGTCACACATATAGATTGAGAGGCGGTAGATTAGAACTGAGATGAGGAGGAACAACTTCTTGCAGAGGGTGGTGAATTTGTGGAACTCGCTGCCCCATAGTGCACTGGAATCTGAGTCATTGAATAGTTTCAAGAAGGTGATATCACCTGCCTCTCCCCCTTTTTGAATAGGGGCATCACATGAGCATGTTTCCAATCCACCGGGATCCTTCCAGAATCCAGGGAATTCTGAACTATCATAACCAATGCATCCACTATCTCTGCTGCCACCTCCCTTAATATCCAACGGTGCAGGCCATCAGATCCCAGAGACTTATTTGCCCTTAATCCCATCAGTGTATTCAATTCCGTCCCCTAGTGATGGTTATTGCACCAGGCTCCTCTGCATGCACTGTAGTTTTTTGGAAATTATTTGTTATCTTCTGAAGGCAGAGGCAGAATATTGGTTCAGTGCCTTGGCCATCTATGTGTTCCCCATTATTATCTCACCAGTATCGTCCAGAACATTACCCTGACCCCCTGGATTACTAGTCCAGTGAAAGTTGTGTAAATTAAACACGATTCCACATTCACACATTGACAGAGACACATAATATTCTCAAGACTACACATCTGGCGACTAGGGGCTTTTCACAGTAAGTTCATTGAAGCCTACTTGTGACAATAAGTGATTGTTATTATTATTATCTCTTCCAGAAGAGAGTTTAGTTTTTGGATCATTGCCAATACATCTAATTTTGTAGTCCCTGATCTGAACTAATTATTCTTGTACAGACACCAAAGTCAGATCATGAAGCTCACAAGGAAGTCGCTCTCATCAGCAACTAGCCTTTCCTTTTAAATGCTTGTTTGCCTGTAAATTTAACCTGATAAAACAGAAAAGCCATGCAGATGGACAAACATGGAAAGAAATGTAGAAAGTACCATAAAAATTATGTGCAGCCATTTCTTGCCACTGCATAAAATATACATAGTTAATATAGGTCAAAACCACTGTGTAAACACCAGAATTCTGTGCAATGGGTGTAGAACATATATCAAAATAACAAATATTATTCATGATCTTTAGTACAGATCTCTAAATGTTTATGCAGTAGTTTCACAAACCCTAATGCTGAGTGGAATGCACTCCATCTGATGACCACGACACTTGGTATGTAATTTTGTCTGCACAAGGTTTTACAGGTTGAAACTGTGCTGTGACACATTTAGCAATAGGTTAACACATTCATTTGAAATTTAACAAATATTATTTTTATTTAAAACTATTTTATATGGAAAAATGCCTTTGTTAAAATAATGAATGCATCAACACGTTTGTTATAATACAGCAGAATATAGACACTTTAAAATGTAACCAGCCTAATGAAGACTGCAAAGTGAGAAATCCTGAAGAGCAAGGTAATGTAAGGAAATAGCTGACAAGTTAATGGAAGTAATTTGCGCCAGCCTCGTATTTGAAAAGAGTTGAAATGGCAGACCTGACCTTAAAGGTTTCTCCCCCCCTCCCTCCTCTCCTTCAAGTCTACCCCTGCTTCCATGGACAGGGAAAGAAAGAAATCATAAAATGCCAGATGAGGAAACCGTATTTTCCATGAAAATTTAAAAGCATTTTTTGAAATATTGCTTAGAACTCTTTATAAATGTACTCCATCTATATGTTCATTAATATTGCAAGATAAAACAGCACTTTGCGATATAATAATTTACACAATTGATACAACAGTTTGTGCTACTAATGAAACAGCACTTTTCACAATCTTGAAGAGCAGTTTTTTATAGTCCCGTCTAAAAAGAGGTGGGCTAAATTTGGCCACTCTCTCTACAAGGACCATAAAAATTACAGTACAAGATTTAGAAACCTATTTTAAAGCATTGTACATTCATGTAACTCAAAAGGAATGTTAGTGTGACTTTTATGATATTTAACACTCCAGGAATTATAACTCCGAGAGTTAGATGTCACCAAAGTGTATATCTGTATATATGTTTTTACATTCCAACCCTCAAATTAAAACCGAATTTCCCACATTGAAAACAACCATAAAGAGAAGGAAAATATCTTTTGGTTATCAGCTCATTTTATGTGGCGTTCTGCTCCTCACCAGTACGGATTGAGAATAGTTTCACCTAAGCCCAGTTATGGTTTAAAAATATATGTTTTTAAATCCAATCGCTTCTTCCTTAACAGGGGGAAAATAATTGTTTATATGGTTTGGGTCGGCGGGTCCAAGAATTATAAGTTTAATTAATTAATTAATTAATGACCCCCCCCCTCCCATTTCCTCAACCATCCCCTGGGAAGGAAATAAATGGAAGACTGGGGGAGAGAAGAGGCTTCAAAACTTTGGGGCGAGGAGTAACAGCACTAGGCCGCTCCGCCTCACCGCTAGATTTGTTCCGGGGGGAGGGGTTTATTTAATTTCTCTTTAAATTATTTTATTCTTTTCTGATGACGTGTTTGCACTGACTGCCGGAGCTGAACTCACCTTCTCGATTCGTTTGCACGGATCTATTAATCTCCCTGTTATTACTACTGTCACCCCCTGCCAGACTGTTACATGTATAGTCGGCCTTTTGCTTTCTAAAACTCTCCACTAGCTGCGGAATGGGACTGCTCATCTCCATGGTGGCAGCGACTGCACTGCGCCTGCGCCAGTGGCCGGCCTCGGCCTGGTCCACAGACATGGCCCCGCCCATACATGGACGAGCCCCCCCCCCCCCCCCCCACAGACGTGGCCACGTCTCCACACGGAAACGTGATCACGCCCACACACTGCGACGTGGCCACGCCCACACTCGCCCACACATAGGGACTGACCTATCTCCAAAGACCAGGTTAAAGTCCAACAGGTTTGTTTCGATGTCACTAGCTTTCGGAGCGCTGCACCTTCCACAGGTTCACCTGAGGAAGGAGCAGCGCTCCGAAAGCTAGTGACATCGAAACAAACCTGTTGGACTTTAACCTGGTGTTGTAAGACTTCGTACTGTGCTCACCCCAGTCCAACGCCGGCATCTCCACATCATATCTCCAAAGAGAAAGGGCCTGCCCGAAGGTAACAGTTTGGCCCCGCCCACGGACAAAATGCTGGGTAAACGCAGCAGGTCTGACAGCATCTGTGGAGAGAGAAACGGAGTTCACGTTTTGCGTCCATATAAGACCATAATAAGAAGTCTTACAACACCAGGTTAAAGTCCAACAGGTTTGTTTCAAATCAGTAGCTTTCAGACCTCAGGTGAATGAAGAGGTAGGTTCCAGAAACGTATATACAGACAAATTCAAAGATGCAAGACGATATTTTGAATACGAGCATTTGCAGGTAATTAAGTCTTTACAGATCCAGAGAGAGGGGTAATCCCAGGTTAAAGAGGTGTGAATTGCCTCAAGCCAGGACAGTTGGTAGGATTTCACAATTGGGGATAGCACAATTACTTCACAGCTCCAGGGTCCCAGGTTCGATTCCAGCTTGGGTCAGTGTCTGTGCGGAGTCTGCACATCCTCCCCGTGTGTGCGTGGGTTTCCTCCGGGTGCTCCGGTTTCCTCCCACAGTCCAAAGATGTGCAGGTTAGGTGGATTGGCCATGATAAATTGCCCTTAGTGTCCAAAATTGCCCTTAGTGTTGGGTAGGGTTACTGGGTTATGGGGATAGGGTGGAGGTGTTGACCTTGGGTAGGGTGCTCTTTCCAAGAGCCGGTGCAGACTCGATGGGCCGAATGGCCTCCTTCTGCACTGTAAAGTCTATGATAATTTCGCAAGCCCAGGCCAGATGGAGGGGGGTGAATGTAATGCCACATGAATCCAAGGTCCGGGTTGAGGCCAAACTCATTTGTACGGAACTTGGCTATAAGTTTCTGCTCGGCGATTCTGCGTTGTCTCACATCCTGAAGGCTGCCTTGGAGAACACTTACCACAAGATCATAGGCTGAATGCCCTTGACTGCTGAAGTGATCCCGGACTGGAAGGGATTCTTGCCTGGCAACTGTCGCACAATGTCCGTTCATCCGTTGTCACAGCGTCTGCATAGTCTCGCCAATGTACCATGCTTCAGGACATCTTTCCTGCAGCGTATGAGGTAGACAACGTTGGCCGAGTCGCACCAGTATGTACCGCGTACCTGGTGAGTGGTGTTCTCATGTGTAATGGTGGTACCGATATCGATGATCTGGCACGATTTGCAGAGATTGCCATGGCAGGGTTGTGTGGTGTCGTGGTCGCTGTTCTGACGGCTGGGTAGTTTTCTGCAAACAATGGTTTGTTTGAGGTTGGACGGTTGTTTGAAGGCAAATAGTGGCGGACTGGGGTTGACCTTGGCAAGATGTTCATCTTCATCGATGAGGTGTTGAAGGCTGCAAAGAAGATGTCATAGTTTCTCTGCTCCGGGGAAGTACTGGACGACGAAGGATACTCTGTCGGTTGTGTACCGTGTTTGTCTTCTGAGGAAGTCGGAGGTCTATGCTCGCATTCAAAGTATCGTCTTGCATCTTTGACTTTATCTAGATATATGTTTCTGGAACCTACCTCTTCATTCACTTGAGGAAGGAGCAGTGATCTGAAAGCTAGTGATTTGTAACAAACCTGTTTGACTTTAACCTGTAAGACTGCTTACTGTGCTCACCCCAGTCCAACGCCGGCATCTCCACATCATAAGACTATAAGACATAGGAGCAGAATTAAGCCACTCGGCCCATCAAGTCTGCTCCACCATTCAATCATGGCTGATATTTTTCTCATCCCCATTCTCCTGCCTTCTCCCCATAACCCCTAATCCCCTTATTAATCAAAAACCTATCTTTGTCTTAAAGACACTCCGTGATTGGCCTCCACAGCTTTCTGCGGCAAAGAGTTCCACAGATTCACCACCCTCTGGCTGAAGAAAATCCTCCTCACCTCTGTTTTAAAAGATTGTTCCTTTAGTCTGAGATTGTGTCCTCTGCTTCTAGTTTTTCCTACAAGTGGAAACATCCTCTCCATGTTCACTCTATCCAGGCCACGCAGTATCCTGTAACTTTCAATAAGCTCCCCCCTGATACTTCTAAATTCTAACGAGTACAGACCCAGAGTCCTCAACCGTTCCTCATTTGACAAGCTCCTCATTCCAGGGATCATTCTTGTGAACCTCCTCTGGACCCATTCCAAGGCCAGCACATCCTTTCTTAGATACGGGGTCCAAAACTGCTCACAATACTCCAAATGGGGTCTGACCCATATAGCCTCTGAAGTATCTCTCTGGTCTTGTATTCTAGCCCTCTCGACATGAATGCTAACATTGCATTTGCCTTCCTAACTGCCGATTGAACCTGCACGTTAACCTTAAGAGAATCGTGACCAAGGACTCCCAAGTCCCTTTGTGCTTCTGATTTCCTGAGCATCTTCCCATTTAGAAAATAGTCTATGCCTCCATTTCTCCTTCCAACGTGCATAACCTCACACTTTTCCACATTGTATTCCATCTGCCACTTCTTTGCCCATTCTCCTAGCCTGTCCATATCCTTCTGCAGCCCGCCTGCTTCCTCAATACTACCTGCCCCTCTACAGATCTTTGTATCATTTGTAAACTGAGCAACAGTGCCTTCAGTTCCTTCTTCCAGATCATTAATGTACATTGTGAAAAGTTGTGGTCCCAGCACCGACCCCTGAGGTACACCACTAGTCACCGGCTGCCATCCTGAAAAAGACCCATTTATCCCCACTCTCTGCCCTCTGCCAATCAGCCAATCCTCTTTCCATGCCACGATCAAACCCTTAACACCATGGGCTCTTAACTTATTTAACAGTCTCCTATGCGGCACCTTGTCAAATGCCTTCTGAAAATCTAAATAAATCACGTCCACTGGTTCTCCTTTGTCTAACTTCCTTGTTACTTTCTCAAAGAACTCTAACAGATTTGTCAGATATGACCTCCCCTTGATGAAGCCGTGCTGACTCAGTCCTATTTTATCATGCACTTCCAAATACTCCATGATCTCATCTTTAATATTGGATTCTAAAATCTTACAAATAACCAAAGTCAGGCTAACTGGCCTATAATTTCCTGTCTTCTGCCTCCCTCCCTTCTTAAACAGGGGTGTTACATTAGCCACTTTCCAGTCCTCTGGGACCCTTCCTGCCTCCAGTGATTCCTGAAAGATCATCATCAATGCCTCCACACTCTCCTCAGCTATCTCTTTTAGAACCCTGGGATGTAGTCCATCCGGTCCAGGTGATTTATCCCCCTTCAGACCTTTCTGTTTCCCAGAACCTTCTCCTTAGTAATGGTCACTGCACTCACCTCTGCCCCCTGGTTCTCCTGGAGCTCTGGCATCCCACTGGTGTCTTCCACCATGAAGACTGCTGCAAAGTAACTCTTCAGTTCATCTGCCATTTCTTTGTTTCCTATTAAGTATGGCGACTAGAGGCTTTTCAAAGCAACTTCAAGGTTACTTGTGACAACAAAGGATCTTTATCTTTATCTTTTTTTTATTACTTCTCCAGCCACATTTTCCAGTGGTCCAATGTCAATTTTTGCCTCTCTTACCTTTTATATATTGAATAAAACTCTTCCTATCTTCCTTTATATTACTAGCTAGCTTTACTCATATTTCATCTTCTCACACCTTATTGCATTTTTTAGTTGTCCTCTACTCACTTTTAAAAGCTTCCCAATCCTCTGGCTTCCCACTAATCCTTGCCACTTTGCATGCTTTTTCTTTAGATTTTATGCTGTCGTTGACTTCCCTCGTCAGCCGTAGATGCCTTGTCCTCCTCCTTGGGATGAATTTCTGTTGTGCATCCCGAGTAACTCCCAAAAACCATTGATGTTCCACTGTCTTCCCTGCTCGGCTCCTTTTCCAATCAACTCTGACCAGTTCCCCCCTCGATGGGCCGAATGGCCTCCTTCTGCACTGTATGTTCTAATAATCTATGTACTGTCACAAGACAGTTCCATAAGGCCATCTTGCTCCCTTGAGGCCAGGCCTGTGAGGATGTCAACATCAAGGCTCACAAAGGGATTTTGTATCCAGTTGAACTTTGAGTCGGGAACAGGGAAGGACACACATAGCTGGGCTTTCAAACTTTGCAGATGTTCTCAGACGTCATAATTTACACTACTTGGAAGCTGCATTTCTGCCTTGGCTAAAAAATCGGACAGATTTGCAAATGAATCAGAGATGTTTTCTCCGGGTGGAACAAACCATTACAAGGGGACATAAATTTAAGGTGAATGGTGGATGATAAGGGGGGATGTCAAGAGGTAGGTTCTTTACCCAGAGAGTAGTGGGGGCATGGAATGCACTGCCTGTGGAAGTAGTTGAGTCGGAAACATTAGGGACCTTCAAGCAGCTATTGGATAGGTACATGGATTACGGTAGAATGATGGGGTGTAGATTAATTTGTTCTCAATCTAGGCCAAAGGTTCCGCCCAACATCGTGGGCCAAAGGGCCTGGTCTGTGCTGTATTTTACTACGTTTTTTTATGTTCATGTCTTTGTAGTTACCATTATTTAATTGTAATACCATTACACCTGACTGCAGCTTCTCCCTCTCAAACTGCAGGGTAAATTCTATCATATTGTGGTCACTGCTCCCGAAGGGTTCCTTCACCTTAAGTTCCTGAATCAAGTCTGCCTCATTAGACATCACCAAATACAGAATTGTCTGTTCCCTAGTAGGCTCTGTCACAAGCTGCTCAAAAAAAACATCTCTTAGACATTCCACAAATTCCATTTCTTGATTTCCATTATAAACCTGATTTTCCCAGTCCACCTGCATATTGAAGTCCCCCATGATTATTGTATTATTGCCTTTTTTACATGCTTTTTCTATCTCCTGATTTATTTTCTGCCCTACATCCTGACTACTACTGGGGAGCCTGTACATAACTCCCATCAGGGTCTTTTTACCTTTGCGATTCCTCAACTCTACCCACAGAGATCCTAGGCCTTCTGATCCTACATCGCTCCTTGCCATCGATTTAACTTCATTCCTTACTGACAATACAATGATGTATTTTGCGGTCAATCAACTAAATAAAAGAACAGAAATTAACTGAAGGATAAATTAAAAGGGGCCACTCCTAAATAAAACAAACGGAGCACAGCCCAAAAAGAACAAAGAGGAACAGAAACTTACAAACATTAAATCAAAATGTGAAAACTGGGGTCGATAAAGCAATCCAGCCCCTGCAGTGCCCACCGAGCACAGAAAGCCTTCGAGTCCTTATGACCCTTCCTGGCACTTGAGTGGTGTAAATGGTATTTGCCACTTACCAGCCCAAGCTGTCCATGTGTTTCAACGTTGCTGACAACCCTGCTCTGTGGCACTTCAGCAAATCTCTTTTGCAAGGGGGCTAGAAATGTAGAAATGTAATTAATGGTATAATTGGAGAGGAGGCTGCAGGAGTTCAGTGTCCATGGCCCAATCATTGTCAGCTGCTTTCCCCCATCATAAGGACAGGGATGGAATGTTCACTGGTGGTTGCTTTATTTACAATGTCAGAGACAATGTAGCAGTCTGTGCCTGCATGGAACAAGATCTGGAAAGTACCTGAAAAGTTTTCAGGCCTGAGCTGGTAAATGGCAAATAACATTTACACCTCCAAAGTGCCAGGCAAAGACTACATCTAACAAGAGAGAATCTAATTACCCCATTTGCAATTCACCAAGTTACCATTGATGAATTCCACACCACCAACACCCGGGATATTACTATTCATGAGAAGCTTATTTGGATCAGCTACATAGAGTCATAGAATGATTACAGCAAATATAATAGATACGCGCTTGATGGCTGGTACAGACACAATGGGTATCAGGGCCTCTTTCTGTGCTGTAAAACTCTATGTCTCTATGGCCCACTATATCTGTGCCAGCTCTCTGCAATAGCAACTCTGCTAATCCCCTGCCTTTTCCCATATCTTTGCAAGTTTTGCCACTTTGGACCAGTATCCAATTTCCTTTTGAAAGCCGCAATTGAATCTATCACAATCATCGTAGTTTCACGTAGTGCATTCCAGATCATAACCACTTATTGCATGTAAAGTTCTTGATCTTTTTTCTGGTTCTTTTGGCAATCGTTTGAATCCATGTCCTTTGGTTCTCAACTCTTCCTCCAATAGGAACAGTTTCTCTTCACCTATCCATACTCCTCGCCTCAACATTTGGAATACCTCTCAACTTTCTCTTCCCTGAGAAGAACAGTCACAGTTCCTCCAATCCATATATCTGAAGTTTTTGATCCCTGGAGCCAATCTTGTCAATCTCTCGCATGCCTTCACATACTTCCTAACATGTGATGACTGGACCTGGACATAATACTCGAGGTGAGGTGGAACCAATGTTTTCTAAGGTTCTTCTTAACGTCCTCCTCCATCGATCTATTTAGGAAGCCCAGGATCTTATCTGCCTTTTGAAAAGCCTCTCAATCTGCACGGCTACTTTCAATGATTTGTTATGTGTTTCACCGGCAGGTTCCTCAGTTCCTGCATGGCTTATAGAATTGTATCCTTTATTTAATATTGCCGTTCCTCATTCTTCCCCACAAAATGTATCACTTAACCTTTTTTGCATTAGATTTCATGTGCCGCGTGTTCACCCATTCTACCAGCCAGTCTAGGTACTCTTAATATCTATCTTAACGAGCCTTCTTACTTTTCACAGTACTTCCAGTTTGGGTCATCTGGAAATGTTGAAATTGTGCCTTGCACATCCAAGTCTAGGTCATTAATGTACATCAAGTAAAGCAGTGATCCTAATACCAGGCTCCCACTGTACACCATCCTCCAGGCTGAAAAAGAACCATTTACAACAACTATTTCCTGTCAATAATCAAATTTACATTCATACTGTCCCGTTTCTTCCATGTGTTTCAACATTGTTGACAACCCTGCTCTATGGCACTTTATCAAATGTCTTTTGGAAGTTCATGTACACCACACCAATCTCATTACCTTCATCAACCTCATTTGAAAATTCAAGCGAGTTAGTTAAACGTGATCTAATACCGTGGCGACAAGAGAAGGCAAATGACTGTGAATTCTGCCAAGAGTAACTCACCACCTGACTCCCCAAAGCCTGTCCACCGTCTGCAAGGCACAAGCCAGGAGTGTGACAGAATACTCCCCAATTGCCTGGATGAATCCAGCTTGAACAACATTCAGGAAGCTTGACATCATCCAGGACTGAGCAAACTACTTGATTGACAGTCCATTCACCACCTTAAGCATTCACGCCCTCCATCACTGATACAAAGTGGCAGCAGTGTGTACTGATTCCAAGATACAGTACAGCAACTTGCAAAGGTTTCTTCAATGCCCCTTCCAAACCCTGCACCTCTAACCTAGAAGAACATGGGCAGCAAGCACATAGTTGCATTTCAAATTACACATTGCTGAATGAAAATCCTGGAATTCCTCTCTAACATCTTGATCTGCATCAAATGGACCACAGCGGTTCAAGAAAGCCACAGTCTTCCCATTGGCAATTAGGGATCGACAATAGATGCTGGTCTTGCCAACAAACCCCACATCTCACGGATAAAAAAATTAATAAAGATACAAGTTCAGAGCTTGGGCCTAGGGGAACCTTCGAACATAAAAGCAAATTACTGCGGATGTTGGAATCTGAATCAAAAACATAAAATACTGGACAATCTCAGCAGGTCTGACAGCATCTGTGGAGAGAGAAGGGAGGTAACGTTTTGAGTCTGGATGACTCTTTGTCGAAGCTGGAGAGAACTGGAAATAGGATCAGATTTATACTGTTTTGTGGCGGGGGGGTTGCATGGAGCAATGGGGCTGGATAGAGGACCAGCGACAGGTGGTGATTGACAAAGATTCATGGACAAAAAGACACAGGGAATGTAAATGGTGGTGATGATTTACAAAGATGCTGTTAGTGGCGTATTAAGAGATCAGAATGTGTTATTGGCGGAACAGAGGTAAGCAGTGTGTCAAATGACATCTTGGAACAGGGAACAGATGGCCCTGGGTGGGGTGGAGTGGGGTGGGGGAAGGGGAGTCAATGGTGAGGGAAAAACGGATCAATGGAGGAAATGAAAATAAATTGATATAAATAAAAATGGGGTGAAAGTGGAGGAGACAGTTCACAGTCTGAAGTTGTTAAACTCAGTGTTAGATCCGGTAGGGCTGTAATGTGCCTAATTGGAAGATGAGGTGCTTTTCCTCCAGTTTGCGCTGGGCTTCACTGGAACATTGCAGCAGGCCAAGGAGGAACATGTGGATGTGGTGAAATGAAATGGCAAGCGTCAGGAAAGTCTGGATCCTGCTTGCGGACAGACCGGATGTGTTCTGCAAAGCGGTCACCCAGTCTGCGTTTAGTCTTTCCAATGTAGAGTAGACGGCACTGGGAGCAGCAAATTGAAGGAGGTGCACTTGAAATGCAGGCTCAGTTGAAAAGAGTGTTCAAGAATTTGAATGGTGAGCAGGGAGCAGGTAAAGGGGCAGGTGTTACACCTTTTGTGATTACATAGGAAGTTGCCACGGGAAGAGGGCGAGGTCTTGGGGGGTGATAGAGGAGTGGATCAGAGTATCCCGGACGGAATGGTCCCTGCGGAATGCTGACAGGGGGAGTGAGGGGAGATGTGTTTTTTGTAGTGGCATCATGCTGGAGTTGGTGGAACTGGTGGAGGATGATTCTTTGAATGTGGACGCTGTGGGGTGAAAAGTGGGACCATATCCTGGTTCTTGGAGGGAGGAGATGGGGTGAGAGCAGAGGCGTGGGAAATGGGTTGGACACGGTTGAAAGCCGTGTCGTCTACAGTGTGTGGGAAACCATGATTAGGGAGAAGGAAGAAATGTTAGCAGCATTGTTTTGGAAAGTGACATCATCAGAACAAATGCAATGGAGGCCAAGGTACTGGGAGAATGGGATGGAGTCCTTACAAGATGTGGGGTGTGAAGAGCTGTAGTCGAGGTAGCTGTGGGAGTCGGTGGGCTTGTAATCGACACTAGTAGACAGTCTATCCCCAAAAATGGAGATAGAAAGTCCAAGGAAGGGAAGGGAAGTATTAGAGGTGGACCATGTGAAGGTGATAGAGGGGTGGAAATTGGAAGCGTAATTGATACATTTTTCCAGGTCCAGATGGGACCATGAAGCGGCACTGAAACAGTCGTTGATAAAAGGGTTATGGGAGGGGGCCGGAGTAGTAAAAAGGAATGTTCCACATATCCCATAAAGAAACATGCAAAACCAGGACCCATGCGGGCACCCATAGCCACACCTTTGGTTTGGAGGAAGTGAGACAAGTTAAAAGAGAAAGTATTCAGTGAGAGGACATGTTCAGCCAGACAGAGGAGAGTGGTGGTGGATGGGGATTGTTCAGGGTTCTGTTCGAGGAAGAAGCAGAGAGCCCTCAGACCATACTGGTGGGGAATGGAGGTACAAAGGGATTGGATATCCATGGTAACGAGGAGGCAGTTAGCGTCAGGGAACCGGAGGTTGTTGATATTGCCATGTGAGAGTACCTTTAAGAAATGGGTGTGTATATAAGTATCTGTAGTGAGAGTACCTTTAAGAAATGGGTGTTTATTACTGCAGTGATGTCAGAGAGTGGGTGGAGCTGGACTGCCTGTCAGCTTTTTACTTTTGCTCTAGGCTTTTTGCTGCAGGGTTGGTTTGGTTTCATTTTAGTTTTGGAGAAGCTGAAATCACAGCAGGATGTGTATGAATTTCTGTAAGCTTATGAATGTTCATTTGGGATTTTCAAAGTGGTAACTGCTCACAATAGTGAATTTAAACCTGATTTTTGTATTAAGAGGGTCTTTTGTCTTCTGAATGTTGTTTGGGAATTTATTAAGGATTACTTAGTGTTGTATTCTTTGGGGGTTGTATTTGAATTGATGGTTGCTAAGATGTTCACTGTATGTTTTAAAAAGGTTAACTTGAGTTCATAGAATAAACATTGTTTTACTTTAAAAAATACTTTTCCATTTCTGCTGTACCACACCTGTAGAGCGGGCCTTGTGCTCCCCATACCACAATCTATTAAAAGTTGTGGGTCAGGTGAACTCCATGATACACTTTGGGGTTCTCTAAACCCTGGCCCATAACAATATGATGTAGGGCATCAGAGGAATTGTGAATGCAGATGGAAAGGGACTGAACAGGAGGAGAGAGTATGGAGTCAAGACAGGAAGAAATGAGTTTGGTGGGGCAGGAACAGGCTGACACAATGGGCTTAACGGGACAGTCCTGTTTGTGGACTTTGGGAAGGAGGTAGAAGCAGGCTGTCCAGGGTAGAGAGATTAGGAGGTTGGAAACTGTGGAGGGAAGATCTCCAGAGGAGATGAGGTCAGTGACAGTCCTGGAAACAATGGCTTGATGCTCAGTGGTGGGGGTCATGATTCAGAACATGCTTGGCCTGGTGGGGCTAGGGGAAGGGATATAAGCTGCAGAAGCAACTGAACAGATGTGCAAAGAGGTTCATGAGCTCTTTGCATTTGTTGTTGGAGATAAGAATAGAGGAGATTAGGGCGGGGTAGTTTAAGAAGAGATTGTCGCACTTCCAATTGTCATTCCTGCCATATTGTAGGAACTAATGCAGCAAATATATTGGTCTGCTTCAACACCCATTGATTTAAAAAAAAATAAGTTGATCAAAAATGTTCCTATTAAACAAAACCATCCAAAACATTCAGCCAAAAATACACAACAGAAGAAAGAGACAAACAAACACACATATTAAGTTTAATCCTCAAAAAACAATCTAAACCCCCTAACAGTTGACAATGACTAGCTCCTTAAAAAAGGATAAAAACAAATGGCTGTGGACGCTGGAATCTGAAACAAAACAGAAAATACTGGACAATATCAGCAGGTCTGACAGCATCTGTGGAGAGAGAAGGGAGCTAATGTTTCGAGTCTGAAAGCTTTCACAAAGAGTCATCCAGACTTTAAACTTCAGCTCCCTTCTCTCTCCACAGATGCTGTCAGACCTGCTGAGATTGTCCAGTATTTTCCGTTTTTGTTCCTTAAAAAGAGGAAATGAATGGTTGCCATCTTAGGTAAAACCCTTCCACCACACTTCCAATGGTGGACTTGACCTTCTCCAAATGTAGAAAACTTATGAGGTCACCGAATCAAGCCAAGGCGCGAGGTGGAGTAGGAGACCTACATCCAAGCAGAAACAGTTATTAATAAGGCTTATAGCATCCTTGGGTTTATAAATAGAGGCATAGAATATAAAAACAGGGAAGTAATGCTGCACCTCTACAAATCATTGGCCAGACCATATTTGGAGTATTGTGTTCAGTTCGCACCTTATTTAAGGAAGGATGTTAAAACCCTGGAGAGAGTGCAGAGGAGATTTAATAGAATGATCCCAGGAATGAGGAATTTTAGATACAAGGAAAGATTGGAGAAACTGGGCTTGTTCTCCTTGGAGCAGAGAAGATTAAGAGGCGCCCTTATTGAGGTGTTCAAAATTCTGAACTATTTTGACAAGGTAAAGAAGGATATTCAGTTTCTACTAGTAGGTATGTCATGACTAGGGGGGTCACAATTTCAAGATGGTCAGCAAGAGAGCTGGGAGTGAGATAAGGAGAAACATCTTTACTCAGAGAGTTGTTGGGATTTGGAATGCACTACCTGGGGGAGTGGCAGACGTGGATTCCATAGGAGGCTTCAAAAGAGAGCTGTATATTTATTTGAACAGTAAGAAGTCTTACAACACCAGGTTAAAGTCCAACAGGTTTGTTTCAAACACTAGCTTTCGGAGCACTGCTCCTTCCTCAGGTGAATGAAGAGGTATGTTCCAGAAACATATATATACACAAATTCAAAGATGCAAGACAATGCTTAGAATGTGAGCATTTGCAGGTAATTAAGTCTTTACAGATCCAGAGATAGGGGTAACCCCATGTTAAAGTGGTGTGAATTGTCTCAATCCAGGACAGTTAGTAGGATTTTGCATGCCCAGGCCAGATGGTGGGGGATGAATGTAATGCGACATGAATCCCGGGTCCCGGTTGAGGCCGCACTCATGTGTGCGGAACTTGGCTATTTTATTAAGCAGCTAAAAAAAGACTTGCCAGGATCTTCAGTTGAATTGGGTGACAAATGTTTAGGTGTGAAATCCTGCTGACACCAGGTGAATATGGGAAGCTGGAGACAACATGTCCATGGGAACACACGTTAGCCCCAAATTGGAGTCAGAGTTCTGAGCTGGGGGCACTATTTGGTAAGAAAGCAACTTTAGAAGTGACAGGAACCAGGTGTAACACCTCTCTAGGATCAAAGTACTTTTGAACATCACAAGGGAAACAATGTAATCAGAGTTCGATGAGCTAAAGTTATGTTCAACATGAATACATAGTCGTGTTAGAAATAATTCAGATTAAAGGTACCTTGTACAATCAAGAGTAAAATAAAGTTACTTTACGATAATGTCATATAAACTTAATAACTGCTAGAAGGAGAATATAAACCCTAAAAAAGGGGACAACCAGCAGAGTCAGCTCTCATAGCTGCCCTCGGTCATGGGAAGGATAAAGCACAGAAACCGAGCGGAAAAGCGAATCCATCTGAGGAAGATCAAAAGCTAAAGAAGAGAGATTGTCAAGGTAGACCTGAAGGTCTTTTCAACCAACCAGGAGAATCCAGAAGCAAGATCTTTTTACTTTTCTCTGAGATGTGAAGACTTTTCTCTGAGAAGACAGTGATTGCATCTTTTAAAAGAAAAAATATTATAAGAAAATAACTTAAAGTTTTAACCTGAAACAGTGGTCATTACAAAGTCTACTTTACTTACTTAGCAACGCGGGACCCAGGATCGATGTACTAAGTGGTAAGTAGATAAAATTCTTCTATGAAGATATAGGTTATACCGGGGGATAACTCGAAAATATAGATTGACCCGAATAGCACCCGCTTAAGTCTGCATAAGAGTCAGGGAATGAGAACCCCTGTTCACCATTTAGAATGTCTTATTGACCCATCTTGGTATAGGGGGAATTCAAAGAATTGTGCTGAGTTTTTTACTTCAGTGTTGACGTTCCAATGCGCCAGCTGCCCTTGTCCAGTCATGGCTTGGAAGGTGCTGTCTAAGGAGCCTTGGTGAAGTACTACAGTGAATCTTGATGGTCCCCACACTGCAGCCATTGTGCATCAGTGAGGGAGTGACTGTTTGTGGAAAGGGTGCCAATCGAGTGGGCTGCTTTGTACTGGATGGTGCTTCTTGGATGTTGTTGAAGCTGCACTCATCCAGGCAAGTGGAGAGTGTGATGATATGCATGTGCACCGTAATGTCCATAGTTATCTATGAATGTATATAGTTATCGATACAACCTCCAACCAGCAGGTGGCGTTGGAGATCCACCATGTGACTCGAGATATTTGGCAACTGGTAGTAAATCGTACTAGAGGGTAGTCGCACTAGACGTAGCTCCAGGAGAAATCACTGAATTCACTTATTCGTTACGGTTTGCATCATAGTTCGTTAGTTATCTTTCCACGTGTTTATTGTGTTAATAAACTATCTTACTAGTCAATGATCTAGATGTTCTGTGTGCATCCTTACTACGGCCACAACACAGAACATAACAGAGAGGATTCCATCACACTCCTGATTGTGCCTTGTAGATGGTGGACAGACTTTGGGGAGTCAGGAGGTGAGTTACATGTTGCAGGATGCTTTGCGTCTGACCTGCTCTTGTAGCCACAGTATTTTCTGGCAGATCCAGCTTAGTTTCTCAGTTTCAGGTTATGGTAACCCCAAGGATGTTGATAATAGGGGGATTCAGTGATTGTAATGCCATTGAATGTCCAGGAGCAGTGGTTATATTCTCTCTTGTTGGAGATGGCCATTGTAATGTTATTTGCCAATTGTCAGCCCAAGCCTGAACATTGTTTTGCTGCATTTGGACATAGACTGGTTCACTATCTAAGGGGTTGTGAATGGTGCTGAACATGGTGCAAGCATTATCAAACATCCCCACTTCTGGCTTTATGATGGGAGGGAGGTCATTGATGAAGCAGCTTAAGATGGTTGAGCCTAGGACACTACCCTGAGGAACTGCTTCAATGATGTCCCAGACTGGGATGACTAACATCCAAGCATCACAACCATCTTCCTTTGTATTGAATATGACTCCAACCAGAGGAGAATTTTCCTCTTGAATCCTGTTGAATCCACAAAACAATTGTCCATGAATGCCCTTGCAAACTCTGTTTCCTAGTCATCAACTCCATCCCTCTCCCTGGCCACTGTCTGAACCAGATTTGTAACGTGGTGAGCAGGCTGTAAATTTACCACTATCTTGAGTAAATGTTATCTTTGTATAATAGAATAAATGGGTTCCAGCAAGTTGGGATATTCTGTTTTACAAATGAACTTTTCTTATTTCCTTTTTTCACTTCTGGCTAATTTACTCATATCATTTTGTTGCTTTTTAATCAGTCTCTTACTCTGCTGGATTACCATTTCGCCTTGTATTTGTGTTTGCTACTTTTAGTTTTATACTGTCTCTTAATCATTTGTCAGAATCCATAGTATCCCCGATAGTGCAGAAGGAGGCCATTCGAATAGGCACCAACGGTGCAGCACGGTAGCGCAAGTGGATAGCACTGTGGCTTCACAGCGCCAGGGTCCCAGGTTCGATCCCCCACTGGGTCACTGTCTGTGCGGAGACTGCTTGCTCTCCCCGTGTCTGCGTGGGTTTCCTCTGGGTGCTCCAATTTCCTCCCACAGTCCAAAGACTTGCAGGTTAGGTGGATTGGCCATGATAAATTGCCCTTAGTGACCAACAAGGTTAGGAGGGGTTATTGAGTTATTTGGTTACGGGGATAGGGTAGAAGTGAGGGCTTAAGTGGGTCGGTGCAGACTCGATGGGCCGAATGGCCTCCTTCTGCACTGTATGTTCTATGTTCTAACTGTTAGGGCCCAGACCAGAACCCCAACTTTGGTTAAGATCCCAGATTCGAGCCCAACTATTTGTATTTGGTAAAACTGTGAGGAAATGTTCCTGCACCACAGGACCGATAACACTGACCAGTGGACAGCGTTTACATTAAAATAAACTTTAATTTGAACAGAGAATTAAGCACAGGAGCAACAACGTTAACAGTTACAACATATTAACTTGCTTCCTAAAACTTCACTCCACATTCCAATTAAGCATACCCATATATTTCAAATACCATTTATGTATGGGCGGCATGGTAGCACAGTGATTAGCACTGTTGGTTCACAGCGCCAGGGTCCCAGGTTCGATTCCCGGCTTGGGTCACTGTCAGTACGGAGTCTGCACATTCTCCCCGTGTCTGTGTGGGTTTCCTCCGGGTGCTGGAATGTGGCGACGAGGGGCGTTTCACGGTAATACCATTCCATTGTTAAAGTAAGCCTACTTGTGGCAATAAAGATTGTTATTATTATTATAATAAAGTTAACAACCAGGTTTTACTTGCTTATCTTGGTGCAGAGTACTTGGAGAGAGAAACCTTTTTTTAAGGACCAAACTCAAAACCTCTGCTCAGCTTAGAAACCGGGAAGCAACTCCTTTGGCCAGACAAACCTGGCCCCTCCCATTAGCTTCATCAGATGCACTCAGAGCACACAGCATTCTTTTGTCTCTTATTACAAGATGTGCCTTGATTTCTTCAGATAGGCTCAAACTGTTACAACATTACATTAGCTCTCTATCTGCAAACAGGCAGAATGGCTTTTAATATCTATTGGCAAAACACTTCCCTGCAAAAATCCGCCTGGGTGAGCTTCCTGTACAATGCTCTCAAAGCGAGCATCCGAACTAACACCACCAGCTCTGATTACGTCCAGCTACAGAGAGGAACAAGACGGGGCTGCCCCCTGTCCCCACTCTTGTTTGTGCTAGGGAAACTAATGAGTTGCCCACTTAGAAGCATGCTGGGAAATGCTTGACAATAGTTTAACACTGCTTTTGAACAAAAAGAAGTAGGTCAGATATCACAAACAAAATACTGCTTAATATTTTGGACTCGGCCTTATTATGAGAAGTTGTTCTTCTGAAGGACAACAAAGTGTGCTCTCAAGAATTGCCTTTAAACCAAGGGCAAAACATTTGTATTTCCACTTGCGTATGTTCTCAACGTTTATCGCTTCAAAATTGTTTAGAACATAGAACATAGAACAATACAGCGCAGTACAGGCCCTTCGGCCCACGATGTTGCACCGAAACAAAAAGCCATCTAACCTACACTATGCCATTATCATCCATATGTTTATCCAATAAACTTTTAAATGCCCTCAATGTTGGCGAGTTCACTACTGTAGCAGGTAGGGCATTCCACGGCCTCACTACTCTTTGCGTAAAGAACCTACCTCTGACCTCTGCCCTATATCTATTACCCCTCAGTTTAAAGTTATGTCCCCTCATGCCAGCCATTTCCATCCGCGGGAGAAGGCTCTCACTGTCCACCCTATCCAACCCCCTGATCATTTTGTATGCTATTTCACACTATTTATTTCACACTATAAATATAATGGTTTTAAAGTGTATAACTCAGAATGCTGTGGAATGGCTATGCAGCCATACCACTCCTCTCTCCGCAAATATTTGTGTAAATAAATTTCCTTAAATCTTACCTCGAAGAATTTGTCTTTATTATAATTTCCACGACACGATCAAACCCCTGGCGATAGTTCTGCGGGATGCGAAAAGCTGGAAGGGAATCCGGAGAGGAGACAGAAAGCACAGAGTCTCACTCTATGCAAATGACCTGCTCCTCTATGTCTCGAAGCCACAGGAGGGACTGACGGCAATACTGCAGATCCTGAAAGAGTTTGGAACCTTTTTGGTCTACAAACCTAACCTGGGAAAATGTGAGCCATTCCCAGTGAACCCAGGGCGGAGCTGGAGGGACTCCCATTTAAAAAGGCCCAGAACAGATTCCGTTACCGGGGGATCCAGATAGCCAGAGACAGATCCACAAGTGGAACCTGACCAGCCTGGTGGAGGAAGTAAAAAAAGACCTACAAAGGTGGGGCTCACTCCCACTCTCCCTGGTGGGGAGAGTGCAGACGATCAAGATGAACGTGCCGCCGAGGTTCCTCTTCCTGTTTAGATCCATACCGATCTTCATCGCTAAGGCCTTTTTCCAAAACGTAGACAGTCTAAACATGGCGTTTGTGTGTGTGTGTGTGGGGGGGGGGGAATGTAGACAGTCTAATCATGGCGTTTGTGGGGGGGGGGGTGAGAACCTAAGAATTCTCAAATCGACACTACAAAGAAGGAAAATCACAGGGGGCTTGGCTTTACCGAACCTACAATACTACCGCTGGGCAGCAACGGCAGAAAGAGTGAGGGGATGGGTACACGAACCCGGCACAGAGTGGGTACAGATGGAGGAGGCCTCTGTAAAGGAACGACCCTCTGGGCCCTGGATACAGCAGCACTCCCATCCCCCTCAACAAGATACACAATAAGCCCAGTGGTAGCGGCCAACCTGCGAACGTGGATCCAGCTGAGACAACACTTCGGGCTAACTAAAATGTCCCCCATGGCCCCCGTCTGCGTCAATCACAGATTCCCCCCAGCAATGCTAGACACCACCTTCAAAAGATGGAGGTGGGACGGGGGCACACTGACGGTCGGGGACTTCTACATAGGGCGCAGACTGGCGACACTAAACAAACTGACGAGGAAGTGGAAACTAACAAAAGGACAGGAAATGAGATACCTCCAAATATAGCACTTCCTACGCAAAGAGACAGTAGGGTAGGCAATGCCCCCTGAAACCACACTACTGATTACCTCACTTTTAATCACAGCTCTAGAAGAGTTATGTATTAGTTTTGTATCATACCGAATACTTCTTTGACTACCAATAGTTTGTCTGGTATAAAAAAATCAGAGAAGTCGTCAAATTTTGGACAACAGAGAAAAACAATGAGGAAAATTTTGTCCTTGAATCTTTATTGCTAATTAGATCAGATACATCCAAGAATATTATGGATTCATCACCTGTCCCTTCACCACAGTTTAATCCTTTTTGTCACCTAGTCCCACGAAGGAATGATTGTGCATGGTGTGTCTCTTCCTCTCCTCCCTCAAACAAAACTCGAGAATAATTGAAATCAAAAGAGAAAATGCTGGAAAATCTCAGCAGTTCTGGCAACATCTGTAGGGAGAGAAAAGAGTTAACGTTTCAAGCCAGATGACTCTTTGTCAAAGCTAGAATAGTTGATTAATTTTAATCGGTCACAACACAATTGATTTCCTTTGTCATCTAAGGGATTCTAAAAAGCCTTCAATATTTTTAAAATATATCATATGATGTATATTGCATATTGTGTAAGTATAATGTTTAGTCCTCAGAGACTAAAGCAGTCCGTACCCTTATACAGCAAGACTTCGAGAATATTCAAGCTTGCGCTGATATGCGGCAAGTAACATTTGTGCCAGATAATGACCATCTCCCACAAGAAAGAATCTAACCATCTTCCTTTGACATTTAATGGTATTATCAATGCAGACTCCCCCACGATCAACAGCCCGGGGACATAATTGACCAGAAATTGAACTGGACTAGCCATGTCATTACTTTGACTACAGGAGCAGGTCAGAGGCTAGGAATTCTGTGGCACGTAACTCACCTCCCCAAAGCCTGTCCACTATCTATGTTGTAAGGTGTTGAGGGTAGTTCAGTGGGTCTTATTAAGGTATTTGTAATCCTAGATAGTTCACAGTAAGCATATATTAACTACTAGAAACTATGTACGTCGGTACAGTGTTAAGATACAGGACTGGACCCCAATTATTGTTAGGTCGCCAGATGAGAAGCCCCAACAATTTCCAATTTTGTATAACTGTGAGGAATGGATACTCCACCCTAGGAATGATGACTCTGACTAATAGGTATCTTTTATGTTAAAGCAAACAAATTTACAAACAGAATTAACCACATTGACATCACAAAAATAGCTCTAGAATGACCACTGAATCAGTTCTTAAAATAAAGGAAAAACCTGACTTATGCTCTACACCTTCACTATAAATATTCCAATGAAGCAACCCCAATACATTTCAAATGCCACTTAGGACTAAAGTTAACAAAATAGGTTTACTTGCATTTCTGTGCAAACCTTTCGAGAGAGAGACCCTTTTCAGGAACAATCTGAAAATCCTTCTGTCTTGTCAGACTCCAATCCTATGGAAAACTGCTGTTCAACTTTATTACATATTTCAAAACTAGAGACAGACCTTGTTCCTCCCATTAATTACATCATTTGTATCCCACAAAGATGTCCCATGACCTGTTAGGACTAAACACACTCCCTCAAGTTATCTGTACCCCCAGGGAACCACCCAAAATATAACCCCTATTCCATTCACCCTTTATCTGTGACCAAGTAAGTTGTTGGAATGAATGATTATCTCAACTTTTATGACACCTTAATTACAGATTTAGTAGACACACTGCCTGTATGTATTTTACACCAGGCTTTTCATAATATTATTGTCACATACATGAAATATAATATATATCAATTTCAAAATTCATCACAACAGTAAAGGTCCAAGCTAGGAGGTGTCTCCACGCTTACTTCTAAACACGGCTCAAACCAACATTGCACTGACCCTGAGGTGCGGGTTACGTGTTCTCTTACATCACTGTATAGGCAGTAATGTACTCAGTTCCACATTAACCCTTTATGTTCCAGTTGTACAGCAATACAAGACACAAGTCAGGAGTGTGATGGAATATTGTCCATTTGCCTGGATAAGTGCAGCTCCAACAACACTCAAGAAGGAGAACACCATCCAGGAGAGAGTGGCCTGCTCGATTGGTATCCCATCCACTACCTTCAATATTCATTCCCTCCATCATCGATGCACAGTGACAGTAGTGCGTGCCATCTACAAAATGCACTGCAACAACTCAGCAAGGTTCCTGCGACATCACCTTCCAAACCTGTGACCTCTACCACCTAGAAGGACAAGGGCAGCAGATGCATGGGAAAACCACCATCTGAACGTTCCCCCCAAGCCACTCACAATTCTAACTTGGAATTATATCACTGTTCCTTTGCTGTCGCTGGGTCAAAATCCTGGCACTCCCTCTCTAATAGCACTGTGGATGTACCTACACCATGTGGACTGCAGCGGTTCAAGAATGCAGCTCACCCCTACTATCTCCAGGGCAATTAGCAATGTTGGCCTTGCCAACAACATCCACATACCGTAAACAAATAAATAAGTAAAAAGTTGTTATCATCTCGCGTTCCCTTTCCTGGCCAAATATTTTTAAAGGTGCTCATCAATGGATTTTCATCAGAGGTAATTGCAACAAAAATCATTATAAATAGAAAGGTAAAGTGGAAAGTTAAACTTTGGGAAATGGAAGAAATGCTAATTACCTGCAACAGCTGGATATTTCTCAGCAGAGCTTAACATCGGTTTTTTATTGTCTCTCGTGTAAAGATTTGCGTAGCTGGGGCAACATTGGAAGCATTGTACATAAATAGTGGGTTGACATGAAAGAAATGAATATATTAACACATATGAACTCCCAAAAAATATAACTGCAGTGTCATTACCTTTGAATGGAGAATTCGCATTTGCGCAGCATGGTAGCACAGTGGGTAGCACTGTTGCTTCACAGCCCAGGTTCGATTCCCGGCTTGGGTCACTATCTGTGTGGAGCCTGCACGTTCTCAGTGTGTCTGCGTGGGTTTCCTCCGGGTGCTCCGGTTTCCTCCCACAAGTCCCGAAAGACGTGCTGTTAGGTGAATTGGATATTCTGATTTCTCCCTCTGTGTACCCGAACAGACGCCGCAATGTGGCGACTAGGGGATTTTCACAGTAACTTCATTGCAGTGTTAATGTAAGCCTACTTGTGACAATAAAGATGATTATTATAACTTCGAATGGAGAATTTAAATTTTTATTGCACATAACGAACTTCCACAAAATACAATTGCAGTGGCCTAACCATTGAATTGATTTGCATTTATAAAGCACCTTTCATGGTCGGGATTGTCCGTTTGCCGAAGCCAAGATCGCGCAATGCAATTGGGTAAAGAATATGTTCCGACGCCAAAATCGCACCGTGCGCCGATTTGATGCCAAATCGCCATTCTCTATCACCTTGACAGTGGCATCAATGTGTACCGGAATGCACAGTAAGTGGACACCGTTTGCATATCACTGTTTGCATGGCCCGGTATACTCCAGAGCCTCTGTGATGCTCCGCCTCCGATGGGCTGAGTTCCGACAGCATGGTTCGCTTGTGCTTTTAAAAATCGTGAAACCAGCGTGGTGGCTGCCGAGGGAGAGGGAGGGGGTATGAAAAGTGTCCAACATCACCACAGTTTGCGGACAATTGTGCCGCTGACCAGGCGGCCTTTTCCAGAGTGGGGGGTGGGAGTAGTGGGGGGGTGGCCAGGAGGTGGACTGTGGGGTCGGGGTAAATAGGCACGGGACACCATTGCTGCAGCCGGCAAGGTGGCCATATAGCTATGCACGTCACTGATTGCCCTCTGTGAACTTAGGGCCACAGGTCATATGGGTGTGTCCCCCAGACCACCATCTTGGATGCCCTCTGGTCCCAGTTGACCCATCAGCTGCATAGGTGGGCTCCAGCATAACCAGTACCTTCCTGTTGTTTGGGATGAGAGTGTGTGGGGAGTGTAATGTGTATATGCGGTTGCAGCTTGTCAGCCTCCCGAATGTCAATCATGGACCTGGCGATTCCCATACCATTTTCCATTGGAATCGATTGGGTTCCACGTTGCGCCGATGCTAGTCCCTTAACAGTTGCAGAATCGGTCCAGGTGTGGCGTCAGGTTTGCTGTTGTGAAAGTCCACAATTCTGCATTGGCGTCAAAGCTTAATCTCAGAAACGGAGAAGTAGCCGCATGACCAGGCCACCCGAAACGCTATACAACTAATAAAGTGCTTTTCAAATGTAGTGGCTGCTGTGGTGCAGTGTGCACACCAAAGTCAATTTGCACACAGCAAGATCTCACAAACAGCACCATTGTAATGGCCAGGCACATCCCATTTTGTGTGAAAGCAAAATACTGCGGGATGCTAGAAAATTTAAATAAAAACAGGATCAACTAGAGCAAAAAGCATCAGGGTCCATGTGACCCTTGTCTGTCCCTCTCTTCACAGAGGCTGCCAGACCTGCTGAGTTGAGCCAGTGTGGTAAACCACTGTTGCACCTATATTAGGTGATGTAAGGTAGGACCTGGACTGAAGTGTTGGGTACTCTGCTACACAGATGAACCAACATGGTTGCGAATGGTACAACGCAGTTTTATTTCAAACATCTATTTACACTGGTAAACTGTTTACTGAGGTTTGATCATGACCCTTGATTCTGTGGACCTATTCCTCATTCTATCTTGTAGTGGCACCCAGCACATGGTGGATGTCTGAGTGGCTTGTAATGAGCTCTGTGCCCTGAGCCGTCTCCTGCTCGAGTGCCCAGGAAGTGTTGTGTTCCCTGCTTTGTACTGTGCATGCTCTTGCCTGTGATTGGCTGTCGTGTTGTGTGTGTGTTGATTGGTCCGTTGATCTGTCCCTCAGTATGTATGTATATATGTGCTTTGATGTTCACCTGGATATCATGACATTCCTCCTTTTTTACAAGAACATGTGCCTATGTGGTCATAAATAGAGATGTGTACTGAGTGTAGCTAAATGTGTGTGTGTGCAACATCTACAGCATGTACATGGGGCTAAACTATATACAAGGGGCGATGTCAGGTGCGACATAACATCGAGGTTGTACCATAAACAAATAACGGGGAAATGTAGAACGACAGAACAAATTCCTGTAACGATGAGAACATAAACATATTAACACAGCACTAGTATGAGTTCAATGTACAAACAGTCTCATAAGTCCAGTCTAGTAGGTGGGCGACGAATTTGGGTCGACCGCCTCAAGGGTGGGTCTGGAACTACTGGCTGAGGAATGGGCCTGGCCACGGGTGACGGCGGAAGGGGCATGGTGGCAGGCAGCTCCACAAAGTTGATGTCAGATACAACAGGAGGGCGCGGTGTCGGTGTAAGTTCCCGTAGCGAGCGTGGAAGTAGGCGAAGAGCCCGGCGATTGTGCCTACGAATGGATCCATCAGGCATGCGAACCAGGAACGAGCGGGAGCCACGCGTCGGAGAACTTCGGCAGGTGCTGACCAGCCACCTTCTGGTAGGTGGATGCGGACTTCGTCTCCAGGGGCCAGGGCGGGAAGATCAGTTGCCCGTGTGTCATATGCCCTCTTCTGGCGAACGCGCTGCTGTTGCGTTCTGTGTAGTACCGGAGCATGGTTGGTTGTGGGTACCAGAATGGAAGGCACAGTGGTCCTGAGGGCGCGACCCATTAACAGCTGGGCTGGTGAGCGGCCAGTGGCTAGTGGGGCCGAGCGATAGGCCAGCAGGGCGAGGCAGAAATCCGATCCGGCAGCAGCAGCCTTGCAGAGGAGCCGCTTAACGATGTGAACGCCCTTTTCCGCCTTCCCATTGGACTGGGGTTGCAAAGGGATGGACGTCACGTGTCTGAAGCCATACGAGGCAGCAAAGGATGACCATTCCTGGTTGGCGAAACAGGGCTCATTGTCCGACATGACAGTCATCGGAATGCCGTGGCGAGCGAAGGTGTCTTTGCAGGCCCTTATGACAGCGGACGATGTCAAATCGTGCAGGCGTATGACCTCTGGAGAGTTGGAAAAGTAGTCAACGATGACTACATAGTCCTTGGCCAGCGCATGAAAGAGGTCCACACCCACCTTCGTCCAGGGGGACGTCATCAGCTCATGGGGCAGAAAGCGTTTCAGGAGGTTGCGCCGGTTGAAACCTTTGGCAGGTGGGGCAATTGAGCATCATATTGGCAATGTCATCACTGATGCCCGGCCAATACACCGCCTCTCGGGCCCTCCGTCTGCACTTCTCGACCCCCAGATGGCCTTTGTGTAGTTGGTCGAGGACCAGGTTGTGCATGCTGTACGGAATCACAATCCGGTCCAGATTTAGAAGGACACCATCAATGACGGCCAAGTCGTCTCGGACATTGTAGAACTGCGGGCACTGCCCTTTGAGCCACCCTCCCGTCATGTGGCGCATCACCCGTTGTAGAAGGGGGTCGGCCGCAGTCTCTCGGCGAATACGGGCCAGACTGGAGTCGTCAGCTGGCAGATTTGCCGATGTGAAAGCCACCTGAGCCTCGACCTGACAGACGAACCCCTCCGAATCTGGCGGTGTGCTCACTGCTCTAGATAGGGCACCCGCAATGATAAGGTCCTTACCAGGGGTGTAGACCAGTTGGAAGTCATACCTCCTGAGTTTAAGGAGCATGCGCTGGAGGCGAGGGGTCATCTCGTTCAGGTCCTTATTAATGATGCTGACCAGGGGGCGGTGGTCAGTCTCAACGGTAAACCGGGCGAGACCATACACGTAATCATGGAACTTGTCTATCCCGGTTAGCAAGCCCAGGCACTCCTTTTCGATCTGCGCGTAGCGCTGTTTTGTGGGGGTCATGGCCCGCGAGGCATAGGCGACCGGGGCCCATGATGCAGTGTCATCCCGCTGTAGGAGCACCGCCCCAACGCCGGATGGCTGGCAGCAGTCGAAAATTTGGTGTCACGCGACCTGTCGAAAAACGCCAATACCGGGGCTGTGGTGAGCTTAAGTTTGAGCTCCTCCCATTCCTGCTGGTGTGCGGGCAGCCACTGGAACTCCGTAGTCTTCTTGACGAGGTGGCGCAGAGCCGTCGTGTGGGAGGCAAGGTTGGGAATGAACTTCCCCAGGAAGTTGACCATGCCTAGGAAGCGTAGCACTGCTTTCTTGTCTGCCGACTGTGGCATGGCTGTAATGACACGCACCTTGTCTGCATCCGGACGGATCCCTGACCAGGAACTTCAGCTCGGTTTGGCCGAAAGAACACTTGGCTCGGTTGAGGCGCAGGCCGTTTTCGCGTATGCGCGCAAAGACGCGCTGGAGACGATATATGTGCTCCTGTGGTGTGGTGGACCAGATGATGACGTCGTCCATGTAGACGCGCACCCCTTCGATGCCTTCCATCATCTGCTCCATGATCCTATGAAAGACCTCGGATGCCGAGATGATGCCAAATGGCATTCTGTTATAGCAGAACCTGCCGAAAGGAGTGTTGAAGGTGCACAGCTTTCGGCTGAACGGATCCAGTTGGATCTGTAAAAACCCTTCGAGGCATCCAGTTTCGTGAAGATTTTATCCCGGGCCAATTCGCTCATGATCTCTTCCCGTTTGGTATGGGGTAGTGTTCCCTCATAATGTTGTTGTTGAGGTCTTTTGGATCAATGCAGATCCGGAGCTCGCCGGAGGGCTTCTTAACACACACCATGGAGCTGACCCATGGCGTGGGCTCCGTGACCTGGGATAGGACCCCTTGGTCCTGGAGATCCTGCAGCTGCTGCTTGAGGCAGTCTTTGAGAGGCGCTGGGACCCAGCGAGGTGCGTGAATGACCGGGGTGGCGTCCGGTTTGAGCCGAATTCTGTAGGTATAGGGCAGTGTGCCCATGCCCTCAAATGCCTCCTGGTTGTGGGCGAGGAGCGATTGGAGCTGTGCGCTGAACTCTGCATCCGGGAAGTCAGATGTTCCGTCTGGAGAGAGAGAGTGGACTTGTTGCACGAGGTGGAGAGCCTTGCATGCCTGTGTGCCTATCAGGGAGTCCTTCGATGAGCCGACTATCTCGAATGAGAGTGTAGCCGTGTATGTGTTGTGTGTCACCTGGAGCTGGCAGGATCCCATGGCCGGGATAACGTTTCCATTGTAGTCGACCATCTTACAACGGGATGGCCGAATCGGTGGTCTGACCTTCATGGCGTAGAAGGCTGACCATGCTATGATGTTGGCGGATGGGCCAGTGTCCAGACGGAATGTTATCGGTGATCGGTTGACCGTTAGGGTGGCACACCATTCATCACCCGGATTGACAGTGTTCACTTGCAACGGCTGGTGGGTCCTGGCTGGAGACATTCGATTCCCATCAATGACCGCAACATGGAAGGCGTCCCGGTCGTCTGTGTCACTGGTCTGGATATCGTCTGCTCACGATTTGTAATAAGGTGGCTGAATGGTCCGCATGTCCCTGCGAGGTTGTCGGAGTTGGGGGACATTGACAGGTTGAGCTGCTCGACAGCAAGCAGCGTAGTGGCCCACCTTGCCACAGCGGAGGCATTGTCGGGTTCTTGCGGGACATTGCCGCTTTAAATGTGCGGCTCCACAGTTGCCGCACGTCGTGACGTCATGGCGTTCGTTGCGCCACTGCGCATGCGCAGTTCGGTCTTGCGTCGAGCGCGCCTGCCCATCACGTCCCTCAGTGTTGCTGTAGTTTTTGGCGCGCACAAGCGCGATGGCCTCGAAAAGCGCGCAAAATGGCCGCCCTCGTCCGGGCCGCAGGCCGGGAGGAACTTGATCGCCTGGACCCGTTCGGCCTCGTAGGGCTGCCGCGCCGATTCGGCCGCCTGAAATTGGGTATAGCGGCTGGTCGCGTTTTCGTGCAGGACACAGGCTTTGATTGCGGAGGCTAAGGTGAGGCTTTTTATTTTTAAGAGCTGCTGGCGTAGGGTGCCCGAGGTGACCCCAAAAGCAATCTGGTCCCGAATCATGGAATCGGAGGTGGTGTCGTAACCGCAGGACTGCGCGAGGATGCGGAGATGCGTCAGGAATGACTGAAAGGGCTCATCCTTACCTTGCAGGCGCTGCTGGAAGAGATACCTCTCGAAGCTCTCGTTGACCTCGACGTTGAAGTGTTGGTCGAGCTTGAGAAGGACAATCTTGTATTTGGTCTTGTCCTCGCCTTCCGCGAACACCAGGGAGTTGTAGATATGGATGGCGTGTTGGCCTGCCGTGGTGAGGAGGATGGCGATCTTTCTGGTGTCCGAGGCGCTTTCCTTTTCGTTGGCTAGGAAGAGCTGGAAGCGCTGTTTGAACAGCTTCCAATTAACGCCAAGGTTCCCAGCGACTGGCAGCGGCTGCGGTGTGTTGACGGTGTCCGTGGCGCAGGATGGCAGATTCCGGAGGATTTGTAGGTAGGTACCAAAATCACTCCTGGTACTATTTCATAGAATTTACAGTGCAGAAGGAGGCCATTCGGCCCATCGGGTCTGCGCCGGCTCTTGGAAAGAGCACCCCACCCAAGGTCAACACCTCCACCCTATCCCCATAACCCAGCAACCCCACCCAACATTAAGGGCAATTTGGAACACTAAGGGCAATCTATCATGGCCAATCCACCTAACCTGCACATCTTTGGACTGTGGGAGGAAACCGGAGCACCCGGAGGAAACCCACGCAGACACGGGGAGGATGTGCAGACTCCGCACAGACAGTGACCCAAGCCGGAATCGAACCTGGGACCCTGGAGCTGTGAAGCAATTGTGCTATCCACAATGCTACCGTGCTGCCCTATGAAGTGTTGGGTACTCTGCTACACAGATTAACCAACACGGTTGCGAATGGTACAACGCAGTTTTATTTCAAACATCTATTTACACTGGTAAACTGTTTACTGAGGCTCAATCATGACCCTTGATTCTGTGGACCTATTCCTAATTCTATCTTGTAGTGGCACACAGCACATGGTGGATGTCTGAGTGGCTTGTAACAGCACACTGGGCTAAATCGCTGTCTTTTAAAGCAGACCAAGCAGGCCAGCAGCTCGGTTCAATTCCCGTACCAGCCTCTCCGAACAGGTACTGGAATGTGGTGACTAGGGGCTTTTCACAGTAACTTCATTGAAGCCGACTTGTGACAATAAGCGATTTTCATTTCATTTCATTCATGAGCTCTGTGCCCTGAGCCGTCTCCTGCTCGAGTGCCCAAGAAGTGTCATGTTCCCTGTTTTGTACTGTGCATGCTCTTGCCTGTGATTGGCTATCGTGTTGCGTGTGTGTTGATTTGTCCGTTGATCTGTCCATCAGTATGTATGTATGTATGTGCTATGATGTTCACCTGGATATCATGACATGTACTACAGGTTCGCCGGCAGTTCCTGCCTGCTGGCTCTGCCCAGTAGGCGGAGTATAAATATGCTTGTCCTTCATTCAGCAGCCATTTCGCCAGCCGCTGTGGGAGGCCACACATCTTAGAGCAATAAAGCCTCAGTTGTATCCAACTCTAGTCTTTGTTCAATTGATCGTGCATCAATTTATTGCTCTAAGACTTTCGAAAAGATGGACCTCCGTATCAAGCCAGATCACCTGCAGCTGGATCCGCAATCAAGCGACGCCAAAAAGGACTTTAATCACTGGCTAGCTTGCTTCGAGGCGTATATCAACTCAGTGACTACCCCTGTTCCGGAGGCTCAGAAGATACAGATCCAACGTGTTTCCGCTGATCCAGGATGCCCCAAACTACGCCGATGCCATGGCGCTTCTCAAACAAAATAATGCACAGAAGACGAACACGCTCTTCGCCAGGCACGTATTCACCACTCGCTCTCAACTCCCTGGTGAATCCATAGAAGACTTCTGGCGGGCCCTAATCCCACTCGTCCAGGACTGTGACTGTCAGGCCGTTACGGCCACTGAACATTCGAACCTCCTTATGCGGGACGCGTTCGTTACGGGGATTGGGTCGGACCTCATACGCCAAAGACTATTTAGAAGGGGCCACGCTCGATCTAGCTGAGACAAAGACGGTCACCTCGCGCAACAGTCAGGCCTACCACCCCCAGCCACGCGGCACACCCCTCCTACGCATCGTGGACCCCACAGACGGCCGCCCCAGCGGGGCCCTTACCCAGCCAGTACGCCTGCACCACGCGCCAGCCCGCACACCCACCCTGATGTTACTTCTGCAGCCAACAGAAACTCCCTCCCCAACGCTGTCCGGCCCTTGTAGCCTTTTGTAAGGTTTACGGCAAAAAGGGGCACTTCGCCACGGTGTGCCAGGCCCGCGCAGTCGCCGTTATCGCCTCCACCCCCCTAGTCTACACACAATGGGCGCCACCATCTTCATCTCCCCGGACCACGCACGGCCAATGGGCGCTGCCATCTTCCCCCCCTCAGTCCACGTGCGTTCAATGGGCGCCGCCATCTTGTCCAACCCCCGCAACGTGCGGCCCATGGGCGCCGCCATTTTGTCCCCGCAGGATTTCAGGCACCGCCATCTTGTCTCCCCCACGGGGCATGGACACCGACAGCATTCCAGGACCTGGGCCCTCCCAGGCTCCCCATCATCCGACACCAACGACGACCGACCATGACTTGCCTCAGTGACGATCGACCAGTCTCGTCTGCACAACCTGGCCACCGCATTGACCAGCGTGAAAATCAACGGCCACGTGACCTCTTGCCTGCTGGACTCCGAGAGCACCGAAAGCTTCATACGCCCGGATACGGTAAGGCACTGCTCCCTCGCGGTACACCCCGCCAACCAAAGAATCTGCCTGGCCTCCGTATCCCATTCCGTCATGATCCGGGGGTACTGTACGGTCACACTCACGGTCCAGGGCGTAGAATTCAGCGGCTTCCGCCTCTACGTCCTCCCTAACCTCTGCGCTGCTCTACTACTAGCCTGGACTGCCAGTGTAATCTGCAGAGTCTAACCCGCAAATTCTGCGGGCCCCTACCACCTCTCACTGTGTGCAGCCTCGTGACCCTAAAGGTCGATATGCCTTCTCTCTTCTAGCCCCGGATTGCAAACCTGTCGCCACCAGGAGCAGACGGTACAGCACCCAGCACAGGACCTTCATCAGGTCCGAGGTCCAGCGGCTGCTTCGGGAAGGCATTATCGAGGCCAGCAACAGCCTCTGGAGAGCCCAAGAGCTGGTCGTTAAAACTGGGGAGAAACACAGAATGGAGACATGGATAGAGCAGGGACAGGAATGGTTGTTGCAGGTGCCGGGGTTTAGATATATCAATAAGCTCAGGGAAGGTGGTAAAAGAAGGGGAGGGGTGGCTTTGTTAGTCAAGGACAGTATTACGGTGGCAGAAAGGACGTTTGATGAGGACTCGTCTACTGAGGTCATGTGGGCTGAGGTTAGAAACAGGAAAGGAGAGGTCACCCTGTTAGGGGTTTTCTATAGGCCTCCGAAAAGTTCCAGAGATGTAGAGGAAAGGATTGCAAAGATGATTCTGGATAGGAGCGAAAGCAACAGGGTAGTTGTTATGGGGGACTTTAACTTTCCAAATATTGACTGGAAACGCTATAGTTCGAATACTTTAGATGGGTCCGTTTTTGTCCAACGTGTGCAGGAGGGTTTCCTGACACAGTATGTAGATAGGCCAACGAGAGGCGAGGCTGTATTGGATTTGGTACTGCGTAATGAACCAGGACAGGTGTTAGATTTGGAGGTAGGTGAGCACTTTGGTGATAGTGACCACAATTCGATTATGTTTACTTTAGTGATGGAAAGGGATAGGTATATACCGCAGGGCAAGAGTTATATCTGGGGGAAAGGCAATTATGATGCAATGAGGCAAGACTTAGGATGCATCGGATGGAGAGGAAAACTGCAGGTGATGGGCACAATGGCAATGTGGAGCTTGTTCAAGGAACAGCTACTGCGTGTCCTTGATAAGTATGTACCTGTCAGGCAGGGAGGAAGTGGTCGAGCAAAGGAACCGTAGTTTACTAAAGCAGTCGAAACACTTGTCAAGAGGAAGAAGGAGGCTTATGTAAAGATGAGACATGAAGGTTCAGTTAGGGTGCTTGAGAGTTACAAGTTAGCTAGGAAGGACCTAAAGAGAGAGCTAAGAAGAGCCAGGAGGGGACATGAGAAGTCTTTTGCAGGTAGGCTCAAGGATAACCCTAAAACTTTCTATAGATATGTCAGGAATGAAAGAATGACTAGGGTAAGAGTTGGGCCAGTCAAGGACAGTAGTGGGCAGTTGTGCTTGGAGTCCGAGGAGATAGGAGAGGTGCTAAATAAATATTTTTTGTCAGTATTCACACAGGAAAAAGTCAATGTTGTAGAGGAGAATACTGAGATTCAGGCTACTAGACTAGAAGGGCTTGAGGTCCATAAGGAGGAGGTGTTAGCAATTCTGCAAAGTGTGAAAATAGATAAGTCCCCTGGGCCGGATGGGATTTATCCTAGGATTCTCTGGGAAGCTCGGGAGGAGATTGCTGAGCCTTTGGCTTTGATCTTTAAGTCATCTTTGTCTACAGGAATAGTGTCAGAAGACTGGAGGAAAGCAAATGTTGTCCCCTTGTTCAAGAAGGGGAATGGAGACAACCCCGGTAACTATAGACCAGTGAGCCTTACTTCTGTTGTGGGCAAAATCTTGGAAAGGTTTATAAGAGATAGGATGTATGATTCACTTTGGAAGGAATAACAGGAACACAGAGAACTGGGCTAATGGTAAGATTCTTGGCAGTGTGGATGAGCAGAGAGATCTCGGTGTCCATGTACATAGATCCCTGAAAGTTGCCACCCAGGTTGAGAGGGTTGTTAAGAAGGCGTACGGTGTGTTAGCTTTTATTGGTAGAGGAATTGAGTTTCGGAGCCATGAGGTCATGTTGCAGCTGTACGAAACACTGGTGCGTCCGCATTTGGAGTATTGCATGCAATTCTGGTCGCCGCATTATAGGAAGGATGTGGAAGCATTGGAAAGGGTGCAGAGGAGATTTACCAGAATGTTGCCTGGTATGGAGGGAAGATCTTATGAGGAAAGGCTGAGGGACTTGAGGCTGTTTTCATTAGAGAGAAGAAGGTTAAGAGGTGACTTAATTGAGGCATACAAGATGATCAGAGGATTGAATAGGGTGAACAGTGAGAACCTTTTTCCTCGGATGGTGATGTCTAGCACAAGGGGACATAGCTTTAAATTGAGGGGAGATAGATATAAGACAGATGTCAGAGGTAGGTTATTTACTCAGAGAGTAGTAAGGGCATGGAATGCCCTGCCTGCAACAGTAGTGGACTCACCAACACTAAGGGCATTCAAATGGTCTTTGGATAGACATATAGACGATAAGGGAATAGTGTAGATTGGCTTTAGAGTGGTTTCACAGGTCGGCGCAACATTGTGGGCCGAAGGGCCTGTACTGCGCTTAATGTTCTATGTTCTATGTCGTAGACTACAGCCAGACCATCAATCGGTACACGCAGCTCGACGCGTACCCCCTCCCACGCATATCTGATATGGTCAATCAGATTGCACAGTACCGGGTCTTCTCAACGGTAGACTTCAAATCCGCCTACCGCCAGCTCCCCATTCGTAAATCGGACCGTCCAATGTAGCCAGTTAAAATGGCTCACTCCCGATTTAGAATGGCCAACCCCGATTTAAAATGGCGAACGGAAAAGGCTGATGGGAAAATCAGCCATCAGGACTAAAACAAGCAGCTGCAGGTAAACTGTGTATTCGCCTCTGGGGAGGCCAGACAGAATCGATACCTGCAGCCATCAGCATCACAAAACACCAGCCATCTGAATATTAATTAGCAATCCCCGGGAACAATGTGCAACAAATTAGACACACAAAGCCAACCCAGACTTTCCGGCGCCAGCAGGACCCTACACAAAGAGAGGTGAACGACCACCCCAAAACCGCCCATCGACCAAGGAATCGCTTTGTCCCAATCACTTGGAACCAGGTACAGGGTCCGCCCCGAAAGGCGGAAAGCCCCTGGAGACTATAAGAATAGAGTCCAAGTTCAAATCGACCTTTCTTCATCCTTCCGCACCCTTCGAGACCCTTCTGCTGGTCTTCTGCAACCACCGCTCAAATCGTAAGTCTTACTTCAAAGCTCGCTACGAGATAGGCGCTCCTAGCTATCGACCTGTACCAGCTTTGAATCCCGCAGGCTCAGAACCCATACGAAAGGCCATTCGTTTCCCTGATCTGGTGGGCCAGTTCCAAAGTTAAGTATTAGCCTGTTAGTTGTAGGAAGTAGCTTAGAAGTAGAATTACTGTGTAAGTATTGATTGCTGTATATAATAAATGTGCGTTGATTTAACTCTTACTAAGCGGTGTGTTGCATTATTAATCATTACTTGGACTTGAACCACGTTGCAGTATCAGAAAGATACCTGGCGACTCAAGAGCAAAGGTGATAGAACAAGAGCAATTAAACTAAGGCTAAAACGAGCAACATTTTGGCGACTCTAGTGGGACCCAATCTAGAAGTGGAAAACCACTCCGGGAGAACCCAAGAATTTGAATGAGAAACCTAATTGGAAACAGAAAACCACAAGTGTTCAAGCAGTTCAGATCAATACTCATAATTCGGAAGTGTGTGTATGCATGCGTAACTAACAGGGCTATAAGGTAAAACTGCTAGATTTTTGTTGCGTCAAAACTGTCAGAAGTTTGTATATCGGAAAGTAGCGAAAGCCGTACCCGTATTTACAACACCACCTTAGCCCCCTGTTCCAAATTTTAAAGAAGAAGCAGTCGGATAGGAAAGATGGCAATGCAGGCAATGCAGCGCCTCATGAACCCTGAGGAATTTGCGGTCGCAGCGACCAGCAGCAGTAGAGTGGGACAGTGTCCCATTTGGGAGGAGGAAATCAGGAAATATCTCAAAGGGAAAGGATGCCCCCTTTGGAATGATTTCTGTGATAATGAGGAATCAGGTCCCGGGGATATAGGACATACTTGGGAGAACCTGAGCGAGATCCACAAAAAGAGCTTGGGAAAAGCTCGCAAGCCGATGGCAATCGTGTCCTGTTTGGCACAATTGCGAGGCACAGAGGAGGTCGTTAAGACGCTCCGGAAAGAAGTTGAGGGCATACATCGGATGAGTAAGGTCGATGTAAGCGAAGTTGAAAGAGACTCTGATTAAGAAAAAGTCAGAGCCCATTCATAGCGTTAGCGCCCGTTCAGATCAGATGGACTTGACCGGAACAGACTGACGGTGTACAGGCTCCCCCAGTTGGGTCTGCGACACCCTTTGGGATAGGTCAGGACGACCAGTAGTTGCAGCGAAAATTCGGGGACAGCCTATCGAATTTCTCTGGGACACAGGAGGGTCCCGCACCACCATAAATTCCTCCACCCTATTTCAAAAGGACACGTGGCCCACTACAGCCACTATCACCCTCAGCGGCTTTACAGGCCACTCACAGCAGGGACACATCACAGCCCCTGTACCCATTCAAATCGGCACCATCACCACAAAGCACCCCGAGGTTTTAGTTGACCTGCCCCACACAGCAGAACACATTATGGGAATTGATTTCATGAATTCCCACAACCTATCATTCGATCCAGTCAACCAGTGTGTCTGGAAGATGGCGAAATTCGCAAGAGCCCCCACAATGCTCAACATAGGCGAATATATGAACAAAATTAACGCCATAGGCGAATTTTGGTTCAACCCGACCACGCTTAGCACGGACAAGCAGGTTAGGGCAGTTCTGCAAAAGAACAGGGCAGCATTCGCGACCCACAAGCATGACTGTGGATGGGTGACTGGCTCCGTACAAATAACAGGACCTGACCCTAGACCCCAGAAACAGTACGGATTCCCCCTAGAAGCAGAGGGAGAAATCCTAAAAGTTATAGAGAGCTTATTAGAGCAGGGCGTACTTAGATCAGTAGCCTCCACTAATAATGCCCCGATTTGGCCAGTGAGAAAGCCCAATGGATCATGGCGACTGACCATTGATTATCGGGAATTCAACAAAGTCACCCCCGCAGCAGCCCCCACCGTAGCAACAAGTCCCGAGACCATGCTCAAGCAGGGACTCAATTCCCGCTACTTCACGGTTTTGGACATTAGTAATGGATTCTGGTCCATTCCATTGGCAAAGGTGTGCCAGTACAAATTTGCCTTCACCTTTAAAGCACAGCAGTACACTTGGACATGCCTGCCACAAGAATTCCACAACTCCCCCTCCATTTTCCACCGACAGCTGGCAAATGGTTTAGCAAAGCTTTCTCTCCCCGAATGTCTGGTACAGTACGTAGATGACCTACTACTGCAGACAGACCCCAAGGAAGAGCACATTGAGCTTCTGTTCGAACTCCTGGAACTATTACATTCAATTGGTTGTAAAGTCAACCCCAAAAAGGCCCAGATTTTGGAAGAAAAAGTGATATATTTGGGAACAATTATCACGCACGGTAAACGCGAGATCGAGCACAAAAGAATTGACTCGATTGCTAAATTGCCCCTTCCCCAGAACGTTTCAGCCCTCCGGTCGTTTTTAGGACTGGTTGGCTACTGCCGAAACCACATTGACGGTTTCGCCAGCAAAGCAGCACCCCTCTCAGACCTCCTAAAGAAGGGAGCCCCCTGGGAATGGCTTCCGCAGCATACGGATGCTGTGGACTCTTTAAAACAGGCACTCATAGCAGCCCCCGCACTACAAGTTCCAGACCCGCTTTCCCCTTACGCCATAGAGGTAGCGACCACAGACCGCAACCTTTCAGCCGTGCTCCTCCAGGAACGGCACGACCAGTTAAGGCCCGTAGCTCACGCCTCCCGACTTTTAGATGCTGTGGAGCAGGGATTTTCAGCCTGTGAGAGGCACCTGCTCGCAGTTTTCTGGGCAGTCCAGTACTTTTTGAATATTATCGGACTGAACCCCATCACAATTCTCACAGAACACACCCCCACCCAACTTTTACTGGATGGACGACTCAAGGACGGTACCGTCAGTCAAATAAGAGCAGCTAGATGGACCCTTCTCTTGCAGGGACGGGACATCACTGTGAAAAGGACAAAGACGCACAACTATTTAGCTGACAATTTACAGTAGCCCGGAACCCCCCATGAATGTGCAATTATCTCTGCACATCACAACACAGGCCCCTTTATCGCTAAAACACCCCACAGAAAGATAGGTAATTCAACTCAGAGCCCCCTGCACACGGACGAGCCCATTAAGATTTATGTGGATGGATCTTCCACAGTCTTAGATGGGAAGCGTATAACAGGTTGTGGGATCTATGTCGAGGTCGCGCAGGGACGCGCCCTCGAGGAAATATCGTTGAAACTACCCGGACACTTAGGCGCGCAGGCAGCAGAGCTTGCGGCCATTGCATATATAGTTGAGCACCCAGATTCCTTCCCCAGCCCAGCAGACAGAGACTCGGACAGCCTCTACGTCTGTAACAGCCTTACGGGATTTCTGCCCCTGTGGGAAGCAAGAGGATTTGTTTCCGCAGACGGAAAACCTCTCCCCTCAGCCCCATTGCTCCGTCATATTTTAGAAACAGCCCAGAATAGGACTTTTGGGATCATCAAAGTCCGCAGCCACCATCGTCCCTCCCCCCATGGAAATGTAAAAGCCGATGCACTGGCTAAGGCAGGTTCCAGACATGGGTATTTTTGGAAACCCCCCGAAAGCGCGCCAGTGAGTGCAGTTCAGGTCACACAGACAAAGATCAAGGATCTAGTAGAGGCCCAGAAGCAGGACAGCAATCTCACGGAGATTGTAAAAGGGATGTCTCCAGCATCCTACGAGAGGTTTAGAAATACACTGACCACACATGACGGTGTGGTGTTAAAGGACACCCTTTATGTGGTTCCTGAACAGGACAGGAATCAATTGATTTGTTTGTTCCATGACGGTCATGGACATCAGGGAATCGATCCCACTGCAGCCCACCTCAAGCAGCTTTGTTGGTGGCCGACTTTAAAGGAAGATGTAACCCATTACATCGAGAATTGTCTTATCTATGCGCAGAATAACCCGGACAGATATGCCAAAAAGGCCCAACTCAGCCACACCCGACCCGTTAATGGCCCCTGGACTAACCTCCAGATCGATTTTATAGGACCATTGCCCCCATGTAGGAATGGCTATAAATATGTACTTGTGGTCATAGACACATTTACAAAATGGGTGGAAGCATTTCCAGCCCGCACAAACACTGCAAAAACCACAGCCAAGATTCTAACCCACCACACCTTTACAAGATGGGGACTCCCCCGCAGCATTGAATCGGACCAAGGTTCCCATTTTACAGGACGTGTCATGCAGAACGTCCTCACGATATTTGGCATCACCCAAAAATTCCACATGGCATACCACCCACAGTCGAGTGGTATCGTGGAGCGCATGAATCGGACCCTAAAAACCACCCTCAGAAAAATGGTCCAGCAGAACAACACCACTTGGGACTCAGTCCTCCCTTTTGCGCTGATGTTTTTGCGTAACACTATTTCTACCTCCATAGGTTACACCCCACGCACCCTCATGACCGGACACCCCATGAAAGGCACAGAATATCTGTTAGGTTTGGACCTGACCAGCCCCGAAGTAACGGCCCTCACACACGAGAAAGCCGTGGAGCAATTAGTTGCAAATGTTAAAACGGCTCAGTTAGCAGCCGCAGTAAAATTGGGCACCAAAAAGAATCAGAGCGAGGCTTGTTTCGAATTGACAGTGCATGCGACTGAGTATAGTATCGGACAGCAAGTGATGCTTTCTGTATATAACCCCAGCACATTCCTGTCACCAAAATACTCGGGTCTGTATTCCATTGCGGATAAAGTAAGCCCATCCGTTTACAAAATAAAGTACCCCAATGGTAAGACTGCGTGGTTTCATATAAACCAGCTGAAGGCTTATGGAACACAGTCGAACCACGCACACCACATCATGCTCGATGCAGCACACCACGCCCCGCCCACAGCCAACGTACCAACCCCCACCACGTCCAGCCCAGCCACGGTCTCGACCTTGACTCCACCCCCTAAATATACACTCCGCCCCGGAACGCCCACAGACTGCAGCAGCAGAGACAGCGACTGTGACTCGGACGATGGCCACAGCACGCCTCCCTACTATCCCCATGCAACAGGACCCACACCCAGCGACTCCGACAACGATCCAAGTGATCCCTTCCTGGTCACTTTCCTGAACAAACCCCACTACCGACCACCGAACCACACTGACGACCCCCGATTTTGTCCCCACACAACTAGACACCAATTATTGGCACCGTGACAACTCATACCGACTCCTACACAACGTCGAGAGCGACCCCAACTCACACCACGCAGCCCTTTCAGCCCTAATCCACTCCAGAGTTTGGCACCCGGGAGAAGAGGACGACCTTGGGTCTGACTCCCAAACCGCCAACCCCTTTGCGACCCTGTTCGCAACCAAGAACTGAGGTGTCCAGATGATGTTTTAAAAGGAACCGCTTGGGAAAAGTGTTGTCCTTTCTGATGGAACCTGCAGAATGTTTTATGTTGTTTGTAAGTTTGTTACATGTTGTATGTCCGACAGGAGAATTTTTCTCACTGCCACACGCCCATTCGGCCGAAACCTCTGAGGACTTGCCCTCAGAGACCCACCGTTGCCAGACACTAGTTCAGAGGAACTAGCTTTTCAGCTGATACTTGTTCGGGTACCAGACGCCCGATCGTAACTGCCCTTCTGTTCGAAGGATAGAACCACTACGGCAGCCTCACCACGATGACTACATTTTTGCCCGTTCCTGTCGGTTGCTCAGGCAGTGGAGAAACGGCTTGAGATCCGCCCTGCGTGGGAACCACCCTCTGGTCAACTACGCTCAGGTAGGGGCGATACGGCATTGGTAGCCGTCCTACCCGGGGACTCCATCCAACTCTTACCCATCGCGGCCCATACGCACCTCATTTGGCATTTTCATTTCAAAAAATTTTTTTTTTTAGGTAACCTTTAGGTTGCCGGCCATCTGCTATTTACATCCTGGAACATTTGGATGGTAAATCAGCACTGGTTCATTATTGGGAAGTGTGCCGTGTCCTGAAATTTGTTTTTCGAAAAAAAATGAGGAAGTCACACAGAGTGACCAATTATAAAGGGAATAATTGGCACCAAAGGACAGACACACTAGCGTACCAGATATTAAACAAAGATAGTTACAGACACTATGCTTGTTTCTACAGAACTCCAGAAGCTCCAGGACCGGAGAAAACAAAGAAAGAAAAGGAAAGAGAAGAGCCATGAGGACTTCCTTCAAATGGATCACCCTCATGTGTATGGACTTTTTGTTGCGCGTGACCGCGAACCCCATGACTTCAAACCCTCCAGCCGTTAATGTTTCACTGTCCCGCAGTACCCAGAGCCCAGTCACCAGCGACACCACATCATCCTGGTGTGCCAGGTTCATAACCTGGTACTCCCTGTCCTACGTGATCGAAACACTACTGGCGTTGGCGATACTCTGCTGTGTAGTGGAGACTATGCGTCTACGAAAATGGAGAAGGAGAGCCTACTGCGCTTGAACACCGGTATATCGGATCAGATCCCCTATGTTTGGTTACGACCAGACCCCCGACCCCCGCGATCTATAATAAAGTAATAAAGTGCATTCACTTGCGTTTATTGTTATTGTAAATAAAGAACTTTTTCATGAGCAAAGATTGTATGATCCTGAGCTTGACTGCCAAGCCAGGAAAGACAGTATGAAATGCTATGATTTTATTCTATGATTGAGGAAGGTAGGATAATGGAATGTTTAGGTGAGTGTAGTATATTAAGAATAAGTTAGAGGTTCCCAGTTTATTGTTTTATAATGCATGTCCCTGTCTGACATAACGCCCTTAGAATTGTTAGTTAAAATTTTTTTGTGCATAGCTATGGTCAGTGCAGAGGCCATGAAGGAAGTGTCTCCCCCAGGTCAGGGAATGGAAAGCAACATAATGATGTGATCCTTCACGCTTCGCGTTAGGATCACAAGGAGGGAATGTAGCCAGTTAAAATGGCTCACTCCCGATTTAGAATGGCCAACCCCGATTTAAAATGGCGAACGGAAAAGGCTGATGGGAAAATCAGCCAACAGGACTAAAACAAGCAGCTGCAGGTAAAACTGTGTATTCGCCTCTGGGGAGGCCAGACAGAATCGATACCTGCAGCCATCAGCATCACCAAACACCAGCCATCTGAATATTAATTAGCAATCCCCGGGAACAATGTGCAACAAATTAGACACACAAAGCCAACCCAGACTTTTCAGCGCCAGCAGGACCCTACACAAAGAGAGGTGAACGGCCACCCCAAAACCGCCCATCGATCAAGGAATCGCTCCAGCATTGGAGAATATCGAACCAAGTGATTGGGACATAGTCCAATCACTTGGAACCAGGTACAGGGTCCGCCCCGAAAGGCAGGAAGCCCCTGGGGACTATAAGAATAGAGTCCAAGTTCAAATCGACCCTTCTTCATCCTTCCCCACCCTTCGAGACCCTTCTGTTGGACTTCTGCAACCACCGCTCAAATCGTAAGCCTTACTTCAACGCTCGCTACGAGATAGGCGCTCCTAGCTATCGACCTGTACCAGCTTCGAATCCCGCAGGCTCAGAGCCCATACGAAAGGCCATTCGTTTCCCTGACCTGGTGGGCCATTCCCAAAGTTAAGTATTGGTCTGTTAGTTGTAGGAAGTAGCTTAGAAGTAGAATTTATGCATAAGTATTGATTACTGTATATAATAAATGTGCGTTGATTTAACTCTTACTAAGCGGTGTGTTGGATTATTGATCATTATTCGACTTGAACCAAGTGGCGGTATCAGAAAGATACCTGGTGACTCAAGAGCAAAGGTGATAGAACAAGAGCAATTAAACTAAGGCTAAAACGAGCAACACCAAACACTGCTTTCGAGGCGGACGGTCGTTTCTATCACTTCCTCAGGGTTCGCTTCGGCATCACTAACGGGGTCTCCATTTTCCAAAGGGAGATGGACCGAATGGTCGACCGGTACGGTTTGCGGGCCACCTTCCCATACCTAGACAACGTCACCATCTGTGGCCATGACCAGCAGGACCACGATGCCAACCTTGCCAAATTTCTCCACACCGCCACTCTCCTCAGCCTCACCTACAACAAGGAGAAGTGCATGTATAGCATGACCCGCTTAGCCATACTTGGCTATGTGGTCCAGAACGGAGTTCTGGGGTCCGATCCCGACTGCATGCGCCCCCTCATGGAGCTCCCCCTTCCCCACTTCCCCAAGGCCCTCAAACGCTGCCTGGGGCTCTTCTCATACTACGCCCAGTGGGTCCCAAACTATGCGGATAAGGCCCGCCCACTCATGTAGTCCACACACTTTCCCCTGGCGGCTGAGGCACAACAGGCCTTCGCCCGTATCAGAGCCAATATCGCCAAGGCCGGGATGCACGCAGTACACGAGACACTGCCCTTTCAAGTAGAGAGCGATGCATCGGACGTCGCCCTAGTCGCCACCCTCAATCAGGCAGGCAGACCCGTGGCATTCATTTCCCGCACCCTTCATGCCTCAGAAATTCGGCACTCATCCGTCGAAAAAGAGGCCCAAGCTATTGTTGAGGCTGTGCGGCATTGGAGTCATTACCTGGCCGGCAGGAGAGTCACCCTCTTCACTGACCAACGGTCGATAGCCTTCATGTTCAATAACACACAGTGGGGCAAGATCAAAAATGATAAAATCTTGCGGTGGAGAATCGAGCTCTCCACCTGTAATTATGAGATTTTGTATCGCCCCGGCAAACTCAATGAGCCCCCAGATGCCCTCTCCCGAGGTACATGTGCCAGCGCACAAGTCGACCGACTCCGGCCCTGCACGACAGCCTTTGTCACACGGTTGTACCATTTTGTCAAGGCTCGCAATCTGCCCTACTCCATCGAGGAAGTAGGAACAATCACCAGGGACTGCCAGGTCTGTGTAGAGTGCAAGCCGCACTTCTACCGGCCAGACCGTGCACGCCTGGTGAAGGCCTCCCGCCCCTTTGAACGCCTCAGCGTGGATTTCAAAGGGCCCCTCCCCTCCACCGACTGAAACACATATATTCTCAGTGTGGTCAATGAGTACTCCAGATTCCCCTTCGCCATCCCATGCTCCGATATGACGTCTGCCACCGTCATCAAAGCCCTAAACACTATCTTCGCTCTGTTCAGTTTCCCCACCTATATCCACAGTGACAGGGGATCCTCATTCATGAGCAATGAGCTGCGTCAGTTCCTGTTCAGCAGGGGTATCGCCTCCAGCAGGATGACCAGCTCTAACCCCCGGGGAAATGGGCAGGTAGGGAGGGAGAACGGGAAGGTATGGAGGGCTGTCCAACTGGCCCTACGGTCCAGGAACCTCTCAGCCACTCGCTGGCCGGAGATCCTTCCTGATGCACTCCACTCCATTCGGTCACTGCGGTGACTAACAACACACCCCATGAACATCTTTATGCCTTCCCCAGGAAGTCCACATCCGGGATGTCGCTCCCGACTTGGCTCGCGGCTCCAGGATCAGTCCTGCTCCGTAGGCACGTCCGACTCCACAAGGCGGACCCGTTGGTGGAGAGGGTGCAATTGCTCCATGCAAACCCCCAATATGCCTATGTGGCGTTCCCAGACGGCTGCCAGGATACTTTCTCCCTCAGGGACCTGGCACCAGCAGGTTCCACACACATACACCCCTCCGGCCCGACGCCACCCTCCCCTCCCCTGGCGCTCCCAGCATTAACCCCACCAGGACCATCTGTCCTTTGCCTGCCCACGCCCGAGGATGAAGAAGATTTCAGCACGCTCCCGGAGTCACCGAATATCAGGCCAGCATCGACATCGCCGCCACCACTACATCGCTCCCAGCGGAACATCAAGGCACCGGACCGGTTAAACCTCTAACTGGTCCGCCGGACTTCAAAATACATTTTTTTCCTGCTCAAATACTGTAAATATAGATTCATTGCTGTATATAGTTCTCCACCACCCCCGCCACACTCAATTTTAACAGGGGGTGAATGTGGTAAACCACTGTTGCCCCTATATTAGGTGATGTAAGGTAGGACCTGTACCATAGGTTCGCACCACGGTAGTCCCTGCCTGCTGGCTCCGCTATTTCGCCAGCTGCTGTGGGAGGCCACGCATCTTAAAGCAATAAAGCCTCAGTTAAATCCAACTCTAGTCTTTGTTCAATTGATTGTGCATCAGCCAGCATTTTCGGTTTCTGTAAATTGTGAACGAGTGATAAACCCCAGCTGGGACACCAGGAATGACTTCTCGCCTGTTCTTTGAAATGGTCTCGGGAACCTTTTACGTTTACCCTCTGAGTTTACTGTACTTACTCTCTCAGTACTGCAATGGGGGTTCAGATCAGGCGGCATTGGGAGTTCCCAAGAAGGGTTCCCTTCTGAAACCTCTTTCTTGTACTCCACAGATGCAGTCTGACCTGATGATTCCACCCCCCCTCCGGTATATTCTGCTTTGTGTCAGCTTCCTATCATGACCGGTCCCTGGTTCCACTTAAAAAAAACACCTTCTGGGTGGACACAGCTGAAAGGATATGTTCCACTGTTTCTATAGCGATGTGACCAGGAGAGCGCCCCCTCCCTCACTCTGTCACAGAATATAAATCACCGTGTCGCCTGGTGGCGCCGAGTGAATCACAAAAGAAGTTTTTGCGGCCACCCACCCACACGCCCTAACACCACTGAGGGGAAAAAATGCTAGAGAGAGAAGTGATCCCTTTCATGTTGGCGTTTGTGACCACAATTGTATTGGGCACAACGGGAAATATCATCGTCCTGTTCGCCTTTGTCAGCACTGCTGTGAAAAACAAGCGTTTCCCTCCGCTGGACAGAGTGATCGTGAACAAGACATTTGTCAACTTGTTACTGTGCTTCTACCAAGGCATCCCCAGAATGCTGACGTGCTACAGAGTCGACTTGCTGAATGAGACCGGCTGCATTGTTCTGATCTACCTGAGCTCTTCCCTCAGGTGCATCAGCATCTGGTCAGTTTCCAACCTCAGCTTCCTCCACCTGATGCAGATCAAGAGACCCAACTGCGCCTTGGTCAATTACATCCGTAGCCACCAGAGCAGATACGTCAATGTCACCATCAGCGCCCTGTGGCTCACCAGCTTCATCTTCTACATCCCCTACACCATGGACAAAATAATCCGCCTGTCCCAGGAGGGCGAGAACAGCTCGGCCAGATTCCTGCCCAGCTCCAGCTGCAGCACCCTGGCCAGCAGCTCGGCCTCCGACATCGTGACCTACATCTCGGTCAGCCTGGACCTCCTCGCCATCGTCTGGGTGGTGGTCCTCAACGTGCTGATCATTCAGCTCCTCTGCAAGCACCAGAGGAGGGTGGGGGTGGCGGGGCAAGGGTTAAATTCCGGGAGCAGGGCCACCCTGCAGGCCACCAGGATCCTGGTCTCTCTGCTCTGCATCTATGTGACTTGCTGGATGTCCAACGACATCGTTTGGATTATGCTGATCGCCAGTATAAAACCCGAGCAGGCTCAGGACCAGATTCTGACATACACTTCCAGCTTGATTTCCTCCCTCTACTACACCGCCAGCTCCTATGTCTTGGTTTTCGGGCACAGGAATGTCAAAGACGTGTTCAATCCGTTCTGCAAGCGTTTGAAACAGAGGAAAGCCACACATTTTCAGGATGTGGAAATATAGGGGGAAGGATGGTTTAACAAGCAGCAGGATAAGCCAAGCTAACGATGTGTGGTCATCCCGCAATGTAGGTAAGGACGGACACTGCGGGTTATGGTGGACAATTGTGTGAGATTATTAATGGAGTAACTGGAAATGGTCATCCTACAATTATACAGCACAATGGGGGGTTACACTGGAATCAGAGAAAAATACAGCAAAAGAAAGATGCCATTCAATCCCTGGTGCCCGTGTCTGAGGTAGAAGCAATCCAATCAACCAGAGTCGTAACTCATGGACCAAAAAACCCTTCAAGTATTTATCCAACTCTCTTTTAAATGTTACTGGTTTGCACCAGTTTTTCAAGCAGTGCATTCCAGGTCTTAACTGGTTGCTTAAACAAAATGGTTCCTGCCACCTCTGGAGCTTATACCAGTTGTGTTAAATCTGTGCCCCTCTGCCCTTCCTGCCTTTGGAAACAGTTTTTTTTTCTATTTCTTCAATGAAAGCACTTCATGATTTTGAACATTTCTATCAAAACTTCTCTTACTTCTCCCCGCATAATTGAATTCTTCATCCATGGCACCATTCTAGTAAATCGCCTCTGCCTCCGCTGGAAGGCTCGACTTTCAATCTAAAGTGTGGTGCTGAAATTGAACACAATCAGCAAAAGTGCATCATATGTGTGTATCCCATCCTCAGATTTGCTGCCTGTCCATTATCTTACAAAGATCGAAAGATGTCGATGGCCCAATGACTCCACCTGAGGCCTAACCAGTGTTGATAAGGATTTAGTTTAATATCCTTGTTTAGTATTCTACGATCCCATACACATTTTAAACAGCTTTCTCAACTTGCCTTGTCACTTTGAAAGATTTCTGTGCATGTACCTCCAGGTCTCTGTTCTTGCACCCTTTACCATTTAGTTCATATTGTCTTTCCTCATTCATCCTACCAAAATGTATCACTTCATGCTTGACCCACCAGAATCTGGCAATTTTAACTGTTTCTCTTTGTCCTCCTGAAGCTGTTATTTCCCCGTCATTCTTTGCTACATTTCTGAGTCTCATCCCATCTAAAAGCTTTGAAACTATGTCCTCAATATCTGAATCTAGACAATTAATATGTATCAAGGTGAACAATGGTCCTAATTCCCCACCCCTGGGGAATACCATTGTACACTCCCCTCCAGTCTGCAAACCAGCCATTCATTTGAACTAGGTTTCTGTCCCTGAGCCAGTTTTATGACCATGATGCCAAGACCCCCTCAATCCTAGAGGTTTTCATTTTGCAAACAAGTTGATTAAATAATAATACTAATAATCATTATTGTCACAAGTAGGCTTACATTAGCACTGCAATGAAGTTACTGTGAATAGCCCCTAGTCGCCACATTCCGGCGCCTGTTTGAGTACACTGAGGGAAAATTCAAAATGTCCAGTTCACCTAACAGCACGTCTTTCGGGACTTGTGGCAGGAAACTGGAGCACCCGGAGGAAACCCACGCAGACACAGGGAGAACGTGCAAACTTCGCACAGACAGTGATCCAAGCCGGGAATCGAACCTGGGACCCTTGCGCTGTGAAGCAACAGTGCTAGCCACTGTGCTACCGTGCTGCCCCTGGAACATTGTCAAATGCCTTTTAAAGATCGATGTTTAATATATCAATCTCATTACCCTCATCAGTCTACCCAATCAAGCTAGTCAAATGCTGACTCATTAACCTATGTAGAAGTTTGATGGGATATTCTCCACTTGCCTGCATCAGCGCAGCTCCAATAACGTTTAAAAAGCTCAACATCATTCTTCACCCTTAACATTCACTTTCTCTACCACCAGTGCACCAACAGTGCTTCCAAACCAGTGACCTCTACCATCAAGAAGATCAAAGGCATTAGGAGGGAACACCTCCAAGCCATGTAGCATCCTGAGTGGGAACTATATTGTCGTTCCTTCACAGTCACTGTGTCAGAATCCTAGAACTCCTTTCCTAACAGTACTGTGGGTGTTCTTACATCACACAAACTGTTCCAGAAGGCAGCTCACCACCACCTTTTCACGGCAATTAGAGATGGCAATAAATGCTGGTCTTTCCAGCGACGGCCACATCCCATGAACAAATAAAACAAAATTTTTAACTGCCAATTAATTTTGTCTCCGATTATTGGCTCTAAAAGTTTTCCCACTAGTGGTCTTAAGCTTGTTGTCCTCAGGTTTATCTTCATCACTTTTCTTGAACTTGAGCCATTTATCATAGCTCATTTATAATTGCTCATTGCAATTTGAAACCTTAAGTGAGGCTTGAATCTTTGATCATAGGAATGAATCTATTCCTTACCCAAAGAAGAGCAAATAATAAAATAACGTATTAAAGTTGTTGTTAGACCAACTGCTAATTGGAGGTTGAACGATACAGCATAAGGCTGATTTTACAAGCTGAGCTGTCTATCAAGATTCTTGGCAGAAACGGTGCCTGGTAAAATGACTTCATATCAATCAGAAGTTGAGACCTGCGGTAACACAGTAGTTACCACTGTTGCTTCACAGCGCCAGGGTCCCAGGTTCGATTCCCGCTTGGGTCATTGCCTGTGTGGAGTCTGCATGTTCTCCCTGTGTCTGCGTGGGTTTCCTCCGGGTGCTCCGGTTTCCTCCCAAAAGTCCTGAAAGTCGTGCTGTTAGGTAAATTGGACATTGTGAATTCTCCCTCAGTGTATCAGAACAGGCGCCAGAGTGTGGCGACTAGGGGATTTTCGCAGTAACTTCATTGCAGTGTTAATGTAAGCCTACTTGTGACAATAATAAAGATTATTTACTTATTTATTTTTTATTTATTAGTGTGAGGCTCCAAATTTCCCCTTTCCATGTGCCATTTGAGGTGGTCTAAAATTATTTTAATTTGGCACCATGGGAAATTGAACAGCAATGGGTATCAATCAGCTTTAAACAGTGCTGGGAGGTTCCTTGGGCCTCTTGGGCATGACGCATTTGTGCAGCATATTGTGGCACTCAATACATTTAAAATTGATAAGTGGGAGCAGTATGATGGGAATGTGTTTTATAAATGTGGGAGGTGTGGGCTTGGGTAGGGTGCTCTTTCAAAGAACCGGTGCAGACTCGATGGGCTGAATGGCCTCCTGCACTGTAAATTCTATGAAATGGACAGAGCTCCCTATTAGACCTGGAAATATGATTTGCAACCAGGCAGCACAAATGATGTACTTCCCAAAAGGGTTTAATTCTATAGCAATCACTCTCACACTACTGCAATATAAATGTATCCTTTTCTTCTCCACGCAATAATGCAATCAGATTGTTTCCAAACTGACTAAGAGCTTGCATATGTATTCTATCAGTGAGAATACATTGTTAATATATACGTCATTATCCCACAATCTATTCTATTATTTTTGTTAACTTTATTCAAAGCAACCATCGTCTACTCTAAATTCTTCTTTCACGGAATCTCAAAAGTGTGAAAACTTGTAACATCGTCAGTCTCCCCTTTCTCTTATAGCTACTTTCAAAAGCCAAACTACTCCTGTTTCTAGGTTTATCCTACTCTTTTGAGCTTTGATAATGCTCATATAACCATCTTATATGCATCATATTACTGTTTTATAGCCCGCTGAGGTTAGCTTTGTATCCCTTCATTGAGCAGCAACAGTTTATATATAAGGGGCTGGAATTTGTGGTAGAAATAATGGTACAGTCAAATGCATAGGTCAAGAGGTTGCTATTCAAGATTCCTCGCTCCTCTGCAAGCTGTGCAATTAGGATAGCTTGCTGAGTGATGCACCACTAAAACTTATGGAATGAATTCATGTAAGATATATATGATATATATACACACATGAAACTCACCAGAAAAAGTTAGGCTTGTCTGTTCTGGTGGAAGTAAACATTTTGTGGTGTGGTCTATCTTAATTACTGTCAAACAGCCTTTCTGACATTGAAAATTAATATTAACCAGTGCGTGGAATTTCATTTATTTAGAATTTATTTATTGTTTGAGATTTTAAAAAAAGCAAAAAACATTTTTTTTCTCTTCTTTCCCTCTCTTAATCCAATTCTATACCCAGTTTGACCTGGAATTCACTATTCTTAGGGGCAGTTCAGCACAGGGCTAAATCACTGGCTATGAAAGCAGACCAAGGCAGGCCAGCAGCATGCTTCAATTCCCGTACCAGCCTCCCCGAACAGGCACCGGAATGTGGCGACTAGGGGCTTTTCACAGTAACTTCATTTGAAGCCGACTTGTGACAATAAGCCATTTTCATTTTCATTTCATTTCTTACTCACACTTCCTGGCTCAGATTGTTCATTCACCATTTTTCACTCTGATTCATCTTAGTCACTGTTCACACCGCTCCCAAATCCCCTGTGGAGGGGTTTGCACTCTTTTAATATCCGCTGACTGGAACTCCCAATGCAAAAACTCATTGAAAGTAGGCACTTTGTTTGCTGCTCACTGCATTGCATAGTACATTGAGTAGTTCATCTGACATCTGCACCACACAAGTGCTATAATGCCCAGCAATAATACAGAGCCTAAACACTTCAAATTGACACTCAATTGCTTTACTGTCACCAAATCCCTGACCCAAGCCCACTCAAGCCCATCCTGGGGCTTATACTAACTGGAGTCTTAAGTCAACCTGTCAGAACATTCCATGACTACTGGAGCAGAGATTGGACATTTGACAGCGAGTGGTTCACCTCCTGACTCTCCGAAAGCCTCTCCAAAACTTACATGCCAGAAGTCAGGAGTGTAATGCAATACTCTCCACTAGTCTGGAATTTTAACACCATCTAAGACAAAGCATTCTGCTTGATCAGTACCCTATCCACCAGCTGAAACATCTAATTCCACCACCACTGGGGTATTGTGGCTTCAATGTGCACAGGATGCATTGCAGCAACTCACCAAGAATTCTTCGGCAGCACTTCCTCAGACTGCAACCACCATCAAGAAAGGCAGATGCATGGGAATACGATCGCTTTCAATTTCCCCTTTAATTAACACATCATCCCCACTTGGACATGCATCACCATTCCTTCATTGCTTCTGGATCAAAATCATCCTGGAACTACCTATCTCATGGCTTTGTGGGAATATCTTCAACACAAAGACTGCAGAAGTTCAAGAAGAAAGATTACCCCCTTCTCATTTGTGGATAATCAATAATTGTTGGCCTTGCCAGCAGCGCCCATATTTTGAGGATACATTTTTAAAGGTTACTGCTGCTCTCCAGAACAAATATTAAATAACACTTGTCTTCACTGAAAGCTGCTTTCATCACAAAATATGCAGACCTCAGACACAATATTGTCTTTGTTAAATTATATACATGCTGATTACTCTAAACTGCATATTATTATTACCTCAGAAAAGATGGTCATCCATAGGTCCAGCTTGGATGCATCCCAAGGTGAATGATCATTCTTTCTGCCTGCCTCTCTTCTGCAGTCTTGTCCGCACTCAAATGACCCTGCAGAAGGAGGACATTGTATCTGCCGGTACATGTGAACCCTTCTACAACCAGTGGGCACTGCAAGGACTGGAATGATTTGTGGACACTGTAAATAATATTATCAAAGTTTTAAGTTATGTAGGTTTCACTTGTTTTGAATTTTCAAATTTTATGCCGATTACCTGGGGGCAATCCTGTGTCTCCTAATCATTTAATAAGAAAATACATACTTTTGTGACAAAATCCATGTATATACAATCCTGCTTATGTATATTTCCTGATTTCATTAGTTATTGTCTCTGTTTAGGTCCCTGTGCCTCATTCACTTTCGCTGTTACAGATTCCTGAGTGGTACAGGTTTGATTTAAGCTACTGACAGCTTCTCTATATTTGAGAAGTACGATATACATTTTGCATACACTCGCCAATGCTTAACTGCTTCCTAAGTAGGGCACTCTCATCAGCATTGTACATATTTTAACAGTAGGACATTGGTTGAACTCTATACATGCATGAACCTAGGTGTTATGATCACAGCAGATGAGGATTACTGAGCAAACTAAAGCCAAGAGGGAACCTTGGTTTATGGACCATAACCCTTTTTTAAAATTCTGACAATGAGAAGGAATCTCCTCATCTCAGTAGCATGGAATTCCAGGACCACTGTTGGGATTTCAAACATTAAAAGAGTTATTTCAAGAAGAAAAGGAAACATAAACACACTAGATTACAGTTACACAGTTAAAACAAAGTCTTACAAAAATTCCCCTGCTTGGCCAAGCCCACAAGTAAACAACTTCGAGGCAACAATCCCTTATAGATGTTTAATAATAAAACTCCAGTATTATTACCCAAGGTAAAACTGATTTCGCTATAATAAAGGTGTACCACACGACCTGTCAAACACTTCCACTCTGTTGTGGAAAATCAAGAAACTTCAGAAACAAGACTGCTTTCTGAAACCCACAATTTTTCTGTATTGACTGAATGGCTGATTAAAACTTCACACTTTCTCCCAGCACAGGAATGTCTCCAGGAGGTCTTCCCCACACAGTTAATACAACTCAGCTTAACATCTTTCCTTCAGTATCCTTTTTCCCTTTCACTTTGATTCTAGTGTCCTCAGCACCCCTTGAACCTAACCTGTCCAAAATATAAAATTCTTTCATGTTTTCTCTTTTTGCCTCCCCTTTTGGGTCAAATAAAATTTAGTAACCTTCCCTTGTTTATTGATGAGACCTTTGCATTCTGTAAAAGCCTGAGTCACCTTTGAAATGTAGCAGTTGAAAAATCAAGTCCCTTTCTATCTCCTACTGCAAATTTCTAAAATTTATTTATTTACTTATAAACCCATTTTACTACAGCTTCATTACAATTGCATGAATTAAACACCTTGACTCTCTTTTGTCTCTCAGCTCTCCAAACAAGCTATCTCCTTTAACCTTCCCCATGCCTAAATAAATTATTTACACACACATACACAGCTTTCTTTACAGAATAACATGATATTTTCTGCAAAATATTTTTTAAAACTAACATCCACACCAGGGTTCGCTGACCCTCAACTGTGCCCCCAACTTATACACATATGTATTGATGAAAAAGGAATAAAAGATGAAAAATAGAGATGAAGTGGATGCTTCCTCTTGTGGGGCATTCAAGAACAAGAGATAATAGTCTTAGGCTAAGAGGTGGACAGGACGGTGGAGTTAAGGCCAGGATGAGATCAGCCATGGTTGAATGGTGGAGCAGATTTGATGGGATAAATGGCCTAATTGTGCTCCTTTATCTTATGAACTTATTTGTAGAAGCCATATGATCAAAATATCAGTTGTCACTATTTATATAAAGTGCTGTGATGTGATTCTAACGGATAAGTTGCATTTACAGGTTCAACTCTATAAAATTATATTTCAATGTCAACTATTATAATGTGACGTCTAAGCAGCTCAAAACATTCTCAATATTTATTTGAGACAATAAAAACTACTTATTAAATTCCAGTGATGTTTTGATGATTTAACTAAAGTAAACATAAATCTATGGGATAGAAAGTGTAAGCTCCAAACATGCCAATGATGTAATGGACTGGTTGAGGACAATTACATCTCCACTGATTGGTCCAAAATTCCTCTTTCAAGAAACCTAAGGTGAGGAAATTCTGGGAGCACTGGGCTTTGAAACATGCAATTTCTGGGATTTGTTTTATTCACTAGCCAGTTTTGTGTGGGTAGAAAAAGGACGTTTTTTTAAATCAAAAGAGCACTTCCTCCCTTTCTATTACCATTACATTACCATTCCCACCTGTCAAAGCATAATGTGTATTTCAATGATTTACTCCGTTGAAAGCCAGGATATCTTTTGCTTACTGGGGTATTCTGCCTGAAATTTGTGATTTCCTTGTCAGCACCCAGTACAGTTTTTCCAAATCCTTGTGGACAGCTCTCTGAAGTTTGTGAGAAATCTGCCCTGGTGTGAATTGCCTAGGGCCGCATTGCCCATTGAGGCCACGTATAAAAAGGAAATAGAGACAGATAGTTCAATTTTCACCAAGCCAAGAAAGAAACTTTGCACAACTGATTCATATGACTGTAACACTGTGCTGCATTTGTTAGTGACCTCATTATACACAATACCTGGCTGAACAAATAGCATTTGGCAACAAGCCAATGTGTCTCCTGCATGTTGAAGTTGCTTTCAAATAATGGAGCATGCAAGTAGATGGAAAGTGTAGAATCAAACCTGGTGATGGTTTGCATTGATCAAAACTATTTAAAGGTTCCGGGGTCTCAAGTAATGATTGGGGCTCTCTGGTTAGATCTTAGTTTAATCTATCTGCATCTGCAGGCTTTTTAAAAAGCTTCTCACCACATTTTGACTAAACAAGTTTCTTCTGAATTCCCGATTGGATTTTTTCGCTGACCATCTTATGTTGATGGCCTCTTCAGCACACAAGGGACAGTTCTCTCTGTGTCCACTCTATCAAAGCCTTTCATCATTTTCAATACCTCTATTTGGTCGCTCCTCAACCTTTTTCAAGCAAAAAGGGATCCTTTCAACCCTTTCCTGATATGTATATCAACACATTTTTGGTATCATCCTTGCAAATACTGTCTGCAAACTCTCCACTGCCTTCATATCTGCATGCAGCACTCTATTGTGGTTGAACCAAAGCTCGATACAGATTTAACTAGTGCAACATCTAATGTTTGGTGTATTCTACTGCATGTTCCCTATATTCCTCTACAATCTTGCACTTTCCAAATAATAAATGACCTCCCTATTCTTCCTACCAAAATATGCTACTCCACATTTATCTGTGTTGAACTGAATTTGCCAATTACTTTCCCATTCTGCCAGCATATTAAAGTCCTCCTGTAATTTGTTGCAGTCCTCCTCAGTATTGACTAACACCCTGTCCTCCACCACTGCTTCAACACCCCCCCTGCCCCCACCCCCCAACTCCCACAGTTTGGTACCATCCACAAATTTAGAAAGTGGGTTTTTTGATTCCAAAGTTAAAATTCTTTATGTAAATTGTAAACAATAGTGTTCCTAGCTCTGATCCTTGTGTAACACCACTTCCAATCTTCTGCACTCGGAATAATTATCCATTCCCACTCTCTGCTTTCTGTCTTGAAGCCAGCTCGCAATCCATGCTGCCACTTGACTCTTGATTCTACGTTCTCTGACTTTATTCATAGGTCTATTCTGGGCATCCTTTCAAAAGCCTTTTGAAAATCTAATTAAATTACACCAACTGCATTTACCCACTTACCTTCAGAGGGAGAAAGAGGCAGAGAGAACAGCAAACCTGCGGGAGACACGCAGAGAGAAATCCACAAGTGCCCTGGGTTTGAACGAAGAAGTGAACAGTGACATTACAGGAAATATATCAATTGATTGGTTGTTAATTGTTGTTTGGGACTGTCTTTACAGAACTGAAATTGAGATAACATAAACTAGAGGCACTAGCAGAAGGGAAGAAAGAAACAAGCGAGTCCATTATTTTTATTCTTAATTGATAGCGTTTATTGGATTAATAAGATTTGTATTAGTACATTATGGTGCAAAGAGGCATTAATTTAATTAAAAATTAATTAAGAAAGGAATTAATTAATTACAGTAAAGACGGTAGGGCAGGAGATGTGCTGCAACTGTAGATGTGGGAGCTCCTGGATGCCTATCCAGGGCAAACATGTTTGCAGTAAGTGTCTGGAGTTTGAGGAGCTTCGGCTCAGAGTCATTGAGCTTTAGGCCTAACTGCAGACATTACGACTCATCAGGGTGGGCACTTTGTTCCAGGAGGTCCCCCCCTCGAGGATAGGGTATTCTCATTTGGTCAGCAACACGAGAGCATGACTTCAAGTGGGGCAGGTAAAGGGATCAAGAACATATGAGTGGAAGATCTTCAGTTCTTCCAATTGTCCAACAAATTTTAGGTGCTTTTAGCCTGTGCAGATGAGAGTGGGACTGCAGGCCGGATGAGCAAACTGACTGTAATGACTTAGGCCAGGCCTTTGAGATTGGCCAATTAGAATACGAGTTCCCTGATTAGTGGCCCAATTAGGAAACCCCTTTCTGTGTATAAAACAGGGAGTGTCAGATCCTCTGCTCTCCCGGTGTAGACAGCAGACTGAATGGTTGTGGTTGTTCAGCTGTTGGGTTTGTAAATAAAAGGAATTCTGGTGACGGGACCTCTGCCTCCGTGGACTTAGTACACTGACCAAGGCACCATGGTACAGGAAGTGATTCAAGTAGAGCAAAGTGACAGGAATGTAGTAGGAGATATAATAGTGAGGGGGTTAGACGCAGCCCTCTGCAGCCAGGAGCCAGGGGGGCTGGTTTATCACAGGGCTAAATCGCTGGCTTTGAAAGCAGACCAAGGCAGGCCAGCAGCATGGTTCAATTCTCGTACCAGCCTTCCCGAACAGGTGCCGGAATGTGGCGACTAGGGGATTTTCACAGTAACTTAACTTGGAGCCTACTAGTGACAATAAGCGATTTTCATTCCATTTCATTTCAGATTCCAGAAGGCTGTGTCGCCTGTCCAGTGCCAGAGTTTGGGACTCCCGCTCTGGACGAAGAGGAACTTGCAATGGGAGATAGAGGACCCTGTGGCCGTGGTCCATGTTGGTACCAACCAGGGAGGTAGGACTAGGAAGGTAGTTCTGCTTATGAGTAGCTCAGAGTATGAGCAGCTCGGAGCTTACTTAAAAAGCAGAACCTCAAAGGTAATAATCTCTGGATTATTCCCTGAGCCATGAGCAAATTGGTGTGCAATAAATGAGATTAGAGAGTTAAATGTGTGGTTAAAGATTAGGAGAAACGTTTTTTGATTCCTGAGGCATTGGCATCAATTGTACCTTAATAAAGTGGTACAACCGTGTGACTCCTGAGTGACAAAGGCTGTCGTGCAGGGCCTGGAGTCGGTCTACCTGTGCACTGGCACATGTACCTCGTGATAGGGCGTCTGGAGGTCCGTTGAGCTTACTGGGGCGATTATATAATCTCGTAATTATAGGTGGAGAGCTCGATTCTCCACCGCAAGATTTTATCATTTTTGATCTTGCCCCGCTGCGTGTTGTTGAACATGAAGGCTACCGACCGTTGGTCAGTGAGGAGAGTGAATCTCCTGCTTGCCAGGTAATGCCTCCAATGCCACACAGCTTCAATGATAGCTTGGGCCTCCTTTTCGACGGATGAGTGCCGAATTTCTGAGACATGAAGCGTGCGGGAAAAGAATGTCACGGGCCTGCCTGCCTGATTGAGGGAGGCGGCAAATGCGACGTCTGATGCATCGCTTTCTACTTGGAAGGGCAGTGTCTCATCTACAGCGTGTATTGTGGCCTTAGCAATATCAGCTCTGATCCAGGCGAAGGCCTGTTGGGCCTCGGATGTCAGGGGAAACTGGGTGGACTGTATGAGTGGGCGGGCCTTGTCCGCATAGTTTGGGACCCACTGAGCGTAGTAAGAAAATAACCCAAGGCAGCTTTTGAGGTTCTTGGGGCAGTGGAGGAGGGGGAGCTCCATGAGGGGGCGCATGCGGTCGGGATCGGGCCCCAGAACTCCGTTCTGGACCATGTAGCCGAGGATGGCTAAGCGATTTGTGCTGAACATGCACTTCTCCTTGTTGTAAGTGAGGTTTAGGAGGGTAGCGGTGCGGAGAAATTTAGCAAGGTTGGCGTCGTGGTCCTGCTGATCATGGCCGCAGATGGTGACATTGTCTAGGTATGGAAAGGTGGCCCGCAACCCGTACCGGTCGACCATTCGGTCCATCTCCCTTTGGAAGACCGATCATGGAGGTGAGTCTTGGTTGGTCGTCGGGAAATGGGGCGGCTGGTGAGCCTGGGTCCTGGAACGCTGGTGGTGCCCTTGTGCTGAGGGGTAGACAAGAAGGCGGCGCCCGAAGATCTTGAGGTTTACAAAATGGCGGCGCCCATGGAACGCACGTTGCGGGGGTGGAACAAATGGCGGGGCCCATGTAACGCACGTGTTGCGTGGAGGGGAAGATAGTGGCGCCCACTGGCCGCACGTGGTCTGAGGGGGGGGGGGGATGGCGGCGCCCATTGTTCGTGACCGAGGGGGGTGGGGGCGATAGCGGCTACTGAGTGGGCCTGGCACATCGCGGCGAACTGGCCCTTCTTACTGCAGGCTTTACAAAGGGCAGCGCGGGCCGGGCAGCGTTGGCGGGGGTGCTTCTGTTGGCCGCAAAAATAGCATCAGGGGCCCCCGGGGTTCGCTGGCTGGCGTGCAGCGCAGGCGTATTGGGTGGGCAGCACCCCCACTGGGGGGTCCATGAAGCGTAAGAGGGGTGGGCCGTGCAGCTGGGGGTGTAGGACTGGACCCCCAGTCCTACACCTGCGCAGGGCGACCGTCATGGAGAGCGCTAGCATTTTAGTCTCTGCGAGGTCACGCGTGGCCCCTTCTAGGAGCCGCTGGCGTATGAGATCTGACCCAATTCCAGTCACAAAAGCGTCCCGCATAAGGAGGTCCAAGTGTTCCGTGGCCGATACGGCCTGACAGTCACAGTCCCGGACTAGTGGGATTGGGTCCGCCAGAAGTTTTCTATGGACTCACCATGGGGATTGAGAGCGAGTGGGGAGTGTGTGCCTGGCGAAGAGCGTGTTTGTTTTCTCTGCATAGTTGTCCTTGAGTAGAGTCATTGCTTCGGCGTAGTTCGGCATGTCCTGGATTGACGGAAAGACTTTGGAGCTCAACCTGGAATATAAAATCTGAATCTTCTGAGCCCCCGGAATAGGGGTTGGTGCCGCGTTGATATACACTTCGAAGCAAGCTAGTCAGTACTGGAAGTCCTTTCTGGCGTCGCTTGAGAGCGGATCCAGCTGCAGGCGATCCGGTTTGATACTCAGGTCCATCCTTAGAAACTGATAGCAATAAATTGAGGCACGATCAATTGGACAAAAGACGATAGTTGAATCCAACTGAGGCTTTATTGCTATCAGATGTGTGGCCTCCCACAGCAGCTGGCGAAATGGCTGCTGGCTGGAGGACACGCATATTTATACCCCGCCTCCTGGACGGAGCCAGCAGGCAGGGACTACCGGCGAACCTGTAGTACAGATCCTACCGGCGAACCTGTAGTACAGGTCCTACCGTACATCACCTAATACAGGTGCAACAGTGGTTTACCACACATCAGTATGGGGAAAGTGAGATCTGTTACTGTTGAGACGGTCCTCATTTCAACCTTGCTGGGACTGGTGTTCTGGCACATCATATAACTAGGGCAGTGAAGAGAGTTTTAAATTAAATAGTGGGGGTGAAGGAAGATGTGATAAACTAAAGAGAAAGGAGAAGGCAAGAGAGCTGGTTGCAAGAAGGGAAATGGCTATCAAAGTGTGTCAGAAGGGACAGAGTGGACAGACATAAGAGTGCCTCAGCAGTTAGAGCCAGAGACTGGGAAAATAATATATCAGAATTGAAGGCACTCTGCCTGAATGCACACAGTATTCACAACAAGGATCTAATTGCCATTATGGAGAAGTGGCTGCAAGGTGACCAAGACTCGGAACTAAAAGTTCAAGGGTATTTGGCATTTATGAAAGATGAAATTAAATGAATGAAATGAAAATTGCTTATTGTCACAAGTAGGCTTCGAATGAAGTTACTGTGAAAAGCCGTTCGTCGCCACATTCCGGCGCCAGTAGAAAGAGAGGCAAAAAGGAAAGGGAGGTGGGATCACGCTGTTAATAAAGGATGGGATAAGTACATTAGTGACTAGTACTCCAAAGATTCAGGGTAATGCTCTGGGGTCCTGGGTTCAAATCCCGCCAGACCAAATGGTGACATTTTAAATTCAGTAAAAATCTGGAATTAAAAGTCGAATGGTGACCATGAAATCTTTGCTGATTGTCGTACAAAACCCACCTGGTCCACTAATGTCCTTCAGGGAAGGAAATCTGCCTCCCTTACCCGGTCTGACTTGCATGTGACTGCAGACTCACACACAGCGATGCGGTTGACTCTTAGCTGCCCCCTTCTGAAAGGGCCGAGCAAGCCACTCAGTTCAAGGGCAATTAGGGATGGGCAACAAATGCTGCCCAGCCTGTGACGCCCACACAATGATTGACAAAATATATGGGAGATCCAGTGGATGTGGTGCATTTGGATTTTTAGAAAACTTTTGATAAGGTCTGAATTCTGGAACTCCTTTCCGAACAGCACTCTGGGTGTGTTTACATCAGAAGGATTGCAGTGGTTCAAGAAGGCAACTCACCAACAACTTATCAAGGGCAATTAGGGATGGGCAATAAATGCTGGCTGAGCCAGCGATGTCCATATTGCATTAATTCTTTTTTTAAACGACCCACACAGGTTTTTATTTCTTCTTTATTCATTCATAGGATGTGGGTGTCACTGGCTGGGCCAGCATTTGTTGCCGTCCCTGACGGCATTTAAGCGTCAACTACATTGCTGTGGATCTGAAGTCACATGTCGACCAGACCAGGTAAGGACAGCATAAATCCTTCCCTAAAGAACATTAGTGAACCAGATGTTTTTTTACAACAATCGGCAATGGTTTCATGGTCATCGTGGGACATTTTAATTCCAGATTTTTAAAATTGAATTCAACTTCCACCAACTGCCCTGGTGGGATTTGAAACTGGGACCCCAGAGCATTACCCTGGGTCTCTGGATTACTAGACCAGTAACAATACCACTACGCCACTGCCTCCCCTTGATATGCAAATGAGAGCTTGTGGGATTGGATGAAATATATTGACATGGATTTTTTTACTTATTGTAGCCACCTGAGTTGGCCAAGTCCCGATTTAAAATGGCAAACGACAAAGGCTGAAGGGAAATTCAGCCAACACAGGCAGAAACCAGCAGGTGCAAGTTTGCTGTGTATTTAACTCTGCAAAGGCCCAGACAGCATCGATACTAGCAGCCATCTGCATAATAATGTAGCAACCATCTATATACTAATAAGCAATCCCGGGAACAATAGCAACATTTGGGACAAACAAAACTAAGCCAGACTCCCCGGCGCCAGCAGGAGCCAACACAAAAGAGGTTAACGGACACCTCAAGACCGCCCATCGATCAGGGAACCGCTCCAGTATTGGAGAAATCGAACCAAGCAATTGGAATGAAGTCCAATCATCTAGAACCAGGTACAGGGTCCGCCTCGAAAGGCGGGAAGCCCCTGGGGACTATAAAGTTAAGCCCCCAAGTTCAAATCGTTCTTCTTGACCGGGTCACCCAGCATCGCGAACCAACATTGACCGTGACCGGTCCAGCAGCCGCTGAGAGATTGTAAGTCTTAAGTCAATGCTCGCTACGAGATAGGTGCTCCTAGCTACCAATCCGTACCAACTTCGAATCCCCCAGACTCAGAACCCGAACGAAAGGCCATTTGTTCCCCTGACCTGGTGGGCCAGTCCGAAGCTAAGTACAGGCCTGTTAGTTGTAGAAGTAGCTTAGACGTAGAATTTGTGCATGAGTAGCGATTACTGTGTATAATAAATGTGCTTTGATTTCAATCTTACTAATTGGTGTATTAAGTTATTGATCATTACTCGAACTTGAACCTCGTGGCGGTATCATGAAGATACCTGGCGACTCGAGAGCAAAGGTTATAAAACAGAGCCAAGTGAACCAACCAAAAGTTAGCAACATTATTCATTCATGGGATTTGGATTAAGGATTGTTTAATGGAAAGAAAACAGAGAGTAGGGATAGACGGATCATTCTCAGGTTGGCAGGTTGTGACAAGTGGAGTACTGCAAGGATCAGGAGTTGGGCACCAGCTATCCACAATCTATATCAACGAATTGAATGTGGTGACCAAATGTAACATTTGAAAGTTTGCGGATGACACAAAACTTGGTGGGAATGTCAGTGGTGAGGAGGGTACAAAGAAGCTTCAAAGAGATTTCGATACACTAAGTGAGTAAGCAAAAACATGGCGGATGGAATATTACGTGGAAAAAGTGTGAAGTTGTCCACTCTGGTAAGAAAAACAGAAATATAGAGTATTTCTTAAATGGGAAGATATTGGGGTATCTTACCCAAGTATGTTGTCCAAAGACCTGGGTGTTCTTGTTCATAAGTCACTGAAAGCAAACAAGCAATTAGGAAGGCAAATGGTAAGTTAGCCTTTATTTCAAGAGTACAGGTGTAAGGAAGTCTTGTATTAGTTGTATAGAGCTGTGGCGAGACCACAACTGAGTATTGTGTGCAGTTACCTAAGGAAGGATTGACTGGCCAGAGAAGAAGTGCAATGACCGTTCACCAGTCTGATCTCTGACATGGCAGGATGGTTCTATGAGAAAAGATTGAGGAGTCTGGGCTTGTATTTTAAGAGTTGTGAAGAATGAGAGGTGAAGTGCACAATATCCTTGTAGGGTTTGACAGGGTAGATGCAGGAAGGATGTTTCTCCTGGTTAGGGTGGGAGGACACTGGGGGGGCACTCTCCGAATAAGAGCTGGGACTGTTAGGACTGAAATGAACGGTAATAAATCTTTGGAATTCTCTACCGCAGAGGACTGCAGGAGGCTCAGTCATTGAGTATTTTCAAAGCATATTGATAGGATTCTAGAAGTCAATGACGTAAAAGGATATGGGGATCGGGCAGGACGATGGCATTGAGGTAAAGGATCAGCCATGATCTAGTTAAATAGTGGAGGAGACTTGAGGGGTCGAACGGCCTACTCCTGCTCCTCTATTCCTACATTCCTATGTTCTGACCATTGTCTACTCTTTTTGTTAACCCTCAAAGGATTCAAGGAGTTTGGACAAGCAAGGTTTTCCATTTCAAAATTCATGTTGACTATTTCATTGTGATAGTTTTCATTTCTAGATGTTCTCCTATTCTCTCTTTTAGTAGGGATTCCATTATTTTTCCTACCAGTGATGTTAAATTGACGCGGGCAGCAAGCACAGTGGTTAGCACAGTTGCTTCACAGCTCCAGGGTCCCAGGTTCGATTCCCAGTTTGGGTCACTGTCTGAGTGGAGTCTGCACGTTCTCCCCGTGCCTGTGTGGGTTTCCTCTGGGTGCTCCGGTTTCCTCCCACAATCTAAAGATGTAGAGGTTAGGTGGATTGGCCATGCTAAATTGCCCCCTATAATGTCCAAAAGGTTAGGTGGGGGTACTGGGTTACGGGGATAGGGTGGAGATGTGGGCTTGGGTAGGGTGCTCTTTCCAAGGGCCGGTGCAGACTCGATGGGCCGAATGGTCTCCTTCTGCACTTTCTATGTAAATCTATGATTCTATGACTGGTTGATAATTCCATGGACAGGTTCAGTCCCCCTTCTTAATCAATGGAATTACATTGGCTATCCACCAGTCCTCTGACATAACATCTTTTAAAATAAATTGTTAAATATGTGTATAATTTCTAACTGCCCTTAACAAGATGGTGGTGAGGCTTAACACATTCTCAATGAATTCATAACAGCATGACAAAACCTCTTCAAGTTTTGTCAATTTTATACAAAGTTTAAAAAAAAATCCCGTTGATGCATTTCAGGGTCTTTATGCAGTTTTTTATTCCTGGTATTGTGATTGACTTCACTGCTATTTACAATAAATAACATGTGCATTTGTTGTGGAGCTCTGGACACTGGACATAAAATATTGCATTATTGGTTCGTAAAACTTTGTATTATTTCTTTCCCAAACCATAATTAACCTTTAAAGAGTGATTGAACATCCTAACAATCTGCCTAATACAGAGTGCCACTGTCAGTGATTGAAGGGCAATTCATTGTAGTAAATACAGGGATTGTACAGCAAAGAATAAAGACCAGAATGGTGTACCAAATGTTGAATAATGGATACTGGGAGATATAAAAGGTACTAATCAGATTGAGGAGGCCATAAATTGTCAGATGTTGAATTGAGAATGAAAGAGTAAACACATTAGGACCAGTGACTTCACGCAAAATAAATTACCAAATGATACAGATTGTACAACTCCCAGGGACTGCATGGATGAATGATTTATAACAGGTGTACCACATCATCACATCATTTTTCATGAATCAATAATCCCTAATGTGTATTTATTTGTATAATCTTTCACTCATTTAAAAAAAATTAAATGAATTTTGGCCTTGTTTCTACTGACTGTAGACAGTTTGTGCCAGCACGGTCTCATTGAGAGGTTTCGGGGTGACCCACATCGTGTGAAGCAGCCCAAAACTGTCAAAAGAAAATTGAGAAATAAGTCACTTGTCAAAACATGCTTTGAGATCCTGAATTTTTATTTGGACAAGCACACAGGTCTAGATCATGTGGTTCGTGAATAACCCCATTGGTTTTCAGTCGAACCTTCATTATCCACACTCCAATTATTTAACAACTTGATTAACCATTAAAATTCCAACATTTAATAGGAGGAATGGGGATAGGTAATATAACCTAAATGGCATAAATTTTAAAGGGAGTACAGGAACCCAGAGACCTGGGGGTTTACATACACAAGTATCTGAAGGTGGCAGGAAAGTGGTTAGCACTGTTGCTTTACAGGGCCTGGGTCCCAGGTTCGATTCCCGGCTTGGGTCACTGTTTGTGCGGAGTCTGCATGTTCTCCCCGTGTCTGCGAGGGTTTCCTCCGGGTTGTCCGGTTTCCTCCTACAGGTCCCGAAAGACATGCTTGTTAGGTGAATTGGACATTCTAAATTCTCCCTCCCTCTGTGTATCCGAACAGGCCCCGGAGTGTGGCGACTAGGGGCTTTTCACAGTAACTTCATTGTAGTGTTAATGTAAGTCTACTTGTGACAATAATAAAGATTATTATTATTATAGATTTAAAAGGCCATTAAACAATATATGTGGACTTATTCACTTCATAAACCGATTCCTAAAGCAAAGGGCTAACTCGCTGGAATATTAAGTTCCATTCTAGGCACCACACATTAGGGTGAATGTCAAGGTCTTCGGTGTCATGATATGCAGACATGCAGATAATGATATACAGACAGGCAGCTAATGAACACAGAGAACAGGACATGACCAATGAGCAGGCAGGACACTCAGGGGTAGTATCGCACTATAAAAGGCACGAGGCACTCACACACCGCCCCTTTCCACTGATGAACATCTACAGAGTGAGTCAGGGTGTATGTACAGTATCATACCTCCAGCACGTGGCTAAGAGCTAGTCTGGTTCAGTCAGACAGAGTAACTACACTTAGGTTAGCAGAGAGTCAAACTCATAGAGAACTGTGCTAACTGTGCTACTGGTTCAATAAATCAGATTGAACTAACTTCAAGATCTGGAGTATCTTTTGGTTAAAGCTGCATCCAGTTGCAGCCTGTATTATCCCAGAGTACATAACACAACATTAGGCAGGGTGCAGAGGACATTTACTGGAGTGGTACCAGGGATGTGGTATTTAAGTGAGGTGGAGAGACAGGCGAAGTTGGGGGTTTTCTTCTTTGTGCAGAAAAACTTAACTGGGGCAAAAGCAAAAGACTCCAGATGCTGGAAATATAAAAACAGAAAATGCTGGAAATAGTCAGCAGGTCAAGCAGCAGCTGTGGAGAGAAAAACAGAGTTAACGGGTAGGGTTTCCCCCCATTAGACAAAGTGTGAGAGCAGGCATAAAAAATGGTGTTTTACTCGCTGGCCGTAATAACAGGCTTTTGTGCCGTATTGTCCACTTCTTGCCCCATTAATTATGCATGCATGAGTCACATGCAGGAACCTCCCTGCCATGAGTAACATGAGCCCACCACCTCCTCACTCCGGGTGTCATATTTAAGTGCACAACTTTGTTAATCTCTGCAGCCCAGGATGGCTACAAATCAGAAAGATGAAACGTGTGCAGGTGGGGCCTGCTGCAATGTCCGCTAAACCGCTGTGCCCGCAGGAGGTCCAGCAAGGCCACCAATCTGGTTTGAGAGGTGGTGGCAACGGCGGTCAGTGCCAACGCCGAGCAGAAGAGGACAGCCATCCAGTGCAGGAATTGGGTGAGTGATCTCACCCATGCCACTCGGGCAGGTAGTGGTGTATTGTCAATGGGCTCCAGAGACCCAGGGAAATGTCCTCGGGACCCGGTTTCGAATCCCACAATGATTGATGGTGAAATCTGAATTCAACATGTTATGGGCCAGGGTTTAGAGAACCCCAAAGTGGAGTTCACCTGACCCACAGCTTTTAATAGATTGTGGTATGGGGAGCACACGACCCACTCTACAGGTGTGGTACAGCAGAAATGGAAAAGTATTCATTAAAGCAAAATAATGTTTATTCTATGAACTCAAGTTAACCTTTTTAAAACATACAGTGAACATCTTAGCAACCATTAATTTAAATACAACCCCCAAAGAAACAACACTAAGTATTCCTTAAGATGTCCTTTTAACATCCAAAAGACTTAAAAAATAACTTTTAACAGAAACACATAAGGTTAAAGTCACTACTGAGAGCAGTTATTAGTTTTAAATCACCAAAGGATCAAGTTACAATTTTTAGATTACAGAGAGAGAGACTAATAGCCCTTCTGCTGTGACTGCAGCTATCCAGCTCTGAAAACGAAACTAAAACACACCCTGCAGCAAACAACCTAAAACGAAAGTAAAAAGCTGAGACAGCCCAGCTCCACTCATACTCTGACATCACTGCAATAATAAACACCCATTTCTTAAAGTTACATTTCACTACAGATATTTATATACACACCCATTTATAAACACCCATTTCTTAAAGGTACTCCCACATGACAATTAAAAATCTGGAATTAAAAGTCTAACGTTGTTGACTGTCATAGTTCTAGACCATTTAGGACAGAGATGAGGAGAAATTTCTTCACCCAGAGAGTGGTCAACCTGTGGAATTCACGCAGAAAGCGTTGAGGCCAAAACATTGTTGTTTGTTTTAGTGATGGCATTTGGCCATGATCAGGATGAATGGCGGAGTAGTCTCGAAGGGTTGAATGACCTCCTCCTGCTCCTATTTTCTATTTTTCTATACAAACCCATCTAGTTCGCTAATGTCTTTTAGGGAAGGAAATCTGCCATCCTTGCCTGGCCTGGCCTACATGTGACTCACAGTAATGTGGTCGATTATTAAATTGCCCACAAAGTTAATTCGGGATGAGCAATAAATGGCCCAATCAGTGATGCCCTCATCCCATGAATGAATCTTTTAAGAACCCCAGCAGTCTCAACTCACCAGCTCATTTGCTGGCATGTCACTCACTGCCATCTCAAGGGACATCACCACTCGCTCTCACACACACACCCTCACATTGTCATCTAACCTCATCTACTTTAGAGTCTGTGTCCTCATCCAAGTCCATGGCTCCACTCACCACCCACACATGCCAGGCATCCTTATCATTTGCCCTGACATGCATCTTGCTCACACTCTTTGTCTGTCTTTATGCAGTACAAGCTTGCACACAATAAAAGGGAGAGTTCCCAGACTGGAGGTAAAGTGCCCAAACTCAATTTCCTCATAATTTGAAAACTGAGCTGTGGAACTGGCTGCTGAGGGGACATCAACTGTGCTTGTGCTAATGGTAAGGACGCAGCTCATTCCGCAACCAAGCATACTGTGAGCTCTTTGTCCTATTTTAGAGTCATCTGCGATGCACTAATAATCTCTCCTTTCTTTCACATGCATCTCTGGAAAGCTCCCAAGGACATCCACAAGTTAGGCCCTCATTTCCAGCCCCGACGATACCTCGGATGAGGAACTAGAGGACACCACAGCAGACAACCCATCACAGCACTCGCCCACACTCTCCACCAATGCAGAGAAACACACCTTGGTGGGACCTAGTTCTAGAGCAGGCTTGGGGTCACGATCTGGTAAGCACGACGCGCAATCTGCTCCACAGCAGGCAAAGGATAGGACATCCCAGGTCACCGGCACGCAGAGGACTGCTCGAGATCACGATTCTGCTGAGTCTGATTCAGATTCTGAGCCTCTGGACTCGGTCCTAAATCAGTTCCTGGTGGAGCTGCAGAGAAAATCATGGAAACATCATCAGAAAGGGATTACTTTTTATACGCATTCATGGGGTGTAGGCATCGCTGGCTCGGGCAACACTTATTATCCATCCCTGATTGCTGTTGAACTAAATGGCTTGCTCGGCCAGTTCAGAGGTAATTTTTAAGAGTTAACCACATTTCTAAGGAGCCTGGAATCACATGTAGGCCAGACTGGGTAAGAACAGCAGATTTCCTTCCCTGAAGGACATTCGTGACCTAGATTCTTTTTAATGACGATCCACAATAGTCATCATTGGACTTTCAATTCCAGATTTTTATTGAATTCAAATTTCACTGCCTGCCATGGTGGGATATGAATCCAATGCCCAGGGCGTTACTATAGGTTTCTGGATTATTAGTTCAGCGATAATACCACTACCTCCCTGCATTATGTCAGCTGTGTTCCTCAGATTGCCACGGAGGAGTCCGTCCCCGTTCAGTCTGAAGTGATGGCGCCAGTTTGGCTGTTCACACCATGTATATAATGTACACAAATTTAAGTGGTATCAAACTCATTTCTCATCTCCTCCAGTGTATGCCTCCTTCTTATGCTGTGGTGCTGTCACTCACATAGAGAGTCATAGAGTCGTAGAGTTTTTACAGCATGGAACGAGGCCCTTCAGCCATCGTGTCTGTGTTGGTCATCAAGCACCTATATACTCGAACCCCATTTTCCAGCACTTGGTCCTTAGCCCTTGGTCCATGAAGTGCTGTGGCATTTCAGGTGCTCATCTAAATACTTCTTTCAGGCAGTGAGTTTCAGATTCTCACCACCCTCTGGGTGAAAAAATGTTTCCTCAAGCACCCTCTAAATCTCCTCCCCCTCACCTTAAGTCTATGTCCCCTGGCTATTGACCTTCTAATAATAAGGGGAAAGGTTCCTTCCTATCCACCCTATCTATGCCCCTCATAAGCTTATAGACTTCAATCAATTCCCCCCACCCCAAGGAAAACAACCCCAGCCTATCTAGACTTGATACCTTGGCCCATCCCTCCACTTATTGCAGATGTCACTAGCATAGGCCTCTTCTCTGTGTAGTCTGCTTACATACCATCACAGCGTGTGGCCCTTTTTCAGATCATTCTCAGTGATCCCGCCACCTTAATGTTATGTGCCCTTGAGGGCTTCGTGTTGCCTGAGCATTTTACACTTTGAGGGCTGGAGTTCACAAAAGCCTCCTTTTCCTTTTTGATGGGGTTCACAATATCCCTTGTTATCCAAGGCTCCCTAAACTTCTCATACTTATCTTTCGTTCTCTCAGGAACGTGACTTTCCTGAATCCTAATCAACTGTCGCTTGAAAGACTCCCACATGTCCAATTCACCATCCAACAGCCACATCCTTCAATTCCCGTCTAATGTTATCGTAATTTGCCTTTCCCCAGTTTAGCACCTTAACGCGAGGGTTACCCTCTTCCCTATCCAAAAGTACCCTAAAATCTACCGAATTGTGGTCATTACTCCCAAAATGTTTCCCTACTGAAACCTCAACCACCTGGCCAGGCTCATTCCCCAATACCAGATCCAGTACTGGCCCTTCCCTAGTTGGATTATCTACATATTACATCAAGACGCCTTCCTGGATACATCTTACAAACTCTGCCCCATCCAAGCCCCTAGCACTAAGTGAGTCCCAGTCAATATAGGGGAAATTAAAATCCCCTACCACAACAACTCTATTACTTTTGAACCTAATCAAAATTTCTCTAACTATCTGTGCCTCTATCTCTCTTTGGTAGTTGGGAGGCCTATAATAAATGCCCAACATTGTGATTGCCCCCTTCCTGTTCATGAGGTCTACCCAGATTGCCTCATTGTATGAGCCCTCCGAGATGTCCTCCCACAGTACAGCAATAATATTCTCCTTAAACAGTAATGCTACTCCCCACCCCTTTTACATCCCCCTCTATCTCTCCTGAAGCATCTATATCCTCCAACATTCAGTTGCCAATCCTGCCCTTCCTTTAACCATGTTTCTGTGATAGCCACAACATCATACCAATAAGTGTTCTAAGTTCATCTGCCTTACCTGCTATATTTCTGCCGTTGAAACAAATAGACTTCAAACCATTGCATTTGAGCAGACAGGGTGATGTTGTTCTCTTATTTTTGTTCTCTATTTCTCCTTCAGTTATTACACCTTCTAAGCTAATGCTCTGGTTCCCACCCCCTTGCCATACTAGTTTAAATCCTCCCGAATCTAGCAAACTTCCCAGCCAGAATATTAGTGCCCCTCCAGTTTAGATGCAACCCGTCCTTCTTGTACAGGTCCCACCTGCCCCGGAAGAGATCCCAATGGTCCAGAAATCTGAAACCCACCCTCCGACACCACCAGTTTAGCCACGTGTTTAGCTGCGCTATCCTCCTATTTCTCACCTCACTGGCACATGGCACAGGGAGTATTACAACATGAGATTACAATCCTATCCTGCGTTTTAGTTTATTGCCTAACTCCCTGAACTCCTTCTGCAGGACCTCATCACTCTTCCTGCATATGTCGTTAGTACCTCTGTGTACTACGACCTCTGGCTGTTCACCCTCCCCCTTCAGGATGTCCTGTGTTTATCCAGGGAGGCAACATACCATCCTGGAGTCTCTTTCAAGTCCACAGAAGTGCCTATCTGTGCCCCTTACTATAGAGTCCCCAATAACTATTGCTCTCCTGCACTTTGCCCTCCCCTGCTGAGCAACAGAGCCAGTTGTGGTGCCACTATGCAGGCTGCTTTCCCCATGTAGGCTATCCCCCTAACAGTATCCAAAACGGTATACTTGTTGAGAGGGAGTGCAGCGAAGGTTTACCAAACTGATTCGTGGAATGGCACGACATATGTACGAGGCGAGATTGAATCGGTTGGGATTGTATTCACTGGAGTTCAGAAGAATGAGGGGGGATCTCATAGAAACCTAAAAGATTCTAACAGGACTAAACAGGGAGATGCAGGAAGGATGTTCCTGATGGTGGGTGTGTCCAGAACCAGGGGTCACAGTCTGAGGATACGGGGTACATCATTTAGGACAGAGATGACGAGAAATTTCTTCATCCAGAGTGGTCAGCCTGTGGAATTTGTTACCGCAGGAAGTAGTTGAGCCCCAAACATTTTATGGTTTCATTAGATATCGCACCCAGGGAAAAGGGCATCAAAGGGTATGGGGGAAAGCGGGATTAGGCTAGTGAGTTGGATGATCAGCCATGGTCATAATGATTAGAGGAGCGGGCCTGAAGTGCCCAAAGGCCTCCTCCTGCTCTTACTTTTTTCTATGTTTCTTTGTTTCTATGACACGGAGAGAACGTGCAAAATCCACATGGACAGTATCCCGGGGCCGGGATGGAATCCAGGTCCTTGGCACCATGAGGCGGCAGTGTTAACCACTGGGCTACTACACCGCCTTTCCAAGGCCAAATTCATATTGATATTCTAAAGTTTCATTTTGGTTAACAATGGCAGTCTATTCATCTGCCAACTGTCATGTCATTACACTCATTCGATATTAGTGATCATACAAAAACATTACTAATTATTGCCATTGCTAATGTTCTTAGCAGTTAATTGTCAGAAAGTTGGTCTGCATTATGTTCATTGAAACATATTCCTATATATTCAAAAAAGATACAAAGCTTACGATGTGCAGCAACCTCGCAAGTAAACAGCTGTAAATGGCGGTAAACCTAAATGAAATCAAAAATTGACAGAAAAATACAGAAGCTCCATCAGAATATGAAAAATAAGTTTGTCTGTTTATACAACTGACCAAAATAAAAGGAGACAAGGAGATCAAGGACACCTGATATAAGTTACAGGGTAAACGTTACAAAGTTGGTCAACAGGTGTATGATTTATCCATTTATTGTAAAGGATGGAAAGTTGTGAATAGTGGAACGGGCTTGAAGTCCCAAAATTCCAGTGTGTGGTCTTGGCTGGCAAACTCTGCGTCTGGAATGTGAATACATAAACTACACCGTCACAAGTCAATTATGCTAACTAATGTTATGAAGAAATAAGTATGGGCTTAATAGCTTGTGTGATTTGGAGTAACCTTTCAGTCCAAGAGACTAGAACCTCAACAGTGTTGTCTCAATTCCGTCTTCTTTGTGTTACCAGGTAACAACACAAAGGAGTAAGTGAACCTATTATTATTACTTATTACAAAACTGATAAACGCAGTCAAGTTCTGAAGACGTATTGGCACAACCTCCCTGTCAGCTTCCCTGATGCCTACAGTTTCTGAATCTAACCCATCATGGGCTCTGAACTTTACGCTGTTAAATGGTGAGCAGAAATACATACTTTACAAAACCTCCGAGTAGCTCCATTATATAAATATGGCAGAACGAAATCTCTTTGAACCTAAACGATCAAAGCAACTTTCAACAACACGCGCCATTTTTCTGCAAATGAATTAATAACAGGTCACGGCAGCACTATAATGAAGACATCTTGAATCATCAAAATACAATGTCGTGGCATTAAATTAAATGGATTTTGTGAGTCTAATTATGACAAATAACTACTTCCTTTGAGGAAATTATTATGCTTTTTTATTATTGAGGGGTAATTGGCGGGATTTAGCAGATCCACTCGCAGTGGACGCATGCCCTGTTACTATTGCAAAATCTTGCGAGAGGGCCATAGGAGTTTGCATGGGCGAGATTTCAGAATGCGATCTTCCCCACCCCGTGCCAGTGATGTGATCAGGTTCATGCCTAGAAAGGGTGGGAACCTGATTTGCGTGATTTAAAATACATTTTAATATTGTTAAATGGAGTTATACCTTAGGGGCTGACCAAGTTCAATCCTCCCCATGGGTGGCATGACATCACAGTGGCATGAATCATTCCTGGTTTTCTAAAATGAAAACCAGTTGTGATGACCACGCCGGGGCTGCGGAGGTGCCTGGACGACAGCGCGGAGTTGGGGGGGAGCAAGGTGGAGAGTGCCCCCATACGTCTGGGGTTGGGGGGGGGTTCGCCCCATGTTTCTTTGAAGGAGGGCCCTCAATGGCCGTGGAGAGGTGGGATGGAATTTATTTTTCATAGATCAGGGTGCCATTTAAAGGTGGCATCCTGATCCCTGTGGAGCTGGCATTGCAGCTCTATCAGGCCTTGCCCCGCCAGAATGACGGCGCAAACCACGCCCCTCTTTTGTTTTGACAGAGTGTCTGAAAATCTGGTCAGAAGACATGGCAGTGTTTCTGGAGGGAAACACGCCGGTTTTTAGTCAGAACCTGACATATTGCCTTGTTTCATAAGAACTAGGAGCAGGAGTAGGCCATCTGGCCCCTCGAGCCTGCTCCACCATTCAATGAGATCATGGCTGATCTTTTGTGGACTCAGCTCCACTTTCCGGCCCAAACACCATAACCCTTAATCCCTTTATTCTTCAAAAAACTATCTATCTTTATCTTAAAAACATTTAATGAAGGAACCTCTACTGCTTCACTGGGCAAGGAATTCCATAGATTCACAACCCTTTGGGTGAAGAAGTTCCTCCTAAACTCAGTCCTAAATCTACTTCTCCTTATTTTGAGGCTATGCCCCCTAGTTCTGCTTTCACCCGCCAGTGGAAACAACCTGCCCGCATCTATCCTATCTATTCCCTTCATAATTTTATATGTTTCTATAAGATCCCCCCTCATCCTTCTAAATTCCAATGAGTACAGTCCCAGTCTACTCAACCTCTCCTCGTAATTCAACCCCTTCAGCTCTGGGATTAACCTAGTGAATCTCCTCTGCACACCCTCCAGTGCCAGTACGTCCTTTCTCAAGTAAGGAGACCAAAACTGAACACAATACTCCAGGTGTGGCCTCACTAACACCTTATACAATTGCAGCATAACCTCCCCAGTCTTAAACTCCATCCCTCTAGCAATGAAGGACAAAATTCCATTTGCCTTCTTAATCACCTGTTGTACCTGTAAACCAACTTTTTGCGACTCATGCACTAGCACACCCAGGTCTCTCTGCACAGCAGCATGTTTTAATATTTAATAATTTAAATAATAATCCCTTTTGCTGTTATTCCTACCAAAATGGATAACCTCACATTTGTCAACATTGTATTCCATCTACCAGACCCTAGCCCATTCACTTAGCCTATCCAAATCCCTCTGCAGACTTCCAGTAGCCTCTGCACCTTTTGCTTTACCACTCATCTTAGTGTCGTCTGCAAACTTGGACACATTGCCCTTGGTCCCCAACTCCAAATCATCTATGTAAATTGTGAACAGTTGTGGGCTCAACACTGATCCCTGAGGGACACCACTAGCTACTGATTGCCAACCAGAGAAACACCCATTAATCGCCACTCTTTGCTTTCAATTGATTAACCAATCGTCTATCCATGCTACTACTTTCCCCTTAATGCCATGCATCTTTATCTTATGCAGCAACCTTTTGTGTGACACCTTGTCAAAGGCTTTCTGGAAATCCAGATATACCACATCCATTGGCTCCCCGTTATCTACCGCACTGGTAATGTCCTCAAAAAAATTCCACTAAATTAGTTAGGCACGACCTGACCTTTATGAATCCATGCTGCGTCTGCCCAATGGGACAATTTCCATCCAGATGCCTCGCTATTTCTTCCTTGATGATAGATTCCAGCATCTTCCCTACTACTGAAGTTAAGCTCACTGGCCTATAATTACCCGCTTTCTGCCTATCTCCTTTTTTAAACAGTGGTGTCATGTTTGCTAATTTCCAATCCACCGGGACCATCCCAGAGTCTAGTGAATTTTGGTGAATTATCACTAGAGCATTTGCAATTTCCCTAGCCATCTCTTTTAGCACTCTGGGATGCATTCCATCAGGGCCAGGAGACTTGTCTACCTTTAGCCCCATTAGCTTGCCCATCACTACCTCCTTGGTGATAACAATCCTCTCAAGGTCCTCACCTATCATAGCCTCATTTCCATCAGTCACTGGCATGTTATTTGTGTCTTCCACTGTGAAGACCGACCCAAAAAACCTGTTCAGTTCCTCAGCCATTTCCTCATCTCCCATTATTAAATCTCCCTTCCCATCCTCTAAAGGACCAATATTTACCTTAGCCACTCTTTTTTGTTTTATATATTTGTAGAAACTTTTACAATCTGTTTTTATATTCTGAGCAAGTTTACTCTCAGAATCTATCTTACTCTTCTTTATAGCTTTTTTAGTAGCTTTCTGTTGCCCCCTAAAGATTTCCCAGTCCTCTAGTCTCCCACTAATCTTTGCTACTTTGTATGCTTTTGCCTTCAATTTGACATTCTCCCTTATTTCCTTCGATATCCATGGTCGATTTTCTCTCTTTCTGCCATCCTTCCTTTTTGTTGGTATAAACCTTTGCTGAGCACTGTGAAAAATCGCTTGGAAGGTTCTCCACTGTTCCTCAACTGTTTCACCATAAAGTCTTTGCTCCCAGTGTACCTTAGCTAGTTCTTCTCTCATCCCATTGTAACCTCCTTTGTTTAAGCACAAAACACTAGTGCTTGATTTTACCTTCTCATCCTCCATCTGCATTTTAAATTCCACCATATTGTGATCGCTCCTTCCGAGAGGATCCCTAACTATGAGATCCTGAATCAATCCTGTCTCATTACACAGGACCAGATCTAGGACCGCTTGTTCCCTCGTAGGTTCCATTACATACTGTTCTAGGAAACTATCGCGGATACATTCTATAAACTCCTCCTCAAGGCTGCCTTGACCGACCTGGTTAAACCCCCCATGATAACTGCTGTACCATTTCTACATGCATCAGTTATTTCTTTGTTTATTGCCTGCCCCACCATAATGTTACTATTTGGTGGCCTATAGACTACTCCTATCAGTGACTTCTTCGCCTTACTATTCCTGATTTCCACCCAAATGGATTCAACCTTATCCTCCATAGCACCGATGTCATCCCTTACTGCCAGGATGTCATCCTTAAATAACAGAGCTACACCACCTCCCTTACCATCCACTCTGTCCTTCCGAATAGTTTGATACCCTCGGATATTTAACTCCCAGTCGTGACCATCCTTTAACCATGTTTCAGTAATGGCCACTAAATCATAGTCATTCACGATGATTTGCGCCATCAACTCATTTACCTTATTCCGAATACTACGAACATTCAGGTAAAGTACACTTATGTTGGCTTTTTTACCTCTGTTCTGAATCTTAACACCTCGATCAGTAACCTCTCCTAAGTTATATTTCCTCTTAACCTTTCTCCTAATTTTCCTTGTCGTTGAACCCATATCTTCATGTAACAACCTGCCGCGTCGCTTACCATTAATGTTTTCACTTCCCGTTTTATTTCTTTTAGTATTCCTTGTCCTATTCACTGAGCTCCCCTCAGTCACTGTACCTTGTACTGTCGCCCTTTTTAATTTTTGACTATGGCTTCTCTGCCTTACACTTTCCCCCTTATTGCCTTTTGTTTCTGTCCCTGTTTTACTACCTTCCAACCTCCTGCATCGGTTCCCACCCCCCTGCCACATTAGTTTAAACTCTCCCCAACAGCTCTAGCAAACATCCCCCGAGGACATTGGTTCCAGTCCTGCCCAGGTGCAGACCATCCGGTTTGTACTGGTCCCACCTCCCCCAGAACCGGTTCCAATGCCCCAGGAATTTGAATCCCTCCCTCTTGCACCATCTCTCGAGCCACGCATTCATCCTATCTATCCTGACATTCCTACTCTGACTAGCTCGTGGCACTGGTAGTAATCCTGAGATTACTACCTTTGAGGTCCTACTTTTTAGTTTAACTCCTAACTCCCTGAATTCAGCTTGTAGGACCTCGTCCCGTTTTTTACCTATGTCGTTGGTGCCTATGTGCACCATGACAGCTGGCTGTTCACCCTCCCCCCGCAGAATGTCCTGCAGCCGCTCCGAGGCATCCTTGACCCTTGCACCAGGGAGGCAACATACCATCCTGCAGTCTCGATTGTGTCCGCAGAACCGCCTGTCTATTCCCCTTACAATTGAGTCACCTATCACTATAGCCCTGCAATTCTTCTTCCTGCCCAGCTGCGCAGCAGAGCCAGCCACGGTGCCATGAACCTGGCTGCTGCTGCCTTCGCCTGGTGGGCCATCTCCCTCAACAGTATCCAAAGCGGTATATCTGTTTTGCAGGGAGATGACCGCAGAGGACACCTGCACTGCCTTCCTACTCTTGCTCTGTCTTTTGGTCACCCATTTTCTATCTCCCTCAGTACCTTTCACCTGCGGTATGACCAACTCGCTAAACGTGCTATCCACGATGTCCTCAGCATCGCGGATGCTCCAAAGTGAGTCCATCCGCAGCTCCAGAGCCATCAAGCGGTCTAACAGGAGCTGCAACTGGACACACGTCTTGCACGTGAAGGAGCCAGGGACAGTAGACGTGTCCCTGAGCTCCCATATCGCACACGAGGAGCATGACACAGGTCTGAGATCTCCTGCCATGTCTTAAACCTTTGGTTAACTTCAACAATTACAATTTCCCCCCCAAAAATAAAAAAACTAAAATAAATAAACAACAAAGAAAAAAATAAATAAATATACCAATGAAAAGAAAAAGAAAACAGAAACACTACTTACCAGTCATTTACCAGGGTTAAAAAGCACCTCCTCCTCCCCCCCCCCCCCCCCCCCCCCCGCACAGCTTCGAATTCCCACCTAGATACAAATTCCCAAACTCATTCTTGGTTCTGTCTCACACTGACTGTGTCTTCTCTGGCTCACTGGGAGAACTCACTGGGTTCAAGAAAATTCAGCCCAATATTTTCTTAAGTTAACTGTTGGGACTCTTGTTTTACCTTCTTCTAATAAGAGTCAATTGCCCGGTTGATTGGAGACATTGAAATACGACTTTATCGACTTCCGGTTGCGGCTATGTCTAGGTAGGTCGCATGTTCGGCAGCTCCCGCCGGGAACGGACTTTTGGGCTCTTCAGAGGGGCCCCAACGGCAATTGTTCAACGACTTCCAGTGTGGGAAGGTGACAGCAAGGTCCCCCGATAGTATATGGATTGGATCAGGAGTGGAGCGGTTAAAAAAGTGATCCTGGTGCAGCGGAAAGTGCGAGGGAGGAAAAGCAAGATGGCGGCGGGTGGAGACCAAGCAGCGTGGGCGCAGTGGTCGCAGGAGCAGCAGGAGTTTCTTAAACACTGCTTTGAGGAGCTGAAGACAGAAATGCTGGCGCCAACGAAGGCAGCGATTGAGAAGCTTGTGGAGACCCAGAAGGCCCAAGGGGCGGAGATCCGGGAGGGACGGCGATCCGGGAGGTGCGGCAAAAAGCCTCGGAGAACGAGGACGAGATCTTGGGCCTGGCGGTGAAGCTGGAAGCGCACGAGGCGCTGCACAAGAGGTGGGCGGAGAAATTTGAGGACCTGGAGAATAGGTCGAGGAGGAAGAATCTTCAGATTCTGGGTCTCCCTGAAGGAGTGGAGGGGCCCGATGCCGGGGCATATATGAGCACGATGCTCAATTCGCTGATGGGCGCGGGAGCTTTCCCGAGGCCCCTGGAGCTGGATGGGCTCATCGGGTCCTGGCAAGGAGACCCAAAGCCAACGAGCCGCCAAGGACTGTAGTGAGGAGGTTCCACCGCTTTATGGACAGAGAGTGTGTCCTGAGATGGGCCAAAAAAGAGCGGAGCAGCAGGTGGGAGAACACGGAGATCCGAATTTACCAGGACTGGAGTGTGGAGGTGGCGAAGAAGAGGGCTGGTTTTAACCGGGCTAAGGCGGTTCTCCATCGGAAGGGGTGAAGTTCGGGATGCTGCAGCCAGCGCGATTGTGGGTCACGTTCCAAGATTGGCACCACTATTTTGAAACGCCTGATGAGGCATGGAGCTTTATCCAGACTGAAAAGTTGGACTCAAACTGAGGGTTTGTCGTGGGGGGATGTTTACTGTGTTTACCGCGTTTGGGGAATGTTCTTTTTGTTTTGGTGCTGGGTGGGGATGGGTGAATGGATTTGATGTGGGAGAGTGTGGGCGTCGGTGTTGGAGGGGCAGGACCCCGCGGAGGAAGAGGGGGGAGGCCCGGGGCTGGGGAGTTGGGGTAAGGCCGAAAAAAGGAGCTGCGCCAGAGGGGGCGGGGCCGGCTCAGGAAAACGCAGGGAAGGATTGGGGTGGGGCCAGGGGGAAGGGCGGTGCTGGAGTGGAGTGCACACTGACTGCCAAGGGGTGGGGGGATTCTCACACTGGGGGTCGATGGAATGGCGGGAGAGGCCGGGGTCAGCAGGAGTCAGCTGACTTACGGGAGTGTCATGGGGGGAGCGAAATGGCTAGATGAGGATCTAGCGGGGGGGAGTGGGGGAAACTGGGTTGCTGCTGTATTGGCCAAAGAGGAGCTGGAGGTAGGAGAGGTAGTCGGGGCGGGAGTCTGCTGCCTGGGGGACTGGAGGGTGCGGGAGGCGCAGGCGCGTGGCTGGCCTAGAAAAGGAAATAGCTAGATAGCTAGTCGGTTGGGGGGGGGGGGGCGAGTAGTCCCCCGATCTGGCTGATAACTTGGAATGTGAGGGGCCTGAACGGGCCGGTCAAGTGTGCCCAGGAGTTCGCGCACTTAAAGGGACTGAAGGCAGACGTGGTTGTGCTCCAGGAGACACCTCTGACGCTGGCAGATCAGGTTAGGCTGAGAAAGGGATGGGTGGGGCAGGTCTTTCATTCAGGGCTGGATGCGAAGAACAGCACGGTAGCATAGTGGTTATGCACGGTAGGGGCAGCACGGTAGCACAGTGGTTAGCACAAGTGCATCACAGCTCCAGGGTCCCAGGTTCAAATCCCGGCTTGGGTCACTGTCTGTGCGGAGTCTGCACATCCTCCCCGTGTGTGCGTGGGTTTCCTCTGGGTGCTCCAGTTTCCTCCCACAGTCCAAAGATGTGCAGGTTAGGTGAATTGGCCATGTGTCCAAAATTGCCCTTAGTGCCTGGTGGGCTTACTGGGTTATGGGAATAGGGTGGAGGTATGGGCTTGGGTAGGGTGCTCTTTCCAAAGAGCCGGTGCAGACTCGATGGGCCGAATGGCCTCCTGCTGCACTGTAAATTCTATGATGAACAGAGGGGTTGCAATACTGGTGGGGAAGCGGGTGTCAGTCGAGGCACTGAATATTGTAGTGGATAATGGAGGTCGATATGTGATGGTGAGTGGTAGGTTGCAGGGGGTGATGGTTGGTACTGGTTAACGTATATGCCCCAAATTGGGATGATGCCGGGTTTATGAAACGCATGTTGGGTCGGATTCCGGATCTGGAGGTAGGAAGCTTGATAATTGGGGGGGCGGGGGGGCAGTTTAACACGGTGCTGGACCCAGCACTGGACCGTTCTAGGTCCAGGATGGGTAAGAGGCCGGCTGCGGCCAAGGTGCTTAGGGGGTTTATGGACCAGATGGGGGGAGTGGATCCATGGGGGTTTGCCAGGCCGCTGGCCAGGGAATTTTCCTTCTTTTCCCACGTTCAAGGAGCCTATTCCCGGACTGGCCTTTTCATTTTGAGTAGGGCGCTAATCCCGAAAGTGGAGGGAACGGAATATTCGGCCATAGCCATCTCGGACCATGCCCCGCATTGGATGGAGCTGGAGTTGGGGGAGGAGAGGGACCAGCGCCCGCTGTGGCGCCTCGATGTGGGACTGTTGCCGGATGAGGGGATCTACGGGCGGGTGCGGGGTGTATTGAAAGATACTTGGAGGCCAACGACAATGGGGAGGTGCTGGTGGGGGTAGTTTGGGAGGTGTTGAAGGCGGTGGTCAGGGGAGTGCTAATCTCCATTAGGGCCCACAGGGAGAAGAGAGAGGGGAGGGAGAGGGAGAGCTTGGTGGGGGAGACTTTAAGGGTGGACAGAAGGTATACAGAGGCCCCCGAGGAGGGGTACTTAGGGAACGACGGAACCTCCAGATGGAATTCGACCTGTCGACCACGGGGAAAGCAGAGGCACAGTGGAGGAAAGCACAGGGGGCGGCGTATGAGTATGGGGAGAAGGCGAGTCGGATGCTGGCACATCAGCTTCGTAAGAGGGAGGCAACGAGGGAGATTGGTGGAGTCAAGGATAGAGGGGGGAATACGGTGCGGAGTGCGGTGAGAATAAACGAGGTATTCAGGGACTTCTATGGGGATCTGTACAGGTCTGAGCCCCCAGCGGGGGAGGAGGGGATGCGACGATTCCTGGATCAGCTGAGGTTCCCGAGGGTGGAGGAGGAGGAGGTGGCTGGTTTGGGGGCGCTGATTGGGCTGGAGGAGCTGGTTAAAGGATCGGGGAGCATGCAGGCAGGGAAGGTCCCGGGGCCGGATGGGTTCCCTGTTGAATTTTACAGGAAATACGTGGACCTGCTGGGCCCGTTGTTAGTGAGGACTTTTAATAAGGCGAGGGAGGGGGGAACATTGCCCCCGACAATGTCCAGGGCACTGATTTCTTTGATCTTGAAGCGGGACAAGGATCCATTGCAATGTGGGTCGTATAGACCGATCTCGCTTCTCAATGTTGACGCTACGTTGCTGGCGAAGGTGCTGGCTACGAGAATTGAGGACTGTGTCCCGGGGGTGATTCATGAGGACCAGGAGGGATTTGTGAAGGGTAGGCAGCTAAATACAAATGTGCGGCGGCTCCTCAATGTGATTATGATGCCCTCGGTGGAGGGGGAAGCAGAGGTAGTGGCAGCTATGGACGGGGAGAAGGCTTTTGATCGGGTGGAGTGGGAGTATCTTTGGCAAGTGTTGCGGAGGTTTGGGTTCGGGGAGGGGTTCATCAGTTGGGTCAGGCTGCTAGATAGAGCTCATGTGGCGAGTGTGGCTCCGAACCTGCGGAGGTCAGAGTACTTTCGGCTGTACCGGGGGATGAGGCGGGTGCCCCTTATCCCCCTTGTTGTTTGCATTGGTAATTGAGCCGCTGGCCATGGCACTGAGGGAGTCCAGGAAATGGAGGGGATTGGTCCAGTGGTGGGTGGGGGGGGGACACTGGGTGTCGTTGTATGCCGATGACCTGTTGTTGTATGTTGCCAGTGGAGGGGATGGCGGAGATCATGCGGATCCTTAGGGAGTTTGCGGACTTTTCGGGGTATAAACTCAACGTAGGGAAGAGTGAGCTCTTTGTGGTGCATTCAGGGGACCAGGGAAGGGGGATAGACGAGCTACCGCTGAAGAGGGCGGAAAGGAGCTTTCGGTACCTAGGGATCCAAGTAGCTCGGAGCTGGGGGGCCCTGCACAAGCTCAATTTGACGCAGTTGGTGGAGCAGATGGAGGAGGATTTTAAAAGATGGGATATGCTGCCACTCTCAGTAGCGGGTAGGGTGCAGTCGGTCAAAATAACGGTCCTCCCGAGATTCCCCTTTGTGTTCCAGTGCCTTCCCATTATGATCCCCAAGGCCTTTTTCAAACGGGTAAGCAGGAGCATCATGGGATTTGTGTAGGCGAATAAGACCCCGAGGGTGAAGAGAGTGTTTCTGGAGTGTAGCAGGGACTGGGGGGGGCTGGCACTGCCAAATTTGTGTGGCTATTATTGGGCTGTCAATGTGGCGATGATCCGTAAGTGGGTAATGGAGGGAGAGGGGGCGGCGTGGAAGAGGCTAGAGATGGCGTCATGTGTGGGCACGAGCCTGAGGGCGCTGGTGACGGCACCGCTGTCGCTCTCGCCGACAAGGTGCACCACAAGTCCGGTGGTGGCGGCGACGCTGAAGATCTGGGGGCAGTGGAGGCGACACAGAGGCGAGGTGGGAGCCTCGGTTTGGTCACCGATTCGGGAGAATCATCGGTTCGTCCCGGGAAGGATAGATGGGGGTTTCGGAGCTGGCATCGGGCAGGGATTAGAAGAATGGGGGACCTGTTCATCGATGGGACGTTTGCGAGCCTAGGGGCGCTGGAGGAGAAGTTTGGTCTAACCCCGGGAAACACTTTCAGGTACATGCAAGTGAGGGCGTTTGAGGGCAGTTGAGGGAATTCCCACTGCTTCTGTTACGTGGGATTCAGGACAGGGTGATTTCGGGTGTATGGGTTGGAGATGGGCCGAGTTCCCAACCGCATGTGCGGTCTCAGCAGTCGGGAACCCGGTGTGGTGGCTGCGGACTGTGTCCAGTGACACCACAGTCGGGCGGGAGCCATACTGCTGGTCGTGGGGGCTTCGACGTGGGCTGGGAGGACTGGTCGGGTGTCCAGGGGGCACTATCGGGCAGGTTGGGTCCGCGCACGGCCGGCGCCATGTTGTACGGCAATTCTCCGGCCGTTTTTGTCGTGGAGGCCAGGTGTTTTACGTGGCGCGGCTGCTAGCCCCTCACCAGTCGGAGGATCGGTGCTGGGACGGCGCCGATCTTTCCCACGTAAAACGCCACCGATCCTCCGGACATAGCCTCCAAATCGGAGAATCCAGCCCAATGTCTATACTTCTACAGACAAGGTGACTAGGGGCTTTTCACAGTAACTTCATTGAAGCCTACTTGTGACAATAAGCGATTATTATTATTATTACAAGCCAGCTACTTAGCCCACTGTGCTAAACTAGGCCCTATTTGAGCCACATTTGAGCCCAGAGGTAACAAAAGCACACACGAGGATTTCAGAAAGTGATGAGCTGAGATAGGGGCAAAGCTGGGTGACTATATGGAGGTGGAAATGGGAAGCTTTAATGTTACGAGATAGGAGGTTGGAAGCTCAATGTGAGATCAAATATGCTATCAAGGTTGCGAACAGACTGGCTTAATCTCAGACTGTTGCTAAGGAAGGGTGTGGAATTGGTAGCTAGGGAACGGAGTTTGGAGCAGAGACCGAAAACGATGGTTTCAGTCTTACCAGTATTTAATTGGAGGAAATATCTTCTGATGCAGTACTGGATGTCGGATAAGCCATCTGATGATTTAGCAATAGTGGAGGAGTCGAGAGAGGTGTTAGTGAGATAGAGCTGGGTGTCATCAGTATCCAAATGAAAACTAATGATGTGGCTTTGGATGATGTTGTCAAGGAGTAGCATGTAGAAGAGAAATGGGAAGGGGCCAAGGATATGTCCTTGGGGAACAGCTGAAGTAATGGTGTGGGTGCAGGAAGAGATGCCATTGTAAGTGGTCATTTGGCTACATTTAGATAAGAATGGGACCAGGGTAGTAGAATCATAGAATTTATAGTGCAGAAGGAGACCATTTAGCCCATCAAGTCCACACCAGCTCTTAGAAAGAGCACCCTACTTAAGCTCATGCCTCCACCCTATCGCCGTAACCCCAGCTCACCTTTTTTTGGACATTAAGGGCAATTTATCATGGCCAATCCACCTAACTTGCACATCTTTGGACTGTGGGAGGAAACCGAAGCACCCAGAGAAAACCCACACAGACACGGGGGGAATGTGCAGACTCCGCACAGACAGTGACCCAAGCCGGGAATCGAACCTGGGACCCTGGAGCTGTGAAGCAACTGTGCTAACCACTGTACTCTCGTGCTGCCCTGCTAACCACTGTGATGATAGGTGTGTGGTATTATCAGGTATTGCAGTACCCGAGAGGCTGAAGTTCCATTGGTTAATTGGCTGTATAGTATGTAGCTCCGCCCTCTATTAAATTGAAGCACGATCAATAACTACTAAAACAAGGTTGTAGCACAACTGAAGGCTTTAATAGACTAGAACTGTTCCCCAGCTGCTCAGGTACAGAATGAGGGCTGCTGGGACAGCACTGACTCTTATACCCTGCCTATCAGGGCGGAGCTACATACTATACAGCCAATGGTTGTATCATGGTATCAACCCCAGGTTTATCCAATGGAACTTCAGCCTCTCGGGTACTGCAATAATGAGAACACTATCATCACCTCCAGTCACACAGCAACCTGACTTGTAAGAGGCTCATCACAACAATGTTTTAACATCTTAATACATCTCCTATAATTAAACACCATTTTGTGTTTTTGCTGATCTGCAGTGGCACTTAAAAAAAAATCCTGTTGTACCCATCCAAGCCAGGAGAGGGCGCTCAATGCTCATTATAATAAATGCTGCCGTAACTCTCCCTGTCGCAGTGATAAACTGTCCTTAATCTGAGTAATTTATGTATCAGTAGGCAGTCATATCTCTAATCAATCCTGTTGACCACTAATGAATAAAAGTTAAGCACATTTAAAGACTAAAAATTCAATACATTTGTTATTGACCTCCTGAACACAGAGGAAGAAAAAAGAAAAACAAAACATTTTTGTATTTTTCACCAGATATGCCAAAGGGTTTTATAGCGAATGAAGTACTTTTTTGAAGTGTAGTTACTGTCGTAATGTAGGAAACACAACAGCAAACTCTGATAAACAGCAATGTAATCATGACCAAATGTCATATTGATTGAAGGATTAGTATTGGCCAGGACATCAGAGATAACTCGCCTGCTTTTCCTCATAATAGTGCCATGGGGTTTTTCACATCCACCCGACAGGCAGGCGGGGACCTGGTTTAATGCCTCATCCAAAAGACAGCATCTCCAGCAGTGCAGCACCTCACCCATACCGCACTGCAGCGTCAGCCTTGAATATTGGAGCTCAAGCCCTGGAGTGGAAATAGGATCGAAGATGTCGTGGGCAGTTTAGGGGTTAACGGACTGAGGGTAAAATGTTAGCGCTGAGTCAGAGATATATGCCCACACCTGGCTTGAGTTACCAGAAGCCTTGAAACTTGCCGGTGAGAGTGCTGCAAATGGAGCCATGGCTCGCATAAGATAAGGCTTTGATAACAGAGCCTGAGAGAAACAGGCTCCAGTGTCAGGAGGCTAGTATTACGACGATACCAATTTACACCAGCTAGCAAAAGATGCATTGGCGAGATTTGTTTTATACAGTGAATAGATGTAGAAATCACTGCCTGAAAGTGTGGAGGAAGTAGATTCAATGGCAACTTTCAAAAGGCAATTGAATAAACAATGAATTGAATAGCCTTGTTCTGGGCTGTATGAATCTATGATTCGCCTATATTTTAATGTTCCTTCAGGTTGCCCTGATAGCTCGGTAGGTAAATGTGTAGAGTGGAGTGGTACAGAGCTATTCACATCGGGACCTTGAACCCAGGTCCTTTTCAGATTTCTGTCTGGACTGTGAGGCAACATAAGCAGTCTGTGGGTTAAGGAAGGTAAAATAAATATATATCAGGGGTCTTACATCAGATCAAATCAGCATAAGCTGGGTTGCCAGGTGAGTGTAGAATGTGCTTGGTTATGATGCTCTTCCCTTTTCTCCTCAAAGCCCACCTTCCCCCACCACCCAATAGCGAATACTCCATCCATACATGACTCGAGGCTCACACACGATAAATGACCACTGACGTAAGGGGCGAAAGGGGTCTTTATTTGAATTTGGAGATTGTAATCACGCTTTCTTTGATTACCACACAAGGTTAATATAGAAACACTCAACAGATTGCAGAGATTTATTGCATTTATCATTTAAATCCCACTCCTACAGGGTAAGGATACCACACTGATAAGACAAACCAAGGCTATTTACAGCAAATCTAAGCAATGTGTAGCTTCACTGCAGCCCTTCAGAATGAACCTGTTTCCTGGACTGGAATTTCCTTGCAGTTGCCTGTATGAATGCATTTTATGCTTGCCTAACAGACTTGTGGTTACTTTTTACGTGGCGGCATTTCCAAAAAGCAATATGCTACTCCTGACTAACCCATTCGTCTACAGACTGACTCAGTTTGTCAGCCAGTGAGTAGTGTGAAGGATATGGAAACAACTACAAAAGCTTCATCCCTTGGCCACAGACGGTGTGACCGATGAAGAAACACGATAATCATAAGTGTGGCGTGTGGCGATTTACAACATGTTGAAAGGCAATTTAAAACAGGACACTTAAAACAAAGAAAAACATGTATTATTCATTTTACATTACATCACATAAAAACTTGTCAATTTACAGCCATTGTAAGAATACAAAAATGTTTCACTGGGTAATACTGTAAAGCTTGTGTTCTCTCAAATAAAATGTGTAAAAAATGAAATTCTGAAGGGACTTGAATAATATTTCTGACTAGGTGTGGTAAAGAGTAAAACATTCCCACAAAACCTTTGTTTCTAATGCACACTACTCTATTTATTACATTTCCATCCTGCATCAACATTCCTTCTCAGAGTCACACAGGCTGCTTGACCCACATGTCTGTACCAGTACTTACACTGCACAGGAACTTCCTCCCACCTTACTCTCACAACAAATCTCACATTATCAACAGATACTTCTATTCCTTTTCTTCCTCATCTACGTATCTAACATTTCTTAATTAAACCTTAGCTTTTCCTCTGGGCTACTCGCTTTGGTAGTGAATTCTACACTCTATACACCCTCTGAGTAAAAGTTTCTCCGGCATGGTGGCACAGTGGTTAGCACTGTTGCTTTACAGGGCCTGGGTCCCAGGTTCGATTCCCGGCTTGGGTCGCTGTCTGTGTGGATTCTGCACATTCTCCCCGTGTCTGCGTGGGTTTCCTCCGGGTGCTCCGGTTTCCTCCCACGAGTCACGAAAGACGTGCTGTTAGGTGATTTGGACATTCTGAATTCTCCCTCTGTGTACCCGAACAGGCGCCGAAGTGTGGCGACTAGAGCCATTTCACAGTGACTTCAGTGTTAATGTAAGCCGACCAAAGATTATTATTATTATTGAATCCTTATTGGGTTTGTTAGTGACTCTTATTTTTCCGACATGAGAATGGTGACTATACTTCAAAGGTCCTGCAATTGCTTTAGAAACATACATGGAAAATAGAAGCAGGAGGAGGCCAATCAGCCCTTTAAGCCTGCTGTGCCATTCATTATGATCAAGGCTGATCTTCAAGTTCAATACCCTAATCTCGCCTTCCCCCATATCCCTTGACTCCTTTAGCCCAAGAGCTATACCTAATTCCTTCTTGAAATTACACAACATTTTGGCATCAACTACTCTCTGTGGTAGTGAATTCCACAGATTCACCACTCTCTTGGTGAAGAAATTTCTCTTCATCTCAGTCCTAACCCCTTATCCTCAAACTATGACCCCCTCGTTCTGGACTCCCCCCGCCATTGGGAACATTCTTTCTGAATCTACCCTGTCTAATCCTGTTAGAATTTTAGAAGTTTCTATGAGATCCCCTTTCTCTCTTCTGAACTCCATGATTATAATCCTAATCAATTTAGTCTCACCTCATATGGCAGTCCCACCATCCCAGTAATCAGTCTAGTAAACCTTTGCTGCACTCCCTCCATAGCAGGAACATCATGCCTCAGATAAAGGCACCAAAACCACACACAATACTCCAGGTGTGGCCTCACCAATACCCTATTTTTGTGAGGGCCACGAAGAATCCAGCATGAGTTGAAGGATAGAAAGAAATAACATTTATTTACAATAACATATATATACACAACAGCAGTAACTCACTTGCTGCTCACTCCTCTCTGGCTGGTTCCAAACTGGCCAGCTCTATTTATGCAGGGAATCTGCTAATGATTTCCCCACCCCTCTCATTGGTGAAGCTCATACTCCCTAAGTATTGTGGGATTGCCATTAGTCCCCAGCCAGTGGTAAGCAGGCAGGTTATAACATCGCTCCCATCCAAAGTCCAAGGAACCCACCGAAGACCCTGGCAAAGGAGGGCATTGGACTCGTTTTGCCGCAGGCCGGACACCATTTGCACAAGGCGCTGGATCGGGCGGCGTGTAATGAGACGGAGAACAGCGCTTCCGTGACGAACGGCGCAACGGTTGTATATCCACGGCCCGTGGGCCCGAGTACTCCCCCTCTGAGGCGTCCTGTGTCTCCATCTCGGGGTTGGAGTCCGCTGCCTCCGTCATCTCGGCGTCTCTATCTCCACGCGGTTCTGTAACGCCCTGCGCAGGCTTTGAGTGCGGCGCCAGAGGAAGATTGTGAGGAATACTCTCCACTGTGTCTGGTCTCTGTGGCTGTAGAAATGAGCTCCGGGGGCGGAGAATCTTTTGAAGAGATGGTCTTCTGGACCGAACATGGTCTACATGCTTGTGCTGGAGACGACTCTTAGCTTGCACCTGGTAAGAGACAGGGCCCGTTCGGCGAAAGATAACGCCAGGGACCCACTGGGCACCACCAGCAAAACGTCGAATGAACATTGGGTCACCGGGCGCAAACTGCCGAATCGGTCGATGCCGAGAAAAACCCTGTCCCTGCCATTCTTGAGTGCAGCGTACCTTTACGCCAATGTCCGTGAAAACCATGCTAAGGCGGGTGCGAAGTCTCTGGCCCATTAGGGGTTCCGTGGGAGCTACCCCAGTCACCGCATGTGGAGTGGTCCTGTATGAAAATAAAAATCGAGCCAGTCTTGTGTCCGTAGACCCGGAAGACTGCTTCTTTAGGCCCCGTTTGAATGTCTGCACTGCGCGCTCCACCAACCCATGGGAAGCCGGGTGGTATGGAGCGGTGCGGATATGTAGTATACCGTCCATCTTCATGAACCTTGCAAACTCCTCACTTGTGAACGGAGTGCCGTTGTCTGTGACCAGCACCTCGGGGAGGTGTTGCAAACTTTGGTTGGTTCTTAATTTGTTGCCCGTTGTGTCTTTATTTAATTTGCTCTGTTTCTATAACCTTTGCTCTAGAGTCGGCAGGTATCTTTATGATACCACCATGAGGTTCAAGTTCAAGTGCTGATCAATAACTCCATACACCAATTAGTAAGACTCAAATCAAAACACATTTATTATACACAGTCAATCACTACTCATGCATAAAGCTCTACTTACTAGACTATCTCTAACACTAAGAGGCCTATACTTAGCTTGGAACTGGCCCACCAGGTCAGGGGAACAAATGGCCTTTCGTTCGATTCTGAGTCTGCAGGATTCAAAGCTGGTATGGACCGGTAGCTAGGAGCGCCTATCTCGTAGCGTGCGTTGACTGGAGACTTACTTGGTTGATGCGGCAGCTAGGCAGGTCACTGTCAAGGGTTGTTTCGAGCTGCTGAGTGACCCTGCCAAGAAGGACAAATTGAACTTGGGGACTCTACTTTATAGTCCCCAGGGGCTTCACGCCGTTCGGGGCGGACCCCGTATCTGGTTCCAAGTGATTGGACTACGTTTCGATCACTTGGATCGATTTCTCCAATACTGGAGTTGTTCCCTGATCGCTGGGCGGTTCCTGAGTGTCCGTTGGCCTTCCTTTGTCTTGGCTCCTACTGGCGCCGAGGAGTCTGGCTTGGCCTTATTCTCCTTAAATGCTTCAATTGTTCCCGGGGATCACTCATTAATATGCAGATGGCTGCTAGTTTCAGTGCTGTCTGGGTTTCTGCAAGTTCTAATACACAGGAAACTTTGCACCTGCTAGTTTTTCCTGGCTTGACTGAATTTCCCTGCATTCTTTGTGGATCTCCATTTTAAGTCGGGAAGTGGCCAACCCAGGTGGCTACGGAGGCCATGTGTACTGAAAGACAAACGCATCTTCTCGATTGTTGTGCAGGACGTTGTGCCTACCATCTTATGCACCTCTAACCATTTAGACTGGGCATCGATTAATAGAAGGAACATGGATCCTTGAAAAGGGCCGGCAAAATCCGCAGGCAAGCGCGCCCAAGGCCTCCCTGGCCATTCTCAGTGATGTAGGGGAGCGGCCGGCGGAAGCTTCTGATGCTCCTGGCAAATGGAGCAGTTTTGGGCCACCTTCTCAATGTCGGTGTCGAGCCCTGGCCACCAGACATAACTCCGGGCCAACATTATCATTTTGGTCACACCCGGATGCCCATTGTGCAAGTCCCTTAGTATCAGTTCCTGTCCTTTTTCCAGGACAATCACACGCGTTCCCCACAAGAGGATACTGTCTTACACGCTAAATTCTGACAACTTGGAGGAAAATGCCCGCAACTCGCCTGGGAGTTGTCTATGCTGCCCACCATACAGGACTATGTGCCGAACCTTTGACAGGACTGGCTCCGTCTGGGTCCACTCACGGATCTGTGATGCCGTGACAGGCAAGGTGTCCATAAAATTTAGGGTTGCAACCACCTCACCGGTCGTGGGGGTTGACATGGGGCCGGTCGATAAAGGCAATCGGCTCAGTGCGTCGGCATTCGCTATCTGGGTTCCTGGTTTGTGCTCCAGAGAATACTTGTAGAGAGCAATAAAGCCCAGCGTAGGATCCGTGCGGAAGCAATGGGCGGTATTGGCTTATCCTCTTCGAAAAGTCCCAGCAAAGGCGTATGATCAGTCACGATAGTGAAGTGGCAGCCATACGCATACTGGTGGAAGCGTTTCACCGCAAAGACCACTGCCAGGCCCTCCGTCGCGATCTGCGCGTACTTCTTTTCCGCTGCAGTCAATGTGCGGGAGGCGAAATCTATCGGCCGCTCGGCCCCGTTCTCCATCTTGTGGGACAGGACATCCCCAATACCATACGGGGATGCATCACATGTGACGAGCAAAGGCTTTCCAGGATCATAGTGGGTTAGTAACCCAGACGACGACAATTGTTGTTTTACCCGCCGGAAAGCAGTTTCTTGTGGCTGACCCCAAATACAGGTGTGATTCTTCTTTAGCAGAAGGTGTAAGGGGGCCAGCGTAGTGGCCAGATTGGGGAGGAACTTCCCGTAATAGTTTACGAGGCCGAGAAAAGAACGAAGATGCAAAGTCAGTCGGGGCGGGGGCCTGTTGAATAGCGCGCACCTTCTCTGCATGGGGTGCAAACCTTCGCGGTCCACCCGATAATCCAGGTCGACTACTTCCTTCGCCTGAAAGACGCACTTTGTGCGACGTAAACGGACTCCAACCTCTGAAAAGCGTCTAAGGACAGCCTTCAAATTTTCCAAACGTCCCTGTAATCAAAACGTCATCTCCGACGTCCCTGTAATCAAAACGTCATCTAAGTAGACAGCGACACACGGTAAACCTCTCAAGATGCCCTCCATGTTGTGTTGAAAAATAGCGCAGACAGAGGATACGCCAAAGGGCAACCGTGTATATTCATACAGGCATTAATGGTGTGCATTAATAGTTACATATGGCCGGGAGGCAGGGTCCAGCTCCAACTGTAGTTAGGCATGAGTCATATCAAATTTCGTGAACGAGTGTCTGCCTGCAAGCTTCGCGTAGAGATCCTCTATGCGAGGCATTGGATATCGGTCGAGCCGGGAAGTCCTCCATACAGGACTATGTGCCGAACCTTTGACTTGGACTTTTGTAAGTTTATAGTCGCTGCTGAAGCGAACTCTGGCATCTGGCTTCATTACAGGTACAATTGGTGCTGCCCAGTCAGGGAAACGGACGGGACTGATAATATCCAAATGAGTGAGCTCCTCTTCTACCTTCTCGAGCAAGGTGTAAGGCACCGGGCGTGCCCAGAAATAGCGCGGCGTGGCTCCTGGTTCGACTTGGATATGGGCTACGGCCCCTTTTATTTTCCCCAAACCGGGCTGGAATAAACCTGGGTACCATCTTAGTACCTCCATCAACCCTCTAGAACCTGTTTGGAGGATGTGCTGCCACTGCAGCCGCAAATGGTGCAACCAGTCCCGACCCAACAGGCTGGGCCCGTGGCCGCGCACCATGATAAGAGGGAAACGTCCCTCCTGGCGTCCATAAACAACAGGGGTCGTCATAGTTCCTGCAATGTCCAATGGTTCCCCCGTGCCGGTGGCCAACCTGGCCTGTGTGTCGGTTAATGTAAGGGTCTGTATACCCTGCTTGATGCGGTCGAATGTCCTTTGGGCGATCACGGTGATCTCAAGCAGGTGACCATTGACCCGTACTGTCACCTTAATGGGGGCCAGACGGGGAGCTGCCATACCATGCAGCTGCAGGCAGTCGTCCTCCATCTCCACGTCCTCGTGAGTAGTTGCCGCAGGTTCATTGAAATGGAAGGTAGCCCCAGTTTCAGTCGGAACGACAGCGCCTCTGGCGCCCCCAGGACTGGTGTCCGCGACGGGGTCATTGCCCACAAGTCAAGCATAGCCATGGCTCCTCATACATTGGTTCTGAAGAAGGCTCCCTTCGGGAGGAACGAACTGCAGGGGTGAGGGGAGACGCTTTTGGATGGAAGGGGTTGCATCCCAAGGCGTGCACCTCCAGTCCCTGTAGCTCCTGCACTCTCCGTTCTGCGCTCTCTCGGGAAAATACTATTTGAATGGCCTGTTGAAAAGTCAATGTTGGCTCAGCTAACAACTTTCTATGGGTGGCCGCATTGTTAATACCGCAAACGAAACGGTTGCGTAACATTTCTGACAAGGTCTCACCATAGTTACAGTACTCCGCAATCCTGCGTAGCCTGGATAGAAACTCTGCAAGAGATTCTCCTGGGGTCCTCTCAGGGGTATTAAACTGGTAACAATGGGACTATCGTGGACGGGGTTTGGTTAAAATGTTGCCCCACTCAGTTCACAAGTTCATCAAACGTCTTGGTGTCCGGCGCAGCTAGGTACGTAAGGCTTCTAATCACCCCAAACGTATGCGGGCCGCAGGCGGTGAGCAAAATGACCACCTGGCGCTCATTTTCGGTGATGTTGTTTGCCCGGAAATAGTAACGCATCCGTTGTGCCTACTGGTTCCAACTTTCCAGCACAGCATTAAAAACATCCAAACGTCCATACAGAGGCAAGGTGTAACAGAAAAGAACCTTCCAACTGTATCCAACAAAAATCCAGGGAGGTCGCCTCAGCAGCGTAGACAGCTATCTACTTTAAACCTCGTCGCCAGATTTGTGAGGGCCCCGAAGAATCCAGCACGAGTTGAAGGATAGAAAGAAATAACATTGATTTACAATAACATATATATATACAACAGCAGCAGTAACTCCCTTGCTACTCACTCCTCTCTAGCTGGTTCGATACTGGCCAGCTCCATTTATGCAAGGAATCTGCTAATGATTTCTCCGTCACCTTCTTTGGGGAAGCTCATACTCCCTACGGATTGTGGGATTGCCATTAGTCCCCAGCCAGTGGTAAGCAGGCAGGTTATAATACCTATACAATTGCATTAAATCATTCCTATTCCTATACTCAAATCCTCTCACTATGAAGGCCTTCTTATTTGCCTGTTGTACCTGCACACTTACTTTCAGTGACTGATGCATGAGGAGACCAAAGTCTTGCTGAGTATCCACCTCTCTCAATTTACACCCATTCAAATTATAATCTGCCTTCCTATTTTTGCTACCAAAGTGGTTAACCTCACATTTATCCACGTTATACCTCATCTGCCATGCATATGCCCACTTATTCAGCTTGGGCAAATCCCGCTTAAGAATCTCTGCACCCTTCTCACAATTCACCCTCCCATCCAACTTTGTACCATCTGAAAATTTGGAGGTACCACATTTAGTTCCCTCTTCCAAATCATTAATATATAATGTGAACAGTAATGGAAAAGCAGGAGGGAGGGGTTCAGATTTTTGGGACATTGGAACCGGTTCTGGGGGCGGTGGGACCATTACAAATCGGATGGTCTACACCTGGGCAGGACTGGAACCAATGTCCTAGGGGGTGCTTTTGCTAACACTGTTGGGGAGGTTTTAAACTAATGTGGCAGGGGGATGGGAACCAGATTAGGAAGTTAGACGTCAGTAAAGAGGCAGCAACTAAAGCCAGTAAGGTACTAGATAATAAACTCAATGTGACTAAGGGGAAGAGTAGACAGGGAAGAGATGAAGAATGCAAAGGGACAGGTGGTCTGAGGTGCATTTGTTTCAATGCGAGAAGTGTAGCAGGTAAGGTGATGAATTTAGGGCTTGGATTAGTACCTGGGAATATGATGTTATTGATATTACGGAGACTTGGTTGAGGGAACGGCAAGACTGGCAACTAAATATCCCAGAGTATAGATGCTTCAGGAGGGATAGAGAGGGAGGTAAAAGGGGTGGAGGAATTGCATTACTGATCAGAGATGATATCACAGCTATGATTAAGGAGGGCACGATGGAGGATTCGAGCACTGAGGCAATATGGGTACAGCTAAGAAATAGGAAGGGTACACTAACATTGTTGGAACTTTACTACAGGCCTCCCAAAAGTGAGCATGAAGTAGAGGTACAAATATGTAGTCAGGTTATAGAAAAATGTAGGAGCAATAGGGTGGTCGTGATGGGAGATTTTAACTTCCCCAACATTGAATGGGACTCATGTAGTGTTGGAGGCGTAGATGGAGCAGAATTTGTAAGGAGCATCCAGGAGAGTTTTTTAGAGCAGTCTGTCAATAGTCCAACTCGGGAAGGGGCCATACTGGACCTGGTATTGGGGAATAATCCTGGCCAGGTGGTTAAAGTTTCAGTCGGTGATTACTTTGGGAATAGCGATCACAATTCCGTAAGTTTTAGAATACTCATGGACAAAGACGAGAGTGGTCCTAAAGAAAGAGTGCTAAATTGGGGAAAGGCCAAGTATAACAAAATTCGGCAGGAGCTAGGGAATGTGGATTGGGAGCAGCTCTTTAAGGGTAAATCCACATTTGAAATGTGGGAGTCTTTCAAGGAAAGGTTGATTAGAGTGCAGGACAGACATGTCCCTGTGAAAATGAGGGATAGAAATGGCAAGATTAGGGAACCATGGATGACGGGTGGAATTGTGAGACTAGCTAAGATGAAAAAGGAAGCATACATAAGATCTAGGCGACTTAAATCTGATGAAGCTTTGGAGGAATCTCGGGAAAGTAGGACAAATCTCAAACGCGCAATAAAGAGGGCTAAAAGGGGTCATGAAATATGTTTGGCTAACAGGGTTAAGGAAAATCCCAAAGCCTTTTATTCGTATATAAGGAGCAAGAGGGTAACTAGAGAAAGGATTGGCCCACTCAAAGACAAAAGAGGGAATTTATGCGTGGAGTCAGAGGAAATGGGTGAGATTCTTAATGAGTACTTTGCATCGGTATTCACCAAGGAGAGGGACATGACGGATGTTGAGGCTAAGGATGGATGTTTAAATACTCTAGGTCAAGTCGGCATAAGGAAGTGGGAAGTTTTGGGCATTCTAAAAGGCATTAAAGTGGACAAGTCCCCAGGTCCGGATGGGATCTATCCCAGGTTACTGAGGGAAGCGAGGGAAGAAATAGCTGGGGCCTTAACAGATATCTTTGCAGCATCCTTGAGCACGGGTGAGGTCCCGGAGGACTGGAGAATTGCTAATGTTGGCCCTTTGTTTAAGAAGGGTAGCAGGGATAATCCAGGGAATTATAGACCTGTGAGCTTGACGTCAGTGGAGCAAACTGTTGGAGAAGATACTGAGGGATAGGATCTATTCATATTTGGAAGAAAATAGACTTATCAGTGATAGGCAGCATGGTTTTGTGCAGGGAAGGTCATGTCTTACAAACCTAATAGAATTCTTTGAGGAAGTGACAACATTAATTTATGAGGGAAGGGCTGTAGATGTCATATACATGGACTTCAGTAAGGCGTTTGATAAAGTTTCCCATGGCAGGTTGATAGAAAAAGTGAAGTTGTATGGGGTTCAGGGTGTACTAGCTAGATGGATAAAGAACTGGCTGGGCAACAGGAGACAGAGAGTAGTGGTGGAAGGGAGTGTCTCAAAATGGAGAAAGGTGACTAGTGGTGTTCCACAGGGATCCGTGCTCGGACCACTGTTGTTTGTGATATACATAAATGATCTGGACGAAGGTATAGGTGGTCTGATGAGCAAGTTTGCAGATGATACTAAGATTGGTGGAGTTGCAGATAGTGAGGCGGACTGTCAGAGAATACAGCAAAATATAAATAGATTGGAGAGTTGGGCAGAGAAATGGCAGATGGAGTTCAATCCAGGCAAATGTGAGGTGATGCATTTTGAAAGATCTAATTCAAAAGCTGACTATAGTGTTAATGGAAGAGTCCTGGGGAAAATTGATGTCCAGAGAGATCTGGGAGTTCAGGTCCATTGTACCCTGAAGGTGGCAACGCAGGTCGATAGAGTGGTCAAGAAGGCATACAGCACTTCCGGTTGCAGCTATGCCTAGGTAGGTCGCACATTTGGCAGCTCCCGCCGGGAACGGACTTTTGGGCTCATCAGAGGGGCCCCAACGGCAATTGTTCGACGGCTTCCAGTGTGGGAAGGTGACAGCAAGGTCCCCCCGACATTATATGGATTGGACCAGGAGTGGAGCGGCTAAAAGAGTGATCCTGGTGCAGCGAAAAGTGCGAGGGAGGAAAAGCAAGATGGCGGCGGGTGGAGACCAAGCAGCGTGGGCGCAGTGGTCGCAGGAGCAGCAGGAGTTTCTTAAACGCTGCTTCGAGGAGCTGAAGACAGAAATGCTGGCGCTAATGAAGGCGGCGATTGAGAAGCTTGTGGAGACCCAGAAGGCCCAAGGGGCGGCGTTCCGGGAGGTGCGGCAAAAAGCTTCGGAGAACGAGGACGAGATCTTGGGCCTGGCGGTGAAGGTGGAGGCGCTCGAGGCGCTGCACAAGAGGTGGGCGGAAAAATTCGAGGACCTGGAGAATAGGTCGAGGAGGAAGAATCTTCGGATTCTGAGTCTCCCTGGAGGAGTGGAGGGGCCCGATGCCGGGGCATATATGAGCATGATGCTCAATTCGCTGATGGGCGCGGGAGCTTTCCTGAGGCCCCTGGAGCTGGATGGGGCTCATCGGGTCCTGGCAAGGAGACCCAAAGCCAACGAGCCGCCAAGCGCCGTAGTGGTGAGGTTCCACCGCTTTATGGACAGAGAGTGTGTCCTGAGATGGGGCAAAAAAGAGCGGAGCAGCAGGTGGGAGAACACGGAGATCCGAATTTATCAGGACTGGAGTGCGGAGGTGGCTAAGAAGAGGGCTGGTTTCAACCGGGCTAAGGCGGTGCTCCATCGGAAGGGGGTGAAGTTCGGGATGCTGCAGCCAGCACGATTGTGGGTCACGTTCCAAGTTCGGCACCACTATTTTGAAACGCCTGATGAGGCATGGAGCTTTATCCAGACTGAAAAGTTGGACTCAAACTGAGGGTTTGTCGTGGGGGGATGTTTACTGTGTTTACCGCGTTTGGGGAATGTTAGGACATAGAACATAGAAAAATACAGCACAGAACAGACCCTTCAGCCCACAATGTTGTGCCGAACCTTGTCCAAGATTAATCATAGATTATCATTGAATTTACAGTGCAGAAGGAGGCCATTCGGCCCACCGAGTCCGCACCGGTCCCCGGAAAGAGCACCCTACCCAAGGCCAACACCTCCACCCAACACTAAGGGCAATTTTGGACACTAAGCGCAATTTATCATGGCCAATCCACCTAACCTGCGCATCTTTGGACTGTGGGAGGAAACCGGAGCACCCGGAGGAAACCCACGCACACACGGGGAGGATGTGCAGACTCCGCACAGACAGTGACCCAAGCCGGAATCGAACCTGGGACCCTGGAGCTGTGAAGCAATTGTGCTATCCACAATGCTACCGTGCTGCCCTTAAGAACAAATAAATCTACACTATATCATTTTACCGTAATCCATGTACCTATCCAATAGCTGCTAAAAGGTCCCTAATGTTTCCGACTCAACTACTTCCACAGGCAGTGCATTCCATGCCCCCACTACTCTCTGGGTAAAGAACCTACCTCTGATATCCCTCCTATATCTTCCACCATTCACCTTTGTGGTAGTATACATTAGGGGTCATGTGGGACTGTGAAGCCGTGATGTCATTGGCTGACAGATCCCGGGTCCTGGTTGGCTGTTGACCTCTAGCTCTAGGTATAAGAACCAGGAGTTCTCCCCCGCAGGCCAGTCTGTTACTGAACTGCGGAGGAAACAGTCACGCTTAATAAAGCCTCATCGACTTCATCTCTATTCATCTCTCGTGAGTCTTTGTGCGCTACAATTTATTAAGCGTGCTTAAAGGACTATGGAGCTCAGGATCATCCCGGAATGCCTGAGGATCAGCCCCCACGCAGTGAACTCAGCAGCAGTTTTTAAACACTGGCAGACTTGTTTCGAGGCCTACCTCCGAACGGCCCCCGGCCGGGTCACAGAAGACCAGAAACTACAGGTCCTGCACTCGAGGGTAAGCCCGGAAATATTCCCTCTCATCGAAGACGCAGAGGATTTCCAGACGGCGTTCGCAGCACTAAAGAGCATCTATGTTCGCCCAGTGAACCAGATCTACGCACGCTACCAACTCGCAATGAGACGGCAAAGTCCCGGAGAATCGCTGGACGAATTCTACGCCGCGCTGCTAATTTTGGGACGGGCCTGCAGCTGCCCGCCGGTAAACGCGATTGAACACACGGACATGTTGATTCGTGCTGCTTTTGTGGCAGGTATGAACTCTCCCCAAATCCGCCAAAGACTTTTGGAAAAGAGTCGCTGGGACTCTCAGAGGCACGGGCCCTTGCAGCCTCCCTGGATGTGGCCGCGCGAAACGCCCGCGCGTACGGCCCCGACCGCGCGGCAGCCCCTTGGACTCCGTGGACCCCCGTCGCGACAAACCCCCACCCCACAGGCTTGCGCGGTTCAGACTCCAAGTCGTCTCGGGGGGGCCCGCTGCTATTTCTGCGGCCAGGCGAAACACCCCCGGCAGCGCTACCCGGCCCGCGCAGCGATTTGCAAGAGCTGCGGGAAAAAGGGCTATTTCGCGGCTGTGTGCCGGTCCCGGGAGGTCGCCGCTGTCCCAGGAGAAGAAGGAGTCCTGCGCGTTTCTAACGCTCCCCAAACCCCCCAGCGCCCTATGTACGACCCGCAGGCGCAGCCATTTTGGGTCCCGGCCACCGCTGTCCCCGGAGAACAAGGAGTCCTGCGCGTTTCAAACGCTCCCCAACCCCCCCAGCGCCCCATGTGCGACCCGCAGGCGCCGCCATTTTGGGTCCCGGCCACCACGAGGGGAGGAGGGGTGCCGCCATCTTGGGACCCCCCAGCCCTGTGCGACGCATGGGGCGGCCATTTTGTCCACCCCTGCCGCCATCTTGTGACCCCCCAGCCACGTGCGATGCATGGGGCGGCCATTTTGTTCACCCCTGCCGCCATCTTGGACGGCAACAATGGACCCCAGCATCGACGGCTCAACGGGGTTCGAGGAAGACGCTGAAGCACTACGACCACGTCTGGCCTCAATGACGCTGGACCAAGCACGGCCCCGGACGCTCCAGACGACGACAACAACGGTGCTGATCAACGGGCACGAGACACCATGCCTGGTCGGCTCCGGGAGCACAGAAAGCTTCATCCACCCCGACACGGTAAGACGCTGTTTTTTGACCATCCGTCCCAGTGCGCAAAAGATTTCCCTAGCTGCAGGATCCCACTCCGTACAGATCAAAGGCTACTGCATAGTGACCCTAACGGTGCAAGGGAGGGAGTTTAAAAACTACAGGCTCTACGTCCTTCCCCAACTCTGCGCGCCCACATTACTGGGATTAGACTTCCAGTGCAACCTGCAGAGCCTAACTTTCAAATTCGGCGGCCCAATACCCCCACTCACTATCTGCGGCCTCGCAACCCTCAAGGTTGAGCCCCCATCATTGTTTGCAAACTCACCCTGGATTGCAAACCCGTCGCCACTAGGAGCAGACGGTACAGCGCCCAGGACCGGACATTCATTCGGTCCGAAGTTCAGCGGCTACTGAAGGAAGGCATAATCCAGGCCAGCAATAGTCCCTGGAGAGCACAGGTGGTAGTAGTAAAGACAGGGGAGAAGCAAAGGATGGTCATAGACTATAGCCAGACCATCAACAGGTACACACAACTAGATGCGTACCCTCTCCCCCGCATATCCGACATGGTCAATCGGATTGCCCAATATAAGGTCTTCTCCACCGTGGACCTCAAGTCCGCCTACCATCAGCTCCCCATCCGCCCAAGTGACCGCAAGTACACAGCCTTCGAGGCAGACGGGCGATTATACCACTTCCTAAGGGTCCCATTTGGCGTCACAAACGGGGTCTCGGTCTTCCAACGAGAGATGGACCGAATGGTTGATCAACACGGGTTGCAGGCCACGTTCCCGTATCTCGACAATGTAACCATCTGCGGCCACGACCAGCAGGACCACGACGCCAACCTCCAAAAATTCCTCCAGACCGCTAAAGCCTTGAACCTCACATACAACGAGGACAAGTGTGTTTTTAGCACAAACCGGCTAGCCATTTTGGGATATGTAGTGCGCAATGGGATAATAGGCCCCGACCCCGAACGTATGCGCCCCCTCATGGAATTTCCCCTCCCTCACTGCTCAAAAGCCCTAAAACGCTGCCTGGGGTTCTTTTCATATTACGCCCAGTGGGTCCCCCAGTACGCAGACAAGGCCCGCTCCCTGATACAGACCACGACCTTCCCTCTGTCGACAGAGGCTTGCCAGGCCTTCAGCCGCATCAAAGCGGATATCGCAAAGGCCACGATGCGCGCCATCGACGAGTCCCTCCCCTTCCAGGCCGAGAGCGACGCCTCCGATGTAGCTCTAGCGGCCACCCTTAACCAAGCGGGCAGACCCGTGGCCTTCTTCTCCCGAACCCTCCACGCCTCAGAAATCCGCCACTCATCAGTGGAAAAGGAAGCCCAAGCCATAGTGGAAGCTGTGCGACATTGGAGGCATTACCTGGCCGGCAGGAGATTCACTCTCCTCACTGACCAACGGTCGGTAGCTTTCATGTTCGATAATGCACAGCGGGGCAAAATTAAAAATGACAAGATCTTAAGGTGGAGGATCGAGCTCTCCACCTTCAACTACGAGATCTTGGACTGTCCCGGAAAGCTGAACGAGCCGTCCGATGCCCTATCCCGCGGCACATGTGCCAACACACAAATAGACCGTCTCCAAGCCCTCCACGAGGACCTCTGCCACCCGGGGGTCACTCGGTTCTACCATTTTATAAAGTCCCGCAACCTCCCCTACTCCGTGGAGGAGATCCGTACAGTCACCAGGAACTGCCACATCTGCGCGGAGTGCAAACCGCACTTTTTCAGGCCAGATAGAGCGCACCTGATCAAGGCTTCCCGTCCCTTTGAACGCCTCAGTCTGGATTTCAAAGGGCCCCTCCCCTCCACCGACCGCAACCCATACTTCCTGAACGTGGTGGACGAGTACTCCCGTTTCCCCTTCGCCATCCCCTGCTCTGACATGACAGCGGCCACAGTCATTAAAGCCCTTAACACCATATTCACACTGTTCGGTTGCCCCGCATACGTCCATAGCGACAGGGGGTCCTCCTTCATGAGTGACGAGCTGCGCCAGTTCCTGCTCAGCAAGGGTATAGCCTCGAGCAGGACGACCAGCTACAACTCCGGGGGAACGGGCAAGTAGAGAGGGAGAACGGCACGGTCTGGAAGCGTCCTACTGGCCCTACGGTCCAGGGATCTCCCAGTTTCACGGTGGCAGGAGGTCCTCCCGGACGCCCTCCACTCCATCCGGTCGCTACTGTGTACCACTACTAACCAAACGCCTCATGAGCGCCTCCTTGTCTTCCCCAGGAAGTCCTCCTCTGGAACGTCGCTGCCGACCTGGCTGGCGGCCCCAGGACCCATCTTGCTCCGGAAACATGTGCGGGCGCACAAGTCGGACCCGTTGGTCGAGAGGGTTCACCTCCTCCACGCGAACCCGCAGTACGCCTCCGTGGAGTACCCCGACGGCTGACAGGACACGGTCTCCCTGCGAGATCTGGCACCCGCCGGCAACACGCACACCCCCCCGACACCTATCACCCCCTCCCTGCCACCGGCGCACCCCGCGACAGCCCCCTTCCCGGGAGGATCGTCCTCCTCCCAGGTCCGACCAGAAGTGAAGCTGAAGCAGAAACCGTAAAGCTCCCGGAGGCGACAACACTGGAACAAGCACCACCACCACCAGGGCTGAGGCGATCGACAAGGACGACCAGACCGCCCGACCGACTTGTGGCATCGGTGTAACACTAGAATGTTGTGGACTTTATCGAGAATTTTTTTTTCCCTTTTTCCCTCTTACGAATACTGTAAATAGTTCAAAACAAAAAAATACCCTGTACATACTGTGATGACATGCAAAAGTTTTTCCTCCCAGGACCAGCCTTTTAAACCTCTACCACCATGCGAAGCACCACCCCGCCGGGTTCATTTTTAACAAGGGGTGAATGTGGTAGTATGCATTAGGGGTCATGTGGGACTGTGAAGCCGTGATGTCATTGGCTGACAGATCCCGGGTCCTGGTTGGCTGTTGACCTCTAGCTCCGCCCTGAAGGCGGAGTATAAGAACCAGGAGTTCTCCCCCGCAGGCCAGTCTGTTACTGAACTGCGGGGAACAAGTCACGCTTAATAAAGCCTCATCGACTTCATCTCTATTCGTCTCTCGTGAGTCTTTGTGCGCTACAACCTTAAATTTATGTCCCCTTGTAATGGCTTGTTCCACCCGGGGAAAAAGTCTCTGACTGTCTACTCTATCTATTCCCCTGATCATCTTATAAACCTCTATCAAGTCGCCCCTCATCCTTCTCCGTTCTAATGAGAAAAGGCCTAGCACCCTCAACCTTTCCTCGTAAGACCTATTCTCCATTCCAGGCAACATCCTGGTAAATCTCCTTTGCACCTTTTCCAAAGCTTCCACATCCTTCCTAAAATGAGGCGACCAGAACTGTACACAGTACTCCAAATGCGGCCTTACCAAAGTTTTGTACAGCTGCATCATCACCTCACGGCTCTTAAATTCAATCCCTCTGTTAATGAACGCTAGCACACCATAGGCCTTCTTCACAGCTCTATCCACTTGAGTGGCAACTTTCAAAGATGTATGAACATAGACCCCAAGATCTCTCTGCTCCTCCACATTGCCAAGAACTCTACAGTTAACCCTGTATTCCGCATTCATATTTGTCCTTCCAAAATGGACAACCTCACACTTTTCAGGGTTAAACTCCATCTGCCACTTCTCAGCCCAGCTCTGCATCCTATCTATGTCTCTTTGCAGCCGAGAACAGCCCTCCTTACTATCCACAACTCCACCAATCTTCGTATCGTCTGCAAATTTACTGACCCACCCTTCAACTCCCTCATCCAAATCATTAATGAAAATCACAAACAGCAGAGGACCCAGAACTGATCCCTGCGGTACGCCACTGGTAACTGGGATCCAGGCTGAATATTTGCCATCCACCACCACTCGCTGACTTCTATCGGTTAGCCAGTTCGTTATCCAACTGGCCAAATTTCCCACTATCCCATGCCTCCTTACTTTCTGCATAAGCCTACCATGGGGAACCTTATCAAATGCCTTACTAAAATCCATGTACACTACATCCACTGCTTTACCTTCATCCACATGCTTGGTCACCTCCTCAAAGAATTCAATAAGACTTGTAAGGCAAGACCAACCCCTCACAAATCCGTGCTGACTATCCCTAATCAAGCAGTGTCTTTCCAGATGCTCAGAAATCCTATCCTTCAGTACCCTTTCCATGACTTTGCCTACCACCGAAGTAAGACTAACTGGCCTGTAATTCCCAGGGTTATCCCTATTCCCTTTTTTGAACAGGGGCACGACATTCGCCACTCTCCAATCCCCTGGTACCACCCCTGTTGACAGTGAGGACGAAAAGATCATTGCCAACGGCTCTGCAATTTCATCTCTTGCTTCCCATAGAATCCTTGGATATATCCCGTCAGGCCCGGGGGACTTGTCTACCTTCAAGTTTTTCAAAATGCCCAACACATCTTCCTTCCTAACAACTATTTCCTCGAGCTTACCAGTCTGTTTCACACTGTCCTCTCCAACAATATGGCCCCTCTCATTTGTAAATACAGAAGAAAAGTACTCGTTCAAGACCTCTCCTATCTCTTCAGACTCAATACACAATCTCCCGCTACTGTCCTTGATCGGACCTACCCTCGCTCTAGTCATTCTCATATTTCTCACATATGTGTAAAAGGCCTTAGGGTTTTCCTTGATCCTACCCGCCAAAGATTGTTCATGCCCTCTCTTAGCTCTCCTAATCCCTTTCTTCAGTTCCCTCCTGGCTATCTTGTATCCCTCCAACACCCTGTCTGAACCTTGTTTCCTCAGCCTTACATAAGTCTCCTTTTTCCTCTTAACAAGACATTCAACCTCTCTTGTCAACCATGGTGCCCTCACTCGACCATCTCTTCCCTGCCTGACAGGGACATACATATCAAGGACACGTAGTACCTGTTCCTTGAACAAGTTCCACATTTCACTTGTGTCCTTCCCTGACAGCCTATGTTCCCAACTTATGCACTTCAATTCTTGTCTGACAACATCGTATTTACCCTTCCCCCAATTGTAAACCTTGCTCTGTTGCACGTACCTATCCCTCTCCATTACTAAAGTGAAAGTCACAGAATTGTGGTCACTATCTCCAAAATGCTCCCCCACTAACAAATCTATCACTTGCCCTGGTTCATTACCAAGTACTAAATCCAATATTGCCCCTCCTCTGGTCGGAAAATCTACATACTGTGTTAGAAAAGCTTCCTGGACACACTGCACAAACACACCCCATCCAAACTATTTGATCTAAAGAGTTTCCACTCAATGTTTGGGAAGTTAAAGTCACCCATGACTACGACCCTGTGACTTCTGCACCTTTCTAAAATCTGTTTCCCAATCTGTTCCTCCACATCTCTGCTACTATTGGGGGGCCTGTAGAAAACTCCTAACAAGGTGACTGCTCCTTTCCTATTTCTGACTTCAACCCATACTACCTCAGTAGGCTGATACTCCTCGAACTGCCTTTCTGCAGCTGTTATACTATCTCTAATTAACAATGCCACCCCCACCTCTTTTACCACCCTCTCTAATCTTATTGAAACATCTATAACCAGGGACCTCCAACAACCATTTCTGCCCCTCTTCTATCCAAGTTTCCATGATGGCCACCACATCGTAATTCCAAGTACCGATCCATGCCTTACGTTCACCCACCTTATTCCTGATGCTTCTTGCGTTGAAGTATGCACACTTCAACCCATCTCCGTGCCTGCAAGTACTCTCCTTTGTCAATGTTCCCTTCCCCACTGCCTCATTACACGCTTTGGCGTCCTGAATATCGGCTACCTTAGTTGCTGGACTACAAATCCGGTTCCCATTCCCCTGCCAAATTAGTTCAAACCCTCCTGAAGAGTACTAGAAAACCTCCCTCCCAGGATATTGGTGCCCCTCTGGTTCAGATGCAATCCGTCCTGCTTGTACAGGTCCCACCTTCCCCAGAATGCGCTCCAATTATCCAAATACCTGAAGCCTTCCCTCCTACACCATTCCTGCAGCCACGTGTTCAGCTGCACTCTCTCCCTATTCCTAGCCTCGCTATCACGTGGCACCGGCAACAAACCAGAGATGACAACTCTGTCTGTCCCGGCTTTTAACTTCCAGCCTAACTCCCTGAACTCATTTATTACCGCCACACCCCTTTTCCTACCTACGTCGTTGGTACCAATGTGCACCATGACTTCTGGCTGCTCCCCCTCCCCCTTAAGGATCCTGAAGACACGATCCGAGACATCCCTGGCCCTGGCACCCGGGAGGCAACATACCTTCCGGGAGTCTCGCTCGCGACCACAGAATCTCCTTTCTATTCCCCTAACCATTGAATCTCCTACAACTATTGCTTTTCTATTCTCCCCCCTTCCCTTCTGAGCACCAGAGCCAGACTCAGTGCCAGAGACCTGGCCGCTAGGGCCTTCCCCCGGTAGGTCATCCCCCCCAACAGCATCCAAAACGGTATACTTGTTTTGAAGGGGAATGGCCACGAGGGATCCCTGCACTGTCTGCCTGTTTTTTTTTTCCCCCTGACTGTAACCCAGCTATTCTTGTCCTGTACCTTGGGTGTGGTTACCTCCCTGTAACTCTTCTCTATCACCCACTCTGCCTCCCGGATGATCCGAAGTTCATCCAGCTTCAGCTCCAGTTCCCTAACACGGTCTTTGAGGAGCTGGAGTTGGGTGCACTTCCCGCAGGTATAGTCAGCGGGGACACCAGTGGTATCCCTCACCACCCACATCCTACAGGAGGAGTATGCAACTGGCCTAGCCTCCATCCCCTCTTACCTTACAGAATATAGCTGCCCTGTGGACCAACTGGATCTCTGCCCTCCGACTCTGCTCCCAGTCAGCTGCACTCTCTGTAAACACCTGGCTCTCTTCTCACTCTTTGCGGAAATGTAGGAAACAAAATGAAAGGAGCACCTTACTTCCTCCTCACCTAACTCCCTCAGTCACCAAACTCTCACTATAGCACTCAAATGCACCAAATTCAGCACTCCCTCGGTCACCAAACTCTCACTATAGCACTCAAATGCACCAAATTCAGCACTCCCTCGGTCACCAAACTCTCACTATAGCACTCAAATGCACCAAATTCAGCACTCAGTGCAAAAACCGTTTTGTTTGAGTGCTGGGTGGGGATGGGTGAATGGATTTGATGTGGGGGCTGTGGGAGAGTGTGGGCGTTGGTGTTGATGGGGCAGGGCCCAACGGAGGAAAAGGGGGGATGGAGGCCCGGGGATGGGGAGTTGGGGTAAGGCTGCAAAAAGGAGCTGCACCAGAGGGGGTGGGGCCGGCTCAGGAAAGCATAGGCTTTTTCCCGCGCTAGGGAAGGATGTGGGTGGGGCCGGGGGGGGGGGGGGGGGGGGGGGCGGGGGGGGGGGAGAGAAGGGCGGTGCTGGAGAGGAGCGCACACTGACTGCCAAGGGGTGGAGGGATTCTCACACTGGGGGGTCGATGGAATGGCGGGAGAGGCCGGGGTCAGCAGGAGTCAGCTGACTTACGGGAGTGGGGGGAGCAAAATGGCTAGATGAGGATCTAGCGGGGGGAAGGGGGGGAACTGGGTTGTTGCTGCATTGGCCAAAAGGGAGCTGGAAGTAGGAGAGGTAGTCAGGGCGGGGGCCTGCCGCCTGGGGGGCTGGAGGGTGCGGGAGGCGCGGGCATGTGGCTGGCCTAGAAAAGGAGATGGCTAGTCGGCAGGCAGGGGGCGAGTAGCCCCCGATCCGGCTGATAACCTGGAATGTGAGGGGCCTGAACGGGCCGGACAAGAGGGCCCGGGTGTTCGCGCACCTAAAGGGACTGAAGGCAGACGTGGTTATGCTCCAGGAGACACATCTGAAGGTGGCAGATCAGGTTAGGCTGAGAAAGGGATGGGTAGGGCAGGTCTTTCATTCAGGGCTGGATGCGAAGAACAGAGGGGTTGCCATACTGGTGGGAAAGCGGGTGTCGTTCGAGGCACTGAATATTGTAGTGGATAATGGAGGTCGATATGTGATGGTGAGTGGTAGGTTGCAGGGGGTGCGGGTGGTACTGGTGAACGTATATGCCCCAAATTGGAATGATGCCGGATTTATGAAATGCATGCTGGGTCGGATCCTGGATCTGGAGGTAGGAAGCTTGATAATGGGGGGGGGGGGGGCTTCAACACGGTGCTGGACCCAGCACTGGACCGTTCTAGGTCCAGGACGGGTAAGAGGCCGGCTGCGGCCAAGGTGTTCAGGGGGTTTATGGACCAGATGGGGGGAGTGGATCTATGGAGGTTTGCCAGGCCGCTGGCCAGGGAATTTTCCTTCTTTTCCCACGTCCATAGAGCCTACTCCTGGATAAACTTTTTCATTTTGAGTAGGGCGGTAATCCCGAAAGTGGAGGGAATGGAATATTCGGCCATAGCCGTCTCGGACCACGCCACGCATTGGGCGGAGCTGGAGTTGGGGGAGGAGAGGGACCAGCGCCCACTGTGGCGCCTCAATGTGGGACTGTTGGCGGATGAGGGGGTGTGCGGGCGGGTGCGGGGGTGTATTGAAAGATATTTGGAGGCCAACGACAACAGGGAGCTGCAGGTGGGGGTAGTTTGGGAGGCGTTGAAGGCGGTGGTCAGGGGAGAGTTAATCTCCATTAGGGCCCACAGGGAGAAGAGAGAGGGGAGTGAGAGGGAGAGGTTGGTGGGGGAGATTCTAAGGGTATACAGGAGGTATGCAGAGGCCCCCGAGGAGGGGCTACTGAGGGAGCGGCGGAACCTCCAGACGGAATTCGACCTGTGGACCACGGGGAAAGCAGAGGCACAGTGGAGGAAAGCGCAGGGGGCGACGTATGAGGATGGGGAGAAAGTGAGTCGGATGCTGGCACATCAGCTTCGAAAGAGGGAGACAGCGAGGGAGATTGCTGGAGTTAAGGATAGAGGGGGGAATATGGTGCGGAGTGCGGTGAGAATAAACAAGGTATTTAGGGACTTCTATGGCGATCTGTATAGGTCTGAGCCCCCAGCAGGGGAGGGGGGGGGGATGCGACGATTCCTAGATCAGCTGAGGTTCCCGAGGGTGGAGGAGGAGGAGGTGGCTGGTTTGAGGGCGCCGATTGGACTGGAGGAGCTGGTAAAAGGATCGGGGAGCATGCAGGCGGGGAACGCCCCGTGGCCGGATGGGTTCCCGGTTGAATTCTACAGGAAATACGTGGACCTGCTGGGCCCGTTGCTAGTGAGGACTTTTACTTAGGCGATGGATGGGGGGCCTTGCCCCCGACAATGTCCAGGGCACTGATTTCTTTGATCTTGAAGCGGGTCAACGATCCATTGCAATGTGGGTCGTATAGACCGATCTCGCTCCTCAATGTTGACGCTACGTTGCTGGCGAAGGTGCTGGCAACGGAATTGAGGACCGTGTCCCGGGGGTGATTCATGAGGACCAGACGGGGTTTGTGAAGGGTAGGCAGCTAAACACCAATGTGCAGAGGCTCCTCAATGTGATTATGATGCCCTCGGTGGAGGGGGAAGCGGAGGTAGTGGCAGCTATGGACGCGGAGAAGGCCTTTGATCGGGTGGAGTGGGGGTGGGAGTATCTTTGGGAAGTGTTGCGGAGGTTTGGGTTCGGGGAGGGGTTCATCAGTTGGGTCAGGCTGCTATATAGAGACCCGGTGGCGAGTGTGGCTACGAACCAGCGGAGGTCGGAGTACTTTCGGCTGTACCGGAGGACGAGACAGGGGTGTCCCCTATCCCCTTTGTTGTTTGCACTGGCCATTGAGCCATTGGCCATGGCACTGAGGGAGTCCAGGAAATGGAGGGGACTGGTCCGGGGGGGGCGAGGAGCACCGGGAGTCGTTGTATGCTGACGACCTGTTGTTGTATGTGGCGGATCCAGTGGAGGGGATGGTGGACTTTTCGGGGTATAAACTCAACGTAGGGAAGAGTGTGCTCTTTGTGGTGCATTCAGGGGACCAGGGAAGGGGGATAGACGAGCTTCTGCTCAAGAGGGCGAAAAGGAGTTTCGGTACCTTGGGATCCAAGCAGCTAGGAGCTGGGGGGCCCTGCACAAGCTCAATTTGACGTGGTTGGTGGAGCAGATGGAGGAGGATTTTAAAAGATGGGATATGCTGCCACTCTCACCAGCGGGTAGGGTGCAGTCGGTCAAAATGACTGTCCTCCCGAGGTTTCTCTTTGTGTTCCAGTGGATTGGATTGGATTGGATTTGTTTATTGTCACGTGTACCTAGGTACAGTGAAAAGTATTTTTCTGCGAGCAGCTCAACAGATCATTAAGTACATGAGAAGAAAAGGGAATAAAAGAAAATACATAATAGGGCAACACAACATATACAATGTAACTACAAAAGCACTGGCATCGGATGAAGCATACAGGGGTGTAGCGTTAATGAAGTCAGTCCATAAGAGGGTCATTTAGGAGTCTGGTGACAGTGGGGAAGAAGCTGTTTTTGAGTCTGTTCGTGTGTGTTCTCAGACTTCTGTATCTCCTGCCCGATGGAAGAAGTTGGAAGAGTGAGTAAGCCAGGTGGGAGGGGTCTTTGATTATACTGCCCGCTTTCCCCAGGCAGTGGGAGGTGTAGATGGAGTCAATGGATGGGAGGCAGGTTCGTGTGATGGACTGGGCTGTGTTCACGACTCTCTGAAGTTTCTTGCAGTCCTGGGCTGAGCAGTTGCCATACCAGGCTGTGATGCAGCCTGATAGGATGCTTTCTATGGTGCATCTGTAAAAGTTGGTAAGAGTCAATGTGGACATGCCGAATTTCCTTAGTTTCCTGAGGAAGTACAGGCGCTGTTGTGCTTTCTTGGTGGTAATGGCTTCCCATAATGGCTTCCCATTATGATCTAAAGGCCTTTTTCAAACGGGTAAGCAGGAGCATCATGGGATTTGTGTGGGCGAATAAGACCCCGAGGGTGAAGAGGGTGTTTCTGGAGCGTAGCAGGGACAAGGGGAGCTGGCGCTCCCAAATATGTGTGGCTATTATTGGGCTGCCAATGTGGCGATGATCCGTAAGTGGGTAATGGAGGGAGAGGGGGCAGCGTGGAAGAGGCTAGAGATGGTGTCCTGTGTGGGCACGAGCCTGGGGGCGCTGGTGACGGCACCGCTGCCGCTCTCGCCGACAAGGTACACCACGCGTCCGGTAGTGGTGGCAACGTTGAAGATCTGGGGGCAGTGGAGATGGCATAGGGGCGAGGTGGGAGCCTCGGTTTGGTCACCAATTCGAGAGAATCATCGGTTCGTCCCAGGAAGGATGGATGGGGGGTTTCGGAGCTAGCATCGGGCAGGGATTAGAAGAATGGGGGACCTGTTCATCGATGGGACGTTTGCGAGCCTAGGGGCACTGGAGGAGAAGTTTGGGCTACCCCCTGGAAACGCTTTCAGGTATATGCAAGCGAGGGCGTTTGTGAGGCGGCAGGTGAGGGAATTCCCGCTGCTTCTGGCACGTGGGCTTCAGGACAGGGTGATTTCGGGTGTATGGGTTGGAGAAGGCAAGGTTTCGGGGATTTATCAGGAGCTGCAGGAAGAGTAGGAGGCCTCGGTGAAGGAGTTAAAGGACAAGTAGGAGGAGGAGCTTGGGGAGGAGATAGATGAGGGTCTGTGGGCTGATGCCCTGAGTCGGGTTAATTCTTCCTCCTCTTGCGCCAGGCTCAGCCTAATACAGTTCAAAGTTACTCACAGAGCGCATATGACAGGGGCGAGGTTGAATAGGTTCTTTGGGGTGGAGGACAGATGTGGGAGGTGCTCGGGGTGCCCGGCAAATTACATCCAAATGTTCTGGTCGTGCCCGGCGCTGGATGGGTTTTGGATGGGTTTTGCGAGGACTAGTTCCAAGGTGGTGAACGCCCGGGTCAAGCCAAGCTGGGGATTGGCATTATTTGGGGTATCGGATGAGCCGGGGGTGCAGGAGGCGAAAGAGGCCGGTATCCTGGCCTTTGCGTCCCTGGAAGCCCGGCGGAGGATTTTGCTACTATGGAAAGATGCGAAGCCCCCCAGTGTGGAAGCTTGGATCAATGACATGGCAGGGTTCATCAAGCTGGAGAGGATAAAGTTTGCCTTGCGAGGGTCTGTGCAAGAGTTCTCCAGGCGGTGGCAACCGGTCCTAGACTATCTTCCGGAGCGTTAGGAGGAGGTCAGCAGCAGCAGCAGCCCAAGGGTGGGTGGGGAGGGAAAGGGGGGGGGGGCTTCTTTTGAGGTGGCGTTTGGGTGAAGGTGTTTTTTTCCCCCTATTTGTGTTTTTAAATGTTATATGGGGGGTTATTGTATATGGGGGAAAGCCAATGTATAATTTCTGATTGTTGTGTTCTTGTTTCTTTCTTTTTGTTGGGGGGGGGTGGTTTTGTTGAAAATTTGTTGAAGAATTTGAATAAATATATTTTTTTTAAAAAGAAGGCATCCAGCATGCTTGCCTTCATCGGACGGGGTATTGAGTACAAGAGTCGGCAGGTCATGTTACAGTTATAGGACTTTGGTTCGGCCACATTTGGAATACTGCGTGAGTTCTGGTCACCACATTACCAGAAGGATGTGGATGCTTTAGAGAGGGTGCAAAGGAGGTTCACCAGGATGTTGCCTGGTATAGAGCGTGCTAGCTATGAAGAAAGGTTGAGTAGATTAGGATTGTTTTCGTTGGAAAGACGGACGTTATGGGGGGACTGATTGAGGTCTACAAAATTATGAGAGGTATGGACAGGGTGGATAGCAACAAGCTTTTTCCAAGAGTGGGGGTGTCAATTACAAGGTCACGATTTCAAGGTGAGAGGGGGAAAGTTTAAGGGAGATGTGCGTGGAAAGTTTTTTACGTAGAGGGTGGTGGGTGCCTGGAACGCTTTGCCAGCGGAGGTGGTAGAGGCGGGCACAATAGCATCATTTAAGATGCATCTAGACAGATATATGAACGGGCGGGGAACAGAGGAAAGTAGAGCCTTGGAAAATAGGTGACAGGTTTAGATAAAGGATCTGGATCGGCGCAGGCTGGGAGGGCCGAAGGGCCTGTTCCTGTGCTGTAATTTTCTTTGTTCTTTGTTTTAGCACAGATTCCTGCGGCATCCCACTAGTCACTGCCTGCCAATCGGAAAAAGACCCATTTATTCTAACTTTTTGCTTCCTACCTGCTAACCAGCTTTCTATCCATCTCAAGACACTACCTGCAATCCCATGTACTTTAACTTGACATATTAATCTGCTAGATGAGGCCTCGTCAAAAGCCTTTTGAAAGTCTAAGTAAACCACATCCACCTGTTCTTCCTGGTCAACTCTACTAGTTACATTTTCAAAGAATTTTAGTACATATGTCAAGCATGATTTCTCTTGATTTCTCGTAATTCCATGCTGACTTTGTCAGATTACACAACTGCTTACCAAATACAGTGGTATGAAATCCTTGATAATGGACTCTAACAACTCCCCTATTACCTACGTTAGACTGACTAGTCTATAGTTCCTTATTTTCTCTCAACCTCCCTTTCCGCATAGCGGGGTTATATTAGCCAACTTCCAATCTGTAGTAACCATTCCAGAGTCCAACAAATTTTGGAAAATGACCACCAATGGATCTACTATTTTTAGGGCCACTTCCTTAAGTATTCTGGGATGAAGTTTATCAGGTCCTGGAGATTTACCTGCCTTCAATCCTATTAATTTCCCCAAAACCACTTCTTTACTAAATTAATTTCTTTCAGCTCCTCACTGAAACTTGTGTTTCTCAGAACTTCCCGTACATTATTCATGTGTTACCCCCGGCTGCGCTGCCAAATTCCAGTTCTATAATATCCGTCGCCGAGCAATCAGAGAACTGAAGGCCACCACATTGGCCCCCTTCCCCTTCTGCAGCCCTGGCGCCTCCAACATCCCAAAGGTTGCAATCAGAAGGCCCGGCTTCATCTGAAATCATCCCAGGGAAAATGGAAGCGAGGTTGTCGGCTGGACCCTCAAACCCATCCCCCTACAAGAGTCTTCTTTTAGCCGAACCCAGTTTGAACGTACCTCCCCCCCCCCCCCCCCCCCACCGTCCCACCTTCTCGGCATTCCCTGCCCAACAGTAATGCAACAGGTTTTGGAGCACTAGCCGCCCCCTTCCACCTCTGTAATGATATGTATAGGCAATTCTGTATATTAACACGTCAGACCTCCAACCAGCAGGTGGCAGTAGAGATGTACCACATGATACTACAGCCTCAAGGAGTCTGGGATTAGAAATCATCATGGAGAGTCGAGTTTCGTGTTAGCTCTCATAATCTAGTTTTCAACAGTTCATAGTTTAGTAGTACTAATATTGTTTTCCTTCTCACGTTATTGTAATTTAATAAATCTTTAACTAGTCATGAACTAGACATTCTCTTGTGCACTGGTTCAATCATTGCAACGCACTAGGACATAACATGGTACCAGAAGTGGTGATCTACGGATTGAAGATCTAAAATGACGAAATAGGAAAAAGTATTACAAGAAAATCTACTAACAAACGAAGAGCATCAAAAGAACACATCTCAACGCTCAACTGGTCACCGAAGCAAAAGGTGGATAGTTTGAAAACACAAAGACTTTGTGTCACTGGTAACGTAGATGCAAATCGGCATGCTTTTAAGCAGCAGTTTAGCGGCTATAGGTTTACAAGCACAGCCTGATGAACAAAAAATATCTTTGCTGCTCACTGTAGCAGGTCCACAAGCAATCAAAATCTTTAACACGTTTGTATTTGTAAGAAAGGCAGATATAAAAAACTTTGATGCCGTCGTTCAAAAGTTTGATGAGCATTGTACCCCGAAGAAGAACAAAACTTTTAAAAGGGACATTTTCAGAATGAGCACGTAGCAGGCAGGCGATTCGTTCGACAGTTTTCTCGCAGATTTAAAATTAAAGGCTCAAACTTGCAATTTTGCCATATTACAGTCATCAATGATCAGGGACCAAATTGTATTCTGCATAAAACGACAAAGTGCGTGAACGTCTTTTGAAGGAGAATGAGCTCCAGCTCGAAGATGCAATAAAAATTTGCAGTGCCAGCGAGTTAGTTGCGCAGCAAATCAACATGTAAAACATGAGAGGTTTATGTGCGAAAATCGAGAATGAAGCTAACGCCATAGATGTTGTGACGCACCCTAAAGGAAAATGTGGTCGCAACAGCGGCGGCCATTTTAAGCGATTGCCAGATGCCACCATTTTGTGTAAGCGGTGTGGAAATAGGCATTTGCAAAAGCAATGTCCCGCCTTTGGGAAAATATGTGCAAAATGCAAAGGTAAAAATCACTTTGCTGAGCAATGTTTTTCTAGCTAGAAAATCAAAGTGCAAAAATCTATTAATGCCATTCACTAAATTAATTTGGAAGATACATTCTTCATAGATGTTGGGCAGGATTCTCCAACCCACCCCCCCCCCCCCCCCCCACCGGGTCGGAGAATCCCTAAGGGGGTGGCGCGAATCCCAGCCCGACGCCGGCTGCCATATTCTCCGGCGCCGTTTATCGGGCGAAGGCGGGATTCATGCCACGCCGGTCGGGGGCCATTGGCAGCGGCCGTCCATTTTTGGCCAGTCCTGTTGATGTGGCCATTGTCAGAAAAAATTTGAGGAGATGTCACCACGAATCCAGAGAATGGTGATGAAGCACCAGTGGTATGATTTTGATCTTATTTACACTCCAGGTAGGCACACTGTAGTTGCAGATGCACTATCAAGCTGTGCTTGAAGAAAACCATATTGATGAAGATGTGATATGTCAATATGATAATGGAGACACTGCTGGTGCCTGATGAAAAATTGAAGCTAATAATCGTGGAAAATAAAAAGGATGAAGTTCTGCAGATGGTAATCAAGAATCTGAACGAGGATGGCCAAAAGGGTCATGCTCAAAGTATCACAGTAATAGAGCGGAACTAAGTGTAGCCAATGGATTCCTACTGAGGCAACAAAGAATCGTAATACCACAGTCTCTGCGAGCCAAAATTTTACAAAAATGCATGAGGGCCACCTCGGAATTGAAAAGTGTAAAAGAAGAGCATGAGACACAATATATTGGCCAGTGATCAACAATGACATTCAAAGGATGGTAGAAGAGTGCGCAGCATGTCAAAGATTCCAACATAAACAAATGAAGGAATAAATGCAGATGGGTGACGTAGTGACACTTCCATGGCAGAATGTAGGGATAGACTTGTTTTATCTTGAAGGAAAGGAATATTGTTGGTCACAGACTACTTTTCCAACTTTCCTGAAATAGCACAGTTATCCAGCTCATCAGTCAGGTGTGTCATCAAGCATACTAAGGCTATCTTTGCTCGTCATGGCATTCCACAGGTTGTCATGAGTGAAAATGGTCCATGTTTCAGTTGTCAGGAATGGAGGGGATTTGCGCAGAAGATTTCAAACATATCACGTCCAGTCCTTTATATCCACAGTCAAATGGAAAGGCAGAGAAAGATGTACAAATTGTAAAACAATTACGAAAAAAAATCGATGGCCAGCCAGGATGATCCTTATCCTGCATTGCTCGATTATCGAGCATCACCATTGGGCAATGTTTTATCACCATCTCAGTTATTGATAAATAGGAATATAAGAACAACGTTGCCATATCTTTTGAATCAGCCAACCAGTCGTAAAATAGCAAATCTACTGAAGTCACAAAAGAAGAAGCAGAAGAGATACTATGACAGGTCAACCAGGTATCTGCAACCTTTAGAACGAAATGAAACAGTAAGGGTGGAAGATCCTGATGGCTGGTCGAAATGTGTAAAAGGTAGGTCCAAAGTCGTATGCAGTCATCACAGAACAAGGACAAAGAACAAAGAACAAAGAAAAGTACAGCACAGGAACAGGCCCTTCGGCCCTCCAAGCCCGTGCCGACCATGCTGCCCGGCTAAACTAAAATCTTCTACACATCCTGGGTCTGTATCCCTCTATTCCCATCCTAGTCATGTATTTGTCAAGATGCCCCTTAAACGTCACTATCGTCCCTGCTTCCACCACATCCTCCGGCAGCGAGTTCCAGGCTCGTACATCTCCTCTAAACCTTGCCCCTCGCACCTTAAACCTATGCCCCCTAGTAATTGACCCCTCTACCCCGGGAAAAAGTCCCTGAGTATCCAAAGAAGTCTCTGACAGGAGAGCTTTGTTAAAGATTCAGCAACCTGTTACTTCATTGCCAGCAGATGTCCATGTCTATCCAAACCAATGCTGCGTGAACAAGAAGAAAGTGAACAATCTGCAGATGCACAGAGTCAGGTAATTCCACAAGAAACATCTTCAGAACCATTCGAATGCCACCAGATTCAACGAATCAACAAAAGCTTAGAAAGTCTATCAGACAACGAAAGAAGCCGGACGGACTGAATCTGTAACGAACACTGAAATTGTAAATAATTGGAATTGTTATGTTATGCAGATCATCTGTATGATAATTGATTTAAATGATGTATGTTAATGTTGTTAAACTCTAAAAGAAAGCAGATGTAATGATATGCAATTCTGTAAGTTAACATGTCAGACCTCCAACCAGCAGGTGGCAATAGAGATGTACCATGTGATACTGCAGCCTCAAGGAGTCTGGGGTCGTGGATAGTCATGTGGAGTGTTAGCTCTCATATTCTAGTTATTGACAGTTCATAGTTTAGTAGTATTAATATTGTTTTCCTTCCCATGTTATTGTAATTTAATAAATCTTTAACTAGTCACAAACTAGACTTTATCTGGTGCACTGACTCAGTCATTGTAACACACTGGAACGTAACAACCTTTGCAACCAGGCCCTACTGTCCCTCGGCGGCTTGCTTGCCCAAATAAACTCTGAAATCAGTTTATCCACCCTGCAGAAAAACACCTTGGGAAGGAAAATTGGGAAGGGCTGAAAAATAAACAAAAACCTCGGCAACACATTCATCTTCACTGCCTGTACCCTCCCCGCCAGCATCAGATGTAGCGCGTCCCATTTTTCAGATCCCCTCTAACCCCCTCTACTAAACCCGTCAGATTCCACTTGTGCATAGTTGCCAAATCATGTGCCACCTGAACCCCCAGATACCAAAGCCTAACACTGGCCACCTTGAATGGCCCCCAAATTTGCAGTTCTCCTCTGGGCGTTCATCGGGAAGACCTTGCTTTTCTCAACATTCAATTTATACCCGGAAAATGCCCCAGATTTCCCCAAGTCCATAATTTTCCTCTTACTTTCCAATGGATTTTCCACATGCAACAATAAATCATCAGCTTTCAAAGTCAACCTATGCCCTCTACCCACCCCTCACAATCCCCTGCCACTCATTCGAAGCTCAGAGCTCAATCGGCAACGCGAACAAAATGGCAACAACGGGCATCCCTGCTTTGTCCCTCTATACAGCCTAAAATACCCCTTATTCGTCTCATTCGTCCTCACACTTGCCATGGGGGACGCGTACAATAGCCGTACCCAAGCAACAAACTTCGGCCCAAACCCAAATCTCCCAAGGATCTCAAACAAGTACCGCCACTCCACCCGGTCAAAGGCCTTCTCCGCGTCCCTTAATATGATCACCTGTAGCACTATACCCCACGAAGGGGTCATACCACATTCAATAATCTCCTAATATTACTAGACAACTGCCGCCCCTTCATGAACTCTGCTTGGCCCTCCAAGACCACATCCAGTACACACCCCTCCAATCACCTCACCAAAAACTTGGACAACACTTCCATATCCGTATTCAAGAACGAGGTGGGCCTGTAAGACCCACATCTGGGATGGCCACTTTCAGCATATAAAATGGACACTCGCAGAGCATACAGGGAAAAATGGACAATGCAAAATAACAAGCAGGCACAGAGCCTGAATGTGTATTTAGAAGACAGACTGCAGACAGGACCAAAACTCTTGGCTGATTTGCACATTGATGGCCCATCTCCGATGAACAAAGACTAGTGCTCGGGTAGCCGATCCTGTACCAGACAGTCCGGCGCCACTATCTCGGCAAGAAGAAACAAACAAAGCAAGGCCAACGGCCACTTAGGACACGCCCAGCCATTAAGGCACCCGCCCCTTTATTGGCTCAGGTCGATGACAGTGATCGAGAAGCTGCCCAATTAATTGGGGCCAAATTTAAGGCCCGCCTAAAAATGCGCGAAGCCCACCAGAGTATAAGAAGGAACCCTGCCAAGTGTCCCCTTGCTTGGAATTGGCTCTCAACTGCAGAGACCCTTCCACCTGCCCCACCAGAAGCAAGTAAGTTCAAGTTCACGCTCGCTACCAGACGGACGACCATAGCTGTACTCCTGCTACTTCTTCGAACACAACAGCCTCAGATCCGAACAACGGCCACTGTTCCTCTGACCTAAGTGGGCACCCGAAGTTAAGTATAAGTGTTAGTGATAGACATAGTTTAGCCTGTAGTGTTATTGTGCATGAGTAAATCATACTGTGTGTAAATAATGTATCATGGACTTTGAACTAACTAACTGGTGTATTGGCTCTTTGATTGGTATTTGGTTGAACCTTGTGGCAGTATCAAGAGATACCTGGTGACTCTGAAAGCATATTCATAATTAAAATTAAGAAAGGGGACCTTATTAACCACCATATCTATAGCCACAAAAGAGAGCAACAACACTCCGTTGGAGTTTCTCAAAAGCTGAGGAGCCAACTCCGACTAAAACTGCATAAATTTCCCCAGAAAGCAGTCCGACCCCAGGGCCTTCCTCGACCGCATCATACCCACACATACCATTACTTCCTGCAGCCCCAATGCCTGCCACTTCCCCACTTCCACCTCCGGGAATACGAGCCCATCCAAGAACCGTCCCATTTCTGCCTCCTCCCCCCTAGGTTCGGCTCTATAGAGCCCCGATAAAAGGCCTCAAACACCTCATTTATTCCCCCCCCCCCCTCTCACCGTCACAATTTCCCTTGCCGCTGCCTCCCACCTCAGCTGATAGGCTAGCAGGCGGCTAGCGTTCTCCCCATACTCATACTATACCCCCCTTAACCGACATAGCTGACCCACCGCCTTCACCATTGTCAACCGATCAAATTGCCCCTACAATTACTTTCTCTCGGCAAGAAATTTCCTATTCATGGCCACCGAGTACCTGTGATTCACCTCCACAATAATTTCCAACAAGCTCTGCCTCTCCTCCTCTTGACTCTATCTCTTAAGGCCTTATACGAAATAACTTCCCCATTGCAATCTCCCTTGACTTCGAATCAAACCCCGAGTAGGAAATACACCCCACCCAACCCTTCCCTCATGTCATCTGATCCTTCACCCGTGGATGGGTTTCCTGCAGGAAAATCACATCTGCCCTCAGACGTTTCAGTTGCTCAAACATCCGGAGCCATTTAATCGGACCAATTAACCCACGTACCAAGTTACAATCCATACCGAGGGGCTTCTGCCCTCCCCTTTACTAAGGTCCGCCATCATCACCTAACCCAAACCCCGCCCGAACATATGTCCCCATCGATAACCTGGGTCAATCATAAATGGCTGCCCCCTCCGTCCTCAATTAAACTCAACCATTAAGTCAACTGCGCCACCATCTTCCTTTACCCCCACAAACCCCTCCCTCCCCCTCCTACCCACCCGAACTTAAGCTACCCACCGCAGTCTCCACCTTCACATTGCTTCCATTCACTAGCATATCCTACTAGCATGGTGACTTCCACCTGGAGGCCCAAACAAAGGGCTCCACCTAAGCCCCCTGACCTCCCCATCCCCCCACTCTGCTTGCACCACAATGTCCCCTCTTCGACTCATCCCCAATGTTAGACATTTTAGTTGCTGTGATATGAAGAGTCTAAAGTTCTGTTCCGTTTTCACCAACACCCATTTATTTCATTCCAACAGCTTTGCACAAGACGCTCACTATACATCACCTGACAGAGGCCACCTGAAGCCCCTTTACATATCAGTGTCAATTAATGGATACTTAACATAAATGAGACAACTAATTGCAATGTCTCTTAACCCATTACTTAACAGTCTCCCCTTCCTTGGAGAAAAAAAAAATAATTAGGTGAAAACAAAATTTCAAGAAACTCAAAAACACACACATGATCCCCCCCCCTTTTTTTTTTGGCCGAGAAAAAAAAACAGTCACAGAAACAAGCGCCCTTCATTAACAATATCCTCATTGGGGAAGCTCATACTCCCACAGGATTGTGGGATTGTCATTAGTCCCAGACAATGGTAAGCAGGCAGGTTATAACACCCTCCCCCCCCAAGGTCCAAGGAATCCACCAAAGACCCTGGCGAAGGAGGGCGTCGGACTCTTTTTGCCGCAGGCCGGACACCATTTGCACGAGGTGCTGGATCGGGCGGCATGTAACGAGACGGAGACCGGCGCTTCCGCGATGAACGGCGTAACAGTTGTACATCCACGGCCCGTGGGCCCGAGGATTCCCCGTCTGATGCGTCTTGTGTCTCCATCTCGGAGTCAGAGTCTGCTGCCTCTGTCATCTCGGCGTCTCTATCTCCACAGGGTTCTGTAACGACCTGCGCAGGCTTTGGGTGAGGCACGAGAGGAAGATTGTGAGGACTACTTTCCATTGTCTCTGGTCTCTGTGGCTGTAGAAATGAGCTCCGGGGGCAGGGAATCTTTGGAAGGGGGCAGGGAATCTGGACCGAACGTGGTCTTCATGTTTGTGCTGGAGACGACCCTGGGCTTGCACCTGGTAAGATATAGGGTCCGTTTGACGAAAGATTACGGTAGGGACCCACTGGGCACCACCAGCAAAATTGTGAATGAACACTGGGTCACCGGGCGCAAACTGCCGGGTCGGCCGATGCCGAGAAAAACCCTGTCCCTGCCTTTCTTGTGTGCGGCGTACTTTTGCGCAAATATCCGGGAAAACCATACTAAGGCGGGTGCGAAGTCTCCAGCCCATTAGGAGTTCTGTGGGAGCTACCCCAGTCACGGCATGGGGGGTGGTCCTATACAAAAACAAAAAGCGAGCCAATCTCATGTCCATTGACCCGTAAGACTGCTTCTTTAGGCCTCGTTTGAATGTCTGCATTGCGCGCTCCGCCAACCATTTGAAGCCGGGTGGTAAGGGGCAGTGCGGATATGGTGTATGCCGTTCATCTTCATGAACCTTGCAAACTCCTCACTGGTGAATGGAGTGCCGTTATCCGTGACCAGCACCTCGGGGAGGCCATGCGTACTAAAAGACAAACGCATCTTCTCAATTGTTGCCTAGCATCTTATGCACCTCTAGCCATTTAGACTGGGCGTCGATTAATAAAAGGAACATGGATCCTTGAAAAGGGCCGGCAAAATCCGCATGCAAGCATGCCCAAGGCCGCCCTGGCCATTCCCAGTGATGTAGGGGCACGGCCGACGGAAGCTTCTGATGCTCCTGGCAAATGGAGCGGTTTTGGGCCACCTTCTCAATGTTGGCGTCGAGGCCTGGCCACCAAACATAACTCCGGGCCAACATTTTCATTTTGGTCACACCTGGAGGCCTATTGTGCAAGTCTCTTAGTATCAGCTCCTGTCCTTTTTCCGGGACAATCACACGCGTCCCCCACAAGAGGATGCCGTCTTCCACGCTGAATTCTGACAGCTTGGAGGAAAATGCCCGCAACTCACCTGGGAGCTGTCTATGCTGCCCACCATACAGGACTATGTGTTGAACCTTTGACAGGACTGGCTCCGTCTGGGTCCACTCACGGATCTGTGATGCCGTGACAGGCAAGGTGTCCATAAAATTTAGGGTTGCAACCACCTCACCAGTCGTGGGGGTCGACATGGGGCCGATCGATAAAGGCAATCGGCTCAGTGCGTCAGCATTTGCTATCTGGGTTCCTGGTTTGTGCTCAGAGAATACTCGTATGCAGCGAGCAACAAAGCCCAGCACTGGATCCGTGCGGAAGCAATGGGCGGTATTGGCTAATCCTCTCTGAAAAGTCCCAGCAGAGGCTTATGATCAGTCACGATAGTGAAATGGCGGCCATACATGTACTGGTGGAAACGTTTCACCGCAAAGACCACTGCCAGGCCCTGCTTCTCAATCTGCGCGTACTTTTTTACCACTGCAGTCAATGTGCGGGAGGCGAAAGCTATCGGCCGCTCGGCCCCGTTCTCCATCTTGTGGGACAGGACATCCCCAATACCATACGGGGATGCAGTACATGTGACGAGCAAAAGCTTTCCAGGATAATAGTGCGTTAGTAACCCAGACAACGGCAATCGTTGTTTTACCCGCCGGAAAGCGGTTTCTTGCGGCTGACCCCAAACTCAGGTGTAATTTTTCTTTAGCAGAAGGTGCAACGGGGCCAGCGTAGTTGCCAGATTGGGGAGGAACTTCCCGTAGTAGTTTACGAGGCCGAGAAAAGAACGAAGATGCGAAGTCGGGGCGGGGGCCTGTATCGCGCGCACCTTCTCTGCGACGGGGTGCAAACCTTCGCGGTCCACCCGATAACCCAGGTAGACAACTTCCTTCGCCTGAAAGACGCACTTTGTGCGACGTAAACGGACTCCAGCCTCCGAAAAGCGTCTAAGACAACCACCAGATTTTCCAAATTTTCCTGCTCCGATGTCCCTGTGATCAAAAAGTCATCTAAATAGACAGCGACACGCGGTAAACCTCTCAAAATGCCCTCCATAACACATTGAAAAATAGCGCAGGCAGAGGATACTCCAAAGGGCAAACATGTATATTCATACAGGCCCCGTTGTGTATTAATCGTTACATATGGTCGGGAGGCAGGGTAGCTCCAACTGTAGGTTGGCGTGACTCATATCTAATTTTGTTAATGAGAGTCCGCCTGCAGGCTTCGCGTAGAGATCCTCTATGCGAGGCATTGAATAACGGTCGAGTCGGGAAGCCGTATTCACTGTAAGTTTATAGTCGACGCACAAGCGAACTGTGGCACCTGGCTTCATTACAGGTACAATTGGTGCTGCCCAGTCAGCGAAACGGACGGGCCTGATAATACTCAAAGTCTCCAAATGAGTGAGCTCCCCTTCTACTTTTTCGAGCAAGGCGCAAGGCACCGGGCACGCCCGGAAATAGCGCAGCGTGGCTCCTGGTTCGACTTGGATACTGCCCCTTTTATTTTCCCCAAACCGGGCTGGAATACATCTGGGTATCGTCCTAGCATCTCAGTCATAGATCATAGAATTTACAGTGCAGAAGGAGGCCATTCGACCCTTTGAGTCTGCACCAGCTCTTGGAAAGAGCACCCTACCCAAGGTCAACATCTCCACCCTATCCCCATAACCCAGTAACCCCACTAAGGGCAATTTTTGGACACTAAGGGCAATTTAGCATGGCCAATCCACCTAACCTGCACATCTTTGGACTGTGGGAGGAAACCGGAGCACCCGGAGGAAACCCACGCACACACGGGGAGGATGTGCAGACTCCACACAGACAGTGACCCAAGCCAGGAATCGAACCTGGGACACTGGAGCTGTGAAGCAATTGTGCTATCCACTATGCTACCGTGCTGCTACAGGGAATGGAGGTGCATGCTTTGGGGCACAACCTTGGGCGAGGCGACGTCCGGATTGACCCCAGTGGCCATCGGACATTCCTCCCCGAAGGGAGCCTTCTTCTGAACCAATGGATGAGGAGACATGTCCGTGTCAGACTTGTAGGCGCCGACCCCATCACGGACGCCGGTCCTGGGGGCACCAGAAGCGTCGTCGTTCCGACCGAAACTGGGACCAGCCCAGGGCTGTACCTTCCATGTGGATGAACCTGTGGCGAATACTCCTGAGGACGTGGAGACGGAGGACGACTCAACCTTCCAGAAACTGTCTGGAGGATGTGCTGCCACTGCAACCGCAAATAGCGCAACCAGTCCCGACTCAACAGGCTGGGCCCATGGCCGCGCACCGCGATAAGTGGGAAACGCCCCTCCTAGCGTCCAATAACAAAAGGGGTCATCGTCGTTCCTGCAATGTCCAATGGTTCTCCCGTATAGGTGGCCAACCTGGCCTGTGTGACGGTTAATGTAAGGGTCTGTATATCCTGCTTGATGCGGTCTAATGTCCAATGGGCGATCACGGAGACCGCTGCGCCAGTGTCCAACTCCATCTCAAGCGGGTGACCATTGACCCGTACTGTCATCTTATTGGGGGCCACACGGGGAGCTGCCACACAATGCAGCTGCAGGCAGTCGTCCTCCGTCTCCACGTCCTCAGGAGTATTCGCCACAGGTTCATCCACATGGAAGGTACAGCCCCTGGGCTGGTCCCAGTTTCGGTCGGAACGACGACGCTTCTGGTGCCCCCAGGACCGGCGTCGGCGACGGGGTCGGCGCCTACAAGTCTGACACGGACATGTCTCCTCATCCATTGGTTCTGAAGAAGGCTCCCTTCGGGGAGGAATGTCCGATGGTCACTGGCGTCAATCCGGACGTCGCCTCGCCCAAGATTGTGCCCCAAAGCATGCACCTCCATTCCCTGTAGCTCCTGCACTCCTCATTCTGCGCTCTCTCGGGCCAATATTACTTGAATGGTCTGTTGAAAAGTCAATGTTGGTTCAGCTAACAACTTTTTCTGGGTGGCCGCATTGTTAATACCACAAACCAAACGGTTGCGTAACATTTCTGACAAGGTCTCACCATAGTCACAGTACTCCACAATCCTGCGTAGCCTGGATAGAAAGTCGGCAAGGGATTCTCCTGGGGTCCTCTCAGCGGTATTAAACCGGTAACATTGGACTATCGTGGACAAGGTTGGGTTAAAATGTTGCCCCACTAAATTCACAAGTTCATGAAACATTTTGGTGTCCGGCGCAGCTGGGTACGTAAGGCTCCTAATCACCCCAAGCGTATGCGGGCCGCAGGCAGTGAGCAATATGACCACCTGGCGCTCGTTTTAGGTTATATTGTTTGCCTGGAAATAGTAACACATCCGTTGTGCGTACTGGTTCCAGCTTTCCAGCGCAGCATCAAAAACATCCAAACGTCCGTACAGATATGTCTGTATCCAACAAAAATCCAGGGAGGTGGCTTCAGCAGTGTAAAGCTATTCCTTTAACCCTCGTCGCCAGTTTTGTGAGGGCCATGAAGAATCCAGCACGAGTTTCAAGGATACAAAGAAATAACATTTATTTACAATAACATATATATACAACAGCAGCAGCAATCGCTTGCTGCTTACTCCTTCCTGTTGGTTCCAAACTGGCCAGCTTCATTTATACAAGGAGTCTGCTAATGATTTCTCCGCCCCCCTCATTGGGGAAGCTCATACTCCCACAGGATTGTGGGATTGTCATTAGTCCCCAGCCAATGGTAAGCAGGCAGGTTATAACACTTATATAAAAGGCCATATCCACCGCCTCTACAAGGCTTAACGTCTCAGCAGCCAAAGTGCTTTTTACCACTCTCCTTATTTTCTTTGTTTCCCACACAAGCGGGCAACATTTATCATGGTTCCCCAAAAAGGAAAATTATAAAACCTCCTGCGCTTGAAACCCCATCACATAAATTTGCGTAGGACGCATCACTATAAACTATGAATTTCAAGTGCCTTAGGTCACCTAAAACCGGGAACTTCAAAACACACTCCTGCATTTTTAGTTTGGCCAACGCTTTATTTGCTCTTATTATGTCTTCCACTTTGGGATCATTTATTTTTGGACTCAACTCTAAGACATCAAAACTCACGTCCGGTCTAGTCTGTCTACCTAGCCAGTTCAGTTGCCCAATTAAACTTCGCAGTTGCTCTTTTTCTATCTTTGAAACCATTGCGCCTTTTTGTGAAACTCAGCCACGACTAATTGCTATTGGGCTGATGCTTTCCAAATAAGATTGCTGACGTAAAGTTGCTCCTAACTTAGTCTGTCCAATTTCCAGTCCAATATATTTAAATGCACTGGAAGCCTGACTTCTTTCCTCAAACCAGAGATTACAATAGCTTCAAAATCACTAGTCCCACCCCACAAAAAATCATCGACATGCATCATAAAAATGCCAGAAAGATTTCCAGTAAAACATTGCAGGATCTGCTTTCAATTGGCAACAGCCTAACTTTAACAAAACTGACCTTACCGAAAAATACCAGACTCTAGATGCATCATTTAATCCATATACACATTTGTTCAACTTCCAGAGTACCCCTTCTGTGTTAGCTGCTTCTTTAGGAGGACGGAGAAAAATGTCTCTCTGGAGCTGATGCCCCTGCAAAAAGGCAGCTTTTATATCTATAGATTTGCATTCTCATGCCTTTGTGGCTAATAGAGCCAAGAAGACCTTTAAAATAACCTTTCCTGCTGTAGGTGAATCTATCCTTAAATCCTGATCTTCTAAGTTTTCTTCAAATCCCCTTGCCACACGCCTGGCCTTTGCCTTATAAGTTCCATCCGGAAGAACCTTTTCCGTGCAAATCCATCTGTGGGATAGAGCTCTTTCTGTGTGTACCCCAAATTCACTCCAACGATGCAATTCTTGCTGTTTAGCTTCTTTGATAACTTTTTCATCTAATTTATTTGAAGCCACCAAAATCTCACATGCATGTGGGCTTCTACTCCTATTAGTATTCGTAGTCTTACTCATGTTCCGAGACCTTGATAAACTACGTCCCCTTTCCCGCCTGGTATCTCGTTCTGTACTGCTACTGCTTGATCTTTCCCTTCTGGTGTGGGATGTCCTTTCAATAGTTCTCGACTTTTTCCTGCGGACCTGTTCACTATCTGATGTACTATCTGAACTGGCACTGCGTTTCTGTGCCCTCCATTTTTGAACTTTGTTTTCCCAATCCATTGTCTTGACTCCTTCCCCTGAATGCTGTACATTCAACCAATGTTTATACTTTCCAGTGGCCTTCCCTGCTTTTGAGAGGGCCATGAAGAATCCAGCACGAGTTTTAAGGATACAAAGTAATAACATTTATTTACAATAACATATATATATAACAGCAGCAGCAACTTCCCTTGCTGCACACTCCTTCCTGCTGTTTCCAAACTGGCCAGATTTATTTATACTTGGAGTTTACTAATGGTTTCTCCGCCCCCCTCATTGGGGAAGCTCATACTCCCACAGGATTGTGGGATTGTCATTAGTCCCCAGCCAATGGGAAGTAGGCAGGTTATAACACCTGCTCTACTAATAACAGTTGCATCCTTCCATTGACTCGACCCTTCAGGCAAGTATGTCACTTTTGTACCAACTTTTGGCAGTTGCCCTTTCGGAAAAATGGCCTGTTCTAATTCATCAGAAGTGTTGTGTTCCTCCACAGAAACCCTGTCTATATCAGTTGATTGATCCTCATAGTTCTGTAACACATGCGTACCAGATGACTCTGGTTCCTCGTCATGTCTGTCTGCTCTGTCTAAATTTGAAAATTTGTAATCTGTACCCATTATCCTTGATGAATGTACCCTAACAGTTTGATTACCATGTTGCAAAATAATTGTTTTGCTATCTATGCCTATGATCTTCCCTGGGCCTTTCCATTCATTAGAATTGTCTCTCTTATAGTATACCATGCTTCCTTGCTGAAAAACGGAATCTGATGGCCGTACGTTATGTCTTAAAGATCTGCGAATTCTTTCAGAGACTTCTGCTTCCAAAAAAGCTTTTCTACTGCTATGTAATGCATTTAAATGTTCAGCAAAACCAGAGCTAATTGTAGTCCCCTCCCAAGCTGGAGGCTGGTCATCCAAAATGGACAGAATTTTCGGATTTCTACCAAACACTAATTGATAAGGACTATAGCCTCCCACTTACTGCAATGAATTCTTTGCATGTACTGCCCATGCTAAAGCTGAATTTAGCCTGCAATTTGGTCGATCTGCCAAAATTTTCCGAAGCATGTCATCGATGACAGCATGATTTCTTTCACAGACACCATTACTAAATGGGTTTTCTGCAGCCATATTCATAACTCTGATATTCATCTTTTCACACATATACATAAACTCATCATTAGCAAATTCTCCCTCATTGTCCGTAAGGAATTTTGCCGGTGGACCTATTCCTGTCCCTATCCATTTTTCCACGATTTGATCCAGAATTACTCTATTTTCTTTACTTCGTACAATCGTTGATTGACTAAATCTGGTTGCTAAATCTACAAAATGCAAAATAAATATATTATTTGCTTTATCCCAGATCTTAAGGTCCATGGCCACAATGTCGTTAAAATCCCTGGCCAAAGGTAGGGTTACTATCGGTCGTGCTGGTGTCCTTCTGTACTTCCTACAAACTTCACAGCGGTCGAGAACACTTGTCAAGAGGAAGAAGGAGGCTTATGTAAAGATGAGACATGAAAGTTCAGTTAGGGCGCTCGAGAGTTACAAGTTAGCTAGGAAGGACCTAAAGAAAGAGCTAAGAAGAGCCAGGAGGGACATGAGAAGTCTTTGGCAGATAGTATCAAGCATAACCCTAAAGCTTTCTATAGATATTTCAGGAATAAACGAATGACTAGGGTAAGAGTAGGGCCAGTCAAGGACAGTAGTGGGAAGTTGTGCTTGGAATCCGATGAGATAGGAGAGGGCAGCACGGTAGCATTGTGGATAGCACAATTGCTTCACAGCTCCAGGGTCCCAGGTTCGATTCCGGCTTGGGTCACTGTCTGTGCGGAGTCTGCACATCCTCCCCATGTGTGCATGGGTTTCCTCCGGGTGATCCGGTTTCCTCCCACAGTCCAAAGATGTGCAGGTTAGGTGGATTGGCCATGATAAATTGCCCTTAGTGTCCAAAATTGCCCTTAGGGTTGGGTGGGGTTACTGGGTTATGGGGACAGGGTGGAGGTGTTGATCTTGGGTAGGGTGCTCTTTCCAAGAGCCGGTGCAGACTCGATGGGCCGAATGGCCTCCTTCTGCACTGTAAATTCTATGGAGAGGTGCTAAATGAATATTTTTCATCAGTATTCACACAGGAAAAAGACAATGTTGTCGAGGAGAATACTGAGATTCAGGCTACTAGACTAGAAGGGCTTGAGGTTCATAAGGAGGAGGTGTTAGCAATTCTGGAAAGTGTGAAAATAGATACGACCCCTGGGCCGGATGGGATTTATCCTAGGATTCTCTGGGAAGCTAGGGAGGAGATTGCTGAGCCTTTGGCTTTGATCTTTAAGTCATCTTTGTCTACAGAAATAGTGCCAGAAGACTGGAGGATAGCAAATGTTGTCCCCTTGTTCAAGAAGGGGAGTAGAGACAACCCCGGTAACTATAGACCAGTGAGCCTTACTTCTGTTGTGGGAAAAATCTTGGAAAGGTTTATAAGAGATAGGATGTATAATCATCTGGAAAGGAATAATTTGATTCGAGATAGTCAACACGGTTTTGTGAAGGGTAGGTCGTGCCTCACAAACCTTATTGAGTTCTTTGAGAAGGTGACCAAACAGATGGATGAGGGTAAAGCAGTTGATGTGGTGTATATGGATTTCAGTAAAGCGTTTGATAATGTTCCCCATGGTAGGCTACTGCAGAAAATATGGAGGCATGGGATTCAGGGTGATTTAGCAGTTTGGATCAGAAATTGGCTAGCTGGAAGAAGACAAAGGGTGGTGGTTGGTGGGAAATGTTCAGACTGGAGTCCAGTTACTAGTGGTGTACCACAAGGATCTGTTTTGGGGCCACTGCTGTTTGTCATTTTTATAAATGACCTGGAGGAGGGCGTAGAAGGATGGGTGAGTAAATTTGCAGATGGCACTAAAGTCGGTGGAGTTGTGGACTGTGCGGAAGGATGTTACAAGTTACAGAGGGACATAGATAAGCTTCAGGGCTGGGCTAAGAGGTGGCAAATGGAGTTTAATGCAGAAAAGTGTGAGGTGATTCATTTTGGAAGGCATAACAGGAAGACAGAGTACTGGGCTAATGGTAAGATTCTTGGCAGTGTGGATGAGCAGAGAGATCTTGGTGTCCATGTACATAGATCCCTGAAAGTTGCCACCCAAGTTGATAGAGTTGTTAAGAAGGCATATGGTGTGTTAGCTTTTATTGGTAGAGGGATTGAGTTTCGGAGCCATGAGGTCATGTTGCAGCTGTACAAAACTCTGGTGCGGCCGCATTTGGAGTATTGCGTGCAATTCTGGTCGCCGCATTATAGGAAGGATGTGGAAGCATTGGAAAGGGTGCAGAGGAGATTTACCAGAATGTTGCCTGGTATGGAGGGAAGATCTTATGAGGGAAGGCTGAGGGATTTGAGGCTGTTTTCTTTAGAGAGAAGAAGGTTAAGAGGTGACTTAATTGAGGCATACAAGATGATCAGAGGATTAGATAGGGTGGACAGTGAGAGCCTTTTTCCTCGGATGATGATGTCTAGCACGAGGGGACATAGCTTTAAATTGAGGGGAGATAGATATAAGACAGGTGTCAGAGGTAGGTTCTTTACTCAGAGAGTAGTAAGGGCGTGGAATGCCCTGCCTGCAACAGTAGTGGACTCGCCAACACTAAGGGCATTCAAATGGTCATTGGATAGACATATGGACGATAAGGGAATAGTGTAGATGGGCTTTAGAGTGGTTTCACAGGTCGGCGCAACATTGAGGGCCGAAGGGCCTGTACTGTGCTGTAATGTTCTATGTTCTATGTCACTAACCTGTTCTATCAGTTTAATATAGTCGTCATCCCTTACCCCTGCATCCTTTAATACATTTTTCAGCCTCCGAGGAGACGGATGTGCAAATTGCCTATGCAGTTTTAATACCACAAGCTTTTTATCAGCTAAAGTCCCATTTTCAACTGCCATTAACATATCCTTAACCACTCTACTTGAAATATTATTTGTCAGTAATGGAATACAATAGTATCCCGACTGTGTAAATTGTAAGTCCACCGTCTTTCCAAAAACTGTTGCCTTATCCTGTTCCGTATCCAGTTTCATGTGTGCTTTCTTCATCGACGGTCTGCTCAGAAGCAAAGGTATCTCACTTGATACACATCCGCGCTAATGAAATGATTCACTCCGCCAATATTGCAAGGGATCACCACTCTTTTCAGCGACTTCAGAGTATTATCATCCCCAAACCTGAAACTTGTGGAACTTTCAAATTCCTTAACCTTGTTACGATTTTCAGCATTCAAAGAGTCTAGGTAACATTTTAACCAGTCAATTCCACACACAGTAGATGTGCAGCCACTGTCCAAAACAGCACAGTTGAAGGATTCTGCAACCAACACCCTCATTACCGGCGTAAAACTGCTTGTCAATAGGACAATGCCTTCTTTCTGGTCACTAACTTTTTCCTCTTCTGACTCTTCTGTGTCATGTGTCGCTTCAAACACTTTATCATAACGAGATGGTCAGTTGAAAGCATAATGACATTGAGAGTCACATCGAAAACATCGATTTATCATGCCCCGTGCATTTCTGGGGTTCATCTTCCTATTGTAGGTTCTAACTGGGTTTCTGTCTTCATAATTTCCTTGTCTCGGTCTCCTTCTATAGTCTTGAGCCCTGTTCGTAGCCATACGATTTTGCCATCCTGTTACTAGTGTATCTTCCATATTCTGCCTTATTGCAGGCTGACCTATTTGGGTCATCAGAGCCATCGATATCGAATGTTTCCCCAGAAAAGTTTATAAAGCTTTTGTCATCTGTTCGAATAAGGTATCCTTATCAGTAAACTGAGCTCCTGTCAAAACCAGGAGCCTATCCATGTTGCCTATCCATGTTGCTCACTCTAGCACAGTCAAGTAATTTAAAGGCCAACACAGACTGTGGAAATTCCAGGTTGTGTTTCTGTAGCCTTTTATATAGTCTGCCAAATTCCATTATATAGTCTTCCATGGGGATATCCTCCAATTTCCGGAACTTATCAAAATACGACCATGCTTCATACGCACTTAACAAGTCATCTTTCTTATAAATCTTATCCATATAATGTAATAAAGTCTCCAGACCTTCTTCTGAGTCTAACTCTTCCAATTCCAGCTCAGAAAGCACTGTGTTTCAGATTTTACTGCCACATGGTAGAGAAAGAGCCAATGCCATAGCTTGTTTTCTCTTTCCCAAAGCAGTTACCTTAGTCCACATAACTACTGCACTTCTCCATTGGTCGTACAATTCCCTTTCAGAAAATAAGGGAGGATAGTCATATCCAGCCAGCTTTATCCTCGGTTCAGCCATATATCCCTTTTTATTTTCTTCTTTTCTCACTCACTCCTTGGTTTGATCTGGAAAAGTTGTATCTTTCAACCCTTCACATTTACACAGCAACCATCCTCTGCTACCAATTGTTAGACGTTTTAGTTGCTGTGATATGAAGAGTCTAAAGTTCTGTTCCTTTTTCACAAACACCCATTTATTTCATTCCAACAGCTTTGCACAAAACTCTCACTATACGTCACCTGACAGAGGCCACCTGAAGCCCCTTTACATATCAGTGTCAATTAATGGATACTTAACATAAATGAGACAACTAATTGCAATGTCTCTTAACCCATTACTTAACACCCAAGTCCCCGCCTTGTGCAAAGCAAACAATCGAACGCAACACCCATGTCCCAAGTACATAACACGTCAGACAAAAACACCCATACTAACAAAATAACAACAGGAAAAGCCAACAAACGCAAAAAAATCAATTACAATCAAGAACCAGCAAAAGCACAAACACAACACGTCATAAACCATACGAAAGGTACAAAAATCCCCTCCGTAGCTCTCCCCCAACCCATGTTCCTTATCAAAGTAATTTGTCTCCTCCGACATCAAGATATAATGTTCCCTGCCCTTGAAAGTTACCCAAAGTTTGGTCAGCATCCCAAACTGAATCTTGCTCCGGAAGAACACTGCCTTGGCCTTTTTGAATGTTGCTTGTCTCTTGGCTAGGTCAGCATCAATGTCCTGATAAATCTGGATCCGATTCCCTTCCCGAGTTGCATTGGCCCACCTCAGAATCTTTTCTTTGTCCTAGAATTTGTGCATACGCACAATCAGCGTCTGAGGCCGCTCCGCATCCCTCTGCCTCTGCCTCAAGGACCGGTGGGCATGATCCACCTCCGGGTCCTTGTTGAAGGTCCTCTCCTCCACCAACTTCTCAAACATGTTCGTGACGTGGCCAGTGGTACCCGTTCCCTCCACTCCCTCCGGCAAACCCATGATATGCAGATTCTGCCGTCTGAACCGATTCTCCTGGTCATCCACCCTCGCATTCAGCACCTTACAGGCCTCCGCCAGGATTGGCATCTCCACCTCCAATAACACGATCCGGTCACTCTGGTCCGACACCACTCTTTCCACCTCTTGGTTTGTCGCTCCTTGTGCCTCCAAATGTTTCTCCACCCGATCCAGCGTCCTGTGAAGAGGTGTTACTGACCCCTCAATCACATTCAACTCATCTTCTTGCATCTCCTTTTGTTGCTGCCAAAATACCTCTCTAATAAGAACATGAGAACTAAAAACTAGGAGCAGGAGTAGGCCATCTGGCCCCTTGAGCCTGCCCCGGCATTCAATGAGATCATGGCTGATCTTTTGTGGACTCAGCTCCACTTTCCGGCCTGAACACCATAACCCTTAATCCCTTTATTCTTCAAAAAACTATCTATCTTTATCTTAAAAACATTTAATGAAGGAGCCTCTACTGCTTCACTGGGCAAGGAATTCCATAGATTCACAACCCTTTGGTGAAGAAGTTTCTCCTAAACTCAGTCCTAAATCTACTTCCCCTTATTTTGAGGCTATGCCCCCTAGTTCTGCTTCCACCCGCCAGTGGAAACAACCTGCCCGCATCTATCCTATCTATTCCCTTCATAATTTTATATGTTTCTATAAGATCCCCCCTCATCCTTCTAAATTCCAACGAGTACAGTCCCAGTCTACTCAACCTCTCCTCGTAATCCAACCCCTTCAGCTCTGGGATTAACCTAGTGAATCTCCTCTGCACACCCTCCAGTGCCAGTACGTCCTTTCTCAAGTAAGGAGACCAAAACTGAACACAATACTCCAGGTGTGGCCTCACTAACACCTTATACAATTGCAACATAACCTCCCTCGTCTTAAACTCCATCCCTCTAGCAATGAAGGACAAAATTCCATTTGCCTTCTTAATCACCTGTTGCACCTGTAAACCAACTTTTTGCGACTCATGCACTAGCACACCCAGGTCTCTCTGCACAGCAGCATGTTTTAATACTTTATCATTTAAATAATAATCCCTTTTGCTGTTATTCCTACCAAAATGGATAACCTCACATTTGTCAACATTGTATTCCATCTGCTCATAAAGCTTATCAACTTCTCCATAGGCAGTATGGCAGCAGCCGGTGACCCTTCCCTGCTGCCGCCAACCCTTCCCCCTCCGTCATCTTTCACACTGGTGCTCCGCCAATAGTGTCCTCCAACTCCTGAGCCAGGGCATTCACCGACTTTAGCTGGGTTTCATACCCCGTCGCCATTCCAATCTGTGGGAGAAACAATCGCCCTCCATTCTCTTCACACTTTATCCACAAAAATCACCCATTTACTGGGTAGAAAGGACCAAAACCAACACCTCCAAGCGGGAGTCACCTTGTGTGCGACCGATCAGACCATGGCCGCCACTGGAAGTCCCTCTCTATATACCTAGAGAAACTTAAATATATATATATATATTGTTATTCAAGGCTTTTCAACAAAATATAAATATACAAAATATCAAAAGAACAACCAAAGAGCATCAGAAGAACATCACATCAACCCAATAAACAACCCCAACCCTCCAGCCCCCCTGGCACCGGCCCCCAACCATGTCCCGCCTTCCCCTTTTGAACCCTATTACCCCCCTCTACGAAATCTCCCCCCCCCTGTCACTGACCGTTCAATCCCCAAATTCATAAATTGTTTCCACCTCCAGGTGAACCCTTCTACCAACCCCTGCAGAGCAAACTTGATCTTCTCTAACTGCAGGAATTCTGCCAGGTTGCTCACACACACCCCTGCCTTCAGCGGCTCCAACATGACAAAATCCGTCTCCGGGCTATCAGGGAGGCAAAGGCCACTGCATCAGTCTCTCTTCCCCCCTGCACTCCCGGGTCTTCCAACACACCCAAATATCGTCACCTGCAGACCCGGGGACACCCTCACCCCCAGATCCTCGGGCATAAGATCCCAGAACCTCTGGCAGATCTCCCTCAATCTAGGCCATGCCCAAAACATGTGGACGTTATTCGCGGGCCCCCTCGCCCACATCTATCCTCCACGCCCTCAAAAAACCCACTCATCCTCACCACCGTCCTGAGGGCCCTATGCACCACTTTAAACTGGATGAGGCTAAACCTCGCACACTGTAGCCACCTAAATTGGCCAACTCCCGATTTAAAATGGCGAACGGCAAAGGCTGTTGGGAAATTCAGCCAACACAGACAGAAACCAGCGTGGTCTAGTGAGCTTTGTCTTTGCTCCGTGGTGGCAGCTCTTAATGCTGCTTTCAGGTCGCTACACTGCCTCTGCAATGCTTCTACCTGCTTCTCTGTTTCTTCACGTACCAGTACTGCACGTTTAGCCAAATTCTCTTGGCCCGAATATCTGGTCCAGTACATAGACGACCTACTACTGCAGACAGACACCAAGGAAGAGCACACGCGAGATCGAGCATAAAAGGATTGACTCGATTGCTAAATTGCCCCTTCCCCAGAACGTTTCAGCCCTCCGGTCGTTTTTAGGACTGGTTGGCTACTGCCGAAACCACATTGACGGTTTCGCCACCAAGGCAGCACCCCTCTCAGACCTCCTAAAGAAAGGAGCCCCCTGGGAATGGCTTCCGCAGCATATGGATGCTGTGGACTCTTTAAAACAGGCACTCATAGCAGCCCCCGCACTACAAGTTCCAGACCCGCTTTCCCCCTATGCGACAGAGGTAGCGACCACAGACCGCACCCTTTCAGCCGTGCTCCTCCAGGAACGGCATGACCAGTTAAGGCCCGTAGCGTACGCCTCCAGAATTTTAGATGCTGTGGGATTTTCAGCCTGTGAGAGGCACCTGCTCGCAGTATTTTGGGCAGTACAGTATTTTTCGTACATTACCGGACTGAACCCCATCACAATCCTCACAGAACACACCCCCACCCAACGTTTACTGGACGGACGACTCAAGGACGGTATAGTAAGCCAGATTAGAGCAGCTAGATGGACCCTTCTCTTGCAGGGACGGGACATCACTGTGAAACGGACAAAGACCCACACTTTTTTAGCCGACAACCTACAGTACCCCGGAATCCCCCGTGAATGTGAAATTATCTCTCCACACCACAACACAGGCCCCTTTATTGCTAAACCCCCCCCCAGAAAGATAGGTAGTTCAACCCAGAGCCCCCAGCACACAGACACGTGCAAACCCATTAGGATATATGTGGATGGATCTTCCACAGTATTGGAAGGCAAGCGCATAGCAGGATGCGGTATATATGTCGAGGATGCGCAAGGACGCGCCCTAGAAGAAATAGAAATAAAACTTCACTTAGGCGCGCAGGCAGCCGAACATGCGGCCATCGCATAAATAGTGGAACACCCAGATTCCTTCCCCAGCCCAGGAGACATATACTCGGACAGCCTCTCTGTCTGCAACAGCCTTACGGAATTCCTACCACTGTGGAAAGCAAGAGGATTTGTTTCCGCAGACGGAAAACCTCTCCCTTCAGCCCCATTGCTCCGTCACATCTTAGAGAGAGCACAGAACAGGACTTTTGGTATAGTCAAAGTTCGAAGTCAAAATAGTTCCTCCCCCCCTGGAAATGTGAAAGCCGACGCACTGGCTAAAGCAGGTTCCAGGCATGGATATTTTTGGACACCCCCCGAAAGCGCACCAGTGAATGCAGTTCAGGTCTCGCAGACTACGATCGAGGATCTAGTGCAGGCCCAGAAGCAGGACAGCAATCTCAGGGAGATTTTAAAAGGCAACTATCCAGCACCCTACGAGAGGTTTAAAAATGCTCTGACCACACATGACGGTGTGGTGTTAAAAGACACCATTTATGTGGTTCCTGAACAGGACAGGAATCAACTGATTTGTTTGTTCCATGACGGTCACGGACATCAGGGAATCGATCCCACTACAGCCCACCTCAGGCAGCTTTGTTGGTGGCCGGATTTAAAGGACAATGTTAATCACTACATCGAGAATTGTCTTATCTGTGCCCAGAATAATCCGGACAGATATGCCAAAAAGGCTCAACTCAGTCACACCCGCCCGTTAATGGCCCCTGGACTAACCTCCAGATTGATTTTATAGGACCATTGCCCCCTTGCAGAAATGGTTATAAATATGTACTCGTGGTAATAGACACGTTTACGAAATGGGTTGAATCATTCCCAGCCAGAACAAACACTGCAAAAACCACAGCCAAGATTTTGACCCACCACATCTTTACAAGATGGGGACTCCCCCTCAGCATTGAATCTGACCAAGGTTCCCATTTTACGGGACGTGTCATGAAGAACGTCCTCCCGATATTTGGCATTACACAAAAATTCCACATTGCATATCACCCCCAGTCGAGTGGTATAGTGGAGCGCATGAATCGGACCCTAAAATCCACCCTCAGAAAAATGGTCCAGCAAAACAACACCACTTGGGACTCAGTCCTCCCTTTTGCGCTGATGTTTTTGCATAATACCGTTTCAACTTCCACAGGTTACACCCCACACACCCTCATGACCGGACGCCCCATGAAAGGCACAGAATTTTTATTAGGTTTAGACTTGACCAGCCCCTAAGTGACGGCCCTCACACACAAGAAAACAGTAAAACAATTAGTGGATAATGTTAAAACGGCTCGGCTAGCAGCCGCAGTGAAATTGGGCACAAGAAAGAAACATAGCAAGGATTGTTTCGACAAGACAGTGCATGCGACTGAGTTCAGTGTAGGACAGCAAATCATGCTCTCCGTATACAACCCCAGCACATTCCTGTCACCTAAGTACTCGGGTCCGTACTCCATTGCGGACAAAGTAAGCCCTTCCGTCGACATGATAAAGTACCCCAATGGAAAGACTGCGTAGTTTCATATCAACCAGCTGAAGGCATATGGATCACAGTCTAACCACACACACCACGTCATGCTCGACGCAGCAGACCACGCCCCGCCCACAGCCAACGTAACCCTACCATCCCCCAACACGTCCAGCTCAGCCACGGACTCAGCCTCGACTCCACCCCCTAAATATACACTCCGCCCCGGAACGCCCACAGACTGCAGCAGCAGAGACAGCGACTGTGACTCGGACGATAGCCACAGCACGCCTCCCTACTATCCCCATGCAACAGGACCCACACCCAGCTAATCTGACCACGATTCGAGTGATCCCTTCATGATCACTTTCCTAAACAAACCCCACCACCGACCACCGACCCACAATGACGACCCCGATTCCGTCCCCACACAACTTGACACCACCTATTGGCACAGAGATAATTCGTTCAGACTCGTCCGGAATGACGAGAGCGATCCAAAATCATACCAAGCAGCCTTATCAGCCCTGATACACTCAAGAGTTTGGCACCCGGGAGAAGATGACGACCTTGAGTCTGACTCCCAAAACGAGAACCCCTTTGCGACCCTGTTCGCAACTGATAACTGAGGTGTCCAGATGATGTTTTAAAAGGAACCGCTTGGGAGAAAACGGTGTCCTTTCTGATGGAACCTGCAGCATGTTTTATGTTGTTTGTAGTGTATTGTTAAATGTTGTATGTCAGGCCGGATATATTTTTTTTTCCACGGCCCCACGCCTTTTCGGCCGAAACCTCTGAGGACTTGCCCACAGAGACTTGCTATTGGCCAGACACTAGTTCAGAGGAACTAGTTTGTCTGCAGAGACTTGTTAAGGTCCCAGACGCCAGTTCAGAAGAACTCGTCTGTCGACGGAAATCCAGACCCCAGTTTATAACTGCCTTTTCGGCCGAAACCTCTGAGGACTTGCCCACAGAGACTTGCTATTGGCCTGACACTAGTTCAGAGGAACTAGTTTGTCTGCAGAGACTTGTTAAGGTCCCAGACGCCAGTTCAGAAGAACTCGTCTGTTGACGGAAATCCAGACCCCCGTTCATAACTGCCTTTCTGGTTCGAAGGTAGAACCAATACGGCAACCCCCCACGATGACTACATTTCTTGCCCGTTATTGTCGGTTGCTCAGGCAGTGGAGAAACGGCTTGAGACCCGCCCTGCCTGGGAACCCCCCTCTGGTCAGCTATGCTCGGGTAGGGCACACACGGCATTGGTCGCCGTCCTACCCGGGGACTCCATCCAACTCTTACCCGTCGCGGCCCATACGCACCCCATTTTGGAAAGTTTTAGTTCAAAAAGTTTTGTTTTGTTTCAGGTAACCCTTAGGTTGCCAACCACATGCTATTTACATCCTCAAACATTTGGATGGTAAATCGCACAGTCTGCGAGACGGCTCGCACTGGTTCATTATTTGAAAGTGTGTCTTGTCCTAAAATTTGGTTTTTGAAATGAGGGAGTCACACATAGTGACCAATTATAAAGGGAGTAATTGGCACTAAAGGACAGACAGGCTATCATACGAGATGTTAAACCAAGGTAGTAACAGACACTATGCTTGAATCCACAGAACTCCAGAAGCTCCAGGACCGGAGAAGAGAAGAGAAGAGAAGTGACAGAAGAACCATGAGGACATCCTCCACGTGGTTCATCATGATAATGGACATTTGGTTGCGCACGAACGCGAACCCCATGACCTCAAGCCCCCCAGCCGTTAATGATTCACTTCCCCACAGTACCCAGAGCCCAGTCACAAGCGACACCACACCATCTTGGTGTGCCAGGTTTATAACCTGGTTCTCCCTGTCCTACTTGATAGAATCCCTATTGGTATTGGCGATACTCTGCTGCATCGTGCAGACTATGCGTCTGAGAAAATGGAGAAGGAGAGCCTACCGCGCTCGCACCCCGGTATATAGGATCAGAGCCCCTATTTTCGGATACGACCAGACCCCCGACCCCCACGATCTATAATAAAGAGCATTCATTTGCGTTTTCTTGTTGTAAATAAAGAAATGTTCATGAGCAATTGTACAGGAAAATGTGTATAAACTGCTATGGTTGAGGAAGTTAGAGGGATGAAATGTTTAAGTGAGTGTAGTGTATTAAGGATAGTTAGAGGTTCCCATTTTCTTGTTTTGTAATCACAGAATTTACAGTGCAGAATGTCCCTGTTTGACACAGCGCCCCTTAGAATTGTCAGCTAAAATTTTTTGCATAGTTATGGTCAGTGTAGAGGCCATGAAAAAAGTGCTCACTGGGTCAGGGAATGGAAAGCAACGCAGTTATGTGATCCTTCACGCTTCGCGTTAGGATCACAAGGAGGGAGTGTAGCCACCTAAATTGGCCAACGCCCGACTTAAATGGCAAACGGCAAAGGCTGATGGGAAATTCAGCAAACACAGACAGAAACCAACAGGTGCAGGTTTGCTGTGTTTTTAACTCTGCAAAAGGCCAGACAGCATCGATACGAGCGACCATCAGCATAATAATGTAGCAGTCATCTACATACTGATGAGCAATCCCCGGGAACAATAGCAACATTTGGGACACTCAAAACTAAGCCAGACTCCCTGGCGCCAGCAGGAGCCAACACAAAAGAAGTTAACGAACACCTCAAGACCGCCCATCGATTAGGGAACCGCTCCAGTATTGGAGAAATCGAACCAAGTGATTGGAACGAAGTACAATCACCTAGAACCAGGTACAGGGTCTGCCCCAAAAGACGGGAATCCCCTGAGGACTATAAGAGTTAAGCCCCAAGTTCAAATCTCCGCTCTTCATCCTGCCCGGGTCACCCAGCAACGCGAACCAACCTTGACTGTGACCGGTGCAGTGACCGCCAAAAGAAGTAAGTCTTAATTCAACGCTCGCCACGAGATAGGCGCTCCTAGCTACCAATCCGTACCAACTTCGAATCCCACAGACTCAGAACCCGAACGAAAGGCCATTTGTTCCCCTGACCTGGTGGGCCAGTCCGAAGCTAAGTATAGGCCTGTTAGCTGTAGAAGTAGCTTAGACATAGAATTTGTGCATGAGTAGCGATTACTGTGTATAATAAATGTGCTTTGATTTGAATCTTACTAATCGGTGTATTGAGTTATTGATCATTACTTGGACTTGAACCTCGTGGCGGTATCATAAAGATACCTGGCGACTCGAGAGCAAAGGTAATAAAACAGAGCATTTGAACCAACCGGAAAGTTAGCAACAACACAAAGACACATTCACCCTCTGCAAGGCCTCAGCCCATGACCCAGCCCCCATCTCCTCTTCCAACTCCTCCTCCCATTTGCGCTTAACATCCTCCACCAGGGCACCCTCCCTCTCCATCAGTTCCTTTTAAATAACCAACACCTTCCCTTCCCTTTTTCGTCCTCTGACAGAAGCTTATCTTGCAGCACCGGAGGCGGCAACCCCGGGAAAGGTGGCACCGCTCTCCTCACTAAATCCCAAACCTGCAGGTACCTAAACTCATTCTCCTTCGGTAATTCAAACAATTCCTCCAACTCCTCCAGCCTTGCAAATTTGCCCCCTATAAACAAGTCTATGAAGTATCCTGGGATGGCGGGACAGTCATATGAGGAGACACTAAGTCAATTCGGTTTATATTGATTGGAGTTTAGAAGAGTGAGAGGGGATCTCACAGAAACATACAAAATTCTAACAGGATTAGACAGGGTAGATTCAGAAAGAATGTTCCCGATGGTTGGGGAGTCCAGAACTAGGGACCATAGTTTGAGGATAAGGGGTAAACCTTTTAGGACTGAGGTGAGGAGAAATTTCTTCACCCAGAGAGTGGTGAATCTGTGGAATTCACTACCACAGAAAGTAGCTGAGGCCAAAACATTGAGTAACTTCAAGAAGGAATTAGATGTAGCTTTTGGGGATAAAGCGATCAAGGGATATGGGGGAAGGCGGGATCAGGATTGAACTTGATGATCAACCATGATCATTGTCATAATATGCACTCATGTTCATAATGAGATACAGACAGGCAGTGATGGACACACACAGGAACCAATCACAACACAGAATACAGAATAACCAATCACCAGGCAGGACACTACAGGGTACATTACCAGTATAAAACACACGGGGCAAGAAGGCTCGGTCTCTTCGTACTTGTGATAGCTGTAGGAACAGTCAGGGTGCAATGTACAGTTAGCACCTACTACACATGGCAAGCCAGACCAAGGTTAGCAAGCTTAGATTGATAGAGTGTCGATCCACAACGAACTGTGTACATTACTCGGCAAGTTCAATAAAGCAGTGTTGAACCATCTACAGCGTTGGAAGCCTGTTTTCAAGTGATACTGCATCGAGTTGCAGTCCGTGTTAATCCAACATATATACATATCACGGTACCAGGAAACTATTAACTCTAACGGACCTACCTCGAGTAAATCTGAAACGACCAGAAAGCAAGTAGCAAACAGCCAGCAGTATGGAAAATAATCCAGGCCCCTCCACAGCTCCGGATCTCCGGCAACCTCGGCACCAACTGGAGGGTCTTCAGACAGATGTTCCTCCTACACCTCGTGGCATCCGGCCTTGAGGAAGCATCAGATGCCAGGAAAATCGCGCTGCTCCTGTCGACGGCGGGGGATCACGCCATCCACATCTTTAACTCGCTCACGTTTGCCCCAAGGAGAAGATAAAGCAAAGTTCCAGACCATTCTGCAAAACTTCGACAGCCAAAATTCGAGCTAAATGAGAGCTTTGAACGGTACATCTTCCAACAGAGGCTTCAGGGTAAGGATGAGCCTTTTCACTCCTTTTTGACCTATCTCTGCATCTTAGCGCAGTCATGTAACTTGATTCGACTGCTGATTCCATGAACCGGGATCAGATCGTTTTCGAGGTCCATTCCGACTCCCTGCGGGAGCAGCTCCTTAAAATCAAACGTATGACCCTCCCGATCGCCATCGAAATGTGCGTTGTCCATGAACATGCCAGAAATCGCTACTCCCCACACCAAGGCAGCAGAAACGGCAAAACTAACCTCCCACGAGGCAGAAAGTGTACAGGCCATCGCTAGGCTGCAGGGCCCGAGCATTGAGGAGCGTGGCCGTTTCGCGGGCTTTCCACGGGGCCCCGCGCAGGCGCACCGCAAATGGGAGGACAATGCGGCCGAAAACCCGACTGCACATGTGCGAAAGTCGGCCGACCGCACTGCGCAGGCGCGAAGGCGCACGGAACGCACTGACGTCAGCTTCATGACATGCTAAAATTGTGGCTCCGCCCATTTAAAGCGGCATTGCCCAGCCAAACGAAGGCGATATCTACAATGTGGAAAGCCTGGGCATTATGCGGCCTTATGCAGGTCCGCTCCACCGGTCAAAAGCCAGCGATCCCAGCTGCAACGCAGACCTGTCCACTGCATACAGCAAGGCATGCAGGATTCCGATCCCGAAAGCCCAACGGACCCAAATGATGACTGCCTCGAGTCTCCATATCAGGTGGGCATTATCACCACACGTGAGAATGTCTCCTCCACTCATGCAAAGCGCCTCTCAATCCTAAGTGTGGATTCTGGTGACGAATGGCGCGCTGTCGTTAAAGTGAATCAGTGTAGAATCCAATTCAAACTGGACACGGGTGCGTCTGCAAACCTCAGATCCCGGGCAGACCTCGACAGCATCCGAGACCAACCCAAAATTCTTCCGCCAGCCTGCCAGCTCCTTGACTACAATGGCAATGCCATTGCTGCTAGTGGATCGTGTCATCTAGTTGTATCCCACAAGACAATCACGGCGACGTTAAGATTCGAGATTGTCAGGCCTGACAAGGCATCCCTGCTCGGTGCCCGTGCATGTAAACTCCTTAATCTGGTACAGCGAATCCATGCCATGTCCTCTGCACCTCCGACTGCCTCACCTCATGTGAATCTACAGGCTGACATAGACGACATCCTCACGCAATATCCCGATGTGATCGATGGGATGGGCATGCTCCCGTATCGCTACAAAATACAACTCAAGCCGGATGCCACCCCAGTCATTCATGCACCACGCCGGGTGCCGGCTCCTCTAAAGGATCGTTTAAAAGTGCAGCTGCAAGAGCTCCAAAGCCAGGGCATCATTTCAAGGGTCACAGAGGCAACAGGCTGGGTCAGTTCCATGGTCTGCGTGAAGAAGCCCTCAGGCGAAACACAAATTTGTATCGATCCCAAAGACCTCAATCGCAACATCATGAGGGAGCACTACCCAATTCCGAAGCGGGAAGAATTAACCCATGAGATGGCACATGCCAAATCAAGCTGGACGCCTCACGTGGTTTCTGGCAGATACAACTGGACGACTCCAGCAGGAAGCTCTGCATGTTTAACACTCCGTTTGGCAGGTATTGTTACAACCGCATGCCTTTCGGTATCATTTCAGCCTTGTAGCGCAACAATTACTCACTCAAGTCGAGAAGAGATGAAATCAATCGAGGCTTTATTAGGCAAGACTTGTTCACCAGCAGCTCAGTTACAGAATGCAGCTGCTGGGAGAACTCGAGCTCTTATATTCCGCCTTCAGGGCGGAGCCAGCTGGCGGCAGATCCAACCAGGACCTGGGACCTGTCAGCCAATAGCCTCTCGGCTTCACAGGTACCATACTACCCCTAATACATACCACCACATTCACCCCTTGTTAAAAAAGAACCCGGCGGGGTGGTGGTTCGCATGGTGGTAGGGGTTTACAAGGCTGGTCCTGGAACTGATTTCATACAGTGGCTATGCATTTAGCCCAACAGTTAACTATGTACAGGTTGTCAGAATTATTTACAAGTTTGTTTTCCTTTTCTTGTTGTGTCACGCAGATTCCACGAGTCGAGCGGGTGCCCTGGTCGTCCTTGTTGATCGCCTCAGCCCCGGTGGTGGTGCAGCTGCTGGCTCGGGCACTGTCGTCTCTGGGAGCGGTGGGCTGTTCGTCCCTGTTTCTTTACTCCTGGGCGGTCACGGGAGGAGGACCGATCCACCCGGGAAGGGAGCGGTCGCGGGGTGCGCCGGTGGCAGGGAGGGGGTGATCGGTGTTGGGAGTGTGTGTGTGTTTCCGTCGGGTGTCAGGTCCCGTAGGGAGACCGTGTCCTGTCGGCCGTCGGGGTACGCCACGTAGGCGTACTGAGGGTTTGCGTGGAGAAGGTGAACCCTCTCGACCAACGGGTCCGATTTGTGTGCCCGCACATGTTTTCGGAGCAAGATGGGTCCTGGGGCTGCCAGCCAGGTCGGCAGCGACGTTCAGGAGGAGGACTTCCTAGGGAAGACAAGGAGGCGCTCGTGAGGCGTTTGGTTAGTGGTGGTACACAGCAGCGATCGGATGGAGTGGAGGGCATCCGTGAGGACTTCCTGCCACCGGGAAACTGGGAGATTTCTGGACCGCAGGGCCAGTAGGATGGTCTTCCAGACCGTACCGTTCTCCCTCTCTACCTGACCGTTCCCCCGGGGGTTGTAGCTGGTCGTCCTGCTCGAGGCAATGTCCTTGCTGAGCAGGAACTGACGCAGCTCGTCACTCATGAAGGAGGACCCCCTGTCGCTGTGGACATATGCGGGGAAACCGAACAGTTGGTGCCAAGGGCTTTAATGACTGTGGCCGCTGTCATGTCGGGGCAGGTGATGGCGAAGGGGAAACGGGAGTACTCGTCCACCATGTTCAGGAAGTATGCGTTGCGGTCGGTGGAGGGGAGGGGGCCTTTGAAATCCAAACTGAGGCGTTCAAAGAGACGGGAAGCCTTTATCAGGTGCACTCTATCTGGCCTGAAAAAGTGCGGTTTGCACTCTGCGCAGATTTGGCAGTTCCTGGTGGCTGTACGGACCTCCTCAACCGAGTAGGGGAGGTTGCGGGACGTCACGAAATGGTAGAATTGAGTGACCCCCGGGTGGCAGAGGTCCTCGTGGAGGGCTTGGAGGCGGTCTCCTTGTGCGTTGGCACATGTGCCGCGGGATAGGGCATCGGACGGCTCGTTCAGCTTTCCGGGACGACACAAGATCTCATAGTTATAGGTGGAGAGCTCAATCCTCCACCTAAAGATCTTGTCATTCTTGATTTTGCCCGCTGTGCATTATTGAACATAAAGGCTACCGACCGTTGGTCAGTGAGGAGAGTGAATCTCCTGCCGGCCAGGTAATGCCTCCAATGTCACACAGCTTCCACTATGGCTTGGGCTTCCTTTTCCACTGAGGAGTGGTGGATTTCTGAGGCGTGGAGGGTCCGGGAGAGAAAGGCCACGGGTCTGCCCGCTTGGTTGAGAGTGGCCGCCAGAGCTACATCGGATGCGTCGCTCTCGACTTGGAAGGGGAGGGACTCGTCGATTGCGTGCATCGTGGCCTTTGCAATATCCGCTTTGATGCGGCTGAAGGCCTGGCGGGCCTCTGTCGACAGGGGGAAGGTAGTGGACTGTATTAACGGGCGGGCCTTGTCTGCATACTGGGGAACCCACTGGGCGTAATACGAAAAGAAGCCAAGGCAGCGTTTCAGGGCTTTGGAGCAGTGGGGGAGGGGAAATTCCATAAGGGGGCGCATGCGTTCGGGGTCAGTACCTATCACTCCATTGCGCACTGCGTATCCCAGGATGGCCAGACGGTTGGTGCTAAAGACGCATTTTTCCTCATTATAGGTGAGGTTCAGGTCTGGAGAAATTTGCAGAGGTTTGCGTCGTGGTCCTGCTGGTCATGGCCGCAGATGGTTACATTGTCAAGGTATGGGAACGTGGCCTGCAACCCGTGCTGATCAACCATTCGGTCCATCTCCCGTTGGAAGACCGAGACCCCGTTCGTGACGCCAAATGGGACCCTTAAGAAGTGGTAGAGCCGCCCGTCTGCCTCAAAGGCCGTGTACTTGCGGTCACTCAGGCGGATGGGGAGCTGGTGGTATGCGGACTTGTGGAAAAGACCTTGTACTGTGCAATCCGAATGACCATGTCGGACATGCGGGGGAGAGGGTACGCATCGAGCTGCGTGTACTGATTGATGGTCTGACTATAGTCTACGACCATCCGCTGCTTCTCCCCGGTCTTCACAACTACCACCTGGGCTCTCCAGGGACTATTGCTGGCCTGGATTATGCCTTCCTTCAGCAGCCGCTGGACTTCAGACCGGATAAATGTTTGGTCCTGGGCGCTGTACCGTCTGCTCCTAGTGGCGACGGGTTTGCAATCCAGTGTGACGTTCGCAAACAAGGAAGGCAGTTCAACCTTGAGGGTCGCGAGGCTGCAGATAGCGAGTGTGGGTATTGGGCTGCCGAATTGGAACGTAAGGCTCTGGAGTTACACTGGAAATCTAACCCCAAGAGCGTGGGAGCGCAGAGTTGGAAAAGGACATGAAGCCTATAATTCTTAAACTCCCTCCCTTGCACCGTTAGGTTCGCGATGCAGAACCCCTTGATCTCTACGGAATGGGATCCCGCTGCCAGGAAAGTCTTTTGGGTACTCGGACGAATAGAGAGAAAACATTGTCTTACCGTGTCCGGGTGGATAAAACTTTCCGTGCTCCCAGAGTCGATTAGGCATGGCATCTCGTACCCGTTGACCAGCACCGGTGTCGTTGCCGTTTGGAGCGTCCGGGGCGCGATTGGTCCAGGGTCACCGAAGCCAGTCTCGGTTGCTGCACCGTGGCGCTTTCTTCCGACCCCGTGGAGCCGTCTATGCTGGGGTCCTTGGCTATCAGCCAAGATGGCGGCGTCCATGGATCGCACGCGGTCGGGGGTGGACAAAATGGCTGCCGCCATGGATCGCACGTGGCCGGGGGGTCACAAGATGGCGGCGCCCATCCTCCCCACGTGGTGTCCGGGGCCCAATATGGCGGCGCCCGCGGGCCGAACATGGAGCGCTGGTGGGGTTGAGTCTACTGTTCCGCCAGAGATTGCGGCGACCCCTCGGGACTGGCACACCGCTGCGTATTGCCCCTTTTTGCCGCAGCTTTTACAAATAGCTGAGCGGGCCGGGCAGCGCTGCCGGGGGTGTTTCGCCTGCCTGCAAAAATGGCAGTGGGGCCCACCGGGATGGTCTGGTGCTCTAGCCGCGCAGGCTTGCGGGGGGGTGGGGGGGTGCCGGGGAGTCGGTCGCAACGGGGGTCCGCGGAGCCCAAGGGGCTGCCGCGCGGTCGGGGCCGTAGGCGTGGGCATTTTGTGAGGCCACGTCGAGGGAGGCCACAAGGGCCCGTGCCTCTGTGAGTCCTAACGAGTCTCTTTCTAACAGGCGAATTTGAGAAGAAGTCATACCTGCCACAAAATCATCCCTGATTAGGAGCTCCGTGTGCTCGTTTGCGCTCACCGACGGGCAGTTGCAGTTCCTTCCCAAAATCAAGAGCGCGCTGTAGAACTCGTCGAGCGATTCTCCAGGGATTTGCCGTCTCGTCGCGAGTTGGTGGTGTGCGTAGACCTGGTTTATGGGCCGAATGTAGACAGCTTTCAGCATGGCGAGCGCCGTCGGGAAATCCTCCGCGTCTTCGATGAGCGTGTAGATCTCCGGGCTGACCCTGGAATGCAGGACCTGCATTTTCTGATGTTCCGTGGTCTGGCTGAGGGCCGTTTGAAGGTAACCTTCGAAGCATGCTAGCCAGTGTTTACACATGGCCGCCGAGTTTGCTGCATGGGGGCTGATTTGCAGACACTCCGGGGCGATCCGGGGCTCCATAGTCTTTTAAGCTTGCTTCATAAATTGTAGCGCAACAATTACTCACTCAAGTCGAGAAGAGATGAAATCAATCGAGGCTTTATTAAGCAAGACTTGTTCCCCAGCAGCTCAGTTACAGAATGCGGCTGCTGGGAGAACTCGAGCTCTTATACTCCGCCTTCAGGGCGGAGCCAGCTGGCGACAGATCCAACCAGGATCCGGGACCTGTCAGCCAATAGCCCCTCGGCTTCACAGGTACCATACTACCACTAATACATACCACCACAAGCCTCTGAAGTCTTTCACCGCATAATGGAGCAAATGATGGAGGGCATCGAGGGTGCGCATCGAGTCTATGTGGATGATGTGATAATCTGGTCCATGACCCCGAGGGACACATAGATCGGCTCAAACAGGTCTTTAAAAGGGTCCATGAGAATGGCTTCAAGCTAAATGGGCCAAATGCTCATTTGGTCTGTCATCAATCAAGTTTCTGGGTGACCAAATATCCCAGCAGGGTGTGCAACCTGATTCCGACAAAGTAATGGCAATCAATGCCATGAAGACCCCAGAGGACAAAAAGGCGGTACTACGCTTCCTGGGGATGGTGAATTTTCTGGGAAAATTCATTCCTAACATGGCATCCCACACCACAGCCCTCCGACATCTAGTAAAAAAGACCACAGCATTCCAGTGGACACCAACACATCAGGTGGCGTGGATGGAGCTCAAGGCAAAGCTCACCATGGCCCCAGTCCTGGCGTTCTTTGACCCAACCAAGGAAACGCAAATATCCACGGGTGCAAACCAGGATGGCATTGGTGCAGTGCTCCTCCAGAAAGATGACTCCTCGTCCTGGGCTCCAGTGGTATACGCATCCAGGGCCGTGACTCCGACCGAGCAAAGGTACGCACAGATTGAAAAGGAGTGCCTGGGTCTCCTAACAGGAATCGTTAAATTCCATGATTACGTATACGGTCTGCCAAAGTTCACGGTGGAAACAGACCACAGACCCTTAGTCCACATCATCCAGAAGGATTGAAATGACATGACGCCCCGGATACAGCGCATTCTTCTGCGACTCCGCCGATATGATTTCGACCTCGTCTACACACCGGGCAAGGATCTGATAATCGCGGATGCCCTGCGAACATATAGACTTCATTTGCCAAATTGAGGCACAGGTGCAGATGTGCGTCAGCAACCTCCCGGCCACTGAAGAACGTGTCGTCCAGATACGAGCAGAAACTGCCAAAGACCCTCTGCTGCAAAGGGTAATGCACCACCTCGCAAATGGGTGGCGCAAGGGGCAATGCCCCCAGTTTTTTAATGTCAAGGATGATTTGATGGTTGTTGAAGGGATCATTCTGAAACTGGATCGAATCGTTATCCCCCACAGCATGCAGGCCATGGTGCTCAAGCAGATCCATGAGGGTCACCTTGGAGTCGAGAAATACCGACGCAGAGCTCGACAGGCATTTTACTGGCCTGGGATCAGCCAGGACGTCTCCAACATGGTCCTCAATTGCACCACAGGCCAGAGATTCCAGCCAGCTCAGCCCAAGGAGACGCTCCAACAACATGAGCTTGTGACCTCTCCGTCGTCCAAGGTGGGAATAGACCTCTTTCACGCAAATGGACGTGACTATGTACTTCTGATCGATTACTTTTTGAACTACCCAGAAGTTGTGAAGCTGTCGGACCTCACGCCAAAATCAATCATTTGCCAGGCACGGTATACCACTCACAGCGATGAGCGACAACGGTCCATGTTTCCACAGCCAAGAGTGGTCCAACTTTGCACAATCCTACCACTTCAAACATGTCACATCCAGTCCCCATTACCCGCAGTCAAACGGGAAGGTGGAAAAAGGGGTCCACATTGTCAAGCAGCTGCTCTGCAAGGTTGCAGACTCTGCATCTGATTTTAACCTTGCACTGTTGGTATACAGGGCAACCCCTCTGTCGACTGGTCTGTCTCCGGCTCAACTACTCATGAATCGCAACCTGTGGACAACTGTTCCAGCCATCCATGTTCCAGACCTCAATCACCTCACGGTGCTAAGAAAAGTGCAGCGACTCAGGGACCAGCAGAAGATCACGTATGATGCTCATGCCACTGATTTGCCTGTGCTGGTTCCAGAAGATGTTGTTCGCATCAAGCTGCCTGAGGGAGGTTGGTCAGCCCCAGCTGTTGGTGTATGACAGGCTGCCCCCAGGTCTTTCGTTGTTCGCATGGCTGATGGCTCCATTCTCAGGCGCAACAGAAGGGCACTGCGCAAAGTTGCCTGCCCGCCACCACCTTACCACACCCCTCCGTATGTCGAGATGCCTCCTCTGGACATTTCAAACCACGAGCCCGCCAATCTGGCAGCAATCCCGCCTGTCGAGACGCCGGAGTCCCCCCCGCCACCTCTGAGGCGGTCGACAAGAATCCGTTGCCCACCACAAAGACTGGACTTATAGACTTTAACTGTGTAAATTTTGTTCAGCTTGTTCTGTATTTGCACGATAGACACCTTCCCATGTATATATGTTCACTCACTCCCCATTTTGCACATTGTCACACATGTAAATACAAGCACACAGCCACAAGCATCCAAAATTTATTTTAAAAAGGGAGATGTCATAATATGCACTCATGTTCATAATGAGATACAGACAGGCAGTGATGGACACACAGGAACCAGTCACCACACAGAATACAGAACAACCAATCACCAGGCAGGACACTACATTACTGGTGATAGCTGTAGCAACAGTCAGGGTGCAATGTACAGTCAGCATCTACTACATATGGCACAGAGCAAGTTTGGGCGAGCCAGACCAGGATTAGCAAGCTTAGATTGATAGAGTGTCGACCCACAACGAACTGTGTACATTACTCGGCAAGTTCAATATAGCAGTGTTGAACCATCTACAGTGTTGGAAGCCTGTTTTCAAGTGATACTGCATCGAGTTGCAGTCTGTGTTAATCCAACATATATAACACATCAATCATAATGAATGGTGGAGCAGGCTTAAGGGCAGAATTGCCTCTTACTGCTTCTATTTTCTAGGTTTCTATTACTCAATCGCCACCTGTCGCCACACCCGGAACCTCGCATCCAGTCTTGTTGGCACAAACCTATGTTCATCACAAATAGTTGCCCATGACGACATACCCTCTAACCCTAAGTGCTACCTACACTGCCCCTATAGAAACTTTGATTGTCAGTTTTTATGTTCCCCGCTAGCTTACTTTCATATTGTATCTTCTCCTTCATAATCAATCCCTTGGTCCACATTTTCTGAATTTTATACAGTTCCCAATCCTCAGCTCTATTGCTTTTTCTTTTTTTTAAAATATATTTTATTCAAAATTTTTTGGCCAAACAAAATACAAAGGTTTTCCTTTTTACAACAATAAAACAGTATAAATAACAGTGGCCATTTTAACAAATAAATAAATAATATATAAACTAAATGGCAACTGCCATATCAAAAATAATAACTCTCCAAAAATAAAATTGAGCAGTCCAATATACATAACCTGGTACAAATATCTATACACAAACATCCCTGAGGACCCGCCCGGGCCCTCCCCGCCCTGGGTTGCTGCTGTTACCTTCCCATTTCCTTTATCGTTCTGCGAGGTAGTCAATGAACGGTTGCCACCTCCTGGTGAACCCTTGAGCCGAACCCCTTAGTGCGAACTTTATCCGTTCTAGTTTTATAAACCCTGCCATGTCATTTATCCAGGTCTCCACGCCCAGGGGTTTGGCTTCCTTCCACATAAGCAATATCCTTCGCTGGGCTACTAGGGACGCAAAGGCCAAGACATCAGCCTCTTTCGCCTCCTGCACTCCCGGCTCTTCTGCAACCCCAAATATAGCCAACCCCCAGCCTGGCTCGACCCGGACCCCCACCACCTTCGAAATCACCTTTGCCACCCCCACCCAGAACCCCTGCAGTGCCGGACATGACCAAAACATGTGGGTGTGGTTTGCTGGGCTTCTCGAGCATCTCCCACACCTATCCTCTACCCCGAAAAATTTACTGAGCCTTGCTCCAGTCATATGCGCCCTGTGTAAAACCTTGAATTGTATCAGGCTTAGCCTGGCGCACGAGGATGACGAGTTTACCCTACATAGGGCATCAGCCCACAGCCCCTCCTCAATCTCTTCCCCCAGCTCTTCTTCCCATTTCCCCTTCAGCTCATCCACCATGATCTCCCCCTCGTCCCGCATTTCCCTGTATATATCCGACACCCTACCATCCCCCACCCATGTCCCTGAGATCACTCTAGCTTGAATCTCCTGCATCGGGAGCTGCGGGAATTCCCTCACCTGCTGCCTCGCAAAAGCCCTCAGTTGCATGTATCGAAATTCATTCCCTTGGGGCAACCCATATTTTTCCGTCAGCGCTCCCAGACTCGCAAACGTCCCGTCTACGAACAGATCTCTCAGTTGCACAACCCCAGCTCTCTGCCATGCTCCAAATCCCCCATCCATTCTCCCCGGGACAAACCTATGGTTATTTCTTATCGCGGACCACACCGAGGCTCCCGTCCTTCCCCTATGTCGTCTCCACTGCCCCCAAATTTTTAGTGTTGCCACCACCACTGGACTTGTGGTGTATTTCTTCGGGGAGAACGGCAACGGCGCCGTCACCATTGCTTGTAGGCTGGTTCCCTTGCAGGACGCCATCTCCAATCTCTACCACGCCGCTCCCTCCCCTTCTCCCATCCACTTACACACCATTGAGATATTGGCGGCCCAGTAGTATTCACTTAGGCTCGGTAGTGCCAGCCCCCCCCTATCCCTGCTACGCTGCAAGAACCCCCTCCTCACTCTCGGGTCTTCCCGGCCCACACAAAACTCATGACACTTTTCTCAATTCTCTTGAAAAAAGCCTTCGTGACCATCACCGGAAGGCATTGAAACACAAAGAGGAATCTCGGGAGGACTACCATTTTGACCGCCTGCACCCTACCCACCAGTGACAGGGCACCATGTCCCATCTCTTAAAATCCTCCTCCATCTGTTCCACCAATCTTGTTAAATTAAGCCTATGTAAGGTTCCCCAACTCCTGGCTATCTGAATCCCTAAGTACCGGAAATCTCTTGTTACCTTCCTCAGCGGTAAGTCATCTATTCCCCTGCTCTGCTCCCCCGGATGCACCACAAACAACTCACTCTTACCCATATTCAATTTGTACCCCGAAAATTCCCCAAACTCCCTGAGTGTCTGCATTATCTCAGGCATCCCCTCCACTGGGTCCGCAACATACAGCAATAAATCATCTGCATACAATGATACCCGGTGTTCTTCTCCTGCCCTGAGTACTCCCCTCCACTTCCTGGAGCCCCTCAGTGCTATGGCCAGGGGCTCAATCGCCAATGCAAACAGTAACGGAGACAGGGGACACCCCTGCCTCGTCCCTCTATGAAGACGGAAGTAATCAGACCTCTGTCTGTTCATGACCACGCTCGCCACCGGGGCCCTCTACAGCAGCTGTACCCATCCGATATACCCTTCTCCAAAACCAAATCACCTCAGCACCTCCCACAGATAATCCCACTCCACTCTGTCGAATGCTTTCTCGGCGTCCATCGCCACCACTATCTCCGCCTCCCCCTCTGGTGGGGGCATCATCATTACCCCTAGCAACCTCCTTATGTTCGTGTTCAGCTGTCTCCCCTTAACGAACCCAGTTTGATCCTCGTGGACCACCCCCGGGACACAGTCCTCTATCCTTGTCGCCATCACCTTGGCCAGGAGCTTAGCATTTACATTTAAAAGGGAAATGGGCCTGTAGGACCCACACTGCAGCGGGTCTTTTTCCTTCTTCAAAAGGAGCGATATCGTTGCCTCCGACATAGTCGGGGGCAGCTGCCCCCTTTCCCTAGCCTCATTAAAGGTTCTCGTCAAAAGCGGGGCCAGTAGGTCCATATACTTCCTATAAAATTCCACCGGGAATCCGTCCGGTCCCGGGGCCTTCCCCGCCTGCATGCTCCCAATCCCTTTTACCACCTCCTCCATCTCAATCTGTGCTCCCAGTCCCGCCCTCTCCTGCTCCTCCACCTGAGGGAATTCCAGCTGATCCAAGGAACACATCATTCCCTCCTTCCCTTCCAGGGGCTGAGCCTTATATAACCTCCCATAAAATGCCTTGAACACCCCGTTCACTCTCTCCGCTCCCCGTTCCATATCTCCCTCCTCATCTCTCACCCCACCTATCTCCCTCGCTGCTCCCCTCTTCCTCAATTGGTGGGCCAATAGCCGACTCGCCTTTTCTCCATACTCATACTGTACACCCTGTGCCCTCCTCCACTGTGCCTCTGCCTTACCCGTGGTCAGCAGGTCAAATTCCACATGTAGCCTTTGTCTTTCCCTGTACAGTCCGTCCTCCGGTGCCTCCGCATATTGCCTGTCCACCCTCAAAAGTTCTTTCAGCAATCGCTCCCTTTCTTTACCCTCTTGCTTCCCTTTATGTGCCCTTATGGATATCAGTTCCCCTCTAACCACCGCCTTCAACGCCTCCCAGACCACTCCCACCTGAACCTCTCCATTGTCATTAAGCTCCAAGTACCTTTCGATGCACCCCCTCACCTTTAAACATACCCCCTCATCCGCCAATAAGCCCATATCCATTCTCCAGAGTGGGTGCTGTCCTTTTTCCTCTCCTACCTCCTACCTCCTACCTCCAGGTCTACCCAATGTGGAGCGTGGTCCGAAATAGCTATGGCCGTATATTCCATCCCTGTCACCTTCGGAATCAGTGCCCTTCCCAAGACAAAAAAGTCTATCCGTGAGGATACTTTGTGGACATGGGAGAAAAATGAGAACTCCTTATTCCTAGGCCTACTAAATCTCCAGGGGTCTACCCCTCCCATCTGCTCCATGAAGGCCTTGAGCACCCTGGCCGCTGCCGGCCTCCTCCCGGTCCTGGACCTCGACCGGTTCAGCCCTGGATCAAGCACCGTATTGAAGTCACCCCCCATTACCAACTTTCCCGCCTCCAGGTCCGGGATACGTCCCAACATACGCCTCATCAAATTTGCATCATCCCAGTTCGGGGCGTATACGTTCACCAGAACCACCGCCTCCCCTTGCAATCTGCCACTCACCATCACATATCTACCCCCACTATCCGCCACTATGGTCTTTGCCTCAAACAGTACCCGTTTCCCCACTAAGATAGCCACCCCCCTGTTCTTCGCATCTAAACCCGAATGAAACACCTACCCCACCCATCCTTTACGTAGTCTGACCTGATCTATCAGTTTCAGATGCGTCTCCTGCAACATAACCACATCTGCCTTTAATTTCTTTAGGTGTGCGAGTACCCGTGCCCTTTTAATCGGTTCCACGTGATCAGCCGGGTTGGGGGGCTCTTTACCCCCCCCCCTTGTCGACTAGCCATCCCCTTTTTTAACCCAGCTCCTCACCCGGTTCCCACGTACCCGTGTATCCCCCCGACGGCGCACTCCCGCCTCGACCACCCCATCCCATAACAGCTCCCCCTTCTCCTTAGCAGCAGCAACCCAGTTAACCCCCCCTCCCCTAGATCCCCCTCTAGCGTAGTTGCACCCCCCATGTTGCTCCCAGAAGTCAGCGAACTCTGGCTGACCTTGGCTTCCTCCCTTGTCCTCGGCCCCCACTGTGCGAGGTCCCCTCCTTCCTGCGTCCCTGTTCCCGCCATAATTACCATAGCGCGGGAACAAAGCCCGCGTTTCCCACTTGGCCCCGCCCCTAATAGCCGGCGCCCACAGTTCCTCATACTCCCCCCCCCCCCCCCCAACATGGGGAAGAGAGAAAAGTTACAGGATCGCAAAATTAACAAATTGAAAAATCATCCCCCCCCCCCCACCTTTTTCCCTCGCCCCACATAATCACCCCACCACTTTGTCCCAAAAGTTCTTTCTCTCGCCAGACTATTCCAGCTTCTCGTCGACAATGAATGTCCACGCCTCTTCTGCCGTCTCAAAGTAGTGGTGCTTCCCTTGGTGTGTGACCCACAATCTCGCCGGTTGCAACATTCCAAACTGGATCTTCTTTTTGTGAAGCACCGCCTTAGCCCGATTAAAACTTGCCCTCCTCCGCACTCCAATCTTGGTACACGCGGATCACCGCGTTCTCCCACCTACAGCTCCGAGTTTTCTTCGCCCATCTGAGGACCGTCTCTCTGTCATTGTAGCGGAGAAACCTCACCACTATAGCTCGAGGTATTTCTCCAGCCTTCGGTCTTCGCACCAAAACTCGATAAGCTCCCTCCACCTCCAAAGGGCCCGTCGGGGCCTCCGATCCCATTAGCGAGTGAAGCGTCGTGCTCACATATGTCCCGACGTCCGCCCCTTCTGCGCCTTCGGGAAGACCCAGAACTCTTAAATTCTTCCTCCTCGAATTATTCTCCAGTACTTCCAGCCTTTCCACACACCTTTTGTGCTGTGCCTCGTGCGTCTCTGTCTTCACCACCAGGCCCTGTGTTTCGTCTTCATTTTCAGCAGCCTTTGCCTTCACGACCCGAAGCTCCAGCTCTTGGGTCTTCTGCTCCTCCTTTAGCCCTTCAATCGCCTGTAATATCGGGGCCAACAGCTCCTTCTTCAACTCCTTTTTCAGCTCTTCCACACAGCGCCGCAGGAACTCTTGTTGGTCTGGGCCCCATAACAAACGGCCACCTTCCGACGCCATCTTGCTTTGAGCTTCCCTTCCTTGCCGCTGCTCCAGAGGATCCTCCGCAATCCGGCCGCTATCCTCTCCCTTATCCATGCGTGTCCGGGGGGATTCCCTTCTGGTTTACCGCACAGTGTTTTTAGCCATTTAAATTGCCGTTGGGGCTCCTATTAAGAACCCAAAAGTCCGTTCCAACGGGAGCTGCCGAAACGTGTGACTTAGCTGGTCATCGCCGCACCCGGAAGTCTCTATTGCTTTTTCTTGCTATCCTGCGTGCCTCGTCTTTGAATCTATTACTATCCCTAATTTCCTTTGTAAGCCATGGTTTGGCCATGGTTCCCTTTCTACTTTTGCGCCAAATAGGAGTAAACAACTTTGGGAGTTCACCCATTCATTCCTTGAATGCCTGCCGTTGCCTGTTCTCTGTCCTTCCTTTCAGAAATGTTTCCCAGTCTGTCATAGCCAGCTCATGCCTCATAATAATAATAATCTTTATTAGAGTCAAAAGTTGGCTCACATTAACACTGCAATGAAGTATGAAGTTACTAATCGCCACACTCCAGCGCTTGTTCGGGTACACAGAGGGAGAATTCAGAATGGCCAATTCACCTAAAAACACATCTTTCAGGAATTGTGGGAGGACATCGGAGCACCCAAAGGAAACCCACACAGACACGGGGAGAACATTCAGAGTCCGCACAGACAGTGACCCAAGCTGGGAATCGAACCTGGGACCCTGGCGCTGTGAAGCAACAGTGCTAACGACTGTGCTACCGTGCTGCATCATAGTTACATTAATTGAGGTTTAGGACCCTTGTCACAGAATCAATGACCTCACTATCCACCTGGGTAAGTACTTTAAAGCACTTTGGAAAGTATATCGCTCATAAAAGTCACTTTAAAAGAAATGATAAGTCCCTGGTTTTGGATTCGCTCGCATGTGGAATTATCTTCTCCACGTTTACCCTATTGAACCCCTTCACAACTTTAAAGTCCTCATTCAGGTTTTCACTGTCTTCTTTAAGTAAAATGCCCCAGGCTGTTTCATCTTTTCTGAGTTGTATCCTCTCTGTATTTGAGCCCCAGTCTGTGTGATAGTTGCACCTCTCAGTATTTGAGCCCCAGTCTGTGTGATAGTTGCACTTCTCAGTATTTGAGCCCCAATCTGTGTGATAGTTGCACCTCTCAGTATTTGAGCCCCAGTCTGTGTGATAGTTGCACCTCTCAGTATTTGAGCCCCAATCTGTGTGATAGTTGCACCTCTCAGTATTTGTGCCCCAGTCTGTGTGATAGTTGCACCTCTCAGTATTTGAGCCCCAGTCTGTGTGATAGTTGCACCTCTCAGTATTTGAGCCCCAATCTGTGTGATAGTTGCACCTCTCAGTATTTGAGCCCCAGTCTGTGTGATAGTTGCACCTCTCAGTATTTGAGCCCCAGTCTGTGTGATAGTTGCACTTCTCAGTATTTGAGATTCCCGGTCTGTGTGATAGTTGTATCCTCTCAGTAGTTGAGATTCCCAGTCTGTGTGATAGTTGTATTCTCTCAGTATTTGAGCCCCAATCTGTGTGATAGTTGCACCTCTCAGTATTTGAGATTCCCAGTCTGTGTGATAGTTGTATTCTCTCAGTATTTGAGCCCCAATCTGTGTGATAGTTGCACCTCTCAGTATTTGAGATTCCCAGTCTGTGTGATAGTTGTATTCTCTCAGTATTTGAGCCCCAGTCTGTGACAGTTGCACCTCTCAGTATTTGAGCCCCAGTCTGACAGTTGCACCTCTCAGTATTTGAGCCCCAGTCTGTGACAGTTGCACCTCTCAGTATTTGAGAGTCCCAGTCTGTGACAGTTGCACCTCTCAGTATTTGAGAGTCCCAGTCTGTGACAGTTGCACCTCTCAGTATTTGAGAGTCCCAGCCTGTGTGATAGTTGAATCCTCTGTTTCGCCTCCCAGCCAAATGATGGCGCTGTGAGCGACTTTGGGATTCACCTCGCACACCCGAGGACCATTGGATCGCAGAGGGTTTTTTTTAATGAATAAAATTCGTACCGGGTGAAATCTGAACCAAATGACATGGATTGCATGAATTGTTCCAGGTTTAAAAGCAAATACCGGAATGGGGTTCTGAAAACGTGTTTAATGGGAATGGCTGATGTGTACCCAGGCGTTTTTCTGCCGGCTCCCCCCCCCCCGCCCGTCGGGTGTGGTACCGACGGTGGGGGCCCGATGTCATCAGGGGCGGGGCCAGGCGGAGGTAAACATGGATCCGGTGCTGTACGTGCTGGCCGCTGCCATCCTGGTGATCCTCATCTTCTTTGCGTCGAGAATAAGAGGACGGGCGCAGAAAGGTAGGCGACTGACATCCACTGTTGGTGACAACAGGTGTGCGGTTTGGAATCTGAGGCGGGCGCGGGGCCCATGCTGATCCGGAGCCGCTTGGGTTAAGCCACCGGAGGTCCCGCCTCTGCACACCCGATTGGGTAACGGGGGACTTGTCGGCGACGTGGCGGGCAGGCACTGGTCCGCCTGGCTGTCAATCAATGGGAGAAGCCGCCCTCTCGCCAGCATCAAGGACCGGGGACGGCTTTTTCCAATTGGGATTTTGCTTTGACTTTAATTTTCTCACCGAGACTCCTGTGCTGTTCGCCCTCGGCGCTCTGCTCCTTTCCTTAAGCCCCGACTTGCGAGTGTCTTATTAAATCAAATTTTAGGGGAGGGACAAGTCAAAAATTCAGTCAGGCTCCCTTCCCACCTGAGCCGGGGGGGGGGGGGGGGGGCGGGGGATAAGTTTTTACCCTTTCCAGGGAATTTTGTGCACCCACAGCTGCGGCTGTTCTCTTTTTAAATCCCATATCAAGATGTAAATGTGAGCCCAGTTTGAATTAATTTAAGTCAGTACTTTTAGTTGAAAGATTTTTACTGTAACCTGGTTGCACGTTGTATACATAGAATCCCTGTAGGGCAGAAAACCATTCGGCCCATCAAGTCTGCACCGACCCTCTAAAAGCGCACCTCTAGGCTCAGCCCTGTCCCTAACCTTTTGCACACCAACGGGCAATTTTGCATGACCATTGCAAAGCAGACACTCGCAGTGCAGTCTTTGGAGTTGTTGCTGTCATGGCGAGTGGCCACCGCTACTCTCTCTCTTTGTTGTCACTGCTGCTGCCCATCTGCTGCCTGTTCCCACTGTTTGTTTGGTGCTTACCTGACTGCCTAACTGGAGAAAGCAGGGTTGAAGGAGAAGAGGGTGACTATCAAGACCAGGGTGGGAGCTGAGCCCTCTGGACTGCTTATTTTCTGGGACCCTCCCGGGCTGCTGGTCTGCCTGGCCCGGTCCTCCCACCCATCAAAAACGGCCTTTCAGCGAGGATGAAGCTTCTTTCTTATTCCATCAGGTGTGCTTGACCAAGGTGGACGTGCGGATCTGGTAGATGGTGTGTTTGCTAAGCCCCTTTCCAGGTTGCAGACCTCGCACACCAATGTCTGCTTTCCATTGGTGTGGTCGTCCCACGTTGGGGGTGTGGACTGTGTGTTTCCTGAGCCCTTCCTTACTTTTGCTCCCCTATCCTCCCACCAGCTGCACAGGAGCCTCCCGTTACAGGTACCAGCCATCCATGGAGCTCGACCCTCCTATTCTGCCATCCTCCTCCTCCTGCTGTGACCGTTGCTTTCTTTCCCCTTCCTTTCCTTGTTCCTCTGCTTTCCTTTGATCTCCAGGGGGAGTATGTTATAACACCCCTACTCGTTTCTCTTCAGCCCTCCCCCGACTATTTACAATTGTTGACACAACGAAGTCCCCATCGGTGTGGGTGTGGCATGTATGCCGTATTGCCCACTCCATCTCTGCCAGTGGCATAGCCTTCAAAAGTCACACGTGGGGGTGGTGGTCTCCTCGGCCTCCACTGCTCCCACAGCCCTGCTCACCCGGACGCTGGGGGTTAAGTGTTACGCACACCCCACTATGACCATAGAGGTTTGCGTTTGCTTAGTGGCCGGGTCCATCGGCCCCAAGGCCATTGTGGCCGCCTCTCACATGTATGGCAAAGTCGTATTTTTTCTGAGGGCCGAGTGGGTGGTCCACCTTGTTTACCTGGACCCTCTTTTTCACAGCGCAAGGGTCCCAGGTTTGATTCCAGCTTGGGTCACTGTCTGTGTGGAGTCTGCACGTTCTCCCCGTGTCTGCGTGGATTTCCTCCGTGTGCTCCGGTTTCCTCCCACATGCCCCGAAAGACGTGCTTATTAGGTGAATTGAACATTCTGAATTCTCCCTCCCACAGGCGCCGGAATGTGGTACTGGGGATTTTCACAGTAACTTCATTGCAGTGTGAACGTAAGCCTACTTGTGACAAGAAAGATTATTATTGGCGAGACCGTGATGTGGTGGTATTTTCACTGGACTAGTAATCCAGAGACCAGTGTAATGCTCTGGGAAATTGGGTTCGAATCCCACCAGGGCAGTTGGTAGAATTTGAATTCAATAAAAATCTGGAATTAAAAGTCCAATGACGACCAAGACACCATTGTCAATTGTTGTAAAACCCCACCTGGTTCACTAATGTCCTTTTAGGGAAGGAAATCAGCCATCCTTATCTGGCCTGGCCGACACATGACTCCAGACCCACAGCAATGTGGTTGACTCTTAAGTGTACTCAGGGATGGGGAATAAATGCTGGCTGAGCCAGCGACGTCCACGTCCCCTGAACGAATAAAGGAAAAATTGAACGTCCCGCCCTACCTTTCTTTGGAGCTCCTCATCCCCCAACTCCAACTACTTGTGGACGTACGATCAGAGGTGGCACCACTCCCGCGTGGTCTGAAGGACGTCCTCCTCAGGCACATCTACTCCTTCCGCCACCAGCTTTCCATTCGCCTGGCGAAGGAGGTATCAGAAAGGGGGATTCAAAGTCTCCCATCAATAATCTTTATTAGTGACAAGTAAGCGTGCATGAATGCTGCAATGAAGTTACTGTGAAAATCCCCTAAGGGGATACTTACCGTATTTCCTGGTCCGTGGATGGCGTGTGGTCCCGCGGCCATGTGCGGTTGAGGACCCTCATCCTCACGGACATGAACCGTGGCTCCCCCTTTGACTCGCTGGAAGGAAGGCGCGGGATCCGTCAGCAGCTCCTAATGCTGCATGCCAACGATGAATCCCTTGTATCGGATCTGGAGGACGTCAGGGCCCACTGCAGTCCATGTGGTGGTAGGAACACCCGCAGTGCTGTTAGGGAGGGAGTTCTAGTGTTTTGACCAAGTAATAGTGAAGAAATGGTGTTTTTTTCCAAATCAGGATGGAACTTGTGGTGTTCCTTCCACGTAGTTGAGGTCACAAGTTTGGAAGGTGCTGGTAAAAGGTGCCTTGGTGAGTTGCTACAGTGCATTTTGTAGATGGTGGAAAAGGCTGCCACTGCATGTGTGGTGGAGGGAGTGAATGTTTATTGCGTTAAATGAGATGCCAGTCAAGCGGGCTCCTTTGTCCTTCACAATGTCAAGTTTTTGTTTGTGGTGTTGGATCACATTCATCCAGGCACATGGAGAGTATTCCATCACACTCCTGACTTTTGTCTTGTGGATGTTACTGTGAAAATCCCAGACATTGGCAAGTTAGGAGGTGAGTTACTCTCTGCAGAGATCCCAACCTTGGACACGCTTTTGTAGCCACCGTATTTATATGGCTGTATTTCTGGGCTGCATGTGTTTAGCATTGTTGCTTCATAGCGCCAGGGTCCTGGGTTCGATCCCTGCTTGGGTCACTGTGCGGAGTCTGCATGTTCTCCCTGTGTCTGCGTGGCTTTCCTCCCGGTGCTCCGGTTTCCTCCCACAAGCCCTGGAAAACGTGCTTGTTAGGTGAATTTGGCCGTTCTGAATTCTCCCTCTGTGTACCCGAACAGGCGCCGGAGTGTGACTGGGAGATTTTCACAGTAACTTCATTGCAGTGTTAATGTAAGCCGACTTGTGACAATAATAAAGATTATTATTATTATGTCAATGGTAAGCCCCAGGACATTGATAATGTGGGATTCAGTAATGGTAATGCCATTGAACATAAGAACCAGGAGCAGGAACAGGCCATCTGGCCGCCCCTCGAGTCTGCTCCGCTATTCAATAAGATCATGGCCGATCTTTTTGTGGACGCAGCTCGACTTACCCGCCCGTTCACCCTCACCTTTTATTTCTTTACTGTTCAAAAATTTATCTATCTTTGCCTTTAAAGCATTTAACGAGGTAGCCTCGACTGCTTCACTAATCAGGGAAGTCCACAGATTCACGACCCTTTGGGTGAAGAAGTTCCTCCTCAACTCAGTCCTAAATCTGCCCTCCCTTACTTTCAGACTATGCCCTCTAGTTCTAGATTTACCCACCAGTGGAAACAACATCCCTGCTTCTATCCTATCTACTCCCTTCATAACTTTATATGTTTCTATAAGATTCCCCCTCATTCTTCTAAATTCCAGTGAGTATAGTCCCAGTCTGCTTAGTCTCTCCTCATAAGCTAATCCTCTCAACTCTGGAATCAACCTAGTGAATCTCCTCTGTACCCCCTCCAGTGCCAGTACATCCTTTCTCAAGTAAGGAGAGCAAAACTGTGCACAGTAAAGTGAACGTCAAGTGGAGATAGTTATTTCATAGAATTTACAGTGCAAAAGGAGGCCATTCGACCCATCGAGTCTGCGCCGGCTCTTGGAAAGAGCACCCTACCCAAGGTCCACACCTCCACCCTATCCCCATAACCCAGTAATCCCACCCAACACTAAGGGCAATTTTGGACACTAAGGGCAATTTATCATGGCCAATCCACCTAACCTGCACATCTTTGGACTATGGGAGGAAACCGGAGCACACTGGGAGGATGTGCAGACTCCGCACAGACAGTGACCCAAGCCGGAATCGAACCTGGGATCCTGGAGCTGTGAAGCAATTGTGCTATCCACAATGCTACCGTAGATTCTCTATTGTTGGAGATGGCCATTGCGTGACACTTGTGTGGCACAAATGTTATTTTCCACTTGTCAGCCCATGACTGGGGGGCATGTAGCACAGTGGTTAGCACTGTTGCTTCACAGAACCAGGGTCTCGGGTTCGATTCCCGTCTCGGGTCACTGTCTGTGTGGAGTCTACACGTTCTCCCCGTGTCTGCGTGGGTTTCTTCCGGGAGCTCCAGTTTCCTCCCACAACTCCCGAAAGACATGCGCGTTAGGTAATTTGGACACTCTGAATTCTCCCTCAGTGTACCCAAACAGTGCTGGAGTGTGACGACTCTGGGATTTTCACACTAACTTTATTGCATTGTTAATGTAAGCCTCCTTGTGACAATAATAAAGATTATTATTATTGTTCATGTCTTGCTGCATATGAACATAATTCAGTATTGAGTCACGAATGGTGCTGAACATTGTGCAGTCACCTGCAAACATCCCCACTTATCTTATGATGGAAGAAAGGTCAATGATGAAGCAGCTGAAGATTATTGGGCCTAGGACACTATCCTGAACAGCCCCTGCAGTGAAATCATGGGACTGAGATGGTTGACCTCCAACAAGCACAACTATATTCCTTTTGTGCTAGATATGACTGCACCCAGTGGAGAAATTGAAATCAGTTTTCACAGGGCTCTTTGATGCCACATTTGGTCAAGGGCAGTCATTCTCACCTCATCTTAGCCCCCTACTCTACTCCCTGTACACACACAACTGCGTTGCAAAACGTGGTTCCAACTCCATCTACAAGTTTGCTGACGATACGACCATAGTGGGCCGGATCTCGAATAACGATGAGTCCAAATACAGGAGGGAGATAGAGAACCTAGTGGAGTGGTGTAGCGACAACAATCTCTCCCTCAATGCCAGCAAAACTAAAGAGCTGGTAATTGACTTCAGGAAGCAAAGTGCTGTCAGTATCAACGGGGCCGAGGTGGAGATGGTTAGCAGTTTCAAATTCCTAGGGGTGCACATCTCCAAAAATCTGTCCTGGTCCACCCACGTCGACGCTACTACCAAGAAAGCACAACAGCGCCTGTACTTCCTCAGGAAACTAAGGAAATTCAGCATGTCCACATTGACTCTTACCAACTTTTACAGTGCACCATAGAAAGCATCCGATCAGGCTGAATCGCAGCCTGGTATGGCAAATGCTCGGCCCAGGACCGCAAGAAACTTCAGAGAGTCGTGAACACCGCCCAGTCCATCACACGAACCTGCCTCCCATCCATTGACTCCATCTACACCTCCCGCTGCCTGGGGAAAGTGGGCAGCATAATCAAAGACCCCTCCCACCCGGCTTACTCAATCTTCCAACTTCTTCCATCGGGCAGGAGATACAGAAGTCTGAGAACACGCACGACAGACTCAAAAACAGTTTTTTCCACACTGTCACCTAAATGACCCTCTTATGGACTGACTTCATTAACACTACACCCTGTATGCTTTGCCCGATGCCAGTGCTTATGTAGTTACATTGTATATGGAGTGTTGCCCTATTATGTATTTTCTTTTATTCCCTTTTCTTCTCATGTACTTAATGATCTGTTGAGCTGCTCGCAGAAAAATACTTTTCACTGTACCTTGGTACACGTGACAATAAACTAATCCAATCCAATCCAATCTCTGGAGTTCAGCTTTTTTGCACATTTGGTCAAGAGCAGTCATTCTCACCTCATCTCTGGAGTTCAGCTTTTTTGTCCATGTTTAGAAACCCCAGCTGTAATGAGGTCAGGAGCTGAATGGCCCTGGCGGGACCCAAACTAAGGATCAGTAAGGTGGTTATTGCTGAATAATGCTACTTGATTGCACTGTCAACGATACTTTCCATCATTACTGGAAGTAATTGGCTGGGTTGGATTTGACTGGCTTTTTGTGTACAGGACATACCTGGACTAATTTCCCCATTGCTGGGTAGATGCCACTGTCGTAACTGGACTGAAATCGTTTTGATAAGGGTGTGGCTAGTTAAGGAGCATGTGTCTTCAGAACTATTGCTGGAATGTTGTCGGGGCCTGTAGCCTTTCCAGCATCCATTGTGTTCAGCCATTTCTTGGTGTCACGTCGAGTGCATTGAATTGGCTAAAGACTGGCATCTGTGATGTTGGGACCTCTGGAGGAGGTCAAGATGGATCATCCAATTGACACTTCTGTCTGAAGATGTCTGCAAATACTGGTGTTCTAGGCTCCCCCATCAGTGAACATGGGGATAATTGTGAAGCCACCTCCTCCAGTGTCTTAGTTGCCCATCACTATTGCAACGACTATTGCAGCAGTACTCGCATTAAGCCTGAAATTTCAAAATTATAAATAATGAAGATCTTCTGGATGTGACTTGTAGTTGGAGAAAATCTTGAGCGCACACAGAAGAAAAATCTTTCATCTGTGGTGTTTGTGCATCTCCTACAAGTTGGAGTATTGGTATATAAATCATCTGGGAATCTACCTGCTCCTCTCATCAGCTCATGACTGAAGTGTACGAGGGAGTAACTATAAAGGAAAAAACAAATTTATTCAAGTTATGATCTGAAAATGTGATGTGGCGGTAATTTTGTAATGGACTGTGTATATATGAATCGACCAGGCAGATGTGTTTATTTTCTTTGTGAGATTTGGGTATTGCTGTCAAGGCTGCACTTGGTGTTGTTCCCTGGGTTGTCTTGAGTGGTGGATTTTCAGCTTCAATTTCAATTTAAACTGCTGCAGTCCTTATGGTGACAACACTCCCTAAAGTATCTGAATTCAAACTTGAAGTCATGCACTTAGCTTGAATTAAAACTCGAAAGGTATTCACTACTGGGTGTAATGATGCGCACTATTATAACTGACTTGTGGAATTAATAATCTTTATTGTCACAAATAGACTTACAGTAACACTGCAGTGAAGTTACTGTGAAAAGCCTCTAGTCGCCACACTTCGGCGCCTGCTCGGGTACACAGAGGGAGCATTCAGAATGTCCAAATTACCTAACAGCACGTCTTTCGGGACTTGTGGGAGGAAACTGGAGCACCCAGAGGAAACCCACACAGGGAGAACGTGCAGACTCCGCACAGACAGTGACCCAAGCTGGGAATTGAATCTGGGACCCTGGTGCTGTGAAGCAACTGTGCTAACCACTGTGCTACCGTGTTGTCCTTAGGAACATAGTTCAGAGAAGGTTTGCTAAACCAATACCAGGAATGGGCTGGTTGTATTATGAGGAAAGATTGGACAGACTCGGCTTGTATCTGCTGGAGTTAAAGAATAAGTGACTGCTGAGGGAACTTGAGAGGTTGCATTTGAAATAGATGTATTCTCTTGAACGTAGAACTAGGGGTAAAAACAGAAAATGCTGGATAAACAAATTGGATCTGGCAGTATCTGTAGAGAGAGGGAAAGAGCAGTTGGTGACGAATGTGATATAAAATAGTTACTTCAGAGATATTAGTTACTGTAATGTAGAGATAGGCCAGTCTCATTCTGGTGAGTTCACAGACAAAGGATTTCAGACCGCATGGCAAAGCAAGGAGGAGATGTGTCCACCAAAGGAGGAGAAAAGTATGCTGGGTAATAGGGGCCAGAGGAAGGGATTGGAAGTGAGCCAATCAGAATGTATGACCAGGTCAGGAGGGGTATAGGATGACCTATGGGAATTGTGTATGTGAAACTTGATACCATTTGAATTGATTTGCAGAAATCCCTTTGTCTCTTTGTTCATTCGCTTTCCGGGATGTAGGAGACTGGATGTGTCTTATGCCTCTGTGAAATGAATCAGGCTTGCAAGCCAAATAAAATAACTAATGCTGTACCTGCAAATCCATCTCGACTTTTATTGAGGCCAGACTGACGGGTAAAGAAATTTGTATTTTGTCATTTGGTGCCGAAACCCGGGATTTCTCAAGACGGTTCTGACCATCAGAATTAGACTGATTATGAACAGGGAGAGTGGGAAGAAGGGGCCCACAATGTATAGCTGTAAAATGACCGCGCATTGCTTTTTCCCCTCTTCATATCGTCTGATTAGTCTGGTCACTCGCGGTTGGTACGGAAAGATCGTCTCGACGAAATCAAAGGTCAGTCTGGGGATCAGAAAATTAAACTGATGGGATATCATAATTGATAGTTCAGTTTTGGGTTAATTGTGTTGTTGACGACTGATGTGACTTCGGCAGATGAGGGTTCAGTTAAATAAGTGTTTTTAAATCTGAAGATGGTTCAACTCCATGTGTGAGTTCTGATTCGGCTTGGGTTAGGTTATGGGTTGATGCGACATCTAAAACAGATGATTCAATTCCATGTGTGAGTGTTTTAAATCTATAGTTGATTAAGCTAAAATTGTACCCTTGGACTGTGGTGGCGAAGGGCGCAGTTCTGAGGACTAGTTGAGATTGTGGGGAATTGCTTGGATAAATTTCAAGACAAAGAACATCCATAGAGCTGGATGCTGCATGTTGGTTGAAGCAGAAGTCTCTCAAAGGGTTAACAGCAGCAGCCAAAGTTAAAGACGACAGACAGTGCTTCTCACTCAGGCCTTGAGATAACAGCAGCAGCCTGTAGTGTAATCGGATACCTTTCCTTTGAGTCAGTGAACTCCAGCAAAGTTACGTTTTGAATTAATTAAAGGAAACCAGTGGGTTTCTCCACCTCTTTGATAAAAGTTATTATTTTCAAAAGCAATTGATTGAAATTGCCAGAATCTTAAGTTTTACTTACTTGAAATAATGTTTATCTCATTTTATTTGTGAATTAATAGAAACTTAAAGAAGATCTCTGACACCATTTTAAAAAGTGTAAATCTGGAGATGACAGTTGACTTTGCTCTGGTATACATCACCGCAGCTAACTGCTCCCTCATTGATGGCAGCCAACATTTTTGAGAATGTAAGAAAAACTTGTTAAAAGAAAAATTGTTAAGATAAAGAATTAATTAAGTTGTAAATGTTATACAAGTTTGTGTTAAGCAAATCGTAAATTTAGTTCTGAGTTGAGATCAGAGCTAAGTTTGCAAGTTGCAGTAATTCAATTTTGAATTTTCAAACATTTTAAGTTTTAAAAGAACACTGTTAGAACCTTTTCAATCGTTTTGCCAAGGAGCAAAAAAAAAAAAATTGCCATTGGTTATAAATAAGCAAATAAAAAAAAAAATATATATATATAATTTAAAAAAAAGAAAGAGCCAAAGTATGAAAGCTAAAGAGTTAATTAGATTATGGTGACAATATTGTCAAGAGGAAAGAGATAGGATCATGTTATCAAGTTGGCAGGACAATGCCCTTAAAATGGGAATTCCAATTAGTGAACAGGGTAAAAAAAAACAACATTACAGGTCTTGAAAAAGGAATGTGCATTCAAAAAAAAATGCGCAAGTAAAGACAGGAAAGGCTCGGGTCAAACAAAAGATGGGCTACGTAGTTCAATGGCTGGCCTTGAATTGATAGAAAATGATCAATTTGATGATTTAAAAATGTCAGTAAAAGTTCCGACTGCACCTGTAGCATTGTCTACACTAGTTCCAGAACCACCAGAGTATAATAATTTATATCCAGTCACTGCTCCCCAGATTCCAATCATGCCAGTAACTCCAGCCCTTTTGGTTGATAGCGTGGGTCCCGATTTACCATCTTCACGATCAGTAGGGGAAGAGGAGCTCTGTTCCGCAAGCCCAGTTAGCTCGAGGACCCGATCTCGGACAGCGAGAGAAGGGCTTGATCCTAACCAGAAACAATTAAGCATACCACCTAAATCCCTTCAGACCAAGGGGAAACCGCAAATTTCGAGAACAAAGGGAGATGCCAGGATTGAAAGAGAAAGAACTCCCTCTAGTGACAGAGAGGGACGTTGAAGTCTTGGAAGAACCAGAGGAAATAGCTAGAGTGCCCCCTGGTGAGACTCGGAGACAGTTGCCGATTAGGAAGATACCAATCACCTGAATTATGCTAGCCACGCCGCACTTCAGCAAGCCCATGCGTTAGACTACGATAGAGGGACACAAATCCTGAATGCGTTGAATAGCACATTTCAAAAGCCCATAAATATTTCTGCTATCTTAGACCTAAAACCTAAGAAGATTGAAGAGCCAGAGGAATTTCTGGAACGTTTTAATGAAATCTACCGTGTGCAGTCAGGCGACTTGCCATATCATAGAACATAGAACAATACAGCGCAGTACAGGCCCTTCGGCCCACGATGTTGCACCGAAACAAAAGCCATCTAACCTACACTATGCCATTATCATCCATATGTTTATCCAATAAACTTTTAAATGCCCTCAATGTTGGCGATTTCACTACTGTAGCATGTAGGGCATTCCACGGCCTCACTACTCTTTGCGTAAAGAACCTACCTCTGACCTCTGTCCTATATCTATTACCCCTCAGTTTAAAGCTATGTCCCCTCGTGCCAGCCATATCCATCCGCGGGAGAAGGCTCTCACTGTCCACCCTATCCAACCCCCTGATCATTTTGTATGTCTCTATTAAGTCTCCTCTTAACCTTCTTCTCTCCAACGAAAACAACCTCAAGTCCATCAGCCTTTCCTCATAAGATTTTCCCTCCATACCAGGCAACATCCTGGTAAATCTCCTCTGCACCCGCTCCAAAGCCTCCACGTCCTTCCTATAATGCGGTGACCAGAACTGTACGCAATACTCCAATTTTGTGATATTTATTCAAAATGGGGCTACCATTTTGTTGATTGTAATTGTTTTACTGATAAGTTTGGTATAATACAATCAACATGAAATGCAAAAGTTCCTTTATAACCGGAACAAAAATGCAACATTGTAATCAATTATCAACTCAATTCAATTACCTTGCTGTACACAAGTTCTGCAGCACAAGAACACATGTTATTCAAAACGTTTACTATTTGATTGGGGTAACTGTAGCATCAGGATTCAGTGAATTGTCTGGGGCCTATTAAACTGCTTAGAATTTACAAAAACATTGAAATAGACTTTTTTGGTTTTCATTGTACTACAAACAATTACCCACCATCATGCTCTAACAAAATTGTGCATTTATATACCCCCTCAATTTTCTCTGGTTTATGTAACAAAGTTAACTTATACAGTTAACGTGATGCCCCCGTTAAGGTGAAAAGAAAAACAAAGTACTAAAAGATACCAAAAAATTCCGATCATTAGAAAATAGTTCTTTTCAAAGAGCACTGCGGAATTGAGAGAAAATTAGCAACATGGTTTCAACCAACTATCAGAATCCGTTGTTTCTGAGGGATATGCAGTCACATTGGAAATAAGCCATAACCTCAAGTCCATCAGCCTTTCCTCATAAGATTTTCCCTCCATACCAGGCAACATCCTGGTAAATCTCCTCTGCACCCGCTCCAAAGCCTCCACGTCCTTCCTATAATGCGGTGACCAGAACTGTACGCAATACTCCAAATGCGGCCGTATCAGAGTTCTGTACAGCTGCAACATGACCTCCCGACTCCGGAACTCAATCCCTCTACCAATAAAGGCCAACACTCCATAGGCCTTCTTCACAACCCTATCAACCTGGGTGGCAACTTTCAGGGATCTATGTACATGGACACCTAGATCCCTCTGCTCATCCACACTTTCAAGAACTTTACCATTAGCCAAATATTCCGCATTCCTGTTATTCCTTCCAAAGTGAATCACCTCACACTTCTCTACATTAAACTCCATTTGCCACCTCTCAGCCCAGCTCTGCAGCTTATCTATATCCCTCTGTAACCTGCTACATCCTTCCACACTATCGACAACACCACCGACTTTAGTATCGTCTGCAAATTTACTCACCCACCCTTCTGCGCCTTCCTCTAGGTCATTGATAAAAATGACAAACAGCAACGGCCCCAGAACAGATCCTTGTGGTACTCCACTTGTGACTGTACTCCATTCTGAACATTTCCCATCAACCACCACCCTCTGTCTTCTTTCAGCTAGCCAATTTCTGATCCACATCTCTAAATCACCCTCAATCCCCAGCCTCCGTATTTTTTGCAATAGCCTACCGTGGGGAACCTTATCAAACGCTTTGCTGAAATCCATATACACCACATCAACTGCTCTACCCTCGTCTACCTGTTCAGTCACCTTCTCAAAGAACTCAATAAGGTTTGTGAGGCATGACCTACCCTTCACAAAGCCATGCTGACTATCCCTGATCATATTATTCCTATCTAGATGATTATAAATCTTGTCTCTTATAATCCCCTCCAAGACTTTACCCACTACAGACGTGAGGCTCACCGGTCTATAGTTGCCGGGGTTGTCTCTGCTCCCCTTTTTGAACAAAGGGACCACATTTGCTGTCCTCCAGTCCTCTGGCACTATTCCTGTAGCCAATGATGACATAAAAATCAAAGCCAATGGTCCAGCAATCTCTTCCCTGGCCTCCCAGAGAATCCTAGGATAAATCCCATCAGGTCCCGGGGACTTATCTATTTTCAGCCTGTCCAGAATTGCCAACACCTCTTCCCTACGTACCTCAATGCCATCTATTCTATTAGCCTGGGGCTCAGCATTCTCCTCCACATTATCTTTTTCCTGAGTGAATACTGAAGAAAAATATTCATTTAGTATCTCGCCTATCTCTTCAGACTCCACACACAATTTCCCACCCCTGTCCTTGACTGGTCCTACTCTTTCCCTAGTCATTCGCTTATTCCTGACATACCTATAGAAAGCTTTTGGGTTTTCCTTGATCCTTCCTGCCAAATACTTCTCATGTCCCCTCCTTGCTCGTCTTAGCTCTCTCTTTAGATCCTTCCTCGCTACCTTGTAACTATCCATCGCCCCAACCGAAACTTCACACCTCATCTTCACATAGGCCTCCTTCTTCCTCTTAACAAGAGATTCCACTTCCTTGGTAAACCACGGTTCCCTCGCTCGACGCCTTCCTCCCTGTCTGACCGGTACATACTTATCAAGAACACGCAGTAGCTGATCCTTGAACAAGCCCCACTTATCCAGTGTGCCCAACACTTGCAGCCTACTTCTCCACCTTATCCCCCCCCAAGTCACGTCTAATGGCATCATAATTGCCCTTCCCCCAGCTATAACTCTTGCCCTGCGGTGTATACTTATCCCTTTCCATCATTAACGTAAACGTCACCGAATTGTGGTCACTGTCCCCAAAGTGCTCTCCTACCTCCAAATCCAACACCTGGCCTGGTTCATTACCCAAAACCAAATCCAACGTGGCCTCGCCTCTTGTTGGCCTGTCAACATATTGTTTCAGGAAACCCTCCTGCACACACTGTACAAAAAACGACCCATCTATTGTACTCGAACTATATCTTTTCCAGTCAATATTTGGAAAGTTAAAGTCTCCCATAATAACTACCCTGTTACTTTCGCTCTTATCCAGAATCATCTTCGCCATCCTTTCCTCTACATCCCTAGAACTATTAGGAGACCTATAAAAAACTCCCAACAGGGTGACCTCTCCTTTCCTGTTTCTAACTTCAGCCCATACTACCTCGGAAGAAGAGTCCCCATCTAGCATCCTCTCCGCCACCGTAATACTGCTCTTGACTAGCAGCGCCACACCTCCCCCTCTTTTGCCTCCTTCTCTGAGCTTACTAAAACACCTAAACCCCGGAACCTGCAACATCCATTCCTGTCCCTGCTCTATCCATGTCTCCGAAATGGCCACAACATCGAAGTCCCAGGTACCAACCCATGCTGCCAGTTCCCCTACCTTGTTTCGTATACTCCTGGCATTGAAGTAGACACACTTCAAACCACCTACCTGAACACTGGCCCCCTCCTGCGACATCAAATCTGTGCTCCTGACCTCTATACTCTCATTCTCCCTTACCCTAAAACTACAATCCAGGTTCTCATGCCCCTGCTGCATTAGTTTAAACCCCCCCAAAGAGCACTAACAAATCTCCCTCCCAGGATATTTGTGCCCCTCAGGTTCAGATGTAGACCATCCTGTCTGTAGAGGTCCCACCTTCCCCAGAAAGAGCCCCAGTTATCCAGAAATCTGAATCCCTCCTGCCTGCACCATCCCTGAAGCCACGTGTTTACATGCTCTCTCTCCCTATTCCTCATCTCACTATCACGTGGCACGGGCAACAACCCAGAGATAACAACTCTGTTTGTTCTAGTTCTGAGCTTCCATCCTAGCTCCCTGAAAGCCTGCCTGACATCCTTGTCCCCTTTCCTACCTATGTCGTTAGTGCCAATGTGGACCATGACTTGGGGCTGCTCCCCCTCCCCCCTAAGGACCCGGAAAACACGATCCGAGACATCACGTACCCTTGCACCTGGGAGGCAACATACCAAACGTGAGTCTCTCACGCTCCCACAAAATCTCCTATCTGTGCCCCTGACTATAGAGTCCCCAATTACTAATGCTCTGCTCCTCTCCCCCTTCCCTTCTGAGCAACAGGGACAGACTCCGTGCCAGAGGCCCGTACCCCATGGCTTACCCCTGGTAAGTCCCCCCCCCCACAAGTATCCAAAGCGGTATACTTGTTTCTCAGGGGAACGACCGCAGGGGATCCCTGCACTGACTGCTTTTTCCCAGTCCCTCTTACAGTTACCCACCTATCTCCAATCTTTGGTGTAACTAATTCCCTGAAGCTGCTATCTATGACCCCTTCTGCCTCCCGAATGATCCGAAGTTCTTCCGACTCCAGCTCCAGTTCCCTAACTCGGTCTTGGAGGAGCTGGAGATGGCAGCACTTCCTGCAGGTAAAATCAGCAGGGACACTAACTGCATCCCTCACCTCAAACATCCTGCAGGAGGAACATTGCACTCCCTTCCCTGCCATTCCTCTAACTTTCTACCAAGATCTGGCTAACAACTAAATTAAATTTTTTATAAAAAATAATAATAATATAATAAAATATGGTACTTACCTCAGACCAATGGGTTTTATTATTAGGTTAGAGGAGGAGGGCGGGTGGGAGACACTACACGTGTAGTGTCTCGGGTTTCCTCTCCACCAGAATTTATTGGTGAGGGTCTTCCCAGACGTCCGCGGGTCGACTTCCTGTTCCCGCCTAAAACACTAATTTAAAAAAAAAAGAAAAATTCTCAGCTCCTGCTGAAATTAACTAAGCAGCCAACAACCACTCCCGCCGAAATCGACTGGCCTGCCCCTGCAAAGACAAGTGCTTTTAAAGGACAGACATATCAAAATGGTCAGAATTCCCCTCAATATTGTGCCATGTTAATGCATTGCCTACCACCTTCCGAGGCTACTGCTGTGAAATGTAATAACATGAATTGGACAGAGAACGACCCTTCCCAGATGGCAAGGGCAGTCAGATTATATTGGAAGGAGGGTGTAGGCCAGGAAGGAGGCTCAGTTACAAAGATTAAGACTGAGTATGTAATGAAAAAGGATGGTCTGCGACCCCAACAAGCGGCAGAAACGGTAGCTTACCAGCTGGAGCCCCAATATTGTGACTTTGGGTGAGTGGATCAGCGAGGGGGAGGATATCAAACCCACCCAAAGGGACCCTCAGCTCCTTTTTATGGCCTACCGTATGCACCAACAGCTTTACAACCGCCGCCCCCTCTGAGGGGCCATTGATCTACTGGGAGAAGTGGACGGGGCAGATATAGAGGGAGCAATGCATGTTTTAATTGCGGCCGTGCAGATCACTGGCAACAGGAATGCCCCTTTAAAAGACAGGCAGCAGAAGGAGGGGGTACCCACCAAGGGGAGGACAGACGAGATACACTGACTTCTCCCAGGCAAACCCTTTCCCAACACAGGATTGACTAGCTAATTTAGTCATAAGGACTATCCAATCGGACAGGGAACCTATTATCTCTCTGCAGATAGGAGATGAACATCACCCATTTGTAATCGTCACTGGAGCAGCCATGTCTTCTGTACAATCAGAACTTGGCCTACCACTATCTGACCACACCCAGCATTTGTCGGGGTTCCAAGGACAGGTGTGTGAGTATCCTATCTCTGACCCTGTGACAGTCACTTATGAGAATAAGTCTGCAGATCATCAGTTTGTAGTGACTACTGGATTGGACTGTAACTTGTTGGCCCGAGATTTACTGTGTATCTTCCAGCTACAGCTAGAGTGCGGAGACGAGGGAGTAACGGTTAAATCATGGAGGATGAGACAACAGTGCTATATTTCTATCACCTCAGTGGTGGACGTCAGACATTGAACATTCACTGCATCACGTTACCCTGGCCTATGACAGAAACGGACAAAACAGGGAGTTGGAGGACAAATACCGGCCATTAATTGGGACCGAATGGCCAGTCAAAGTTACAGCCACAGTCACGGGAAAAGAAGGTACAGCCGATTTTGTTACAATACCACCACATTTATGGCCACAGTCAGCTTCGGTAAGCCCTCATATTACACGTCAGGTCCACGACCAGTACCATGCCAGGGATTTGGGGCCTTTGGTAAGGAGGGCAGTGGATCATTCAGATCCAACAGAGTACGCACTTCAAGTCACGCCAGATGGCACTGCCATAAAATATTTTGAGGTCCCTGAAACGATTAACATTCGACTGCAGCCCCGTCTATGGACAAATTAATCCGAGAGCTGTTGTACTGGCTTTATGGGTCACTGAATGTGTACACTTTGCAACTCATTGTGGGGCTCGAGGGACTAGTGATTTGTTGCTGGACACTTGGTGGCACCCTGAAATGCAGGGGTTGGCCCAGAGTATCAGTAATCGGTGTTTGATTTGTCAGCAATATAACACCGGCAAAGGTATCCCTTGTGGGATGGGGCAAACCCCGTTGCCCAGTGGTCCCTTTGAGACGCTACAAATGGATTACCTTGAGTTGGAAAGATGTCAATGTTATAAATATGTTTTGGTCATTGTGGATGGGTTCAGCAGATGGGTTGAGGCGTATCCGACTACCGATAATAAAGCTGCTACTGTGGTTAAAGTTCTGATGCGGGAAATCATTCCCCGGTACAGTATACCAGCTCAGTTGAGTTCTGATAACGGGCCTCATTTTCTTGGACAGATTAACCTGCCTCCCTTCCCCAGTGCTATTTTACAGGTGTGGAGCATGATGGGGTGGCTACACACCGTCTGTGTGATATTCGGCCTCACCTTGCTTGGAGTGTTATTGGCGACGGACATGGAAAAGGGAAATATTATCTACATTTGTAACCCGAACCAAGCTACAAGGACATTTCAGTTATGCAAAGGTGATGTTCTTCGCTGCCCCCATATATGAGGACATAGTATCGACTCATGGAAGGTCACCAAATTCAAGGAAAATGCAGGACTCATGAAGCAATTGCACCGGTCCCGGCGATGGGAAGGAAATATTATATGGACATTGCCTTGTTTTTGGAGTACATGTAAATTTGATTTTGGATGTGTTAAGATTGGTGCAATAAAGGTAACATCAGACCGTCAGGAGAAGGTAGGAAGAGGTTGTGAGAGAGAGGGGGACTAGAAGGAGGACGGAGCGTGTGAGAAGGGGAGTACAGCTAGAACGTAGGTTATCAGGAGATACACTTTATTTAGTTAAAGGCCACACTGAGGAAAACACGGGTAGTATGAATCTCTTCTACCAGATTTACCACCGCTTGTATGGCCACGGATGGGTTGTCTGCTACCCGAACCCAGCAGTGGTGTCTAGGTTATTTTCTGTTTCACCACTTTGGGGCACTCCCCAAACGGTGGTTCATTGTCAGCGTTCCGAGCCACCGCCCGAGCAAGTCACTCTTCCTTACGATCCGGGTTCAGCACCACCGGTTATTTGCCTTCCCCATCCTCGGGATAATCCCCACTCACAGTATGATAGGCTGCCACGGTGGAGGGCGTACATACCTAGCCACTTCGCTCCCAATAAGGATTCCCGGTCGTACGAGAATTGTTTCAGCAGTGAAGGATACGACTGTTTGCTGGTAGAGGTGGAAACGAATATAACATGTCTGTTCCCCACCTGTACGGACAGGAGGTGTCATATCACCCAGGCGTCTGGCCAATGCGTTTGTTACAACACCACTGGCGTTCTATTGAACGCCGGCCTCCAGCTCCTTTGTGGTTGGGCGAATGTTTCTCATATCACTGTTGGGACTAGGGCTTTCCGCATTGCTAGGCGGCCTGAATGGGCGTTCCAAAGCTGGATAAACTGGGCTACTAGGGAATCCCAACGCAACCGATATACTGATTCTGATGCTCACCTGTACACGGAACAAGGCCACTACTTAAAAAAAAAAAAAATGGTACAGCAACTAATGTTTTGTCACCCCCATTTCCCCGCCAAATTGCTATTGGGACTCTAATCCCTACCACAGTCCCCTGCCCCTCGGCGTGGATGCTGCATAATCAGTTAGCATGCCGGGCAGTCTCAGCTGAATTCTGCGAGAACTGGACAAAACCTCAGATTCTCGCACCCAACTGGGGCCCCTCAGCCCGGTGCGGAATTCGGAGCGTCTTGACACTGGGAGGTGTGGGGGTTCCTTGGCTGTCAGCGATAGGAATTATTTTATTTGTGGCCTTACCATCTTGGGAAATGAAACCTTGGGAGCCCTCGGGGCAATAACCAAGGAATTGTCTCAGCTGCGGTTGTTTGCAATGCAGAACCGGTAGGCTCTTGACTATCTTCTGGCCCGTGAGGGTGGGGTATGCGCCATAGTACAGGGCAAGTGTATCATGGGAGTTCAGGACTTGACCGCTAACATCACTAAATTTATGGGTCACATATGGGATCACCTGGATGGAATGCAGGATCCTGGCTCTTGGGGTAACTGGGGATTTGGAGGTTGGAAGGACTGGTTGATAAATATGGCCATGTATTTAGCAGTGGCTATTGGCTGCATCTTTGTGGGCCGAGCCGTCCTTAAATGTGTGATGGGTAGAATGCGGGGTACACTGGAACAGATCAACGCCCCTAAAATCTTGGCTGTCAAAATCCATGAGGGTGCAGCAGATGAAGGGGGGCTACGCCAGGAATTGGAAATGCAGTGACGGATCTTTTTAGATGAGGGACCGTAGCTATGGATTGGATAGTTCGGTAATCATGGAATGATAAAAGGAGGGAATGACGAATGTGATATAAAATAGTTACTTTAGAGATATTAGTTACTGTAATGTAGAGATAGGCCAGTCTCATTCTGGTGAGTTCACAGACAAAGGATTTCAGACCGCATGGCAAAGCAAGGAGGAGGTGTGTCCACCAAAGGAGGAGAAAAGGATGCTGGGTAATAGGGGCCAGAGGAAGGGATTGGAAGTGAGCCAATCAGAATGTATGACCAGGTCAGGAGGGGTATAGGATGACCTATGGGAATCGTGTATGTGAAACTTGATACCATTTGAATTGATTTGCAGAAATCCCTTTGTCTCTTTGTTCATTCGCTTTCCGGGGTGTAGGAGACTGGATGTGTCTTATGCCTCTGTGAAATGAATCAGGCTTGCAAGCCAAATAAAATAACTAATGCTGTACCTGCAAATCCATCTCGACTTTTATTGAGGCCAGACTGACGGGTAAAGAAATTTGTATTTTGTCATTGGTATGACTCCTCCTCAGAGCTAAAGAGGACGATGGAGCTAAGTAGAAGGTCAGTGATTGTTGGGAGTTATGAGAGATTGCACAAAGATGTTTAGCGCACAAGACAAAGTAAGTGTTAATAGCAGTGTTGAGGACTATAGAATGTGTTGATGGTGTCATAGAGTTAAGATAGCGAAATAGGAAAACAAAGATCAGTGTTCTCTGAAAGCAAAACTGAAGAACAAGTGACAGATTGCCCTGTGGGGGAGGGGGCATTGTGTTGGGACAAGGCTTCAAGATGGACAGGAAAGTTCAGTCTAAACTTGTTTTACTCACTGTTGAGTCCAGAAGGCTGTAATATTCCTAATCAGAAGATGAGGTGTTGTTCCTCCAGTTTGCTTGGGCTTCACTGTAACATTGCAGCAGGGCAGGAGAGCAAGATGGTGAGTTGAAATGCCAAGCAATGGGGAGGTTGGGATCGTGCTTGCGGACTGAGAGAAGGTGTTGCGCAAAGCAGTCACCCAGTCTGCATTTATTCTCCCCAATGCTTGGGAGCAGTGAATACAGTTGACCAAATTGAAGATGGTACATGTGAAATGCTGTCTAACCTGAAAGAAGTGTTAGGAGGAGGAGGAGCTAAAAGGCGGCTGTTGCACCTTATGCGATTGCATGGGAAGGGGATGAGGAGTTGGGGATGATGGAGGAGTAGACCAGGATGTCATGTCGGGAGCAGTCCCTGTGGATTGCTGACAGGTGGGGTGTGATGGGGAGATGTGTTTCATGGTGGCATCTCCCTGGTGTATGCGGAAATGGTGGAGGATGATCCTTTGAATGGGGAGGCTGGTGGGATGAAAAGTGAGGTCAATGGTTCTGGGAGGGAGGGGAATGGGTGAGGGCAGAGATGCAGGAGATGGGTCAGACACAGTTGAGGGCTCTGTTAATCACAGTGGGGGCTGGGGGACCTTGGGTAAGAGAAGAGGCAGATATGTCAGAAGCTCTATTTTTGAAGGTGGCATCATCATTTTGATTTGATTTATTATCACACGTACCGAAGTACAGTGAAAAGTATTTTTCTGCAGCCGAGGAATGTACACAGTACGTACATAGTAGACACAAGAATAATCAACAGAGAACATTGACAAACGGCACATTGACAGAACAGTGATTGGTTACAGTGCGGGAACAAGGGGGCAAACAAAGCAAATACATGAGCAAGAGCAGCATAGGGCGTATTGAATAGTGTTCTTACAGGGAACAGAGTCGTTGAGGAGTCTTGTTGCTATGGGGATGAAGCTGATCCTATGTCTGGATGTGTGAGTCTTCAGACTTCTGTACCTTCTGCCTGATGGAAGGGTCTGGAAGAAGGCAATACCTGGGTGGGAGGGGTCTCTGATAATGCTGTCTGCCTTCCTGAGGCAGCGGGAAGTGTATACAGAATCAATGTGGGGGTGGCAAAGTTTGTGTGATGCGTTGGGCTGAGTTCACCACAGTCTGCAGTTCCTTGCGATCTTGGACCGAGCAGTTGCCATACCAGGTTGTGATGCAGCCGGATAGGATGCTCTCTGTCGCACATCTGTAGAAGTTTGTGAGAGTTGATGCAGACATGTCAAATTTCTTTAGCTTCCGTAGCAAGTAGAGATGTTGTTGGGCTTTCTTGACTATTGCATCAACGTGAGTGGACCAGGACAGACTGTTGGTGATGGTGACCCCCAGAAACTTAAAGCTATCGACCATCTTCACTTCGGAGCCATTGATGCAGACGGGAGTGTGTGTCGTGCTGCGCTCCCTGAAGTCGATAATCAGTTCCTTGGTCTTTCCGACATTTAGAGAGAGGTTATTTTCGGTACACCATGCAACCAAGTGATTTATCTCTCTCCTGTAGTCTGATTCATCGTTGTTTGTGATACAGCCCACCACAGTTACAGTCGTATCACCTGCAAACTTATAGATTGAATTGGAGTTAAATCTTGCCACACGGCATGTGTGTATAGGGAGTACAGTAGAGGACTGAGCACACATCCTTGCGGGCTCCGGTGTTGAGGACTATTGTGGAGGAGGTGCTGTTGCCTATCCTGACAGATTGCGGTCTGTTGGTGAGGAAGTCGAGGATCCAGCTGCACAGGGAGGGGTCAAGTCCAAGATTGCGGAGTTTGGTTATTAGTCTTGTTGGGATAATGGTGTTGAAGGCGGAGCTGTAGTCTATGGACAGCAGTCTGACATAGGTGTCCTTGTTGTCGAGGTGTTCGAGTGTTGATTGCAGAGCCAGTGAGATAGCGTCTGCTGTGGACCGGTTGCGGTGATAGGCAAACTGCAGTGGATCGTCTGGGAGGCTGGCAGTGATCCGTCTCATGACTAGCTGCTCGAAGCATTTCATGATAACAGGCGTTAGGGCCACCGGTCGGTAGTCGTTGAGACAGGCTACCTAGTTCTTCTTTGGTACTGGTATTTTGGTGGTCTTCTTGAAGGAGGTGGTGACCTCAGAGTGGAGGAGTGAGGTGGTGAAGATATCTGCGAATACACTTGCCAGCTGGTCTGCGCAGGCTCTGAATGCTCGCCTAGGGACTCCGTCGGGGCCCGTCACTTTCCGTAGATTCACTTTCAAGAAGGCAGCTCTTACCTCCTGAGGCTGTAATAGTGGGTATGGGTGTGTCCAGGGCTGTTGGAGCGGGTGGCACTGATACATTGGCTGACTGCTCAAAGCGGGCATAGAACTTGTTCAGATCATCGGGTAGAGATGCTCCAGCCCCAGATATTCCGCCTGGCCTTGCTTATAGAGCCTGTGATCTTGTGTAGGCCCTGCCATAGTCGTGGTGGGTTAGTGTCATTGGCCTGGGACTCTAGTTTGATGTGGTATTGTCTTTTTGCATCCCTGATGGCTTTCCGTACGTCGTACCTGGATTTCTTGTATAGGTCAGGGTCGTCATACTTGAACGCCTCCGTCCGGAACTTCAGCAGGGAGTGAGGTTTTTGGTTGCCAGGGTTTCCGATTGGGTATACCCGTATTGTTTTCTTTGGTACACATCCCTCGACACACTTACTGATGAAGTCTGTGACGGTAGTTGCGTACTCGTCTAGGTTAGCTGCTGCGGCCTTGAATATGGACCCGTCCATTGATACAGATGCGGCAGAGAAACTGGGAGAATGGGATGGTGATCTTGCAGGAAGTGGGATGTGAAAAGCCATGGTCGAGGAAGCTGTTGGAGTTAGTGAGCCTGTAATGAATGTTGGTGGTCAGTCTATCACCAGAAATGGAGACCGAGAAGTCAAGGAAGGGAAAGGAAGTGTCAAGAGTTGGACCATGTGAAGGTTTGGAGGGGTGGAAATTGGTCAATTCTTCCAGGTTCAAATGAGAGCATGAAGCGACATTGATATATGAAAAAAAAGAATTGTATGAGGGACCTGAATAAGACTGGAACAAGGAATGTTCCACATATCCCACAAGAAGACACACGCATAACTGGGGCCAACGTGAGTACCCATAGCCACTACCTTTATTTGCAGGCAGTGAGACAAAGGAGAAATTGTTGAGTGAGAGAACAAGTTAAATTAGGCTGTGGAGAGTGCTGGTGGACAGGGATTGTGCGGGCCTCTGCTCAAGGAAGAAGCGGACGAATCCACAGAGCCTCCAGGTGGCCATTGGATGTGTAGAGTGTTGTGTGTTCATGTGTTGTGTGTTCATGTCAACTGCCCCTGCAGCCTCGGACATACCCATATCTACTGTCACAGCTTCCAAAGTATGATCTACCTTCATTGAAAGTGAACCCTCTGAAATCAACGAGTCCTGAAAGAGTCCCTGGTCATGCACTCAGATCCTGTGTGGACCAACTAGTGGGTGTGTTCGCGGACATCTTCAACCTCTCCCTACTCCGTTTCAAGGTTACTAGCTGCTTCAAGAAGACTGCCATCATACCGGTGCCAAAGAAGAACCAGGCAACGTGCCTCAATGACTACTGTCCGGTGGCCTTGACATCTATCAATATGAAGTGCTTTGAGGTTGGTCATGAGACACATCAACTCCATTCTCCCAGAATGCCTTGATCCACTGCAATTCGCTTCCACCACAACCGGTGCACAGCAGATGCCATCTCCCTGGCCCTACACTCCTCCCTGGAGCATGTCAACAACAAGGGCTCCTACGTCAGACTCCTATTCATGACTACAGTTTGGCATTCAACACCATAATCCCAGTTAAGCTCATATCAAAACTCCAAAACCTAGGACTTGGCTCCTTGCTCTGCAACTGGATCCTCTACATCCTGACCCATAGACCACAATCAGTAAGGATAAACAACAAACCTCCTCCATGATAGTCCTCAATACTGGGGCCTTGCAAGGCTACGTACTTAGCCCCTACTATACTCCCTATACTCGCATGACTGTGGCAAAGTTTGGCTGCAACTCCATCCACATGTTTGCTGATGACATGACCAGAGTAGGTCGGATCTCGGACAATGGTGAGTCAGAGTATAGGAGGGAGGTAGAGAATCTAGTGGTGTGGTGTAATGACAACAATCTCTCCCTCAAGGTTAACAAAACTAAGGAGCTGGTCATTAACCTCAAGAAGCAAAGTACTGTACATACTCCTGTCTGCATCAATGGTGCCGAGGTGGAGATGGTTGACAGCTTCAAATTCCTAGGTGTGCACATCACCAGCAACAGCGCTTATACTTACTAAGGAAATTCGGCATGTCCACATTTGCACCATAGAAAGCATCTGATCTGATATGGCAACTGCTCGGCCCAAGACCGTAAGAAATTACAGAGAGTCATGAACACAGCCCAGTCCATCATGCGAACCCGCCTCCCATCCATTGACTCTGTCTACACCTCCCATCTGCCTTGGAAAAGCGGGCAGCATAATCAAAGACCCCTCCCACCCGGGTTATTCTCTCTTCCAACCTCTTCCATTGGGCAGGAGATACAAAATTCTGAGAACACTCACTTAACAGATTCAAAAAACAGCTTCTCTGCTGTTACCAGACTCCTGAATGACCCTCTTATGGAATGAACTGATATCTCCACACACCTCTGCTAAGTAGTACTACACTCCGTATTCTTCATCCAATGTCTGTGTCTATATATTTTTCATATGTCCTATGTTTTTTCATGTATGGAACAATCTGTCTGGACTGTACACAGAACAATACTTTTCACTCTACCTCGGTACACGTAATAATCTTTATCAGTGTTACAAGTAGGCATACATTAACACACAATGAAGTTACTGTGAAAAGCCCCTAATCGTGACAAATCAAATCCAAATTGTTCCTAGTTGGAACAAGGTCTGTTTTATCTGCAGTTTGGCAGACTAACAGTCAAGTCCACAGAAGACATCTTAATAATAATCTTTATTAGTCTCACATGTAGGGTTACATTAACACTGCAATGAAGGCACTGTGAAAATCTCCTAGTTGCCACACTCCGGCTCCTGTTCGGGTACACTGAAGGCGAATTCAGAATGTCCAATTCACCCAACATGCATGTCTTTTGGGACTTGTGGAAGGAAACCGGAGCATCTATTCCTGTGCAGGACGACTCCATCCTCACTCATTCCGTATTTGATTCCTTTACCCATCCCCTCACTCTCTCAGCCGTGGCTGCCCAATGGTAAGGTTCAGGTGGGCCAGGCCTCCTATGCTTCTTCTCCTTTGTAGTACTGGTTTGGGGATTCTTGGATTTTTCCCTTCACACATGAACGCCACAACCATTTTGTCTATTGCCTGGAAAAAGGCCTTGGGGATGTAGTCATGGCCTATCTGGATCCCCAGGTAGCGGAATTTGCTTTGGGCTATTTTAAATGGTAAACCATCCAGCTTTGCCCTTCCCCTCTTGGGTTCACCGGGAATACTTTGCTCTTGCCCAGGTTGAGTTTGTAGCCTAAGAAGGCTCCAAACTCTCCCAGTAGCTTTGTGATTTTCTTCATGCTGTCTTCCGGTTCCTAGATGTAGAGAAGCAGGTCATCCGCATAGAGTGTGTCTCGACTCTCTGCCTCTTCTTTGGATTCCCCCTAGCCTCCCGTTGCCAGGATGAACAAGAGCGGGGACAGCGGGCATCCCTGCCTTGTGGCCTATGTGCAGCTGGAAGTATTCAGAGCTGGTGGTGTTGGTCCGAATTTTTGCCTTGGGGGGGGGGGGGGGGGGGGGGCGTTGTACAGGAGTTTCACCAATGAGGTGAACACTGTCCCTAGCCCGAATCGCTCTAGTATCTCAATGAGGTACTTCCACTCGACTCTGTCGAAGGACTTCTCTGTGTCCAGGGAGACGATCACCTCTGGTGGTCTCTCCCCGGGTGGGGTCAGTATCACTTTCAGCAGCCGTCTGATGTTTGCAGTTAGCTGTCTACCCATAACAACGACCTCTGGCATGCAGTTCTCCAGTCTCTTGGCAGGACGTTTGAGTATTTTCACATCCAAATTGAACAGCAAAATAGGTGTGCATGATCCGCATTCCATTGGGCCTTTATCTTTTTTGGGTATCAGCGATATGGCCTATGTTAGCGTTGGAGGCAGGGTGTGCCTCGCTAGTGAGTCTGCGAACATCTCCCCCAGGTGCAGGGCGAGTGCTGGTGCAAATGTTTTGTAAAAGTCCACCGGGAGCACATTGGGTTCCGGTGCCTTCCCTGCCTGCATGGAGTTGATGCTCTCCATGGCCTCTCCTAGTCCTATTGGTGCTTCCAGCTCCCTCCGTCTATCGTCCCCCACGATTAGCATGTCCAGTCCATCGAGGAACCGTTTCATCCCTGAGTCCCTGTCGGGGGTCTCGGAGGTGTACAGTCCCGGTAGAAGGCCTCGGATTGCTTCATTGACCTTTTTTTGGTTTGGATCCCAGTCTGCCTCTACTATCCTTCACCTGCGCTATTTCTCTCGTGGCTTCCTGCTTTCTCAGCTGAGGAGCCAGCCGGCGGCTAGCCTTCTCTCCCGTGTTCATGCTAAGTTAGTACACTGCTTTCCTGGTGGATAGCAGGTTAAATCCATTTGTAGCTTTTTCCTCTCCGGCAGAAACTCTACGGTCGGGGCCTCTGAGTATCTTCTGTCGACTTCCAGTATGGAGTCGATCCTAACCGCCCTCTCTTTCCTATCTACGAGCCTTGTAGGCAATAATTTCTCCCCTGATCACGGCCTTCAGTGTCTCTCAGAACTTGGAAGGTGAGCCTTCCTCGTTCTAGTTGTTCATAATATACTCGCCTATGGCCTTTGATGATTTCTGGCAGAAGGCCTTGTCGGCCAAGTGGGTCATGTCCAACCTCCATATGGGGCGTTGGGCATGACACGTCTCCAACCTCACATCCATGTAATGTGGAGCGTGGTTGGAGATTACGATTTCTTTAAGCCATTTGAGTGAAATTACTAACTTACTTCCAGGTAGGTGTCAGCTGTGACTCATTTGGTAGCATTTTTGCCATGAGTCACAAGGTTTGAGTTTCTATCTCACTCGGACTTGAGCACAAAAATTAAGGCTGACATTCAAGTGCAGTATTGAGAGTGTTACACTGTCAGTTCAACAGGTGGCCACATGCGGCTCATCTGGGTTCTGAGTGCAGCCCACGGGGGATTTTCACAGCAACTTCATTGCTTCTACTTGTGACAATAATAAAAGATTTCTATTTTGTTGACCATTGCCCACATGCAGGGTTACCACATTCCACTGATTTCCGTGTCACAGTTTTTTTCCTACTGGTATGACTGATATGACATGCATGTAAAACAAGGGCAAGTGAAGTAGTTGCACGCTGATTGCACCCAACAGAGCGACGTGCTCTGTATCCAAAGTGTAAATATTTATTTTGTTTTATCATTTGAAGTTGATAGTTCTATAGTATATAAATGATTAAGCATTTTCTAAAGCTCATTGTGAAATATTTGGCATATATTTAATTTTATTCATGGGATTTAGCACAGGGCTAAATCGCTGGCTTTGAAAGCAGATCAAGGCAGACCAGCAGCACAGTTCAATTCCCGTACCAGCCTCCCCGAACAGGCGCCGGAATGTGGCGACTAGGGGCTTTTCACAGTAACTTCATTGAAGTCTACTTGTGACAATAAGCGATTTTCATTTTATTTCATGGTTTGTGAACGAGCCTGATTTCAGTCTTGCGGCCCACTGAAATGAAACTACTCATTCGGCCCACTCACTAGCCTCGGTCGCGCAACACTGCATTGGACAGAAGTAAGTCCCTTCTGCTCTCGGTGGATGTAAAAGATCCCATGGTACATTTGGAAGAGCAGGGTGAGCCATTTACCCCAGTGTCCTGGCCAGTGTCTGTCCTTAATTCAACATTACAGAAACAGATTATTTAATCATCACATTGCTGTTTGTGGGAATTTGCTGTATGTAAATTGGAGGTCAACAATGACTGCATTCAAAAGTGTTTTGTAATGTTTGGTGGTTATGAAAGGTGGTATATAAATGCCCTTTTTTTTTCTGTTTTATTTATTTCTGTGGATCCAAGCCATTAGAACTACACTGCGTCACCTCAAGCACGTTTCACACAGGTTTTAACAGCTATGAGAGGGATACAAGTACTTGCTCTGATCACCTAGGCACATTTTAAACCCAAGAATACCTGAGCTGAAAGGCCAATGTGCCCACCAGTCAACAAAACATTTTTTAAATGGGTTATCTATTTGGAAGGGGGCAGTTAACTCCAGTTGTTAGATGACTAGCATGTGGTTCAGATTAACACTGACAATATGGGTTTAATTATCGTTCCAGTTACAGTTGGGGCATGCCTCCCTGCCCTGCCCCTGAGAATGGAAGATAATAGCAAACCACCCAAAACTGCCAAGAAAAATGAGATGTGGACATCCCTGGCTAGGCCAGCATTTATTGCCCTAATTGTCCATGAGGAGGTGGTACTTTCTTGAACCGCTGCAGTCCATGTGGTGTCGGAGGTTCCATGATTTTGACCCAGCGACAGTGAAGGAACAGCAATATATTTCCAAGTCAGAATGGGGATTGGCTTGGATGGGAACATTCACGTGGTGGTCTTCCCATGTGCCTGTCGCCCCAGTCCTAGATGGTTGTGGGCGTGGGTTTGGAAGGTGCTGTGGGAGGAACATTGGTGAGTTCCTGCAGTGCATCTTGTAGATGGTACACACTGCTGCCACTGTGCATCAGTGATGGAGATGAATGTATGTGGATGGGGTGCCAATAAAGTGTGCTGCTTTGTCCTGGATGGGATTTTGATTTGATTTGATTTGATTTATTGTCACAGGTACCGAAGTATAGTGGAAGTATTTTTCTGCGGCCAAGAGAATGTACACAGTACGTTCATAGTATACAAAAAAAAAATCAACAGAGTACAATGACAAATGGTTCATCGACAAACAGTGATTGGTTACAGTGTGGAACAAGGGGCCAAACAAAGCAAATACATGAGCAAGAGTAGCATAGGGCGTCGTGAATAGTGTTCTTATAGGGAACAGATCAGTCCGAGGGAGAGTCGTTGATGAGTCAGGTAACTGTTGGGAAGAAGCTGTTCCTATGTCTGGATGTGCTGGTTTTCAGACTTTTGTATCTTCTGCCTGATGGAGTGGAGGGGTTTCCATCACTCTCCTGTCTTGTACCTTGTAGATAGATGGACAGATTTTGAGAAGTCAGGAGGTGAGTTATTCACCACAGAATTCCTAGCCTCTGACCTGTTCTTGTAGCCATTGTATTTATGTGGCTAGTCCAGTAAGTTTCTGGTCAATCGTAACCCCTGGGATGTTGTTAGTGGGGGATTCGGCTATAGTAATGCTGTTGAATGTCAAAGGGTGATGGTTAGATTCTCTCTTGTTGGACACAGCCATTGCTTGGCACTTGTGTGGCACGAATGTTAGATGCCACTTGCCAACCAAAGCCTAGATATTGTCCAGGTCTTGCTGCATTTGGACATGGACTTGCTTCAGTATCTGAGGGGTCACGAATGGTGTTGAACATTGTGTAATCATCAGCAAACATCCCCACTTCTGACCTTATGGAAGGAAGAGAATTGATGCAACAGCTGCAGATGGTTGGGCCTGGGAGGCTATCCTGAGGAACTCCTGCAGTGATGTCCTGGAATCCTGATGGTTGACCTCCAACATCCACAACCATCTTCCTTTATGCTAGGTATGATTCCAACCAGCAGAGAGTTTTCCTGCTGGTTCCCATTGACTTCAGTTTTGCTGGGACTTGTTGATGCCACATTCAGTCAAAGGCAGCCTTGATGTCAAGCAAGGTCTTGACATCAAGGGCTCTCACCTCACCCCGAGTTCAACGCTTTTGTCCATGTTGGAACGAAGGCAGTAATGGATCAGGAGCCGAGTGACCCTGAGCGTGAGTGAGCAGGTTATTGCTAAGTAAGAGCCACTTGATAGCACTGTTGATGACCCCCTTCCCTCACTTTACTGATGATCAAGAGTAGGCTGTTAGGGCGATAATTATCAAGAATTCATTTGTCCTGCTTTTTGTGTACTGTACATACCTGCACAATTTCCCACACTACCGGATAGATGCCAGTCTTGTAACTGCACTGGAACAGCTTGGCTAGGGCGCAGCAAGTCTGGAGCACAATTCTTCAGTACTATTGCCGGAATATTGTCAAGCCCTATAGCCGTTGCAATATCCGGTGCCTTCAGCACTTGATATCACGTGGGGTGAATCAAATCTGCTGAAGACTGGCATCTGTGATGCTGGGAACCTCCAGAGGAGGCTGAGATGGTGCATCCACTCGGCGCTTCTGGCTGGTGATTGTAGTAAATGTTTCAGCTTTATATTTTATACTGATGTGCATTGAGGATGGGGAGATTTTGTGGAGCCTTCTCCAATGAGTTGTTTTATTGTCCACCACCATTCACGGCTCGATGTGGCTTGACTGCAGAACTCAGATCCGTTGCTTGTGGAATTTTATTACTTGCTGCTTATGTTGTTTGGCACGCAGGTTGTCCTGTGTTTATCTTCACCATTAGGTAGGCCTGGTGCTGCTCCAGGCATGCCCTCCTGCACTCTTCACTGAACCAGGGCTGATTCCCTGGCTTGGTGGTCATGCTGGAGTGAGGGATATGCCGGGCCAGATTGTGGTTGAGTACAGTTCTGCTGCTGATGGCCCACAGTGCCTCATGGTTTCCCAGTTTTGAATTGATAAATCTGATTGAAATCTATCCCATTTAGCATGGTGGTATTGCCACATAACGTGTTGGAGGGTATCCTCAATGTGAAGACGGGACTTTGGCTCCTACCGATGCTGTCATGGACATGTACATCTGCGGCAGGTAGGCTGGTGAGGATGAAGTCCCGTATATTCTGCTGAGGGGGTGGTAAATGGTATGCAGCAGGACATTTCCTTGAACATGTTTGGTATCTGGGACATTGTAAGGTATGATTCCGTGCGTATGACTCTGCAGGCTGTTGCTTAATTAGTCTGTGAGTCAGCTCTCCTAATTTTGGCACAAGCCAGGGTCAACCGTGCAGAATTTACTCTTTTTGTTTCGGGTGTCTAGGCTGATTCCAGTTAGTCTGTCAGTTTCTGCGAGACGTTTTAGCGGTTCGATGCAATTGAGTGGCTTGCTAGCATTTTTAGAGAGTAGCTAAGAGTCAACCACATTGCTGTGTGTCTGGAGTCTTGAGGCTGGCAGGTTTTAAGTTCCGCCACCTACCCGGTGGGATTCAAACATGAGTCCCCAGAACATTACTCTCTGGGTCTCTAGATTACTAGTCCAGTGACCACTGCCTCCCACTAACAGACCTGTTCCCTTTCCACTTCATCAACTGCCTATTGTCATTTTCATAGAGTAATATTAATATTTCTGGAATATTGTAAACTACTAAGTGTAGCGACATCCAGATTTAAAAATAAATTCATTTCATGGGACGTGGATGTCCCAGGCTGTGCCAGCATTTATTGCCCATCCCTAATTGCCCTTGAGGTGGCAGGTAAGAATCAACCACATTGCTGGGTCATAGAATTTACAGTGCAGAAGGAGGCCATTTGGCCCAGCGAGTCTGCACCGGCTCTTGGAAAGAGCACCCCACCCAAGGTCAACACCTCCACCCTATCCCCATAACCCAGTCCAACACTAAGGGCAGTTTTGGCCACTAAGGGCAATTTGTCATGGTCAATCCACCTAACCTGCACATCTTTGGACTGTGGGAGGAAACCTACGCACACAGGGGGAGGATGTGCAGACTCCGCACAGGCAGAGACCCAAGCCGGAATCGAACCTGGGACCCTCGAGCTGTGAAGCAAATGTGCTATCCACAACGCTACCGTGCTGCCCTAAGGAGTTACATGTAATCCAGACCAGGTAAGGATGGCAGATTTCCTTCCCTAAAGGACATTAGTGAACCAGATGGGTTTTGACGACAATCGACAATGGTGTCATGGTCATCATTAGATTTTTACTTCCAGATTTCTATTGAATTCCAATTTCACCATCTGCAGTGGCGGGATTTGAACTTGGGTCCCCAGAGCATTACGCTGGATCTCTGGTTTACTAGGCCAGTGACAATACCATTATGCCACCGCCTCCCCCAAAATGTTGTGTGTTTTAGGAAAGCAGCAAGACATGGGAGTTCTCTGTGGGCAATGGCTGACTTTCCAATACTTATTTGATCTTTCCTTTACCAAACTGGTTTTCAGTTTCAGTATAATCACCTTTAACTAACTGTGGTGAATGTTGCACCAGAGGAATTGTGTGGTTTCACAGCAAGTACTTGAATTCTTGGGCACCTAGTATCTCAATATTTCTTTGTCTGTTCTGTTAAAGCAAAATGTAAGTCTGGTAGAAGCTTAATTGGGTGACGAGACTGCATACAAAAATGTGTGAATCAGAAAACACAACCTATAGTAACCTTTGGCTCTCTTCTATAGAATGCAAGTGCTTTAAACTTTTAAAAGGTTGCAGTACTTAATGTAACCGGCCTGTCATATATAGGCAAACTGAAAAGAGCATGCTTCAAAGGCTGAGCTAGAAGATTGACTAACTATTAATACAGGTAAAATCATTTTGAAACAAATGAGGGAAAAATGGTGTAACTCCTTGGTTTGGGGGAGGGAGGATTGTATTGTGCCATTTATGAGAATGACTCTTGTGCTCCCCACAACAGCAGTGGAAACTTCTTCTTTCTCCATCACTAAGCCATTTTGTAGTGGTGATAATTCAAGAGAAAAAGAAAAAAAATAATCCTTTTTATGTATTTCATTTTAATGCAGATGTTAATTTGTCTGGCTTTCTTGGAAATGCATTTTTGAGTCACCACCTAAATTTGAGTAAAGGATACAGTCCCGCCAGGACTTTGGTGCATTGTCAGTAAAACCATTTTAATGCTGAGGATGGTAACGATAATTGATGTAACGAAACAGGCTAGTCGTTGAAATGTTGCTGTTTTGTAAAAGTTGACATAATAAAAATTGACCAAGTGCAAAGACCCTAATTGTTAACACCCATAACCGTCACAGACTAAAACACAATGTAATAAATGTTGCGAAGGCAGCAAGTATCCATTTTTGCTTTCTTAAAGCATACTTTTCAATGTTGGCACACTGTTACATCTTAATTTTTAATTGAATATAGTTGAAATATATTAAACACGAGGAAGCTAATTTCTAAAAGCCAAGAACATTAAATAGTTGGCTGCTGTGACAAGGTTTGAATGGACATTTCTATGCCAGTAATTTAAAAAACCTATGATAACTGTGAAACTGAAAAGGGTAGAATACACAAGATTGTTACCTGATTGAAAATTAATTGTTTTAAGTTCTGGTTAGTTACACCTAGTTCGCATTCTATTTTAATACCATGTACACTTTTAGCATTTTCTGATTTTTATTGACAGTTAATTTTGTGCACAATTATATCATTGCTTCACTGCAATATACAGAGTGCTCAGGCTTTTAAAAAGTCATCTTTTTCAGTTATTGTTTACATTCTGCAGCAATCAATGCCAGTTGTCAGCTTGAGCTGACAAGTGCAAGTAACATTTGTGCAACACAAGTGCTAGGCAGTGACCATATCTAACAAGAGAGAATCTAACCATCACCCATTGACATTCAGTGGCGTTATCATTGCTGAATCCCCAACTATCAACAACTTGGGGTTACTGTTGACCAGAAACTGAACTGGACTATCCAGATACATACTGTGGCTACCAGAGCAGCCAGAGGCTAGCAGCGAGTCTGCCCATCAACTGCATGGCCCAGATCAGGAGTGATGGAATTCTCTCCACTTGCTTGGATGATTGCAGCTCCAACAACACTCAAGAAGCTAAACACTACCCAGGGCAAAGCAGTCCGCTTGATTGGCACTCCATCCCCAAACATGCACTCCCTCCACCACCGACGCAGAGAGACAGCAGTGTGAATCATCTACAAGATGCACTGCAGGATCTCAACCAACGTTCTTAAGACAGCACCTTCCAAACCCATGACCTGCCAACATCTAGAAGGAAAAGGGTGGCAGACACATGGGAACACCACCTGGAATTTCCATTCCAAGCCATTCACCATCCTGACTTGGAAATGTATCGCCGTTTCTTCACTGTAGCTGGGTTAAAATCCTGTAACTCCCCAACAGCACTTTTGGTGTATCTACACCACATGGACTGGAGTGGTTCCAGAAGGTGGTTCACCACCTTCCCTAGGGCACTTGGGGATGGGCAATAAATGCGACGCCCAAATCCCATTAAAGGATTTTTTTAAATTACAAACTTTTTCTCTAAAATCCACCCAAATATACATGCCATTGCATAAGATGAAGATCAATGTTCCAAAACTCTTCACTGAAATTTTCTCCATCATGTCAGTGGTGTCCATAACATTTTCTTTTTTTTTCTTAAAACACAACATTCTGTTGACTTGTTTCACTTTACTCTTGTGTGCCGTCATGTTTTAGTGTCAATTTTATTGCTGACTTTAGTCCTGGTTACTGATGCTGATTTGAAAGAAGCTCTCCCTTGCATTTAATCTCCTGGATTTTCTTGGGTTTTAAATCAACAGGCGCTTGGACTGAAATTGGGTGGAAGAACATGTCTGACAAAGAATGCAACTAGTAGGTTAAAAACAGGGGAACCTGGGTTACCTGGATTTCCAAAACACTTTTGATAAGGTGCTATTCAAAAGGTTAACGGGCAAGATAAAGGCTTATTGAGTTGGAGGTAATATTTTAGATGGAGGAGAATGGACATAAATAGGATCTTTTAAATTGGCAGGCAGTGAATAATGGAGTGCCACGAGGATCAGTGCTGGCTCTTCAGCTATTTACAATCTATATTCATAACTTTGGGCGGCACGATAGCACAGTAGTTAGCACTGTTGCTTCACAGCTCCAGGGCTCCAGGTTTGATCCCGGCTTGGGTCACTGTCTGTGCGGAGTCTGCACGTTCTCCCCGTGTCTGCGTGGGTTTCCTCCGGGTGCTCCGGTTTCCTCCCACAAGTCCCGAAAGACAAGCTGTTAGGTAATTTGGACATTCTGAATTCTCCCTCTGTGTACCCGAACAGGCGCCGGAATGCGGAGACTAGGGGATTTTCACAGTAACATCATTGCAGTGTAATTTAAGCCTACTTGTGACAATAAAGATTATTATTATTATTAGGTGAAGAGACAAGAGAGTAATGTATCCAAGTTTGATACCAAAAGGCGGGGAGATATCTGTGGTGAGGGTGCAAAGACACTGCAAAGAGATCTGGGCAGATTAAATGAGTGGGCAACAAAATGGCAGATGGAGTATTATTTAGGGAAATTTGAAGTTATTCACTTTGGTCGTAAGAATAGAAAAACAGAATATTTTTTAAAGGTTGTGAAACTTGTAAGTGGTGATGTTCAAAGAGACATGTGTCCACTTGTACAAGGATCACAAAGTTCACAATTACAAGTGGATTGGAGCACAAGAATAAAAACATCTTGCTATAGTCGTTACAGGGTTTTGATGAGATCACATCTGGAGTAAGTGATGTGTGCAGTTTTTACTTCCACATTAAGGAAAGAATATATTGTCTTGGAGGTTCACTAAATTGGTCCCTGGGATGAGGGACAAACTCTACAATGAGGAGCTGAGTAAATTGGGCTCATATTCTCTAGAGTTCAGAAAAATGAGAGGCGAACTTATTGAAATCTACAGAATTCTGAAGGGACTTGACAGGGTAGATGCTGAGAGATTTTGTATCTGCTCGTCGGGGGATCAAAGGCACGGGGGGGGGGCACGATGTCAGATTAAGGGGCCAATCATTTACGATTGAGATGAGGAGCAATTACTTCATTGAAAGGGTTGGGATTCTTCGGAATTTTCTATCCCAGCAGGTTGTGGATGCTCCATCATTGAATACATTTAAGCTGGGATAGATGGAGTTTTGGTCTCTCGGAATTAAGGGATATAGTGAGCGGGCGGGAAAATGGAGCCCAAGATCAGCCATGATTCAATTAAATGGGTCATGAGGTCTGCACCTATTTTAACATAGAACATACAGTGCAGAAGGAGGCCATTCGGCCCATTGAGTCTGCACCAACCCATTTAAGCCCTCACTTCCACCCTATCCCCGTAACCCAATAACCTTTTTTGACACTAAGGGCAATTTATCATGGCCAATCCACCTAACCTGCACGTCTTTGGACTGTGGGAGGAAACCGGAGCACCCGGAGGAAACCCACACAGCCATGGGGAGAACGTGCAGACTCTGCACAGACAGTGACCCAGCGGGGACACTAACCTGGGACCCTGGCGCTGTGAAGCCACAGTGCTATCCACTTGTGCTGCCCTTTGAAGTTCTCATTTAAATATTAATGGGATCTGGTTATAAGGAGTGTTTGCGCAGGTTCCGTTAGCTGATATATACATTTTAAAGTAAAAACAGAAAGTGCTGGATAAACTCAATAGGTCTGGCTGCACCTGTGGACAGAGAAAGAGTTAATGTTTCAAGTTGAGTATGACTCTTTGGAACCGAAGACTTGAGGGTGGCACGGTAGCACAGTGGCTAGTATTGCTGCTTCACAGCGCGTGGACCCGGGTTTGATTCCCGGCTTGGGTCACTGTCTGTGCGGAGTCTGCACGTTCTCACCATGTCTGCGTGGGGTTTCCTCCGGGTGCACCGGTTTCCTCCCACAAGTCCCGAAAGACATGCTGTTAGGTGAATTGGACATTCTGAATTCTCCTTCAGTGTACCCGAACAGGCACCATGGTGTGGCGACTAGGGGATTTTCACAGTAATTTCATTGCAGTGTTAATGTAAGCCTAACACTATGGGAGTATTATTATTATTATCTTGATGTCCAGGACTAAAATAATCTTCTATAGTCTCAGTCATCCTTAATTAACAGAGCTACTCCTCCACCTTCTTGTCTTTCCTGAACATGACATATCCTTTCCTGAACATGACCTATCACTGAACGGCATCCAGCTAGGGAGTCACTGGGGAGGCTGTTAGATGCTGGAAGCCCGGTAGATACCAGTGAGCATCCCTAAATGGATTTAAAACCGACTTGGGTGCGTGAGGCTTGGTCATGCTCATTGTGGGTTGGACCCTGATCGCATCGCCTCGAGAAGGCTGGATAAATCTTTCTAGGCATTCTGGCTGTCAGGAAGCCCGCGGGACGTTTATCCCGGCATCTACTGGCCTCATCGAGCTCCCGTATGGGCACAATGGGATTGGTAGATCGAGCTCAGAGTCTTTCATTTGTCTTTTTACAAAAAACTACTTCTGTACCTTTATCTGCTGGTGCACTCTTAGGTTTTTGCACTGTGTCCCTGTCCCTTCTGTCATGCTCTGATCATCATTTCCCTCATTTCTGCCTTGCTATCTTGCATTGTCTTCTCCATTTAATTTATCACATCTTCCCAAACTTGATACTTTGCCACACTTTGTAGTTTAGCCCTCTCCAACTCACCAGAACAATTGTCCCAGCATGGTTCAGGTGAAGACCATCCTGGTGGTACAGTGTCATCAGCCAAATGTATAGTCGCTAAATTTGCTAATGACACTTAAGGTGTAAAGAGGACAAGGGGGCGTGCAAAGGAATATAGATATACAACAATTGACTGAAGATCATTTTGTGGGCATTTTCAAAATGAACCTGATCCAAGCCTCAATCAAAAACCTCCTGTGTAGGAATTGCAAAGAAAAGCCAAGGATGAAGGTATTGCAACCGGAAGAAAGAAAATTTATAGCAATATTACAAGGGTTAAATGGACATAGAAAATGGAAAATAGAGAAGTGGAAGAAATGGGCAAAAATTAGTCTGTCATGCCATTGCACAATAGCCAAGATTAGTAGATTTAGGAGGTGGGGTGAGGTGGTGGGCGAGGAAGGGGCCAAGTGGTCCTGGAAACTTTTGGTGGAATTAAGAGATTTGCTAAAGGCATGTTCAAAGGATAGCTTGTGAGGAATAAAAAATAAATACTAGTGGATGTGAGAAACCTGAAATAAAAGCAGGAAATACTCATCAGGCCAGACATTTTCTGTGAAGAGAGAAACAGTTGAAATTTCAGGTCACAAACATTTCTAGTTGTCTCCAATAGAGTTTGAGGAGATGTTTAAAAGAGAGGAGAGAAGTAACAACGCAAACCTGTTGAGGCATTGCAGAATGTGTGGCCAAGACTGGTGACATCTTTGTGACCAAAAACGGAATGGGGAGGTGGGGAGGGGTGGGTGGGGAATTTGAGTTTTAATAATTCAGAATATGCAGTGACTTGTAGCATTAAATAAGATTTCTAAGGTTGGGTCATAGAGGGATTTTTTTTGATCAGAGCAGAGCAATTGTATTCAATGTCTTGCTAATGGAGATTGGTGAGGTCATCGGAAAAAGTAGACTATCTCTCGCCTCAAATCTGCTCTCATTTGAGATCAAGGCTGACTTTGATTTCCCCCCCCCTCCTTGTCTCTTAATACAATGGTTCTTGGGCCCTTTTCAGATCAATTAGTGATCACAGATCACACCAAATTAAATTAGAATATTGTAAATTACTTGACACGAAAGTGCTGCATGTGTGTCTCTTCTTAGAGTAGCAAAGCTTTATTAAATTATGTTTTCTCCAAGAGGACTATTTAACTGATGTGGAGACAGGCCAGACAAATTAGAAATAAAGGATAAGTGTGATTCCACTAACATGTTGACTGAACTGCTTCTAATGTGGTGAACGATTGGATAAGTTTGGCATTTCAGGAAATTAATATGCCAATTTGTATCCAATACAAACAGCTATCAATCAAATCCGTTATTACCAGTTGTGTAACCATATTTAGATATTTAACAGAGTCAAAGGAGATTAGTTTAATATTTTTACGGAAACCTTTTTAGACATTTGAATTTCCTTCCCTCCAATTAGTGCTTCATTGAAAGTGACATTCTTAGGAACATTTGACAGAACTGTGCAAACCTAGTGTTGTTTAATCAAGGAAACAAGTTACAATATCATACTTGATGGAATATCCAAGTAAGTCAGACTGACAGCTTTTCCACAATTACAGGAATCAAACCAGCAAGAAGTTAATATAAACAGAAAATGGTGGAAATAGTCAGACCAGGGAGTATCACAATGGCACTTGTTCAATGTGCAAATCTAAATTCGATGCACCCGAACAGGACAGCTGGCCTCCCACTTTCCCTCCCTCCAAAAAGTAAATGTGAGACACATAATTGAAAACCCTGGTAACCAAGGCCCGACAGTGGAAGGACAATATTTGGCAGCTTTGGGGTGGGGATTGTGTCGACCTCTTCTGCGGGACTAATGCTAACTACCATTAATTTATGTAAAGCGGGTGGCTTGCCTTTTAAAACAATTTGACAACATTAGTTACATTCTGCCATTAGAGTGCTTACCTATGAGTGCCCTATGATTACTCGAGTGCTTCGAGTGCTCTACACTATTTCCTCTGGTCCTCAGCCAATTCCTTAACCAAGTCAATAATTCCTTGAGCTTCAACTTTAGATAACAGTCTCTTGTGAGGGACTTAATCCACCCCTGCTCTGTATCCAGAACATAGTTGGATGCTGCTTGCCCTTTGCCATGTTCAATTGTAAATGCTTGTATTGGTGAGCTTGTTTTATTCTGCTGACGTGGAGTGGTTATTCTCGTTAGTCGCGCGCACTCTCTCACTACAATGTCACCGGTGTTTCCATGGGATTGAATTCTTCCGTTTTACCTGTCTTGCACATAATTTAACCAGGAACTGCAAGCATTAACCAAGCAAATAAATTGCATGTAACAATCAAAGCGAAACATTTGCACACTTTGCATTTTGTTTTCAACAAAAGCAAAATATTTTGGATACTGGAAATCTGAAATGTCAACAGAAAATGCTGAAAACGTGCAGCAAGTCAGAGTTAAAAATTTTGTGCAAAAGGTCATCAGCCTGAAACGTTCACTCGTTTTTTCTCTCCACAGATGACCTGAGTATTTCCAGCATTTTCTGTTTTTTACTTCTGCTTTTCATCTTACCACTTGACCAACGCGTGCACAAAAGGTTAATATAGAACATAGAAAAATACAGCACAGAACAGGCCCTTCGACCCGCGATGTTGTGCCGAACCTTTGTCCGAGATTAATCATAGATTGTCATTGAATTTACAGTGTAGAAGGAGGCCATTCGGCCCATTGAGTCTGCACCGGCTCTTGGAAAGAGCACCCTACCCAAAGTCAACACCTCCACCCAACACTAAGGGCAATTTTGGACACCAAGGGCAATCCATCATGGCCAATCCACCTAACCTGCACATCTTTGGACCGTGGGAGGAAACCGGAGCACCCGGAGGAAACCCACGCAGACACTGGGAGGATGTGCAGACTCCGCACAGACAGCGACCCAAGCCGGAATCGAACGTGGGACCCTGGAGCTGTGAAGCAATTGTGCTATCCACAATGCTACCGTGCTGCCCTTAAGAACAAATAAATCTACACTATATCATTTTACCGTAATCCATGTACCTACCCAATAGCTGCTTGAAGGTCCCTAATGTTTCCGACTCAACTACTTCCACAGGCAGTGCATTCCATGCCCCCCACTACTCTCTGGGTAAAGAACCTACCTCTGACATCCCCCCCTATATCATCCACCATTCACCTTAAACTTGTGTCCCCTTGTAATGGTTTGTTCCACCCGGGGAAAAAGTCTCTGACTGTCTACTCTAACAATTCCCCTGGCCATCTTATAAACCTCTAACAAGTCACCGTGGGGCAGCACGGTAGCCTTGTGGATAGCGCAATTGCTTCACAGCTCCAGGGTCCCAGGTTCGATTCCAGCTTGGGTCACTGTCTGTGCGGAGTCTGCACATCCTCCCCGTGTGTGCGTGGGTTTCCTCCGGGTGCTCCGGTTTCCTCCCACAGTCCAAAGATGTGCAGGTTAGGTGGATTGGCCATGATAAATTGCCCTTAGTGTCCAAAATTGCCCTTAGTGTTGGGTGGGGTTACTGGGTTATGGGGATAGGGTGGAGGTGTTGACCTTGGGTAGGGTGCTCTTTCCAAGAGCCGGTGCAGACTCGATGGGCCGAATGGCCTCCTTCTGCACTGTAAATTCTATGATAATCTATGAAAGTCGCCCCTCATCCTTCTCCGTTCTAATGAGAAAAGGCCTAGCACCCTCAACCTTTCCTCGTAAGACCTACTGTCCATTCCAGGCAACATCCTGGTAAATCTCCTCCTTTGCACCTTTTCCAAAGCTTCCACATCCTTCCTAAAATGAGGCGACCAGAACTGTACACAGTACTCCAAATGTGGCCTTACCAAAGTTTTGTACAGCTGCATCATCACCTCGCGGCTCTTAAATTCAATCCTTCTGTTAATGAACGCTAGCACACCATAGGCCTTCTTCACAGCTCTATCCACTTGAGTGGCAACTTTCAAAGATGTATGAACATAGACCCCAAGATCTCTCTGCTCCTCCACATTGCCAAGAACTCTACCGTTAACCCTGTATTCCGCATTCATATTTGTCCTTCCAAAATGGACAACCTCACACTTTTCAGAGTTAAACTCCATCTGCCATTTCTCAGCCCAGCTCTGCATCCTATCTATGTCTCTTTGCAGCCGACAACAGCCCTCCTCACTATCCACAACTCCACCAATCTTCGTATCGTCTGCAAATTTACTGACCCACCCTTCAACTTCCTCATCCATGTCATTAATGAAAATCACAAACAGCAGAGGACCCAGAACTGATCCCTGCGGTACACCACTGGTAACTGGGATCCAGGCTGTGTGTGGACAATGTGTAAATTAATGTTAGTTCACATGCCAATGATGTCCATTCATTTTTACGTGTTAATTAAAAATGCAGTTAGTCACTTGCGGCAGTGGCTGATATGTTGGACATCAATGGCTGAATATTATGTTCGAATTTGTGTTTGAATTTCGTGGTTAATGAATTTGAGTCTCTATTTCTTTGTCTCCTGACTTTGAAGATTCTTGTAATTAAGATATTTTCAACTCCCTGCGGCTATGTAGCAATGATATGATTGGCATATGCAAATATCAGTTCTCACAGCCACTTGTACCAGTAACTATTGTGGTGCAAGTCGAGTATTATGTAAAAGCAGATATTGAGGTTATGGCTTATTTCCAATGTGACTGCATATCCCTCAGAAACAACGGATTCTGATAGTTGGTTTAAACCATGTTGCTAATTTTCTCTCAATTCCGCAGTGCTCTTTGAAAAGAACTATTTTCTAATGATCGGAATTTTTTGGTGTCTTTTAGTACTTTGTTTTTCTTTTCACCTTAACGGGGACATCGCGTTAACTGTATAAGTTAACTTTGTTACATAAACCAGAGAAAATTGAGGGGGGTATATAAATGCACAATTTTGTTAGAGCATGATGGTGGGTAATTGTTTGTAGTACAATGAAAACCAAAAAAGTCTATTTCAATGTTTTTGTAAATTCTAAGCAGTTTAATAGGCCCCAGACAATTCACTGAATCCTGATGCTGCAGTTACCCCAATCAAATAGTAAACGTTTTGAATAACATGTGTTCTTGTGCTGCAGAACTTGTGTACAGCAAGGTAATTGAATTGAGTTGATAATTGATTACAATGTTGCATTTTTGTTCCGGTTATAAAGGAACTTTTGCATTTCATGTTGATTGTATTATACCAAACTTATCAGTAAAACAATTACAATCAACAAAATGGTAGCCCCATTTTGAATAAATATCACAAAATTGGAGTATTGCGTACAGTTCTGGTCACCGCATTATAGGAAGGACGTGGAGGCTTTGGAGCGGGTGCAGAGGAGATTTACCAGGATGTTGCCTGGTATGGAGGGAAAATCTTATGAGGAAAGGCTGATGGACTTGAGGTTGTTTTCGTTGGAGAGAAGAAGGTTAAGAGGAGACTTAATAGAGGCATACAAAATGATCAGGGGGTTGGATAGGGTGGACAATGAGAGCCTTCTCCCGTGGATGGATAGGGCTGGCACGAGGGGACATAACTTTAAACTGAGGGGTAATAGATATAGGACAGAGGTCAGAGGTAGGTTCTTTACGCAAAGAGTAGTGAGGCCGTGGAATGCCCTACCTGCTACAGTAGTGAACTCGCCAACATTGAGGGCATTTAAAAGTTTATTGGATAAACCTATGGATGATAATGGCATAGTGTAGGTTAGATGGCTTTTGTTTCGGTGCAACATCGTGGGCCGAAGGGCCTGTACTGCGCTGTATTGTTCTATGTTCTATGTTCTATAGTTGTGACTGAACCTACCCTTGAGCAGTGTCATAAGGATCCTCTAAGATCGGAGGCGTTAAATAGGGCGCTCTTTCCAAGGGCCAGTGCAGACTTGATGGGCCGAATGGCCTCCTTTGTAAATTCTATGATTCTATGACCATGGAGGATCTATTAAGATTTACATTTTCCACCCTCATGCTTGCAGGATGGTATGTTGTTTGCAAGAGCCTTCCATCTCATGCAAAATTCCCTCGATACCTTCTTACGGACAATTTGTAGGGTGACCCCAGGTGGAACGTCAGATTTGTCATAATATACACCAGTATATCATGGTGCAGACACACACTGGTGGACACACAGTGGGACCAATCAACATACACAACGCCGCAGCCAATCACCAGTGAGAGCACATGCACTATAAAGACAGGGGGCATCAGAGTTCCCGCTTATTCGAGTAGCAGCTAGCTAGGAGCACAGAGCTCACACCCTGCAACACAGACATTCACCATGTGCTGAGTGCATCAACTGGTTAGGACAAGGCAAAGGTATTTAGTTAAAGCTAGTATCGTATTTACCCACAGTTCAAGTATGTTTAAATAGTTAACCTTTTAATAAAATAGTGTTGCACTACTTCAAGTGTTGGTGACCTGTATGTGATCCAGAACACCCAACACATCATGATACCAGAAGTGGTTTCATACTAGCACTTCTTAGACCTACCTGCAAGTGATCTGTCTCTTCCGCCAACATTCCGTCATCCTGCAACATGGACAACATCAGCCCACCGCCGCCGCTCCGCATCGCCGGCAACCTCGGGGCCAACTGGAAGATTTTCAAACAGCGCTTCCAGCTCTTCCTCGAAGCCACGGACTGGGAGGGCGCCTCGGACACCAGAAAGATTGCTCTTCTCCTCTCCACGGCCGGGGACCATGCCATCCACATTTTCAACTCTCTCACCTTTGCAGATGACGAAGACAAGACGAAGTTCAAGACGGTTCTCCTCAAATTTGACACTCACTGCAGCGTAGAGGTGAATGAAAGTTTTGAGCGCTACGTGCTCCAGCAGCGTTTGCAGGGTAAGGACGAACCTTTCCAATCCTTTCTAACGCACCTCTGCATCCTTGCGCAATCTTGCAGCTACGGGCCCACCTCCGACTCCATGATACGTGACCAGATCGTTTTTGGTGTTCAGATGGACCCCTTACGTCAGCAGCTCCTCAAAGTAAAGCAACTCACCCTAGCGACCGCCATCGAGACCTGCGTCCTACATGAAAATGCCACCAGTCGGTACTCCCGTATACAAGCCGGCAAGGTCCCCATGAGGCGGAACGGGTCCAAGTGATTGAGCACCTCCAGGACCTCAGCCTGGATGAGGACGGCCATTTCGCGCGCTTTTCGCGGACTCCCGCGCTTGTACGCACCAAACGAGGGGACGGCGACATGGAGGAACGTAATGCGCAGGCGCGCACCATGCAGGACCACACGGCACATGCGTGGTGGCGCAGCGAACGTGCTGACGTCACGATGTGCGGCAACTGTGGCTCCGCCCATTTAAAGCGGCAATGCCCCGCAAAATCTCGACAATGCCTACGATGTGGAAGACTTGGCCACTATGCTGCCTGCTGTCGAGCAGCTCAGCCTTCCAATTCATATCGCTTCAGCCAGCCTCGCAGGAATGTTCGGGCAATTCAACCCATGGCCACCGAGTCCGATTCTGACCTCCCACACAGCAGTGACACCAAGGACCCGAAGGCACCTTTTCGAGTCGATGTCGTAACGAAAAAAAGGCTGTCCCCGAAGCAAAGACACCAGCCGCTGTCGGTATACAGCATCGATCCAGACGATGAGTGGTGTGCCGCCCTGACGGCCAACCGGTCCCAAATACGATTCCGCCTGGACACTGGTGCCTCCGCCAATCTCATGGTGTGGTCTGCTTTCCAAAGCCTTTGTGTCAAACCGACCATTCTTCCATCGGCCTGCCAGCTATTGGACTACAATGGCAACATCATTCCTGCTACCGGCACTTGCCAACTTGAAGTGACGCACAAGTCACAAAAAGCCATCCTTCCTTTTGAGATCGTGGGCTCCTCGAAAGACTCTCTGCTTGGCGCACAGGCGTGCAAGCTGCTAAACCTCGTTCAAAGAGTTCACTCTCTCTCTCCTGATGACGCGTCTGCCTTCCAGGATGCTGACTTCAGGGCGCAACTCAACGCCATCATCGACCAGCACCGCAACGTCTTCGAAGGCATGGGCATGCTCCCATACACTTACAAGATCCTACTCAAACAGAACGCCACGCCTGTGGTGCATGCACCTCGCAGAGTCCCAGCACCCCTCAAGGACCGCCTCAAGCAGCAACTGCAGGACCTCCAAGACCAAGGAGTGATCTCCCGAGTTACGGAACCAACCGACTGGGTCAGTTCCATGGTGTGCGTAAAAAAGCCTTCCGGCGAGCTCAGAATCTGCATTGATCCAAAGGATCTGAATCGCAATATAATGAGGGAGCATTACCCAATCCCCAAGCGCGAAGAGATCACATGCGAGATGGCTCGCGCCAAGCTCTTTACCACATTTGACACCTCGAAAGGATTCTGGCAAATTCAACTAGACCTATCCAGCAGGAAACTGTGTACCTTCAACACCCCTTTTGGCAGATATTGTGACAACAGGATGCCGTTTGGGATCATATCGGTGTCAGAAGTGTTCCACAGGATCATGGAACAAATGATGGAAGGCATTGAAGGTGTTTGCGGCAATGTCGACGACATAATCATTTGGTCCACCACCCCGCAGGAGCATATCAGTTGCTTCCAGCGCGTGTTCAAACGCATACGGGAGCAGGGCCTACGCCTCAAAAGAGCCAAATGCTCCTTCGGCCAGACGGTACTCAAGTTCCTAGGGGGCCACATCTCCCAGTTGGGTGTGTGGCTGGATGCGGACAAGGTGGCTGCCATCATAGCGATGAAAATGCCAGAGGACAAGAAGGCGGTCCTCCGATTTCTGGGCATGGTCAACTTCCCAGGGATGTTCATCCCTAACCTTGCCTCTCATACCACAGCTCTCAGGAACCTGGTCAGGAAGACGACAGACTTCCAGTGGCTTCCTGCCCACGAGCGCGAATGGACAGAACTTAAAACCAAACTCACGACGGCCACAGTCTTAGCTTTCTTTGATCATGCAAAAGAGACAAAAATTTCGACCGATGCCAGCCAATCCGGCATTGGGGCAGTGCTCCTGCAACGCGATGAGGCCTCATCATGGGCCCCCATTGCATATGCGTCACGCGCCATGACCCCCACGGAACAGCGCTACGCGCAGATAGAAAAGGAGTGCCTGGGCCTTTTGACCGGTGTCGTCAAGTTTCATGATTTTGTGTACGGCCTTCCCCAATTCACCGTCGAGACCGACCATCGCCCGCTGGTCAATATAATACAAAAAGACTTGAACGACATGATGCATCGCCTCCAGCGCATTCTGTTCAAACTCCGGCGATACGACTTCCAGCTCGTATACACCCCAGGCAAAGACCTGATCATAGCCAACGCTCTGTCCAGGGCAGTCAACACCCCGTGTGACCCAGCAGGATTCGTCTGCCAGGTTGACGCCCATGTGGCCTTCGCTTGCCTCCAATCTACCGGCCACGGATGAATGCCTTGTCCAAATTTGTTGCGAGACTGCGGCTGACCCACTGCTACAGAGTATCATGCGCCATCTAACAGACGAGTGGCTCAAGGGCCAATGCCCGCAGTTCTACAACATCAGAGACGATCTGGTGGTAGTCGATGGTGTCCTCCTGAAGCTGGACCGCATTGTTATCCTGCACAGCATGCACCAGCTTGTCTTGGAACAGCTACACGAGGGCCATCTTAGCGTGGAGAAGTGCCGCCGACGGGCCCCAGAGGCAGTATACTGGCCTGGCATCAATGACGACATCGCCAACACAGTGCTCAACTGCCCCACCTGTCAGCGGTTCCTGCCGGCCCAACCACGTGAGACCCTACAGCCCCATGAGTTGGTCACGTCCCCTTGGTCCAAGGTCGGCATCGACCTGTTCCACGCGCTGGGCAGGGACTATGTTCTGATTGTAGACTATTTTTCAAACTACCCGGAGGTGGTACGTTTGCAGGACATCACATCGTCTGCAGTCATCTGTGCCTGTAAGGACACCTTTGCTCGTCACGGCATCCCACTCACTGTGATGTCGGACAATAGCCCCTGCTTCTCAAGCCAGGAATAGTCCAACTTTGCCAGGAGGTACAACTTTGTGCATGTGACATCCAGTCCCCTGTACCCCCAATCCAATGGCAAAGCGGAGAAGGGCATCCACATAGTCAAACGGCTCCTCTGCAAGGCTGCCGTTGCGGGATCCGACTTCTACCGCGCCCTGCTGGCCTATCACTCGGCCCCACTGTCCACTGGCCTGTCGCCAGCCCAGCTGCTCATGGGTCGCACCCTGAGGACGACGGTGCCGTCCATTCACGTCCCAGACCTTGACCACGTTCCGGTCCTTCAATGAATGCAACTGTCTCGTGCACAGCACAAGACGGCTCTTGACTCCTGTGCAGCTGATCTCCCTGCTCTGGCTCCAGATGACAACGTCCGCATCCATCTTCTGGATGGTGGCTGGTCTGCAACTGCTGTGCTTCTTCGGCAGGTGGCTCCCCGCTCGTTCCTGGTTCGTCTACCGGATGGTTCCATTCTGCGCCGTAATCGACGTGCCCTTCATCTCGTTCCGCGCTCGCTACGTGATCCTCCGCCAGTGCCATGCCCTCCTGTTGTCCCTGACCTGGACTATGCGGAGATTCCGGTTACTCTGCATTCTCCCCACTCTGACGCAGTCCAGCCCGCTCCTCAGCCGGTGGCTCCTGACCCACCCTTGAGGCGGTCAACCAAAATTCGTTGCCCACCTCAGAGACTTAATTTGTGAACTTTATGCATTAATGGACTCTCTGGTTTGTTCTATTCTTCCGTTTAATCGTTCAAGTGGTTTGTATATAGTGTTCATCTCGTTATTTGTGTGACACTTTTTTCTGCACCAGGCACCTTCCCATGTAAATAGCTTAGTTTTGTGTACATAGTCCTGTAAATATTTCCCACACACGTAGTCAGGAACATTCACCACACACTATTTATTGTCACGCAGGCACATTTTTTTATATAAAAAGGGGGATGTCATAATATACACCAGTATATCATGGTGCAGATACACACTGATGGACACAGTGGGACCAATCAACATACACAACACCGCAGCCAATCACCAGTGAGAGCACACACACTATAAAGACAGGGGGCATGAGAATTCCCGCTCATTCGAGTAGCAGCTAGCTAGGAGCACAGAGCTCACACCCTGCAACACAGACATTCACCATGTGCTGAGTGCATCAACTGGTTACTACAAGGCAAAGGTATTTAGTTAAAGCTAGTATCGTATTTACCCACAGTTCAAGTATGTTTAAATAGTTAACCTTTTAATAAAATAGTGTTGCACTACTTCAAGTGTTGGTGACCTGTATGTGATCCAGAACACCCAACACATCAAGATTGTCATGGGGGCCCTGTCCCGTGCCATCCTCCAACACCCAGCACAGCGCACCCCTCAACACTCTTCGGACAGAGGTTTGAGGCAGGTCACAATTTTGGTGCATATGTCTTTTATTGTGTTTATGGACATTATTGGGCCCTGACACCTAACTCTAACCTGACACCTAACTCTAACCTATGTGCTGCACCCGTGCCAACTTAACTGGTGTCAAGCTTCTTAAATTTAAGTGCTCTACCGCTCCTTCTACGTGTTTCCCCAGAAAGCACATCAGACGTGGAGGCAGCCTGGTGTATTTCTCCTTCTATGACCTGAGGTGCCTTTGGAGGCCGGGACCTGAAGGGGCCCGGCTAACTTTCGGGTGTCTGGGGTGATGAGGTGCCACCTTGATCTTCCCTCAACCCATCAGATATGTCCGTGTCGGGGTGGGGTGGGGAGGGATGGATTCGGAAGGGCTGGGTGTTCCAACACCCCTCCTGCGGGGGGGGGGGGGGGGGAGGGGGGGGGAGGGGGGGGGGAACGGACACACGACACGAGCATAGGCCCCAACACTGTCTCCTCCCTTGGGTGTTCGATGGCCCTTGGGCTACTCCATGGGATTGAGGTGAGGCACGGGTGAGCTCCGGAGGCTCTACCATCACCTGGATGCTCACTCTTTTCTCACCACAGTCTCGATGCCCTCAGCCATGGAGCACAGAGGCTGGGACACGTCCCTCAGAGAGTGAGACATGTCACTCTGTGACTGACCCAAGTCAGCTGGCGCCTGGCGAACGCTCTCAACGCCTCCGCCTTTGTGACTGGGCCAAGCTCTAGAGCGCTGCAGCAATGTCCACATAGGCCTGGTACATAGCTGCTTGTGACTTTTCTTTAATTCGTTATGGGATTTGGGCATCGCAGGCTGGGCCAGCATTTATTACTCATCCCTACTTGCCCTTGAGGGGGCATTTAAGAGTCAACCACGTTGCTGTGGATCTGGAGCCACATGTAGGCCAGCTGAGGAAAGGATGGCAGATCTCCTTCCCTAAAGAACATTAGGCGGCACGGTAGCACAGTGGTTAGCACTGTTGCTTCACAGTGCCTGGGGCCCGGGTTTGATTCCCGGCTTGGGTCACTGTCTGTGCGGAGTCTGCACGTTCTTCCCATGTCTGCGTGGGTTTCCTCCGTGCGCTCCGGTTTCCTCCCACAAGGTCCTGAAAGACTTGCTTCCTAGGTGAATTGGACATTCTGAATTCTCCCTCTGTACCCGAACAGGCACCGAATGTGGTGACTAGGGGATTTTCACAGTAACCTCATTACAGTGTTAATGTAAGCCTACTTCTGACACTGATAAAGATTTTTATTACAGTGAAACAGATGGGTTTTTACAACAATCATGAAACCATTGTCATCATTACACTTTTAATTCCAGAGTTTTATGAATTCAGAATTTACCATCTACTGTGGTAGGATTCAAACTGACCTGTTTGAGCTGCTCGCAGAAAAATACCAGAGCATTATCTGGGTCTCTATCTTACTAGTCCAGTGACAATACCACTACACCGCTGCCTCCCCAGGACTTCACTGTTCTGAGCTTCAGCCATTGACTGCACAGTGTGCCCCAAGCCTTGAACGTCTTGACCAATGGCTGTGACCGTATCACCCAAGGCTTCCACCATGGACTCCACCCGTTTGGTGTTGGCCTGGGTGCCATGTATTGTTGGCACAATCTCCTGAATCTGAAGGCAATTGGACTCCTCCAACTGCACCTGCAGATGCTGAAAAGTTGCTGATACCCCTCCTGTGGACCTTGGCTCTGCATCTCCACCAGTGTTGTGATTAATCTTTCCAGAAGCGCGATAACTGTCTGGACTACAGCTATTTCCTGGGATCCAGCAGCCGTCCGACTGCCTGCTCCTTTGGAAATTCCTGCCTCCACCTAATATGCCGCAGCATGTGTGGCGGCGCACCAGAAAGTGTCCCAGGAGCCTCTTCACTAATATGACCCGCCAAGGTGATAGTCCCTGGGATGGTGGAGGGTGCAGGTTGATGCAGTGTCGATAAATCAGTATTGTCCCCGGGGAATGCTGGGTACCCAGACTGTTGGGCCTCGTTGGAAGACAATTCTGCAAGACAAAAGACGACACATGGTGAGATCCCGAGAAGGAGGCGTGGTGATAGAGGTGTGACTCACTTGCTGTTGGGACATAACTGCATTAGGGGCTCACTTGGTTAACCCATGCTGACCTCCGCCTTTGAGATAGCCCACTCTCCCACCTCCCCGAGGTTCAGTTGTACCCCTCGGACATCTGCTCTCGGCAGTTATGGGGCATTTTCTCCTGGGGGACAGAGAATGGAGTCACTTGGACACTAGTTACATGGGGGGGGGGGGGGCGGGTCTGTAACTGGTGGCCTGTGTGTGCAAGGCACCTGGCCAAAGAGGACAATACAGGTATTGGGGTTTGGTGCAGGGTGGGATGTGAGGGGGCTGCTGGCAGATGGGTTTTGATTGTCCTCTGGGGTGTGGGTGTGTGATGACGGAGGGATGGGAAGGATGCCAGGGCACAGAGGTGGTGAATCACCCAAGCTGACCTAAGGAGGTTGTTCATCTATGTGGCACTGTATATCTGTGCACCTTGTGAGGCCCATGGTGCTCACTACCTCTGCCACCTCCACCCAGGCCCGGTTAATGTCGGCAGGTGTTTGTCTCCTGCCCACTCTGCAGAAGAGGGTGTCCCGTCTCTCTTCCTCCACATCCAGCATCCGTTGCAGCTCTGCATCCATGCACCTCTGGGCTGCTCTCCTCGGTGCCATCTTCTTGGTTGAAATGAGAGTGTGTGGGAAGTGGTGTGCTTATAAGCAACTCCAGCTTGTCAAGCTCTCTGTGACAATTCTGGTCCCAGCGAATCCGCTGCTTGCACTAATGAGAACTGCACTAGATTCACGTGAGTAGAGTGTTGGTCCATTAGCATACCATTAGCAATACTCTGGAATTGGCGCCCACGAAAGGAATGCAAAAGTCCCATACTTCAGTCCTGGCATCAACACTTGCGTCTCTCAAATGGGGAATTAAGTCCATTGTCACATAGCCACCTTCCAATGTTGAATTTTCAGTGGTTAAACAATATAGCTACTGATTATAGCCTTTTATAACCATATTTTGCTCCCTCATCATTAAACTATGAAATATGTATCATATGTTTGTAGACACACAACATGCTGGTATATGGATGGACATTGTTTCCTTTAGGTTATTTTTAGTTTGAGTGTGGCATAACGGGAACAGAAGCCCATGTTGGGGTCCTGGGCACTTTCAATCATGACTGCCATGCTTATTTTTCTGACTTTCGAAATTGACCCACACAATCAGATGGGTGTTTTCCTGAACCAAAAAACTAATTAAATGCTGGATTTGGACGATGGTGTAAGTAAACAAGGAGTAATTATACTGCAGTGACCAGTACATTAAAACGGTGCTTTTTACTTTTGGTTAAAAATAACACTCTGCTTCGTTGCAAATTTTAAAGTAATTTACCATCTGGTGCACTCGCCATGGCAATGTCTTGACCAATCAGAATTGACTTGCCAATTAATCAGTACCCCTTTTCTCATACAGTATAAATTATTGTTCTCTTTGAAATTTGACATTCTTGCATGTGTCCTGGTGCATGCAAGATGATAGCATGTCACTCTTTTCAGCAATACCCACCAGAGTAACTTGAGTCTTAATTGAATCCTTAACTGTATGTGCAGTTGTGGCATGCAGAATTGGTGCATGCACACCGATGAAAATAAATGGTGGCTCATTTGGAAACTCCAGGTTGGATTGGATTTACTTTCTTTGCATGTGTAAAAGCAGTGTAGAATACAAGATGAGCTGTGGAATTTGCATGGAACTAAGAGAAGGGAGCTAGTTTTGAGCAGGTAAATTGCACTTTACAAAAGCTTGCTGGCTTAATGGATGCAATGAAAGGATAAATCTATATTGGCTAGTTCTCCTCTCCAAAACAGGAGATCTTTATTTGGGTGTGGCTCCAGCTCTTTCGTACCTCACCCAATGGGCATTCTTGCCTATTCTTACCCACCAGTGAAGATCAAGCCATTATTTAAAAGACTGCCACTGACCTCATAGCCTCTGGAGATCTTCCCTGCACAACCTCCAACCTTATTGTTCCCCCAGCCCTGTACAGCCAGCTTCTACTTTCTTCCCCAAATCCACAAATAGGACTCAAAAAAAGCAAATTACTGTGGATGCTGGACTCTGAAAGCTTTGACAAAGAGTCATTGGACTCGAAACGTTAGCTTTTTTCTCTCCCTACAGATGCTGCTAGACCTGCTAAGATTTTCTCGCATTTTCTCTTTCGCCACAAATAGAACTGTCCGAGTAGACCCAACCTTTCAGCCGGTCCTGCCTCACTAAATTTATTCCTTCCGATCTTGACACCATTCTCTCCACCCTTGTCCAGTCTCTTCCCACTTTCATTCATGATTCTTCTAACGCCCTACCTCAATTCAACAATATCCAGTTGGACATCTATGGGCATCCATTCTCTCTACGGCTCCATTGCCCACAAGAATGATCTGAGAGCTCTCCGCGCCTACTTTAAACGAAGGCCTAAACGATCACCATCCTCCTCCATCTGGCTGAACTCATTCTCTCCTTTGAGTTGTCTCACTTCCCTCAAAGGTGTAGCTATGGGTACCTGCCTGTCCTTTTGTGGGGTTAGTTGAACATTCTTTGTTCCAGTTCTATTCCTGCCCTCTCCCGTAACTGTTTTCCCAGTAAATTGATGTGCGACTCACTGCTGCTTTGAGCTCTCACCTAAACAAGAAAAATTAATTGTTTGCTTTCAATTTCCACCCTTCTCTCCCCTTTGACTCTCCTTGACTTCTATCTCCATTTCTATGATAGACTGTCTACTAGTATTCATTCCACTGACACCGACAGATACCTCAACTGCACCTCTTCACACCCTACTTCCTCTAAGAAATCCATTCCATTCTTTCAGTTTCTCTACCTCCCCGATGCATCTGTTTTGATGATGCTACTTTCCACAGAGGCACTTCAGATGTCTTTTTGCCGAAGATTCTCCCACCACAGTGGTTGACAGGACCCTCAGCTGTGTCTGATCCATTTTCTGCACTTCTGCCCTCACTCTTTCCTTGCCCTCCCAGAACCATGAAAGGGTTCCCCTTTTTCTCACTTTCCACCTCTGCATTTAAAAGATCATTCTCTGACATTTCTGTCAAAATCAGCATGATGCCAACACATCCTCCCCTTCCCCTGTCCATAGGAACTATTGCCTGCATGACATCCTGATCCACTCCTTTTATCACCCCCAACATTTACACTCCCTCCCCACAGTACTTTCCCATGTAATCGCAGGAGATGGAACACTTGCATCTTTACCTCTTACTGTCCATGGCCCAAAACACTCCTTCCAGGTGAAGAGGCAATTTACTTGCACTTTATTCAATTTAGTTTACTGTATTCACTGTTCACAACACGGTCTCCTTTACTTTGGGGAAACCAAATGCAGACTGGGTGACCGCTTTGTAGAACACCTTTTGCTCAGTACGCAAGTATGACCCCAACCTTCTGGTCACTTGCTATTTCAATACCCCATCTTGCTCTCATGCTCACGTTTCTGTCCTCGGCCTACTACAATATTAGTGAAGCCCAGTGCAAGCTGGAGCAACAGTACTTCTTCTGCTTAGGCACGAGTTCAACAAGTTCAGATAGTGAACTCTTTCCTCCATTTTGAATTTTCTTTTCTGCCCAAGTGCCAGTTGTCATCTTGTTCTCACTTTTTTGCTTTCTGGCAGGGCTGACCTTTATTCTGCTATTACTAGCTACTCTGGGCAGAAGCTTTAGTTTTTAATACTGTCATTATCACTCCCTTCTCTCTAACCTATCCCTGACCATATATTTTGTTCCTCCTACCCCTCGTCCCCCTTTTCAACAGCATTGCACCCATCACATTTCTACCTCTTACCAGTTTCAAAGAAGAGACAGAAAATACTTGAGCGTTAATTCTGTTTCTTTCCCTCTCTCTTTAGATGTTGTCAGACCTGCTGAGTTTTTCCAACAATTTCTATTTTAAAAAAAATCTCATTTGCTTTTATTATTATGGCATTCATCATGGTTGAGCCTGTTGGCCTGTAATTCAGTGGAACAATTATTTTGTTCAATTTTTGTATCCTCATCTGCCTAAACCGGTGCATTTGCATTGGGACTCAATCCATCACAGTAACTAACTAATTTAGCACTGATCTGCGTATTGATTCATTTAGATTTCCTCCGGATTATGTCCATTTTAAATCCATTTTATTGGTCAGTGTAAATCACATGACCTTAATTTCACATGTGATTGACTGGTGGCAGACATATGTTTAAAAAAAGACAAACCTGATTATTGGGGGCTAGGTTTTCTACGTTGCATCTGGCTGCCTTGTCTTGTTCTCTTCCAACACTTGCGTCTGATCTATCTCAAACTGACTTCCTCCGTTAGTTCTGTGTTGTCACCTCCTGGATGTGCATGTCCTGACCAGCACTGTGGCTCAACATTCCATATAACAGTGGCGGAAAAAATATCTAACCCAGCTGAGATCCCAGTTCAATGATCCCCTCAGCCTTGTCTCAACCCCTATTCCACACCAAGCCCTGAGCTACCCTCCGTTATGTCCACCAAGAGAAGACGGCATTGCTGTCTATTAGAAGATGGAGCAGATGGAAAAGGCAAGATAAAAACAAAGCAAGACCGTGTAAGGGAAAACAAGGGGAAAAACTTGATAGGAGTGCAGCGAAGGAGGCGCATCATACAGGGGCATCGGAATGTTTGCAGAATGAGAGAATTGAAAATATACAGAAGATAGAAAATGGGTAAAGGGTGACTTGTAGGAGTGGTGGAGACAAATGGATGCAAATTAGCACTAAACTTGTGAGGCACCGTGAAAATAAATAGAGAAGAGGTTTTAAAAAAACAACCATAAGACCACAATTCCAGGCTAATTTTTCTGTGCAGTAAGAAGTCTTGCAACACCAGGTTAAAGTCCAACAGGTTTATGTTGGACTTTTAACCTGTTGGACTTTAACTTGGTGTTGTGAGACTTCTTACTGTGCCCACCCCAGTCCAACACCGGCATCTCCACATCATTTTCCTGTCAGCAATGCATGAAAGATTTATTTTTTTGATACAAAAATATAGAAATTCATTTCAGAAGGTTCTATTATATTGATTCAGCTTCTAATAGTTGTTACATTTTTCAGATTATCTTTCAAACAGGATATAACCCAAGATCTAAGGTGTAGTATTTTAAAATTATTGCAGGAGCTATGAATGAAACCTAGGAGGAAATAGTGTTACTGACTTTACTAACGTTAACCACACAAAATTGCACTGTGAATTACAAGTTTCATATAGAAAAATAATTTTAGTACTAGTGCTATCCTTGACATTATTAATTGCTGAAATTACTATTTTATACTTGACGTGCTGTGCAGTTAGGTATATAAAAACATTAACATTCAAAGCAATTTGTTTAGGGGCTGGTTTAGCACAGGGCTAAATCGCTGGCTTTTAAAGCAGACCAAGGCAGGCCAGCAGCACGGTTCAATTCCCGTACCAGCCTCCCCGAACAGGTGCCGGAATGTGGCGACTAGGGGCTTTTCACAGTAAATTCATTAAAAAAAATGTTTTGAAGTTTTTTATTTAAAACAGATTTGTAACATTTACAGAGAAAAAAGAAGGCCATACACAAAAGCCTTAACATATTGAAAACAAACAGTGGGAAAGAATAAACATATTAATAAGGCACTTCCCCATCAGCTCTGTTTGCCCATGTCCCACGTGTTCAACTAAACTATTGTGGCTCTAACCCCCCCCCCCCGGGTGCTGCTGCTGTCGGTTTCCTACGCTGTTCCCTGCAAGCGACTTTCTTCCCCGGGGGGTCCCTGATCACCACTTCTCCCCCTCCCCCCCCCCCTTGCCCACTTAAGTCCTCTCTGCTCTCCTTCCCGGCTACCCCCCCGCCCCCGAGGCTTGACCTGCCAGGTCCGCCCTGCGCCTGGCCCTAGCCCGCCCCTTCTCCTACTCTCCCTGGTGCCCCCTGACCTAGCTAGCTATGCTGACCCCTGCCCTTGGCGCCTGACTGTCTCCCGCCCAAGTGCTCGGGCCCTCCCCCCACACACCAAGGATCCATTTTTTAAAAAAAAATGTTTTTTTTTATTCTCCTCCTTTTTCATGTTTTCTCCCACATTTACACCCATCAACAATAAACAATAATCAACAAGATATGTCAAATCCCATAATAACAACGATCCCATCCGCCCACCAACCCCCAAACCTCAACCCGCATGTTTACATAAAAAAATGACAAAAAGGAATCACCAAGGACCCACTAACCTGATTGTATCTCCCCGTGCCCCTTCAAGTCCCTTAACCAGCCCCGAGCCCATCAGAGGCCCCGATCTCCCACCAAAAGATACCACGTGCAGGGCACCCCCTGCAGGCCCCCCCCCCCCCCCCCCCCCCCCTGTTGCAATCTCCCAAAATCACCCTCCAGTGCGCCCTCCAGCCCCCGCTCTCTGTCCAGGCTGAAAACAATCTTAGATAAAACATTACAGCATAGGATAATTTAACAGACCGCCGCCACACAAAAGCTCTGTGAGCCCAGAGTCCTATAGTTCAAGTCCAGCTTTTAATAAAAGTCCAGTCCTAGTCAAAGCAAGTTAGGCTAGCAGACCGCCGCCACTGTAGAGCACTGAAAAAAACTAAGTGCCCGTTAGTTCAAGTCCAGCTTCTTCTCTTTAATAAAGGCCCAAACCTGTTCTGGTGCCTCGAAGTAGTGATGGAGTTCCTCAAACGTAACCCAAAGCTTTGCAGGATACAGCATTCCAAACCTCACCTGCTTTTTGTAGAGGGCTACCTTTACCTTGATGAATCCTGCACGCCTCTTGGCCAGCTCCGTTCCCAAGTCCTGGTAGATGCGCACCTCGCAGTTCTCCCATCTGCTGCTCCTCTCCGCCTTGGCCCATCGCAGCACCCGATCCCTGTCAGCAAGCCGGTGAAAGCGAACCACCAAGGCCCTTGGTCGGTCGCCCGGCCTGGGCTTCCTTGCGGGGGCTCTATGCGCCTCATCCAACTCGAGGGAAGGCCTCCGGTCCCATCAGCGCCCCGAGCATACCCATCAAGTATGCACCCGCATCCGATCCCTCACAGCCCTCGGGGAGGCCCAGGATCCTCAGGTTCTGCCTCCTGGCTCTATTCCCCAGCTCTTCAAGCTGCTCCTGCATCCTCCTCTGGCGGGAGTTCAGCTCCTCCACCTCGTGCTCCAGCTCCGTTACCGTGTCCGCCTGGGTGGAGAGCTTCACCTCGACCTCTCTTAGCGCCTTCTCTTGGACTGCCTGCGCCTCGACCATTCGGTCCATCACCGCCCTCATCGGGTCCAACGTGTCCCTCTTCAGTTCGGTGAAGCAGTTTCTAAAAAATTCCATCTGCTGCTCTCTTGGCCAGTGAGCCTCCGCTCCCTGGTCCCTGCCGTCCGCCACGCTTCGCCGCCCGGACTGAGGTCCCCGCTGCTCCTGCTTCGACTTTTGCCGATCCACTCGACCACTTCTGGTCCAACGGTCCATACCCCAGGGGGAAAGCCTCTTCCCTTCGTCTCCTCCACCGATTCAGGTCGTCAGGTCCCGAAAAAATCCTGTGAAACAGGTCCGTTTGCCCATCGCGGGCTGGGGCGATCCGACCTGCGCCCTGCTTCCTCGAGGGCGCCACCGGAGGTCCACAGTAACTTCATTTGAAGCCTACTTGTGACAATAAGCGATTTTCATTTCATTTTTCATTTCATTAACTCTTTCATATAAGTTTCACCATTTTCTGTCTTCCGATTTCCAACATTGACATTTTGAATTAAAATTTATCAAATGAAAGCCTTTGTTGAAACTTAGTATCACTTTTGCACAGCTTTTTTTTGGATTGAATTTGGTTATTGTCACGTGTACCGAGGAACAGTGAAAAATGTTTTTCTGCGAGCAGCTCAAACAGATCATGAAAGGAAAATTCATAATAGGGCAACACAAGGTGCACAATGTAAATACATAGATACCGACATCGGGTGAAGCATACAGGAGTGTAGTATTAATCAGGTCAGTCCATAAGAGGGTCGTTTAGGAGTCTGGTAACAGCGGGGAAGAAGCTGCTTTTGAATCTGTTCGTTTGTGTTCTCAGACTTTTGTATCCCCTGCCCGATGGAAGAAGTTGAAAGAGTGAGTAAGCCGGATGGGAGGGGTCTTGGATTATGCTGCCTGCTTTCCCCAGGCAGCGGGAGGTGTAGATGGAGTCAATGGATCGGAGGCAGGTTCGTGTGATGGACTGGGCGGTGTTCACGACTGAAATTTCTTGCGGTCTTGGGCCGAGCAGTTGCCATACCAGGCTGTAATGCAGCCAGATAGATGCTTTCTATGGTGCATCTGTAAAAGTTAGTAAGAGTCCGTGTGTATATGCCAAATTTTCTTAGTTTTCGGAGGAAGTTTAGGCACTGTACTGCTTTCTTGGTGGTAGCGCCGACGTGGGTGGACCAGGACAGATTTTTGGTGATGTGCACAAGTAGAAATTTGAAGCTTTCAACTGTCTCCACCTCGGCCCCGTTGCTGCAGACAGGTGGGTGTACAGTATTTGTTTCCTGAAGTCAATGACCAGCTCTTTAGTTTTGCTGGCATTGAGAGATAGATTGTTGTCACTGCACCACTCCAGTAGGTTCTCTATCTCCCTCCTGTATTCTGACTCGCCGTTGTTCGAGATCCGACCCACTATGGTCGTGTCGTCAGCAAATTTGTAGATGGAGTTGGAACCAAATTTTGCCACACAATGTATAGGGAGTAGTAGGGGGCTATTGAGGACTATCGTGGAGGAGGTTTTGTTGTTTATTCTTACTGATTGTGGTCGATGGGTCAGGAGTCTGAGGATCCAGTTGCAGAGTGAGGAGCCAAGTCCTAGGTTTTGGAGCTTTGATATGAGCTTGGCTGGGATAATGGTGTTGAAGGCGGAGCTGTAGTCAATAAATAGGAGTGTGATGTAGGAGCCTTGTTGTCGAGAGAATGGGTGTGATTCTCCCAAATGGGAAAAGTCCCCTAGCGAGTGTGTTTAGCCGCGTGTTTCCTGGCACTCGCAGTGCTGAGAAACACATGGCTATTCAACAAAACTTGCATTGAATAAGGGGATAGCCCTGTTTTAAGAGCATGGAACATACAGTGCAGAAGGAGGCTATTTGGCCCATCGAGTCTGCACCGACCCACTTAAGCCCTCACTTCCACCCTATCCCCGTAACCCAATAACTCCTCCTAACCTTTTTCGTCACCTAACCTGCACGTCTTTGGACTGTGGGAGGAAACTGGAGCACCCGGAGGAAACCCGCGCAGACACTGGGAGAACGTGCAGACTCCGCACAGACAGTGACCCAGCGGGGAATTGAACCTGGGACTCTGGCGCTGTGAAGCCACAGTGCTATCCACTTGTTCTACCGTGCTGCTTTTGTACAGTGGGGAGCTCCTCTGCTCACTGGAACTTTCCCATGTGGCGAGAGATCGTGGTGCCATTTTAAATGGCGTCCTGATCTCTGCGCAGTGTGTCAAATTTTGTTTGATATGCTTCTTTGAAGTGCCCTGGGACATTTTGCTATGTTGAGTCAATGATTTTTCTGCTTTCAGCTCTCCATAAATTTTTGTGAATATTTTTCTCTAGTAATGGAGGGAATTTGAAAATGTCAGTGTATACCATAACCCTATAGTTACTAACACGATATTCATTATTTTCCTGCTGTTTTTGCTGCTCACTTTTACCAGAAAATTGTTGATTAATTTTTCATCTAAATTTTCAAGATGGTTAAATTTCCCTGAAGATTCTGTGAAAGCAGTAGAATCATGGAGGCCATTCGGCCCATCGAGTCTGCACAGACCCTTGGAAAGAACACCCTACTTAATCCCACACCTCCACCCTATACCCGTAAACCAGTAACCCCACCTATCCTTTTTGGACACGAAGGGCAATTCGGAATCGCCAATCCACCGAACCTGCACATTTTTTTGGACTGTGGGATGAATCCCGGAGGAAACCCACGCAGGCTCGGGGAGAAGGTGCAGACTCTGCACAGACAGTGACCCAAGCTGGGAATCAGCCTGCCAGTCTGGAGCTATGAAGCAACTGTGCTACCATGTCGCCCATAGTAGACTAGGCTCTGCTTTTACAACCAACCAGAATTAAAGTTTTCAGTAAATTTCTTAAGAAATATTGCTGAAAACTTTAGCTAAAGGTTCTAATATTATGAATGAATGATGACCAGTTGCAATTTTTATGATAGAATAATGTTCTGACTTCACTAATGGTAACATGAAATCTTATTTCTAATAACTGCCTTCACATGAAAAAAGTAATTCCAGTGTAGTTGTGCTTGGCACTGTTGTTACTCATGACCATATGAAGGATATGGCGTCACCCTGCAGCCAAGCATGCATTTGAAAGTCAGCTTCGTCAAAGAATTGATGTCAGTGATGCTGTGATTTGAGAATTGATATTGGTAACTGCAGTCAGGAACATCAGATTCGATAATCAAGCCAGTTGAAGCGGACTTGAAGGCATTGTGAAAGGTGACACAGCATGGGAGGCGAGATAAGGGAGGTGAAACGATCGGGGGATGATGTTTATCAACTAGCTTGGGCAACGTGTAAGTTCCCAGTTTCTAACATAATAATGTCACATGTAAAGAGTTCAGTCTGGAAATACGTGCCATGCAACACTTGTGTCATATGAACCAATATCCGTTGCCTGCTTTTTCTTATAAATGGGGACATAAAAATTACAACAGCCACGGGGAGCATAGTGGTTGGCACAGTTGCTTCACAACTCCAAGGTCCCAGGTTCAATTCCCAGCTGGGTCACTGTCTGTGCGGAGTCTGCACATTCTCCCTGTGTGTGCGTGGGTTTCCTCCGGGTGCTCCGGTTTCCTCCCACAGTCCAAAGATGTGTGGGTTAGGTGGACTGGCCATGATAAATTGCCCTTAGTGTCTAAAAATGTTACGTGGGGGTTATGGGGATAGGGTAGATATGTGGGCTTGAGTAGGGTGCTCTTTGTAAGGGCTGGCGCAGACCCGATGGGCAGAATGGCCTCCTTCTGCACTGTAAATTCTATGAAATAATCAAAGGAACAAACTGCCTTATTCTTGGTTGATTTGGTAGAAATTGGTGACCTTGCACTTCTGTGGCTTGCTGTTATAAAGAGTAATTTGAAAAGCAAAGTACTGTCAAAGTTGAAACAAAAATGGAAAATGCTGGTAATGTTCAACCAATCAGGCAGCATCTGTGGAGGGAAAATGTTCGTGTTTTGGGTGTCAATTCTTCATAGCTTTTTCCTTTCCATGAGAGAACAATTCTGTACCTTCACCATGTTCAGTATATTGAACCTCTCTGCATTGCTGTTTTCCTGCAACTTGACATGTGCCACTGATCCAGCATGTCGAACATAAGCCTGACACCATTCCCGAGTGCCAATCAAAGTTAAGGAAGTGAAGATGAGGCTTGCTAAAAATATTAAGCTCTTATTTACTTCGTTTATGTGTTCAGTGTTGTATTAGTCCCGTTAGTTAATGAGTAAAGAGGATCTTGTTGGGGCAGGGCTATGAAGGTCTATGACGTTGGACATTATCCTGCACTCTGCAGCTCAAAATGGACAAATCCAGCAAATTTGGTGTGTATATGAAGCTCATGGCAGAGTGACATGAATCAACCACAATATTCTCGAGATTTGCAACATCTAATGTGTCTCTTCCATGGAACGTGCAGCTGTTACCATCCCAGCTAATTTAACAAAAACATTTGTTCATTGGATGTGGGCATCGCAGGTTATCCTTCTGCATTTATTGCCCATCCCTAATTGCCCTTGAGGAGACAGTTTAGAGTCAACCACATTGCTGTGGGTCTAGAGTCACATGTAGGCCAGACCAGGTAAGGATGGCAGATTTCCTTCCTTAAAGGACATTAGTAAACCAGATGGGTTTTTACGACAATCGACAATGGCATCATGGTCATCGTTAGACTTTTAATTACAGACTTTTATTGAACTCAAATTTCACCACGTGCCATGGTGGGATTTGAACCTCGGTTCCCCAGACCCTGGGAGCGAGATTCTCTTAGCCCAGGCCGAGCCGGAGAATCGCCTGGCTGGCGCGAATCGCGCGACGCCGCCCTGACGCCGGTCCGCCGATTCTCCGGAGAGAGAGAGTTCAAAAAATCTGAGTCCCGCCGGTGCCGTCCACATGTGGTCTTATCCGGCAGGACCTCGGCGTGCATGCATCGGGGGGGCGGCCTGGTGGGGAGGTTGGGGGGGGGGGGGTGAGGTGGTCCGACCCCGGGGGGGGGCCTCCGCTGTGGCCTGACCCGCGATCGGGGCCTACTGATCAGCGGCCGGCCTCTCGGGCTGGGGGCCTCTTTTGTTCCGTGCCTGCACCTGTAGCCCTATGCCATGTTGCGTCGGGGCCGGCGCAGAGAAGGGAGCCACTGCGCATGCGCACATTGGCGCCGGTCCCACTGCGCATACGCAGACCCGTGGCGCCCAGCTGATGCCGGCATCGGCAGCTGGAGCAGCGTGGTTCACTCCAGTGCTGTGTTGGCCCCCTGTAGGATTCCGAATCGCTGCTCCTGAGGACATGTTGATGCCGTCGTGAAACGTGACGGCGTTTATGACGGTGTCAACACTTAGCCTCAGGATCAGAGGGTTTCTGCGTGGGTGTTTTCCGGGTGCTCCGGTTTCCTTCTACAGTCCAAAGCTGTGCAGGTTAGGTGGATTGGCCATGCTAAATTGCACCTTTGTGACCAAAGGTTAGATTGCGTTGCAGGGATGGGGTGGGAGAATTGTCTTGGGGTGATCTTTTGGAGGGTCAATGCAGACTCGCTGGGCCAAATGACCTCCTTCTGCACTAAAGTGATTATGCAACTTCCCAACTGATGGGTGCCCAGGAGGCCTGCTGGGAACTGGAGTTTCTAACCTTCGAGATGAGTATTTGCATTTCATAACATGCCAATTTGGTAATTTTAATAACGGTACTTAATATTAAAAAAACATTATTTTCCAACACTATTCAAGCTCCTATTTTAATATATATTTAAGAAAAACAATTGTTAATTCACTCCAGCTGCTCACCCATGATGCCACAAATATAGGACTTGCTCAACAACTTTTTGCCCAAGTAGCTTGAGGGGCAGCATGGTGGCACATGGTTAGCACTGCTGCCTGACAACACCAGGGACCCCGGGTTCGATTCTGGCCTTGTGGGTGACTGTCTGTCTGGTGTTTGCACATTCTCCCCGTGTCTGCGTGGACTTCCTCCGGGTGCTCCGGCTTCCTCCCACAGTCCAAAGATGTGCAGGTAGGTTGTTTGGCCATGATCAATGTGTAGGGTTACGGGATAGGGCAAGGGAGTGGGCCGAGATAGAGTGCAGAGTGTTTGTGCAGACTTGATGGGACAAATGGCTGCCTCCTGCACTGTAGGGGTTCTATGAAATGTGAGAGTCAATTTGTGCACAGCAACAAGGTCCAGGTAAGCTGTTTTTAGTGTTATTTTTAAGGATAATCATTGCCTGGGACCCCTCTCCAACTCTTCAAAATAGTGCTGTGCAATCTATTGCATCCACCTAAGGAGATGGCAGGGCCTTGGTTCTCACCTGAAAAATGGCATCTCAAACACTGCAGCACACCTTTCGTACAACAGGAGCATTGACGTAGGTTATGCCATTAGCATTCCCCTTGGTTTCTGTGGCTATTAGCAACCTGTTTTCTGGGTTTCTGTGGCTATGACTCATCTTTCATTCTCACTCCACAGTATAAATATCTCTCACTTTCCCTGTCTTTTAGCTTTGACAAGGGGTCATCTGTACTTGAAACATTAGCTCTTCTCTCTCCCTACAGATGCTGCCAGACCTGCTGAAATTTTCCAGAATTTCTTTTTGGCGTAGTTTATGTGCTCTCGTCTCTGTATGTAAACCCAGACAATGAATGCTGGCTGCTTATTTGGTTGTGGGGTATTTGCTAAATATCCATTAACTTGTATTGTCCAACAGCTGTGTTTTGTTTTATCCCTTTTCTGAGCCCCAAGCATTATTTTGGCTGAGATTAAATAATGCAACTCTGGGGTTAAATATATAGCATTCTGTTCTGTTTGGTTTTGAAAGAGTAGAATAGGAGCTCAATCTCTCTCCAATACCCAACAGACCAGACAAAACTCAACTTCGCTTCCAACTGTTTATTCGAGGTGTGCCAGGGAGGCTGCACCTCAGCCAGGCTGCTTTACTGACTCCCAGATAAAGCACACTCAGGATGGTATTGTTTTACAGACATTTACAAAAAACAATCATTCACTGCCCTTGTCAACAATTAGTCAATCATGGAGCTACACATGCTGCCTCTGTGATTGCACGTCCCTCCCTTCAGTGTCCAGTTCCTTTGTTCTTCATTCAAACTGTTTTATTCAAACTTGTTGAATCCATATCCTAACAATTTGCAATTTGTAAGACTGTGAGGGAAGACTATTAAATCACAGCAGTTGGTATTGTCATTGGACCCGTTAACCAGATACCCAGGGTAATGATCGAATCCCACCATGCAGATGTTGAAATTTGAATTCAATAAAAATCTGGAAATAAAAATCTAATGATGACCACAAAACCATTGTTGATTGTTGCAGAAACCCATCTGGTTCAATAATGTCCTTTAGGGAAGGAAATCTGCCATCCTAACCTAGTCAGACCCACATGTAATCTCAGATCCCAGAATGTGGTTGACTCTTAAATGCCCTCTGAAATGGTCTAGCAAACCATTCAGTTGAAGGGCAATAGATGCTGGCCCAGCCAATGATTCGAACATCCAATGAATGAATTAAAAAAAAAAAAAAATAAGCTGCTCACTGACGCTCAGTTTGGGGTCCGCCAGAGCCACTCAGCTCCTGACTTTATTACAACCTTGGTTCAAGCATGGACAAACAACCTGAACTCCAGGGGTGAGGTGAGAGTGATTACCCTTGATATCAAGACAGCATTGACCAAGTATAGCATCAAAGAGGGCTATCAAAACTGGAGTCAATGGGAATCAGTGGGGGCAAAACTGTCCACTGTTTTTGAATCATATCTAGCACAAAGAAAGATGTAAGTGTCTATCATCTCAGTCCTGGGACTTCACAGTAGGAGTAACTCAGGGTAGCATCCAAGGCTCAACCATCTTCAACTACTTCAGCAATGACCTTCCTTCCATCATAAGGTCAGAAGTGGAGACATTCACATGATTGTGCAATGTTCACCTTTTGTGACTGCTCTGATGCTAAAGCAGTCCATGTACATATGCAACAAGATCTGGATTATATTAAGGCTTGGGCTGACGAGTGGCAAGTAACATTCATGCCACAGAAGTGCTAGGCATTGACCATCTCCAAAAAGAGAGAATCTAACCATCAACCCCTTTCATTGAATTTCTTTAGCTTCACTGAATCACCCACTCTCCATATCCTGGGAGTTACCACTGACCATAAACTGAACTGCACTAGCCATATAAGTACTGTGGCTATGAGAGCAGGCCAGAGGCTGGCAATTTTGTGGAGATCACTTGCCTCTTTACTCCCCATGCCTATCCACCATCTACAAGGTCCAAGTCAGGAGTGTGATAGAATGCTTTCCACTTGCCTGGGTAAGTGCAGCTTCAACAGCACTCTAAGCTCGACAGCTTCCAAGGCAAAGTAGCCCTCTTGATTGGCACCCAATCCACCACCGACATACAGCGGCAGCAGTGTGTACCATTTACAAAATGCAGTGCAGCGACTCATCATGGTTTCTTTAACAGCACCTGCTAAACATGCAACCTCTAAGATGAAGAAGGGTATGGGTAACGGATGCATGGTGCACCACCACCTGCACGTTCCCTTCCAAGTCCTACACCATCCTGACATGGAACTATATCGCCGTTCGTTTACTGTCGCTGAAACTCCTAACAGCATTGTGGGTATACCTACACAACATGGACTGCAGCAGTTCAAGAAGGCAGCACACCACCACCATCACCGGAGCATTTAGGAATGGGCAATAAATCTTGGCTTAACCAGCTTTGCCCACATTCCATGAGCAAATTTTAAAAAAGAACACGAGTAAGTGCCTTTATGAATGAGTTGTGTTGCTAACTTTTGCCTTAGTTTAATTGCTCTGTTTTATCACCTTTGCTCTTGAGTCGCCAGGTATCTTTCTGATACCACCACGTGGTTCAAGTCCGAGTAATGGTCAATAATCCAATACACCGCTTAGTAAGATTTAAATCAAAGAACATTTATTATACACAGTAATCACTACTCATGCATAAATTCTACGTCTAAGCTACTTCTACGACTAACAGGCCAATACTTAACTCGGAACTGGCCCACCAGGTCAGGGAAACGAATGGCCTTTCGTTCGGGTTCTGAGCCTGCGGGATTCGAAGTTGGTACAGATTGGTAGCTAGGAGCGCCTATCTCGTAGCGAGCGTTGAAGTAAGACTTACTGGATTTCAGCGATGGCTAGACCGGTCACCGTCAAGGGTTGGTTTGCGTTGCTGAGTGACCCGGTCAAAAAGAGAAGGAGGACGATTTGAACTTGGGGCTCAATTCTTATAGTCCCCAGGGGCTTCCCGCCTTTCGGGGCGGACCCTGTACCTGGTTCCAAGTGATTGGACTTTGTCCCAATCACTTGGTTCAATTATCTCCAATGCTGGAGCGGTTCCCTGATCGATGGGCGGTCCTGAGGTGGTCGTTCACCTCCCATTGTGTAGGCTTCTGCTGGCGCCAAAGAGTCTGGTTTGGCTTTATGTGTCTAAATGTTGCTCATTGTTCCTGGGGATTGCTCATTAATATGCAGATGGCTGGTGTTTTGTTATGCTGATGGTTGCTGGTATCGATCCTGTCTGGTCTTTCCAGAGGTAAAGACACACTCAACCTGCAGCTGCTCGTTTGTGTCCTGTTGGCTGACTTTCCCATCAGCCTTTGCCGTGCGCCATTTTAAATCAGGATTTAGCCATTCTAAATCGGGAGTTAGCCATTTTAACTGGCTACAGTTGCCAATTTTAATTTTCTGCAGATTGAATTGTTCCCCATGTGGTTGATTTTTGATCTCCACCTTTTATTTCTAACTATCATAAATCCAGCGAACAATAAAATAAACACAAGGTGTACACCAACCATGTGTCTTGGTGATTCAAGGCTCATTGACTAGATGCAATCTGATAGTGAGCTGGACAGATCAACAAGGCCCCAGACTTGATCTCCAGTAAGAGGTTGAGAAGAGAAAAGTTTAAGGTTCCTGTCCTCAATTGCTATTAATAACTCTTTGAAAGGAGTTGGGGAACTCCATGCGTGGGTGGGGATGTCATGTGAATGCTGGATCGGGGTGAGCTTTAGTGCCAGTGATGGTTGAATAACTTTTGGCACACATTGTCTAGATACTCATTCGAAACAAGGAGGGCTACTTGGGAGAAATACTGAACTACTGATGAAATTAGGTGAGAGGAGAAAATAGAAGATATTACTTGATATACAACACTGAGGAAGACACTCACTTTAGTTATTCTTGCAAAATGTCTGTCGTCTTTAATGGTATGTTAAATGAGGCAATATGTAACCTGGTTTAACTTGGAAAAACAAGAGGGTGAGGTGACCATAATTGAGAACACGCCACCCTCTCTTTGTTGAGATTGGCAATTGTGCCACCTGAGGGAGCAGGTACCCTGTTTTGAAGCCCATTCTCTCTTTCACCTCTCCTACAATTCAAGTTTCAGAAAATGTTTATTGACTGAGATTTTCCATTCTTTATACTAACATTCACATCAAACAAAAAGCCAAAAGATAGCTACAGGTATCAATGACCAGCAGGTACAGCAAAAACAACAGTCATTACATAATTGGGAACAAATAAGACCGGATGAATCAGGGACAAAATCCCCAACATGTTTCTTCCACGGATAAATGCCCTGTCTGCACCCAAACAGGATACCGGCAACATTATGGACATACATCTCACCCATAGCTACAAAACAAAATGACAAAAGAAGAAAACTATACCTGAGAACCCCAGTGCTAAGGGAGCATTGACTAACTCTTACAGCACAATTTAAACTCTTCTCCAGATCCAGACTGGAACAGGCAGTCATCCTACACCTTTGAGATGGAGAAATGACAAAAAGAGAGACAAAGAAAGGACCAGGCAGAACCAAACCTTAAAACTCAACCCAGGGTCTCCCATAGAAGAAGTAAAAAGAAAGCGAGAACAAGGGCCAAGAACAAGAATCCAAACTTCCATAATCCTATCTCCCAGCCCAACATCAAAGGGCAAAAGAGATCACCGGACGACCAGCATCAGTACCGTCTTCAATAGGACAAGAGATTATTGTAGGGCAAAGAACCAAAACGAATATAAACTGGTGCCAATCTGACGGAGGGCCGTCAGAGCGACCCCCAAACTGAGGGCCGACCCGCTTCTCTCTCCCCCCCCAGCCCCCCAAACAACCAGGACCACTCAAAAGAAAAATGGCTTTAGGTGAACCAAATCCTATATGGATCCATACGAGTGTCCATGGCACCAAGGTTCACCATTCAACATCCCCAGAGCCAGCCCTCACAGGCACCAGTACTAAGAGACAAGTAGAAACAGCGCCCCAAAATCTCTCCAAAGTCAGAAGGAGGGTGAAGAAAAAGAACAAGAACTGTCATCCGCAAATCACCTCCCAAGAAACTACTAGATGAGAACCGGCCAATTAACCACCAAGTGGCCCCCATCCAACCCCCAAGAATAAGGATAATTACTGGACACAACCTTCTGACCCTTCCCCAATTTTCACCGCTCCGAATGTGAGCATGCCCACATCAAACTCCCCCACGATTCCCCCAAAAGGAGATAGCCCCTGTCCAAGGAGCAACCAGATACTGATTGCCATCCCGAGCCTGGCCTCGCCCAGCACCACCATAAAGAAAAAAGAATGATTGGAGACTTGGCTCCAAGGATGCCCGTGATACTCCTGTCCTTGCACCCCTCCAAAGCTTAGCCAGTTTGTTCCCATAAAGGACACACCCCTTCTCCCCTGCCCACCAACAAACTGTCCAATACACAAACCAACAACAGGACCAATACCCCACACCACAACAGGACAGGAGAAGACAAAAAAACGTGACCCTCCCACTCGACACACCACTTACCACCAAATAAAGAATATTCAGACCGGCCTCACTCACAAGGTATTTGGCAGCTGTTAGAACAGTCAAAAAGGGAGACCCACATCAGGAGAACAACTGATTCCCTTCCCCTACATGGAGTCCAACAAACCCCAGTCCTCAGCAGGGTAATACACTGTCCACCTGGGCCTGAAGAAGAAAAAGACGCAGCCAAAAAAGAACTCAGACAACGGAAGACCTTCCTCGAATGTAGCGAGGATAGAATTAACCTTACCACCCACACCCTCCATCCCTCCCCCTGCTCCAGCTCTGCTAATTCTCTCTCTTCTCCCCGTGCCCCCCCTCCCTTCCGAGGCCAAGGATATTAGGATAAAGAAAATGTGCACAAATCCTGGAATCAATATTCAGTCTCACGTGATAAAACCTTATTAAATCAGGATAACCTACGATGCAGGTCATCACACCCAAAATATTTACTTCCCTGCAAATAGATAAATTGACAACTTTTAACAGACAACAACATGATTATAAGGGAGTAGAGTCCAGGATAACAACTGGGGGACGAGGCAGTCATCGGGATAAAGACCAATCCTCTGGTGCATGAAGAAAGTAGACATCCAGGATAAAGCAGGATCTGGAACGGAGAGCATTCTTCAGGATCTTCCAAGTATTCCAACGATCCGAACACGAACCTCGTTACTTCCAACATGCCAACTCAGCCGAGCCCAGGCGGTCAACTACTGAGGCTCCAAAAGGTGGGGAATGGCCGGCCGGCTCAGGCGACCCAACCCCTCTCGACCGACATTAGGAACAAGACCACACAGAACCAGAGGTTAGAAGGCCAACCCAATCCCAGGCCTTGGAGTCTGTATTAAATATGCGTCATTGAATCCAAGCTGCCCATCCTCCAGATCAAGATCCCCAAAACATGGCAGCATTCTCGAACTCGGCTGGGAAATTCACCACCACTTCACCGGAGACATCAGGCATGATCAGGGTCCTCATCAGTTCCCCTCATCACCCAAACTCCTCAGGATGGACGACAGGCCATGCAACAGGAACTCCACTGTGTGGAGGTGGGTCCAACAGAGACAGTGCTCTCCCTAAACAAGAACCTCCTGGTGCATTGCCACCGCCTCCATAAATATGCCTCGCAATTCTTGAAACTGGGCTTTAACGTCCTGCACCGCAGAGCCAAAGCTATCAGCCGGATCACCTTCATCGCTAGCAACTATCATCCATCGGTGTGCACTATATTGCCAGGACAGGAAACCTCTCAAAGACAGCAGGGCCACCAAAGACACGGCCCCATCCCAACTCCCTCCAGTTGCCACAAATCAACGAGTATTAACGCAAATTATCTCCATTCGAAAGTGCTGAAACATTGATCAATAAACCTTGGTACAAAAGCTATGTGAACTGAAACAAGACACGAGGATAAAAATAAAGATTGAAATAATAATAAGAAGAATCACTTCGTGTCACAAGTATGCTTCAATGAAGTTACTGTGAAAAGCACCTGGTCGCCACATTCCGACGCCTGTTTAGGGAGGCCGGTATGGGAATTGAACTCACGCTGCTGCCTTGTTCTGCATTACAAGCCAACTGTTTAGCCCACTGTGCTAAACCAACCCCGATATGAGCAGAGCTGGAGCTCACGGAAATGCAGCCACTCCCTCGCTCACTTGACCCCCCCCACAATTCCATATCTGTAATGTTCTCTGGCACAGCGCATCATTTTATCACTTTGTCCGGTGAAGTAGTGTGGATATTTAATTTTATAGGACGTGACCATCGCTGGCTGGGCCAGCACTTATTACTCATCCCTAACTGCTCTCCATTTCAGAGGGCATTTGAGTCAACTTTTAACACGAGATGCATTGTTTTCTAAAGAAGCTTCTTGTGTCTCCAGATGATCAGAAATACAGCTTTCATAAAGTATAACTCTCCTTTGTGTGGGTGTGAAGAATATAAACTTGTTTTAAAATTACTGAGCAAGAGCTGTGATAGAAGGCATCCTTTACACTAATGTGAGTGTTCCCAGAAGATGCATTGTATAGTAAATCTGGTAGCGTAATCTGTAAAAGAACAGATCCTTCTGTCTGAAGGAAACGGTGTACAATGTCAGTATAATGAGCAAAATCAGGAAACCCATGTGAAAAAACAGCTCATTATTTCCATTTTGTGGTTTCAGGATTTCCAAATAATTCTCTTTCCCCTCACACCCCCTGAAGTTCACCAGGATCATCACCTTGACGATAAAATCTGAAACTCTAACTTTTGACATGATAACACTGACACTTTTACATTACCTCTTATTCCTGCAAAAAGATAGAATTCCTACAGTTCAGAAGGAGGCCATTTGGCCCATCGGGTCTGCACCGATCCTCCAAAAGAACACACCACCTCGGCCCACACCCCCACCCTAACCCTCCCCATCTAATCTGTGCATCTTTGGACTATGGGAAGAAACCCGAGCACCTGGAGGAAACCCACACAGACACAGGGAGAAAGTGCAAACTCCACACAGGCAGGATTTGAACCCAGATCCTTGTCATTGTGAGGCAACAGTGCTAACCATTGTGCTACCGTGCCACCCCATGAATCCTTTTGACTCATTTGCGTACACTTGAATTCATTAGACTCTATCTCAATAAATGGCTACAGGATGCCCCAATGAACTTGACAATTAAGTGTCACCAGACATCTTTACCATATTTGATTCCATCAATATGCACTTAACTTTCATGAGGGATAACGCGAGGTGAACATGAGTGGGAATCTGTGGAGAGAAGGACAAGTTTACTTTTCTGTTTCAGACCCTCCAGCTCCATCTCCATTTCTGTTCTCTTCATAGCTTCTGACTAACCTGACTAATCTGCAGAGTATGGGCAGCACTTCCTCCCCGTGTCTGCGTGGGTTTCTTCCGGGTGCTCCGGTTTCCTCCCACAGTCCAAAGATGTGGAGGTTAGGTGGATTGGCCATGCTAAATTGCCCCTTAGTGTCCAAAAGATGAGGTGGGGTTAGTATCCAAAAGGTTTGGTGGGGTTACTGAGTTATGGGGATAGGATGGAGGGGTGGGCTTAAGTAGGGTGCTCTTTCCAAGGGCTGGGGCAGACTCGATGGGCTGAATAGCCGCCTTCAGCACTGTAAATTCTATGATTCCCAGCATTTACAGTTTTCCAGCATTCTCTTGGAGTGCCCCATCTTAGATCATGGGGCAGCACGGTAGCACAAGTGGATAGCACTGTGGCTTCACAGCGCCAGGGTCCCAGGTTCGATTCCCCGCTGGGTCACTGTCTGGGCGGAGTCTGCACGTTCTCCCCGTGTCCATGTGGGTTTCCTCCGGGTGCTCCGGTTTCCTCCCAAAGACATGCAGGTTAGGTGGATTGTCCATGATAAATTGCCCTTCGTGACCAAAAAGGTTAGGAGGGGTTATTGGGTTATGGGGATAGGGTGGAAGTGAGGGCTTAAGTGGGTTGGTGCAGATTCGATGGGCCGAATGGCCGCCTTCTGCACTGTATGTTCTATGTATAATGGTAGCACCATTCCTGCTACCCTGCCTCTGATCAATTAACTGAACATTTAATCCAGGTGCTATGCTGGAAATATTATTGTCTGCTGATTTTATGAATAGTTTTAAAACGTGAAATTCTAACTATCAAAATTCCAAACACCATTCACTGGAAGAAAAAACGAGGATTTCTATTTTCTGTGAGACTTGTTTTCATTCTCATCAAGGGTCAAATCTGAAATGTTTTGATGAAGAATTAAACCTCAAACCTTTCTCAGACTTCTTTAAAGTCTGATTTTGTGCTAGGGAATAATCCCAATCAAGACAGAAGTGCAAAACAAAAGACAAATATTTAACTTTGAGGACACTTCGCTTAAAATGCACTATTTGATTCTCCATGGATATTTTATTTTTGGTAGGTACAGAACTTCGGATATTCCTGAAAAGAGAGACATGTTAACAAAGGTTTTGGTCTTGCATTCAGGCCAAATGCAAGAATGCTAAATTTCAAATGATTGCAACAATTTATAATACAGAAGAAAAGTGATTCAAAAGAGTGGCCAGGGTTGAACATATTCCTTTTGTTTGTAGAGATATGATGGCCTTGATATAAATGGATTTTGTTTCCAGTAAGCATGAATGATCCATGCTAAGAATTCACTTGGTTATCTTCGATTGGTTCTCCAGTATAGCTATTAGCAGCAAGTGCAGTCAAATCCTGAAATCACATCTAATAGAAGACAGTTTGGGCGCGATTCTCCGAGCCCCGCGCCGGGCTGGAGAATCGCCGCAACCGTGCCACGGCGCCCCGACACCGGTGCGCGATTCTCCAAGGTGCGGAGAATCGGCGCCATTTGTGCCGGCGTGTTTGCCAGCCGCAGGCCTTGCCGATTCTCCGGCCCGGATGGGCCGAGTGGCCGCGCGGAAAAGGCAGCGTCCCACCCCTGGTCGCTGCCGGCGGGAACTCTGCGCAAAGGGTCGGGGGACGGCCTGTGGGGCGGGGAAAAACACTCCTTCACTGGGGGGGGGGGGGGGGGGGGGGCTCTGATGAGGCCTGGCCCGCAATCGGGGCCCACCGATTGGTGGGCCGGCCTATTCCTCCCCCCCCCCCCCCTCCCCCGGGCCTACTTTGTTGCGCGGCCGCCCCCTGAACCCCCCACGCCACGATGCGTAGGGGCCGGCGCGCTGAAGAAGTCCCCCGCGCATGCGCAGGTTGGCGCGGCCCAACTGCACATGCGCGGGTTGGCGCAGCACCTATTTGGTGCCGGGAAGGGAGGCTGGAGCGGCGTGAACCGCTCCAGCGCTGTGCTGACCCCCTGTGGGGGACAGAATCCGTTCTCCCTGCGTTCGTTTTGCGCTGTCGTGAAATGCGACGGTGTTCACGATGGCGCGAACACTTAGTCTCCATTTTGGAGAATCGTCCCCTTTATTTTGGAAGTGTGGGTTGATTACCTCACACTTTTCTGTACTGAATTAATGTGTTTTGGGGAGGGCGAACACAGCAAGGGAATTACTCAATAAACGGGAAGATATTGAGAGAGGTTGAAGAAGTGAGACCTTGGTGCACATGTTCACGAACTCTTGAAGGTGGCAAGACAGGTGGATAAAGTGGTCAAGAAAGCATATAGAACACTTTCCTTTATTGGATAAGACATTGAATACAAAAGATATAATGACAAAACTGTATAAAATGCTCATTAGGCTCATTTTGCCAGGCCTTGAAAATTACAGTGTTTAGGGGAGATTGGATGGGCCAGAGTTGTTTTCCTTAGAACAGAGGAGGCTCAGGGTGACCTAATTGAGATGGACAAAATTATGAGGGGTCGAGATAGAGTAGACAGGAGAGCCTTGTTTCCTCTGGCTAAGGGCTCAATTACTAGGGGGCATAGATTTAAGGTGATTGGTAGAAGGGTTAGAGGTGGGATTTGAACCTGGGTCCCAAGATCATTACCCTGGCTATCTGGATAACAGGTCTAGTGACAATACCAACACATCACTGCCTCCTGCTGAGCAAATGCAGCTTGAGGGAACATGAGCAACACCATTTTCACCCAGAGGGTGGTGGGCATTTGGGATTCATTGCCTAAATTGGTGGTTGAGGCTGAAACATTCAACTCCATTTAAAAGGTACCTGGATCTGCATCTGAAGAATTGTAATCTGCAAGGCTACAGATCAGGTGCTGGATAGTGCGACTAAAATGAGCGGCTGACTTTTTTTCTTTTTTTTGGCTGGCACAGGTACAATGGGCTGAATGGCTTCTTTCTGAACCATAACGTTTGCATGGTTCTATGGAATGTGATCTGGATTGAGCCTATTCTGAGCAACCAAAAATGTGCTGTTTGACCACATGTCTACTGTTAGATTCAGTTATTGGGCAGCACTTGCTGAATAATCTTGAATGCGCTAATAGTTACGCTAACAAATTTAAGATAATCAGTGGAGCTCTTAACGTGGCTCATTTGTGCTTGCTAGAATGACATACATACATATATTGAACTGAGAACATTGGAGCCTCTGCCATCACAACCTATAGCTCCAAACTACAATGTGCATGTAAAGAATGCATGTTGCTTCAGTTTTCTGCAAATAAAGTAAATATATTCAAACCTTGTGTGTTTGATTTACATAGGGGCTTGGCCAGCCTTTAGTTCCCAGTTTCTTGATCCATGACAATGCTTCAATCAATCAGAGTCAACTTGCCAAATGTTTCTCTGTTACGATTGTTTGATATTTCTCATTCTTAAGTTTCTCCAGATGAGTGCAAGATGAAAAGCTTCTGTAGCATGTCTCTTATTTTTATGTGATTTATTATTTATGTATATTTTTTAAAGCCACCAATAAAGAGTGATGAGTTGTCCTAGGCTTTCTCTGACTACTTTTGTGTGGGAGGGAATTGAAATGAAAACGAAATGTAATTGCCCAACAGTCTCCATAGGAAACTGCAATTTGGATAAAGTAAAAGCTGGCAATACTTAAACCAAGTACTAGGGTTCGTTTCGAGAGGAATTGAATTGAAAAGCAGAGGGATTATATTAAACCGCTTTCGAGCCTTGGTTAGACCACACATTGTGAACAGTTCCGTAATAAAATAGTTCTGTGAAATATAGACACTGTCGGGAAAAATAGATTTCCTGGAATGATGCCAGAACTGAGAGGAATTATACCTATCAGGAAAGATTGAATAGGCTTGGGCACTTTTCTAGTGACCTGATGGAGATTATGCAATAGTTTGATTGGATAGACATTAAAAAGATGCTTCTACTGGCAGATGCGCTCAGAATTGGGAGCAGTAAATACATGGTGGTAGTATTACTGTTTGCTTGTAAATTGGAGTTGCTGTGGCAATATGCAATTTTTTCATGCATGTAGTAGCCTCGAGCTATGTGTAGTGTTGGTAGAGGCTCCAATGTTTTTGACATCATTTGGCTGACCAGCAACCTATCCCATTCTTACTGTCTGCCATTGGTATGTGTTGAAAGGATTTGCAAGTTGATGCACAACCTGTTTGGCTGCGTTATAAACACACATTTCTAGGCCATCGAGTCCTGGGGTGGGACTCCAATCTGGAGCTTTTGGTTCAGAGAGAGGTAGCTACCCACTGTGACACAAGGCCCCTAAATATAAGATAGTGACTAATACATTCAATAAGGATTTCAGAAGAAATTTCTTTACCCAACAGTGGTTAGAATGTGGGATTCCCAACCACAAGAAGTAGTTGAAGTGAGTAGAATAGAGGCTTTCAAGGTGCAGTTAGAAATGCGTGAAGGAGAACAGAATAGAGAGAGAAACTGATGGGGTTAGCTGAAAAGGGTTGGGTGAGGCTGGTGTAGAGCACAAACATGGCATGGCCTATTTCTGGTTCGTAAATACTTTGCAAAATGATTCCAAATCATGTCCTTTAATTCTGTATAACATTTTTTATATACACAACACGAAATTTAAAACTAGGTCAAATGGCAACGTAAAAATATTTTTATATGGAGGCTTGTTCTGATGAAAGGTCATGACCTGAAATGTTAACTGTTTCCTCTCCCTCAGTACTGCCTGATCTGCTGAGTATTTCAAACGTTAAATAAATTGTCAACAATTTAAAAATTCTACAGTAAATTTTTTTAAGCCATCGGTTTTGTCAATATTAAAAATTAAAAAGACTAGCATCCTGGCAAATCTGACGACAGCCTTGACCATAAAGACATCACAGAAGATTATTTTCAAATTATTCGAATATGGCAAGTTCTGTTTAGTGACATACTTGGCATTATCACTTGAGTGCCTGCTTCCCAGTTTATGGTTGCAACACAATTTAGCAGATAGCAGCAGCAGCACAAGGATTTCAAATCTAGCTTTTCCTTTACATTTAAAAGTAGTTTGCGGAAATTGATTTTCAGAAAATACCAAAAAAAGGTAATCCACTATGATATGAAACTAGAGCACAAACCTTCACCCATCATTTAATAGTTTCACAAGAAGGACACATCAATGGTGAGGAATCTATTGGAAGCAATTCTGAGCGACAGAACTTATCTGCATTTGGAGAGGCAGGGATTAATCGAGAACAGTCCATGGTTTTGTTCAGGGGAGGTCATGTCTTTTTAAAAATAAATTTAGAGTACCCAATTCATTTTTTCCAATTAAGGGGCAATTTGGCATGGCCAATCCACCTACCCTGCACATCTTTGGGTTGTGGGGGCGAAACACGGGGAGAATGTGCAAACTCCACATTGACCCAGAGCCGGGTTCGAACCTGGGACCTCGGCGCCATGAGGCAGCAGGGCTAAGCCACTGCACCACCGTGCTTTCCTAGGCGAGGTCATGTCTGACCAGCTTGATTGAATTTTTTGAAGAGGTGACCAGGTGTGTAGATGAGGGATATGCATTCAATGTCATTTACTTGGGCTTCAACAAGGCTTTTGATAAGGTTCCACATGTGAGACTGATAGCGAAGCTAAGAGCCCATGGGATCCAAGGAAATTTGGCAAATTGTATCTAGAATTGGCTGAGTGCCAGGAAGCAAAGAGTGATGGTCGAGGGGTGTTTTTCTGACTGGAAGCCTGTGTCCAGTGGAACCCCACCGGGATCAGTGTTGGGTCCCTTGCTGTTTCTGGTTTATCTAAATGATTTAGACATGAATGTTGGCAGGCTGATCAGTAAGATTTTACGAAAATTGGTGGGTGAGAAATAGTGAGGCGGGCCACCTTTGATTACAGGAGGATATAGACGGGCTGGTCAGATGGGCTGATCAGTGGCAATTAGAATTCAATCTAGATAGGTGTGAGGTGATGCACTTGGGCAGGACAAGCAAGGCAAGGGAATACATGATAAACGACAGGACCCTGGGAAGCACCGAGGATCAGATTGACCTTGGTGTGCATGTACACTGGCCCCCTAAGGTAGCAGAGCAGGTTGACACAGTCGTTAAGAAGGCAGGCATTTGGTATATTTGCCTTTATTAGCCGAGGCATAAGTTTAAGAGCAGGGAGGTTATGCTATAGGTGCGATGTGATAGCACTTTAGGGGCGCAGAGGAGATTTGCTAGGATGTTGCTTGGGCTGGAGAGTTTCAGCTATGAAGAGAGATTGGATACACTGGGTTGTTTTCCTTGGAGCAGAGGAGACTGGGGGGGGACATGACTGAGATGTAGAAAATTATGAGGGGCATAGGTAGAGTAGACAGTAATATACTTTTCCCCTTGCTGGAGGGATCAATGCCCAGGTGGCATGGATTTAAAGTATGGGGCAGGAGGTTTCGAGGAGAGGGTGGTGGGAATTTGGAACGCTCTGCCTGAAAGGGTGGTGGAGGCAGAGACAAGAATTCAGATGTGCACTTAGATGCACACTTACAATGCCAAGGCACACAAGGCTGTGGGCCAAGTGCTGGAAAATGGAATTAGAATAGTTAGGTGGTTATTTTTGACCGGCGCAGACTCGACGAGCTGAAGGGCCTTTTCTGTGCTGTAGACCTCTATGACTATGACTCTAGGACTATGACATCAGTCAAGGCTTCCAATATGGAAAAAGGAGTAATATATTTCTCCTCTGGCGTCCACAATGCTGCTCTGTAATGGGCTATAAGAGAGTGTCATGTTCGACTTGCTCCATTTTGAGATGCCTTTGTATTGCTGTTGAGGTCTGTGAGGGAACTACCCTACATTCTCAATTTATCTTTGTAAAATGCATCCTTATCATTGTGAAAGAGCGCAGAAGTCACGTTCCAACCATTCACAGGCAGAATGTTATGTGCATTTTTAGTGCATTACTTTAGGAAAGACCATAGATTGCAAAAGAGAAGATGCCAGGGCTTCATTATGTGGTGGCGGTAGTAAAAATGGTGCACGTTTTAGTTGAACAAGGAAGAGCAAGAAGACAGTCTTGTTAAACTACATTGGGCAAAAATAATTTCCGTCGGTCAGTTAGTCAATAACTCAAGGATATAAACATGCAATCATCTAAGAAATGATGGGGTAGATTAGGAGCCCTGGGCAGGATTCTCTCAACCCGGAAATGAGCAGGAGAATCCCAGCGACCAGCGCGAATCGTGCCACGCCGGCATACGATTCTCCGGCACGCGATTCTCGGGATGGGCCAAGTGGCCATCGTAAAAAAAGCCGAGTCCCGCCGGCGCCGTCCACACCTGCTCTCAACTGGCGGGAACTCGGTGTGGAAGGGTTGGGAAGCGGCCTGTGGGGGGGGTGGGTCTCCGATGTGGCCTGGCCCACGATTGGGTCGCACCAATCGGTGGGCCAGCCTCTGGCTGGGGGCCTCCTTCCCTCCGCGCCGGCCCCTGTAGCCCTGCGCCATGTTGCGTCGGGGCCGGCGCGTTGAAGGAAGCCACTGCGCATGCGCGCGTTGGCGCCGGTGCCACTGCGCATGTGCGGATCCCGTGGCGCCCAGTTGATGCCGGGATCAGCAGCTGGAGCGGTGTGAACTGCCCCAGTGCCGTGCTGGCCCCCTGTAGGGGCCAGAATGGCTGATCCTGAGGCTGTGTTGACACCGTCGAGAAACGCGACGGCGTTTCCGACGGCATCAACACTTAGCCTCAGGATCACAGAATCCCACCCCCTGTGTTTGGATATGGACTGTTCTATTATCGGTCAAAGTGGTCCACCCACGTCGATGCTACAACCAAGAAAGCACAATTGCGCTTGTACTTCCTCAGGAAACTAAGAAAAATTCGGCATCTCCACATTGACTCTTACCAATTTTTACAGATGCATCATAGAAAACATCCTTTCTGGCTGTATCACAACTTGGGTATGGCAACTGCTCGGCCCAAGACTGTAAGAAACTCAAGAGAGTCATGAACACAGCCCAGTCCATCACATGAACCCGCCTCCCATCCGTTGACTCTGTCTACACCTCCCACTGCCTTGGGAGCGGACAGCATAATCAAAGACCCCTCCCACCCAGGTTATTCTTTTTTCCAACCCCTTCATCAGGCAGGAGATACAAAAGTCTGAGAACATGCACCAATAGATTCAAAATAGCTTCTTCCCCACTGTTACCAGATTTCTGAATGACCCTCTTATGACTGAACTGATCTCTCCACGCACCTTCTCTAAACTCCATATGCTTCACCTGATGTCTGTGTTTATGTATTTACATTGTGTATTTATCGTATGTCCTATGTTTTTTTTCATGTATGGAACGATTGCCTGGTCTGTACGCAGGATATACTTTTCATTGCACCACGTGACAATAAATCTAAATCTAGTAGAATTCACAGTGAGGTATTAAAAGGAATGTGAATAAATATTTGCAGTTCTTTAAAAGGTATAGGGAAAGGACAGGGAGGGGGATTATGTGGATAACACTTTCAGAGAGAACCAGCACAGATATGATGGGCTCAATGACTACAAAATTCTATAATTTCTACTGTGTACAGACAATTTTCAAAACCATGTAATTCCACTTTTCTACCTTAGCTAGGTGTGAGGCTGAATACTATTGCAACTAAATATAACAGTACTACTGTAGTAAAATGTCTACTGTCTGACAGACACTGTAATGTAAATGTATTTTTTTAATGTTCAGCTCTGTTGAGTAGCGGTCTCAGAATTTGCTGAGTAGAAGGTGCTATGTAGCTTGCACCATGTAAATATTCGGAATCTTTTAGACTTACTCAGTTCCTTTGCTGTCTGTTAATACTCATGATGTGGAGATGCCGGCATTGGACTGGGGTGAGCACAGTAAGAAGTCTTACAACACCAACTGTCTTGGCTTGAGACACTTCACACCTCTTTAACCTGTGATTATCCCTCTCTCTGGATCTGTAAAGACTTAATTACCTGCAAAGACTCATTCAAAGTATCGTATTGCATCTTTGACTTTGTCTATAATCTATGTTTCTGGAACCCACCTCTTCATTCACCTGAGGAAGGAGCAGTGCTCCAAAAGCTAGTGTTTGAAACAAACCTGTTGGACTTTAACCTGGTGTTGTAAGACTTCTTACTGTCAGTACTCAGTTAGCTATATATTTTCATTTTATCCAGTGGAAACATACACTAATTTCTAGCATTATTATCAAAAATGTTTTGTAGTTGTATCAATTCAGTTGTACTTTACATGTTATTTTCATTTTACATACACACACCAATGCTTTGAGTCAATATATGTTTTGTAACAACAATGTGCAAATATGTAGAAAGGTGGTGCAAGACACTTCACAGATGTAATCAGTTTTTTAAAAAATGGACTCCGAGCCAAAGAAGCGGTGGGGGGTGGGTACCAAAACTTGGTCAAAGAGTTGGGGCACCAAAACATGGTCAAAGAGTTGGGTTTTAAGGAAGACCTGGGGCTTAGGAACCACAGTGTAGTTCTCTGACTCTAAAAGCTAATGGGCGGCACGGTAGCACAGTGGCTAGCACTGTTGCTTCACAGCTTCAGGGTCCCAGGTTCGATTCCCGGCTTGGGTCACTGTCTCTGCGGAGTCTGCACGTTCTCCCCGTGTCTGTGTAGGTTTCCTCCGGGCGCTCTGGTTTTCTCCCACAAGTCCCGAAAGACGTGCTGTTAGGAGAATTGGACATTCCGAATTCCCCCTCTGTGTACCCGAACAGGTGCCGGAATGTGGCGACGAGGGGTTTTTCACAGTAACTTCATTGCAGTGTTAATATAAACCTACTTGTGGTAATAAAGATTTATTATTATTATTATTATTATTATTAATGTTTACAAAAACCCCATAACAAAGAAAATTGAGACCTGTCTGCTCAACTTGCTGAATGCAACTTTTACTGAAGTATTTTCAGACAATTTTTTAGAAATGAGTTCAACTGGAACATTTACAGGAAGTTAGTAAAGTAAAAGAATAGAGAACATTGATAATATGACACTGGACCACTAGAGATGAGAATTGATGAATATCATTAACCTGTTGGATTGGAAATAAGTGGATCTGGTTAGACTTCTAGTTTCACAGGCCACCAGATTTTATTTTGGATTTTCATTGTTGATTATCATTTTGTCAGTCGACGAAGGGCAAAAGGCCGTGCTTCAGGTGCCTTTGCAGTCAGTCTTCATCGTTGTATTAGTCTGCACTGAGACAAAATAAGTTCTCTCTCGATGCTTCGCCCTTTATATCTTTTGATGTCATTTTCTTCTCGTACAACAGTTTTTAACCAGTTTCCCTAGAGAATAGTAGTTGAATGCTTTCCTGCTGAAGATATAAATTGCAATTTTTTTTCACATCTGGCAAGCCCTCATGAATCAATGTGTAATCTGAGTGATTGTATTTCTGAACTATTGAGAAATGTTCAGATTTGAGAACAATTGAAACTCGTCACTTAGAAACAAATGTTAAAATGTGTTCTGATTAACGCAATGTACAATTATCTGAAATAAAACAGAAAATGCTGGTAATACTCAACAGGTCTAGTCACATATGTGGCAAGAGGAACAGAATTAACATTTCAGGCCTGTGACCTTTCATCAGAATTGCAGTATTTTGCTTTTGGATTATCTGTCTAGAAAAATCTACCATCAATTTTGCACCATTCAGTCTAATCCAGACATGCTGGTATCAGTGGTCCCTGTGGTGTCGCATAACAGTCATTCTTTTGTCTCCTTTTTTTCATCTCTATCACTCTACTTTGGCTAAAATCAAAGTGTCTAGAACAGTTTGAACTTGTACATGAGCTCCTGTGTTGAGCTTAGATTTCTGGGAAAATTGAGGTCTGATCATTCATCACTCTCTCTTTAATGTTTTGCCTGTACAATTTAAGAATATTTGATTATAAATGGTATGCATACTGATTCTAAATATTTTTATTTCTTTGGCACCTCAGCAGATCAGAATCAACAACGAAATGTAGTGGCTGCTGCTGGAAGGCCTCGGCCTGTTAATGAAGATCGGCCGGTTGGTGCACCTCGGATGCGACGCAATCTCAGAAACAGAGTTCTGGCTCGGAGACTTCTGGAAGCTGAACAGGAGGCCCAATGTAATTTATCAGCACTATATTTTCCCCCATTTTCTTAGAATAGAACATGCTTTGAGTTCTGCAAGTTGACAGATGCTAACAAGAAATTCTAGCATATTTTCATTTCAATAAAAAATAATCAGTTAAAAAACTGCTGGTCCAGGCTAGGTAGAGGTGGCAAGATCCATTTCCTGAAGCATTTTAGTGAATGTTTTATTTTTTGGTGCTAGCTCGCAAATTAGACTCATTACCATAGTAGGATTTGAGATCATCGGATTACTGCAGTAGTACGGTAGAAAAAGATGACCAGATGCACCAAGTCACAGAAATTTGTGATTTGAGTTTAAAATTTGATTTGGAGGAGGAAGAGAAGGCTAATTTTTTGTGTGAAATTTAGAATGGTTTAAACATTTGGTTTAGAAGTTTCAGCAACACTATTTCTTTCTTACAACTTGAGAGTTCTGGGATGTCTAAGGGATTGGCAGTGCTGTTATCTGGGAGCCATCTTATGGGATGAACCCTGAAGCATTGTTTGTTTTGTATGCTTTAGTGTGCGCATGTAGTTATTAAGTGAAGCAAATATGACATTTTGCATAACCGAGAGTTAGTGTTTGAATATGCTGACTTACTGGTTCTGCTAATGGACGAGTAATCCGATGATCTCAAATCCTACTATGGTAATGAGTCTGATTTGTGAGCGAGCACCAAAAAATAAAACATTCACTAAAATTCTTCAGGAATGGATCTTGCCACCTCTACCTAGACTGCACTGTACATGACTGCCGTCCAGTACCTTATGGTTAATCCTTGGTACCATCAGGGCACCTAGAGATGTGCCTGGTGATATCAAAAAATTATAACAACATTTGTACCAATTATTATTCTTTCACATGATGCGGGCATCGCTGGCTAGGCCAGCAATTATTGCCCACCCCTAATTGCATTTAATTATTGAAAATAATTAAAATACTGCAAACCTTGTGCACGGTCAGATATTAGGAAAATTTGTCTCCACATGATAGTTGATGTGGAGTAAATAGGCAATTTTTTTTGATTGATCAATTGATTTACTGAGA